>NW_024429195.1:28125885-28725885 GCF_017639785.1 Mesocricetus auratus | reverse complement strand
AGGATGCTGGCCCTAGGCAGCGACACTATGCTGGGGAGTCACTCTTCTCTCCTCTTTTCCATCCTTTCTGACTTAGAGTTAGCCTGGGAAGTCACTTGGAAGCTCTTCCTTAAGGGAAGAATACTGACATTTGAGACTTGAGCTGCCCCCGCCCCCAGAGGGCAGTAAAATAGTGACTGTATTATAAGGAGCTGTGACTTCTTCCCTGGCATTCTTATCGATGGTAGCCAGGCCCCTAACCCCACCTTGTGATGTCAGGGTTCAAAGCAACCTGAGGAGGCCTAACTGGGAAAAGAAACACCAGAGAGTTCCTGGCCAGGCCAGGAAAACTAACCTCCATCACGCTACTGATAGTACCCCTGACCTCCCCAACATTCCAATGCTTGATCTCTTCTATAAATAATCCCAGATCTGCTCACATATATCTGCTGCAGGATTCTTCCTCCATGTGTGCTTTCGAAGTTGGGTGATCTGCTAGCCTGTTTGTTCTGAGGTCAGCATGAGTTGGTCAGCTGTGTTTTGCTTTGCCTTCGGCCTCTTATCGAATTAGGCCAGAGGCCTTTCTTTCTAGATGAGCCATCTTGAGTCCCAGCTTTGGACCTGAACTTCTAAAGTCTTCTGGCTCTGATGTCACGGGGGTTAGAGCAGTTGCGCCTGGCTTACCATTGGCATGCCAATTCTGTGTTCTCCAGACTTTCCACTCCTGAGGTTTTATACAGCTTTGAGCCAAAGCTACATCGGATTCATCTCAAAATAAGAATGATACCATGTTAGAGTCAAACCCTGATTATAGACATTGCCTGAGCAAGTTACAGATAAAGCCATTTGGTGGCTGGAGTGTGTCTAAGATGGACAAAGCCGCTGGTGGAAGCTGGTTTGTGTTCCTGGAGATGTAATGCCCAGGGTTTCTTTCCAACCCTTAAATCACTGCCTTCCTTTCTAAATCCCTTCCAATGCAAAGGGTCTGGAGCCTGGGCTTTATATTCTGATATTGGCCCAGGATCTTGCAGAGTAATGATTCAGCAAGAATCAGCCAACAGCTCCAATCTGTGTTATTGTATAACATTACAGTCCAGTCAGGCTGAAGCAAGCCTGTGCTCTGAAGGCCCCCTCTGTGTTTTGTTTTGTTTTGTTTTTCTTTTTTCCTTTCCCCTCCCTCCTCCAGGAAAGGTACCTTAAAATCTAGTCTCCTTGGGAATTTGTTTACGCCAGCTTCTGGTAAACTAGGCTAACACTCTTTTATCAGCTTTCTAGACACCCTCACATCAGCTTTGTGAAATAATTTGTGCAAAAACATTTTAGAATCCAAGGTGGCAAAGCAAACTTGGCCATATGGAGGTGAGGCTTGCTTGTCAGGAAATTGATTTAAATGTATAACTCACACTTCAGGCCCAGCGCTGGCGCTTCCCTCTCCTCCTCAGCAGCCTGCTCCTGATACTTGGGTTCCCTACCTCTTTTAACATGCTGGTTCCCCTGCATAAATTACGAATATATATCAAGTGAACCCTTCTGCTAAAACTAATCAGGACCTATTTTCTCTTGCACATTCCTGCCTTTGTTTCCTATAGAAAGTTCTCCCCCAGTGAGCAATGACATTCAACAAACTTACTTACTATTTCCATATAAACCATGGAGATAAGTTTCAGAAAGAGGGAAAAAAAATCAGGTAATCCTCCCAGCCCCCACCCAGCCCTAGGAAGCTTTCCAAGTTAAGGACACAAAATATTTCATGGTTAGTTGTGTGAGCTTCTAAATTAGCTGCATACGAAGTATTTTAGGATTTTTTTTTTTTTTTGGCTGTCACTGGCTGGCAATACTCATTTTGTGTGTGTGTGTCGGTTTGAAAAGCAGGAAGAAATGTAATGAATTGAGTGCTGTCAGAGACGTCTTCTGTTTGAACAATCTGCGATGGGCTGAATGGCAGGGACTCCCTCATCCACTGCAGGTGCAGTAGAGCTAGGGGAGGGGGAGGGGGCCCTCTGTTCAGTCAAAAAGCAGCCTTTCCCACAATAGACCACACACTGGTGGCCAGCGTGACATCGGCTCACACTTACATACTTTCCCCCCATCCATAGTTCTGAACCAACAAAGTGGCCATACAGTAGCCTTGCATAGGTTCCTTTAATGAACATTTTGTGGTTCCTATGGCCATCATTGAAATCCATGAGCCCTGGGAGGAACAAACAGACTTTTAATCGTGAGTTCCAAACTCAAATCTATAGCTGTAGATATTAAAAGTAAGCAGATCTCTCTGCTCCCAATATCAATGCTCATAAGGCCCAGATGTTCTAGGATCTGAAAACTCTAAGTTAAAAGTTTCCCGAGACTACTTAGGTTCCAAGCCCCGGTCTTGCATGTCCTGTGAGATCAAACAGGAAAGGGAGAAGGCATGAATTTCGTGTATTTGTTTAAATGTAAAAGGACCTCTAGTATTTTATTATGCAGCACGAGAGGGCTAATCCTACAAATGAAGGCACGTTAATCTTGCTGAGCGCTGTCCTGTTCCCTTTTGAATTGGTTTTACTGGGGAGAGGGGTGGGGAGGAAGGGAAGGG
Source organism: Mesocricetus auratus (assembly GCF_017639785.1). Taxonomy (NCBI): domain Eukaryota; kingdom Metazoa; phylum Chordata; class Mammalia; order Rodentia; family Cricetidae; genus Mesocricetus; species Mesocricetus auratus. The sequence continues at coordinate 28,723,331 of NW_024429195.1, read as the reverse complement.
GGTCAGGGAAGGCGGTAACTGTTTTAAAACTCTGGACAGAGATGCGACCACCCCTTAGCTGCCCTTGCTAGCAAGAAGCAGACGGTAGGAGAGTTTTCATCTGGCACTGGTGTAAACTTGGGCTTGGGTGCAGCAAGTTTTGAATGGGATTATTTAGGAGTGAGAGGTTACTGGGAACTTTGCAGCAAGGCCGTTCTTCGCACGCCCCCTGCCCCCACTCCATCGCTTGGCCAGGTTTTAGCTTTGGATCTGAACATTTAGGAGGAGGTAAGAGAGTTCTCTCAGCATCACCCTAGCCTGCCATATGAGGGTGACACCAAGGTGGCCCAGATAAAAGGTGGTTCCCATTTGTGCTGAGGAAAATTACTCCCTGTTTACTTACAGTTAAAACACATCCCTCTAGCCAAGAAAAACATCAGCCTCCCAATGGCCCACCCCAGCAAAGCCTGTTTATGATTCACTTAAACACTTGGGGGGGGCAGGACCCCTTGTTCACCTCTGCGTGGGTAAAAGGAGGAGCCAGAGTGCACCGGGTGTTTCTGAAAGGCATTGATAGTAAAGGCTAAATTCTTTAAAACCTCGAATCACAGGAAGAGATGACTGAGAGTGCTCCGTGGCCTCACAGTGGGTATGCCTATGGCGCCTACTTAAAGTCTAGACCCAGAAGAGCATTCTGGCTCCCCCATCCACAGCGGCCTCAGCTTAAGCGCTAACGTATCTTCCGGCCGGTACACACCCACAATTAATCTTTCTTATTAAAGCTTCCATTCGGTACCCAAGGGGCGACTCAAACCTATTTAGATTTCCTTGGTTGGCTGCACAGATTTAAGTGGGCAACGAGTTATAAACCTAATAACAGAGGGCGCGCGCGAGAGGGATTTGACTAGAGAAGAAGGATTCACAGGGGGTGGGGTGGGGTGGAAGGATGCTGTGGGCCTTACCCACGTCTGGCGTCTGCCTCGGGTTGCAGCTGGGGCTGTGGGAAACGCAGCGAACCTCCCGCGCTCGCGCCACGCTCAGCATCCTGGAACGCACCTGCATCCCAGCCCCTTTGCTCAGCCTGCAGGTACTCAAGGTGCCTCTTCTTTTCCCAGAGAGGCGCAGTCCCCCCACAGCATCCCCAACGCGGGAACTTGCAGAGAACCAGGAAAGGTTTGCGCTGTTTGGGATTAATTGAGAATAATTAACACTGGACACGGTTAATCACCACCTCGCAGCTCTCTCCCTCCTTTCGGGCCTATGGTGTCGGCCTCTTTTGCTCAGGCTGACAATGCGGGTGGGTTTGCTGGTGAAAGTGAAGACGTCGCGGTAGCTGTCACCCAGTTCTGCTGTACTTTTTAAGCGCTCACATATTGTTTGATTACTAATTCGAGTTAATATGATCTTTATGGCAACATAACAGTGGATAATTGGCCTTTTTTCTCAACAACAATGTAAATCACAATCGCTTTATTATTTAATAACGTCAAACGCTTCGTTGGATTGGCCCCGACCGAGAAGACCTTTTCTTTCTAGACAGTATTATGGGGGAAGGACAATGAAGATCTAATTGTGGAGGGTTCATAAGTTGGCTCCGGTAAATGAACAGCTTCGATATGGAAGTCCCAGCAGATGTGGGCACCGCTAGCTATAGAAACTCCACCCCACCCCACTACCCACCGTCCAAGCACACTGTTGGAGGCTTTCTGGGGGTGGCGGTGGTCCACAGAGCCTAGCAACCACCTGAAGTTCCCAGTAGCAATTAGAGCTTGTATGGGCTCTTTACATTGGGGATTTATCATTAAGGCATCCAGTCAGCTTACCAAATTAACACGACTTGCAAACAGCCACAACCCTTTGGGCGCCCTTATGGTCAATTTGGCTGTGGGACACGGAGAGCAGGGGCCTCGTTTTGTTTTTGTTTGTCTGTTTGGTGGTTGGTTGGTTTTGGTGTGATTTTTCTTTTTCCTCTTTCTTTCTTTCTCTCTCTCTCTCTCTCTCTCTCTCTTTTTAAGGAATCGGCCTTGCAGGGTCTTGGAATATACTTGTCCCAGACAGTTTGGCAAGAGACCTGAGCCATTATTTTACAAATACCTGGAAGAGAGAGCTGAGAGCACCCAGAGAGTCTCTCGAGTGAGACCACTCTTGGAAGGAAGGCAGCCCCGCTGCTAGAGTGAGAGCCTCATCACCCTGTTCTCAAAGGCCCAGTTCTAACGGCATCCACCGCTGCTTCTGCCTCGGTAGGAAGACCGCGGACGCTGGGGTCTTCCGACTTCCGCGAATGTCCTCAAGTGGCAAGCCCCAGCCTTTGGAATTTGGGTCAGGGGAGAGAGCCTGCAGAGGTTTTGTTTTTGTGTGTGCCCGCCTCTCCATTTTAGTCAACTAATATTGCCTGTCGGGAAAAAGAACAATTCGCTCCCCACCCACCCGTCCGTCCGCGCCTTTCTAAGATAAACAAGAGGTGCGAACCGCTTCCCAGCACACGCGCCCGGGGGCCCTCCTCCCACTCCGCGCACAGACCCTGCTGCTGTCTCCCGAGTCCCCGACCAGGGTGACAACTACCCGAATTTCAAAACCGTCCCACTGACCGCGGCCAACCGTGTTCACGGTTTTGGCCTCCTTCGCCCTATGCCAGTCACTTCCCGGCCCACTCTCCCTTTCTGAAAGCCTAAAAGAAGTGAAAAGGGTTGAGGAATTGAGAGGAAACAGAGGACTTTCAAAAACGAATCTTTGCCCACAGAAATACGACTCGCACTTTTTTTTAAAAAGTAGTATTTCAGCACAAGGAGGGCATTTGGAAAGTTTCTCGTAAGAGAAGTCGGGCACATTGCTATTCTTGTGTGTCGGTCTGCTGGCCTCCCCACCCGCGGCGGACAATGCCCGCATTGAGACGCGGTGGCCTGCAGGCAGCGGGAGGCTGGGCACTGCGCAGCCTTCCTCCAAGGGGCCCGCAGCTGCGGGAGCGGCGGGGTGGGAGCAGGGGCGGAGAGGCCGGTCGCCGGAAGGACAGCCGTTAGAAGTACCATTTTGCCTCAGGCCTTACACTGAGCCTGGCTTTGAGGACCTAGATACAGAACTGCATGAGAGGTGTGTGTGTGTGTGTGTGTCTGTGTGTGTGTGTGTGTGTGTGTGTGTGTCCCTAAAGGGTAACGAGCTTTACACTTTGTTTCCTTTTCATTGCCCCCCCCCCCCCACACGCAGTTTTATTTAGATACAGAATTCTGCACTCCAGGCGGTCCAGCCCCCCCAGTCTCCGCTCTTGGTCACCCTGTCTTTTGTTAATATCTCGACCTCGGGCTCTGATGCTAAGCAGGCCTCCGTCTTGGTGCCAATTTTGTCTCACCCGAGCCCTGGCACACCGCAGTCTCGCGCTGAGAGTACGGTTCCGCAGAAAAGGGCCCCAGGCCAGAGGCTCGGGGACATTCCTTCCTAGCTCGATTGTTTCTACCCCAAACACCAGCACCCAAGGCCTTTGCCGAGGAACCCCGAGGTCAGCAGACGCCCTCCGAAGGGCGCCACAGTGACTGAAGCTGGCGTCTTAGGGTTTAAAAAGTGCACCCTGACGAGTGTCGGGACCACGTGCTGTGCCTTCGAAAGGTGGCAGCGGTCCCGATGCAGTACCAGGAGAACCGAGATGGCGCAGGGAGCGCTGTTAGCCCCCGGTGGCGACAGGGGCGGGCGCTGCGTGGCAGAGTTGGCCGCGGCGCTGAGTGGAGAGAATTATCTGGAGCGTGTTTGATCTGGGGCTGCGTAGTCAGCTTCTGCTTTATTTGTTTGTTTGTAATCTCATATTTAGCAAGCCAGGATGGTGGCAGCGAGGGAGAGAGGAAGGGATGGAGGAGGGGGCTTCGCGCTAACCACACCCCTTCCTAATGAGTTAATTTCCATATTTGCGTCTCCCGCTTCTAGCGCCCTCTCTTTCCGGACGCCTCCGTACAGTTGCTCAGCTTAGACTCTCTGCACTTAGGAATGAAACAAAACAAAACAAAACAAAAAGCCCCGAGCAAGAGCAGAAAATTGGTCTATTGATAACATTCGCTCCGAGTGTTGATCTTGGCATCACGGGCAGCCGGTTAGTCCCCACCCCACCCCCGAATGGGTCACACACCGTTTGCAGACGGTTTGCGGACTTGCTAGCTGACTGCAGACAGGCGGTGACGTCTCTCCCGCTTCGTACTGTCCGACCCTCGCGTCGCCTTCCTTTCTCACAACTTCGCATTTTTGCCCTTCAGAGTGAAGGCAGAGGGAACCTAGCCAACCCAGAAAAGGGGAGAAACAATCTCAAACAAATGAATCAAAAGTGAAAGTTTCAAGCTAGATGCCGACCCTCCGGGGGAGAAAGATATAGTTTTTATTAGAAAAAGTGACGGACGAGGGTGGGGACTGGCCCTAAGGTGGGCACCTGTGGGAATGGAGGCAAAAAAGCGACGAAATGAGCTTGCTGTCCACACACTGGGTGGGTCGACGAAAAGTTGTGGCAAAGACAGGGAAAGGAGTTTTGGAGACAGGGGAACTCAAGGCCATGTATGAGGGCTTCCGACTGGGTTGTCTACGTTTGGGTGGAGGCTCTGCTCGGGAAATCGATTCTAGAAACAGATCTTGATCTTTTCAATTGTTCACCGCCTCTGTCCCTCCCACCTTGATGGTTCCACTCCTCTCTGACTGGAGCGTCCAAGTAGCTCTCTGGTCAGAGTGAACTGTCCCAAAAAACTCTTGTTTCCAAACTGGGGAGAAACTTAGGCAGGGAGCTTTAATCAAGATTTGTAGCTCTGCGAGAGGCAAGGACAGCAAACACCCCGCAGGTGTACGCCGTAACTCCACCATCCGGACTCCAATGTAGATTACCCTGGCCGCGTTTGATCGGCTCTTTGAAAGCCTTTAACAATTGCCTGTGACGAACGGCCCCGCTCGGTATTTTTCTGAATAATGCCTTGAGCATAAGTCCTCAAGGTCGTTAAAGAGCTTCAGTTGGGAGGTATTTTTAAGCGGGCGGGGAGTGGGGGGCTGTTTTCGGTCTTTCTTTGAAGGAGAAAAAGGGAAATGTTCGATTTTAGTTTATACCTCATCTTTTAGTTGCTAACAGGCATCACTCAAGTCAGTCAATGCTTGATCCTGTCACCTTTGCTTACTGTCTTCCGGAAGCTGTGTATGACACGTTCACTGTGTCAAGAACGTTGCTCTTCTTTTTAATAATGCATTGTGTATATATGTATACACACGCTGCATTAATAAAATGACAGTTACTAATTTCTGTCTTGTTAGTTACAACTGCACTTCCTGTTCACAAACGTCTGTGGAAGTAGTTAGAATGAACTTATTATTGTTAGTACCATTTTAGTACTGTCCTGGTATCTTCTTTGTTCTTTCTAAATCTATGTGTTTAGTAAGAGTTTGGCGTGAACGTCAAAGTCCTCCAAAGTAAAATTCAGAGTTTGCCACTGCCCCCTCAACACCTTCGCCCCAAACCCAACACCAAAATGGGGGGGGGAGCTCCTGGACTTGGCTTGCTTGCATACAGTGCTTACATAAGGTGAGGGAAGTGAACTTTTGTCTAAAACATACACCAACCAGAACTTTGATTTCATAAAGTGTCAACATTGCAGGTCTTATCATACTGGGTTGGGGGGGCACACGTTTGAATTAAAGGCCACTCCTGCCACTTCAGAGTATGGAGGGTTACCCATGAATGACTGTCGAATTTGCCTGTTGGAAAAGTTTCCTCCGCACTAAAGTCACAACGGGAGATCGGGAAAGTCACTGGTGATTATCCAGTTCTGGACAGGAGCAGACCCCAGTACCAAGGGGCTCAGAGCTCTGGCCAGCAGAGGGAGGGGGGGCTCTTCACAGCACCCCCCTTTGTTCTCTGGAGCTCTTCCCTGATCTCAGGCTTCACTCTCACACCCCAAGTTTGTGTGTTAATGACGCTATTACCATCTGGCTCGCCCTACTTTCCAAAAGATATAAATCACCCAGCTTGACTGCCCACATTATCATTTAAGTGCCACCATAGCCAGAAGGAAAAGATGCTTTCAAGGCCCGGGTTCTCGTGCTCTGACTGCCCTGGCACTACTCTTCTTCAGTATTTATAGACTTCACATTGAGGACGAGAGTGCGCCTCAGAGCCTGTGCATCCCCAGACCTGTCCCTCCAAGCCAAAAGAGACATGTTACCTGTAGGTGGAAACCAAATGATTTCCCCCTAAAAGCATTTTTATTTTAGCCAATGCAACCCAAATACATCCGCCACCCTCCTTGTTCGTGTTTGCACACCTCCCTTAGCCCCCTCCTCTTGGGCTAGTAAAAGTGTCAGCACAACTCCAGACATTCACAGCAATGTGCCCCTCTGTAGTCTTCCTTTTCAACAGGAGAATAGATTGTCTCTCTGTGGGAATGGGGGTGGAAGGGGAGAGAGGTAAAAGAGCTCTGTGGAGCAACTTTTGGGAGCTGGACAGCCCTCCCAAACTCCCGCTTTTAATGGTGCCTGTATGGGTGTGTGCTCTTCGTGCAATTTACACACTCCTAGCTGCAAGTCTGGATTCTCCCCTGCCTCTCGATTCTTTCCTGGGCATAGTTACTGGCGGGTTTTGTTTTTTGAGCACAAAAGCTGAGAACATACAACAAAGGTGCCCAGGCTGCCTTGTGCATGGTCCCACAAAGCCTGCATTTACAGGCCTGGTCCCTGTGAATGGGAGGGAGCCTTCTCTGCCTCTAAGCATGTGGGCTGAGGGTTCAGGCCCCTTAGTGGTTTGAACAGTTCATACCCCTACTTCACAGATCCCTGGACTGTGTTTGCTTGTGGGCAGTCATATCTGGGTGCTCCTGTTTCTGCATCCTCCTCCTTCCCAAAGGCAGGTTCCATTCACATCAGCCAACCCCACAGGTTGGAAGAATTAGAAGTGTGACCTTCCCTGATTCCTAGGGGGAAGCTCTTAAAATCAGAAGAATTTCTGCATGTGTGGGAGCTGGGGTGAGATGGAGCGTACATGCACACACAGATGACCACGTTAAAGTTCTCATCAGAGAGTCTTTAAAGAAAATATTTATACATTATGTGCTTATATATTCCTACTACTTCGTTTGAACTGAGCAGACTGCCCCAAACAGTAACTAATTTATAGCGCACCAGTAAAGCTGTTTGCACGCAAAGTTCTGCTTAATTCCCTTCTCAGTTCATTTTCTTGCCTTTTTCTTCCAAACTCAAAAAAAAAAAGAAAGAAAAATCTTGTTTAGAATTTTTGTATCCCCCTTTTCCTTCTGAGAACATTATCGAGTTGATATGAACAAATTGCAGAGGATATACCATTTAAGTAAGATGCACTTTTAATCACTGGTCATTAAAATGGTTATGTTAAATATACTCAATTACATGCATGACTTAACTCTAACAGTACTTTCTATTCTCCCAGCTGCTCACGTATTCCTAAACGGTAGTCTGCGGTGGAAACTTGATTATGCTGAATCCATACATTTCCATGGATTTCATCAGCCTAATTAATGCCTCAGTGTGGTCCTGGGGTCTGAATGAACCTTTTACTGTCATTTGAGGTTGAAGGCAGTGTTGGAATGTAGAAGTGGTTTTCTTCTTCTTCTTCTTCTTCTTCTTCTTCTTCTTCTTCTTCTTCTTCTTCTTCTTCCTCTTCCTCTTCCTCTTCTTTCTCCTTTTTTCCTTCCTTTTTTGGTTACTCACTAGTATTTTGGGATTCCACTAAGCAAGGTAAGTAGCAGTCATTAAAGAGAAAAACTATTACACAGCAAGAAAACTCATTCAAATGCCAGGGAGGGAAAATAGGCTGGTTCTTTATTTGAATATTTTTGATTTAATAGACAATCTCCAAATATTTAGGAAGACAGAAATTACCACTGTGCTATTGTATCTTAAAACTGCATTGAGAAGGAAAAGTTGGAAATGGGTTTACAGCCGGTGGCTGAACTCATTTCTTTTGCTCTTCAAAGCTGTCCCTGCTCCCTCCTTTCTTCCTGCTCCATCACTTCTGGACTGTGTTTCCCCTCCACTGCAACTTTCATCTTTCCCGAGGAAGCACTCAGGGCGTGTATTCACAAGAAACTCAAATCACCCCCCAAGTGGGTGACTCCATTCTGTCTTTTCAGGTGTAAATTTACATTTGAATACATCTCAACCTCACTGACCCCTGCTATCCCTGGCCCTGCCTCCACAGAGCGACTGCCAATCTACAACCCCACAACTTGCAAGGGCAGGCAGAGGTCGAATTTCCCAAACCCCGCCCCTAACTCAGAGACCAACAAGTGCTCACACTTCCCTGGAGAGAAATCCTGCTATGTCTGTTCTTAGTGAGCCACATAGAGAAGAATTCTTTTTAAGATGTATTTTCTTGGTGACCAGGAAGAGTACAAAAGAGAGACAGAGAGAGAGAGAGAGAGAGAGAGAGAGAGAGAGAGAGAGAGAGAGAGAGAGAGAGAGAGAGAGAGAGAGAGAGAGAGCGCAAGAGCAGACAAGAAAGAGGTTGAGATTCTGGACTCTTTAAGAAATGTAGTAACTCTGGCAAGTGAACATTGAAACTTTTCCCTTCTTTTTGAATCCCCAAGGACAGAGGGCTCCCGGGGCAGAGTCTGTGCCATTGGTCTAGAAGTTGATGTCTGCAAGAGTACTTATATCATACCTGGACCCCCATCTGATGGCTAGAACCAGAAGACTTCATATCTATAACCTTGGAAACTTCATGTATATTTTGCTGGTGTAGTGATTGTTTTACTATACATTTTTTTTTTTTCGAGACAGGGTTTCTCTGTGGCTTTGGAGGCTATCCTGGAACTAGCTCTGTAGACCAGGCTGGCCTCGAACTCACAGAGATCCGCCTGCCTCTGCCTCCAGAGTGCTGGGATTAAAGGCGTGCGCCACCAACGCACGGCACTATACATATATTTTCAAGGCTGGGTATTAGCCTTTTGTAGAGCCTTGCTTGGATGAAGACAGGAATTATAGGAGAAACAAGACTCCTGCCTGAAGCTCACCCTGTGCCATTTAAACAAATCAATGAAGACCCAGATATGTCTGTAAAATTAGGCCAAGAGAAAGCTCAGGGAACTAACTGCCTTAGGAGGCATATGTGGGTGGTCAGAACCTTATGAGGATTTAAGATGTTCTCTTCATTTCGTGTACTGGCTCACACCCCTCGTTTGGAATTTAGGAGGAGGGAGGTTGAGACAATCGACTCAAACGCTGGAGACTTGAGGTTAGCCTTAGCTACATGGAGTAGCACTATATCAAATGTAAGGAAGCAGGGGTAGTTATACAAGCTCCCCTCTCCCCAGCCACACACAGTTTACCTCAGATTGAGATGGGATTTAGTCATTTCCCATAATGGCAAGAAAAACTAACTGATCAAATGTTCAGTTACAGCTAAGCATCGGCGTTTAGCCAATTGCAGATGGTATTCTGTGCCTGGTCCTGACTTCCTTATCTCATTTCCGCTCCTGACACTTGTCTGCAATAGCGACTTGATACCTGTGCAGGCTTTGTCCCTTCTGTCCCCTTGCTGTCCTAGAAGAGCCTATGAGCCATGATCATAGATAAACATTGCAGTGTCCACAGTCCTGCAACAAAGTTGGCAAGAAAGTCTGAATGAATTGAAGATATCACTTGGTGATAGAGCAATTGTCTGACGTGCACAAAGCGTTGGTTCAGTTCCCAGCACAGCATAAACTGTGAATAGTAATGGGTGTCTATAATCTCAGTACTTGGGAGTTACAAGTTCAAGACCAGCCTAGGCCTGAGTCCCGGTCTCAAAAGACTATTCAGAATGAGTTGGAAACCATTTATTGTTCCTTTGTTTGTTTTGCTTTGTTTTTCAAGATGGTTTCTCTGTGTATCCCTGGCTATCCTGGAACTCACTCTGTAGACCAGGCTGGCTTCAAACTCTGAGATACCTGAGATTGAACTCTGTTCTCTCATCAAACTCAGAGTGATGGGATTAAAGATATACACCACCACTGCCTGGTGAGTTGGAGACTTCTGAGAGTTTGTAAAATAAGACTGGTTTGAAATACTAGCTTTTTACAGAAGCCCAAGTTCTATTTTCTTACAGAGCTGAGTGGCGGCAACATAGAAAGCTTGACTCTGGAAAACTGAGCAAATTAGAAGTCGAGAGCTTCATTCTCAGACCAAAGATCTTAATGATGGCAGATGTAGGGAATACAGACTCCAACAGCCTTAGTTTAGAAATGACAAGTGTCACACATCCATGCTATAAAACTGTAAGATGTTTGTGTGTCACTCTACTTGCTACTGTCTGATCTCCCTCTAGTTTTTTTTTTCTTTTTTCTTTTTTTTTTTTAGGGGGTCAAGACAGGATTTCTCTGTGTAGCCCTGGCTCTCTAGAACTCACTCTGTGGACCATGCTAGCCTTAAATTCACCGAGATCCACCTGCCTCTCCCTCCTGGGATTAAAGGCATGTGCCACCACTGACAGTCTCCCTCTTATGTGTTTATTTGTTTACTTACATGGATAGTTTGATACAGTCACTGAGCAATTGTGTTATTTGCTGCATAGACTCTCTGGCAGAGTCATCAAAGAATATTTTTACCTGTAAGTGTGTAAGCGATTTGTAGTTTGCGATGGGCATATGCCTGCTTAGCAAGTTTTGAGGATGAGTTCACATGTTTCCTGCATAATCAAAGTCTCCAAGTTGGACGGACTCCAGGGTAGGTGCATCCAGGAACAGGTTTTTCACTGAGCTCCCATGAAACAAGTCACGGAGCTGAGTGGAAAGCAGTTTATCCCAGATAAAAACAGAACGGTTTCAGTCATGGGTACCTCTTCTCTCCTCTGAATGGCAGGCTAGCATTTGTATAGCAGACTGCAGCAAGGTTGAGCATGTCTTCAGAAATGGTGAAGTTGGGACAATGGCAACCGGTAGCTAGTATATTGTTTACGATTGGAAATGTGCCCTTGTTTTTGGAGTTGCAGTACCCTGGCAGTGGCCGTGCCGACAGGCTTTGAAAATGTTCACCACTTAGTTTCTGAATTCTACTTTTAAATCCAAATCTGAATTTTTCATTGGTTCAGGAGAGAAAAAAAAAATACCTAATTTGAAATCCTGTTATAAATTCTATAAAAGCCAACTTAGAAGAGCTTAGAAATAGCTTTGAGCCCCACATCTCAATATGCTGTGCTGGCCCCTGTGGTTGTTTCTGAAAGAAGAAAGGGAACACCTGGTCTCTAACCAGGAGAAAAGCGGATTCCAGGATCTCAGACTCTCGGTGGGGGCAGGCCTAGGCACTCACAGAGATCAGGAAATTTAAAGCCCTTGGCTAGATCTGCTCTTGTCATCCAAACAGCACAACTCGGAAATGCCAGTTCGTGTTATTTCTGTGGCTAGGAGTTGCTTAGGATCCGTGACAGCTGAGGTTTTCCTATTGATTTTATGACAATGTAGTTCATAGCACTACAGAAGTGAGAAGAGAGTCCAGTTAAGCAAGGTGATTCTTAACTCAAGTGCTGTGCCGCAATCAAAGTGCCGAGATCGAAATTCAAGCCCGAGAAAGTGCAGAGAGGAGTTCAGTTTTGAATCTGAACTTTTATAACTAACTCAGCCCTCAGAGGAGGGATGAGACTGGGTGTTTAATTTCAATCCTTATGATTAATAATTGGATGCATCAGCCTTGAAAGAAATAGTATCTTATATTCTAAGTGTAAGTTAAGGGCATAGAGAGATGGCTGAGGAGTTTAGAACACTTGCTGTTCTTGGAGAGGACACTGAGTTCAGTTCCCAGGGCCCGCATCGGGCAGCTCTGGAGATTCTGATGCCTCTGCTCTGGGTGGAGCACCAGAATCCACATGTGTGTATGGGTTCATGCATGCACACGTGAAAATAAAAATAAAGCTGGATGTGGTGCTGCTCGCCTTTAATCCCACCCAGCACTTGGGAAGCAGAGGCAGGTGGATCTCTGGGGGTTCAAGGCCAGCCTGATCTACAGAGTGAGTTCCAGGACAGCCAGGGCTACACAGAGAAACCACGTCTTGAAAATAAATAAAATAAAAATAAATCTTTTTAAAAGAAACCCCAAATGCCTATGTAGGTCATTGTAGGTGTTTAATGTTACTTCTACAGCAAGCATGGACCCCATGTGGGTCTGTGCTAGGACCCCTGCATATACGTTATGGTTCTGTAGTTGGGTGCTCTTGTGGGATTGGGGGTGTCTCTGATTTGTTTGGACCTTTTTCCTCCTACTGGCTTGTCTCATCCAGGCTTGATATGAGGAATGTGTCTAGTCTTATTGTAATTTGTTATGCCATATTTGGTTGATATTCCCGGGCGGCCTGCCTTTTTCTGAAGAGAAACAGGAGGAATGGGTCTAAGGGAGATGGGAGAGGAGGGAGGGGAAACTGTGATCAAGATGTAATATATGAGAGAAGAGACGATAAATGAAATATATTAAAAAATAGACAAAGTTCCTTCTAGATTTGTGAATGAGAGCATGATGAGGGCAGCTGTTAGCACTGTGAGACAGGGGGAGGAGGCCATGTCAGAGGCACCAAAGTGCAATCATCTTGAAAGATCTTCACACTCACATGTCAGTCTTAAATAACTTGATGTGCACACATTCTTCCAATGTAGCCACAGGGGAACATACCACTTTCATCTTGAGCATTATTTTCCTCTATGGTAAGGCACAGGCAAGCACACTGATGTCAGCTGGAGTCCTGTGGTTCCCAAGGCCCTAGGATTTCAAACAAAAGAACCTGGGTCAAGAAAAGCTGAAGATGCTGGAGACGTGGGCATGTGTGTTCAGAAAGCACAAATACAGGTGGAGGAGAGAGCAGCTCTGTTGGGACTGTGTGATGACAAGAAAAGGAGCAAGAATGAGCATCGGATGCAGGAAGACAGCCGGCAGATGCACCCATGGTCTATGCTGGAAAACCGCAGCCCCATCCCATCCTGCAGATCTGCTTATATGGCCACAAGCCATCCAGCTTGCTGCAACCACATCAGGGCCAAGTCCAGAAGGGACGTTTCCATTCCTTCACCCTATGAGCCCTTGCCCAATTTCTTTTCTCGATTCAGCTCTGGACTTTTGTTCTTGTTTCCATTTGATTTCGAGACAGCCTCGTGTAGCCTAGCTTGGCTTGGAACTCATTATGCAACTGAGAATAACCTTGAACTTCGGAACCTCCTACCCCCACCCCCTGAGGACTGACATTACAAGCATGTGCCACCATATCTGGTTTATGCAGTGAAGGATTGAACTCGGGACCTTCACATGCTAGGCAAACCTGACCACCTGAGCTACACCGCAGCCCCACTGAGCATAGTGGCACACACCTGTAATCCCAGCACTGGGGATGGGACAGGGATCAGAAGCTAAAGGTCCTTCTCACCTGCAGAGTGAGTTCCAGGCCAGCCTGTAACATCAAAGGCTATCAAAAGAGAAAGAGGAGGAAGGAGAAGAAAAGAAAGGGATGAGAAATAGTCATCTGTTTCCTAATCTATTTCTCCTCTCAGGCCCCCTGGAAATTTTTCAGAATTAAATCATGATTATTTTCCCAAAAGTTAGACGATGATGAAGAAGAAGGAGGAGGAGGAGGAGGAGGAGGAGGAGGAGGAGAAGAAGAAGAAGAAGAAGAAGAAGAAGAAGAAGAAGAAGAAGAAGAAGAAGAAGAAGAAGAAGAAGAAATGACAAGTTAGTAGAGATATTACCCCCAAAAGTAATGACCGAGAGAAATTTGGGGCAGCTCTGTAGAGAATGAGTGTTGCATCTGAAAGCCGTCCACATTGGCAGACAGCAGTGTGGACCACCGTCACACGCTTTCCTACAGGCTTCTTTTAAACTCTGTTCTCTTTTATTTATTTATTTTCGAGTCAGGGTTTCTCGTTTCTTTGGAGGTTGTCCTGGAACTAGCTCTTGTAGACCAGCCTGGCCTCGAACTCACAGAGATCCACCTGCTTTTTGATTTTTTTTTTCCCCCGATGTTCTTGATCTTGAAGGCAGACAGCAAAACTGGAGTCAAATAGGGCAGTGTTTTGTTTTGTTTTGTTTTGTTTTTTGGTTTTTTGAGGCAGGGCTTCTCTATGGCTTTGGAGGCTTCCTGGAACTAGCTCTTGTAGACCAGGTTGGACTCGAACTCACAGAGATCCACCTGCCTTTGCCTCCCGAGTACTGGGATTAAAGGCGTGGGCCACCAACGCCTGGACAAATAGGGCATTGTTAAAGCAACACAGTAAAGTCATTTTTGGATGGGCAGTCATCCTGTGTCTCATAGCTCATGGCTATGATAGTCTTTCCTGTCACTGGTAGGGGAGATAACTAAGGCCACAGACCTCCTGTTTGACATCTAATTACAAAGTCAACGGAAAGGAAACTGGGCCTACTGCAGAAAATTCATGGGTCAATATTTATTGGCTAAAATAACTCAAGAAAAGAAAATTAGCTAGAGAAATACTATCAGCAACATGACCTTGCTGTGCTCCATACCGTACACTTCTTGGAAGTTTTGAAGCTTGTCAAGGCAGTTTGTTGGAGTCTGTTATTTCACACCTGGTTTCCTGAGGTCTCTGCTCAGGTTATTTCCCGGAAGGGTAACTTAAGTGGTTTTGCATTTGATACCTAAAGGACTCCAGGGCTCCAAGATATCTGCTGGTGTTAAGGCGTTGATATTCCTGACCTGTGATGATGCTGAGCAAAGTTGTGGGGGGCAGCTAGGTCTGAGTGGATTCCAGCCAGTGGGGCCTCTGGAGTTCAGACTTTTCCACTATAAATGGATCTGTAGGTTTTACTGTGTGCTGCATACTATGGTACATTAGTGGGTTTTCACCATCAGAGAACCTTCAGCTCTACTAGTTACTGAACAAATTATCTGTATCATTGCACAAATGTTCATGCACAAAACTGACAAATGAGGACGGGGGGGGGGGGGGGGGGGTTGCAGCTCAGTCGGGAAAATGCTTTTCTAGAGTGCAGGAAGGGCTGCCCATCTCCCCAGGCTGGATCTCCAGCATGGAGTAAACCAGCACTTGAGAGGCAGAAGCTGGTTTCGAACTCAAAGATCTGCCAGCTTTTGCTCCTGAGTGCTGGGATTAAAAGGCATGAAAAAATGACTTTTTATCTTCTGAGAGAGGAATCTTAAATTTGAAAAAGCTAAGTGGGAATATAGTACTTATATTTTAACTTTTTTTTTTCTTTGCAGATCAATCCTAGAAGTTCTCAAGACCCATTTAAAAGAATCCGGCTGATTGCTTTGGTCTAAGAGTGCAGACATCTCTTGCAAAACTAAGGAAGACCTCATTTTGCATTTGCTGGTCCTCCTGTTTTGTCAGCCCTGGGCCCGGTGAGAAGCTTACCAGGAGGTCCTGGCGCTGGAAGGACCATGTGAGTTCATCTCAGACGATGGGGGGGCTCAACGGTTTTAGTGACTCACACAGTGGAGAACCACATTCCCTTTGGAAGAACTTGTATTTGGTGACACAACAAGGTCAGCTTGAGCGGCACCTGAAGGATTTCCTCCTGTGGCTATTCTGAGAAAAAGACATGACAAGAAATGATTCCTGAAGGGTTTCCTTTTAAAATGAAGACAAATTAATCAGTGATACATGCCTGTAGTCCCAGCCCTAGAGAGGCAGAGGCAGGAGATGCTCGGTACTGAGGTCATCCTGGGTCACACTGAAAACAAATACCCAGCAGGGCATGATGGCACACACCTTTGACCCCCAGCACTCAGGAGTTCGAGACCATCCTGGTCTACAGATTGAGTAGGACAGTCAGGGTTAAAAAAAGAAAACAAGGCAACTTACTGAACACATAGATTTATGTGTGCTCTATTCCAGGAAGTCAGTGGTGATTATGAAACAGTAAAACTAGGTCATGGCAGAATGCACAAATCAGGATCAGCTTAGAACACTTCTCTGTCACTCTGTATCATTTTTGGTGTGACAGTTACTGCATTTCTGTAGTTCACCTTTTGAGGAGGGCCTTAGAATCAATATGAAAAAGATACATATTCATTTCTTTATTTATTTTGTGAGACAGGCTCTCATATCTTCCATGCTGGCCTTGAACTCATGATGGAGCTGAGGATGGCTTTGATACGGGAGTAAAGGTGCTGTCACTTCCAGCAGAAAACATGATGTTTAGAACAAAGACATTGTTTCCTTATGTAGCCAATGGTTCTTTAAATGCCAATCAACCCCCCTCCTCCAGGGCTTAATGGTGTGTGTAGAAGAAGTGCCCCTAACCACTGGGACAAGGAAGTGCGCATGCACCAAGCACTCAAGAGGTGGTGGTGGGAGGGAGGGTCCCCGTTCTTCAGATGAGGTGGTAGATGACAAAATTAAGGGTGGATTGGAGCAACGCAGCACTGAACGTCCGTGATTTCATTTCATTTCACAAAAGTTAAATCATTCAGATCTCTAGTTGGCTTATCATTGCTGGTGTTTGGTAGGGCTGAGACTCAAACCCAGGGCCTCACTGGGGCTAAACAAGGCCTCTACTACACAGTTTCAACCTTAGCCTTCCCAGTTAAAACAAAACAAAACAAAAACAACTTATTATGATTCTCATTTAATTTCATGTTACATTCAGGAACTATTTTAAGGAATTTTGTGTTATAACCTGTGATCAGAAGTCAAGCCGTAGTTTTCCTAAGGCGTGTGCATTTGCTCTAAGGAATTGAAATGGACTGTGTAAGTATTTGCGTTGTCCAGGACTTTATGGCAAGGTCAAACTTGCCATTAATATGAAAGAGCATTTGATGGGTTGGCATTTTTGTTGTTGTTTTGTTTTTGTTTTGCTTCCCAGACAGGGTTTCTCTGTGTAGCACTGTACCCTGGAGCTCACTATGTAGACCAGGCTAGCCTGGAACTCAGAGACCTGCATCTGCCTCCCAGGAGCTGGAATTAAAGGTGTGCCTATGGGATTTGGTGATTTTTTTTTTTTTTTTTTTTTTTTTTTTGGTTTTTCGAGACAGGGTTTCTCTGTGGCTTTGGAGGCTGTCCTGGAACTCGCTTGGTAGTCCAGGCTGGTCTCGAATTCACAGAGATCCACCTGCCTCTGCCTCCCGAGTGTTGGGATTAAAGGCTTGTGCCACCAACGCCCGGCTTGGTGATTATTTTAAGCTTTAGTATTTACTGCTCTAAAATAAAGTACTTTTCCCTCTGTGTGTTCTTTGTTATGTGTAGAGTATTTCTAGAGTATCTATTGTGTGTATGTGTCTAAGTGTTTTGTCTGCACGTATGTCTGTATACCATGTGTATGCCTGGTGCCGATGGATGTCACAAGAGGGCATCAAATCCCCTAAGACTTGAGTTACAGACAGGTGTGAGCTGCCATGTAGGTACTGAGAATGGAACCCTGGTCCTGTGGAAGACTGGCCAGTGGTCTTAATTGGCTGAGTCATTCTTCCAACCTCGAGTGTTGTCTTTAATGTATCTACAATTTTTGTGAAGGCATTTGTTACAAGATAAGGTATGAAATGACCATAGTTCTTTGATTCCCCCGCCCCTATGTTTATTGTTTCAAGGGAGGCATAATGGAGAATATTCACTCAAGGGGAAAAAGTACCACGAGCCTGTTTTTGAAACAAAGATGTTTATTTAGAAATTTCCGTTCAATAATTGATTTTTCTCTGACAGGAACAGAACAATATTAGAATTTCTGAGACAATTGCATTGTTTAAAAGGTTTGCTCGTGCCTCATTTGTATATTGTCAACAGTGTGGTCCCTTTATGATAAATTGCAAGGGTTACCTTGTTGGATTCTATGGCAGGCGAGGGTGACCGAGGCAGAGGGACAAACATGCCAGGCAGACAGAGCTTAAGTGAGAAGTTTTATTAGAAGAAGAAGAAGAAGAAGAAGAAGAAGAAGAAGAAGAAGAAGAAGAAGAAGAAGAAGAAGAAGAAGAAGGAGAAAAAGAAAAGACAGGCATACAGCAAACATGAAAACAGTATCTGCTTCAAACATCAAATTTTATAGTCTGAAGGAGCATCTTTTAGGTCTTTATTACTATCCAAAAAATGAACAGGTCCAGGCCATCTTCATTCTTTTAAAAGTGTTAACTGTGATGCACATCTCTCTGAGGTAGGTTTTAACATATTTTTTCCTATTTTTTTTCCTCCTCCATTCAGTAAGAAGGATAAGCCTTTAGAGTACCCAGTCACCGTGGTAACTGCCAAAAAAATTCTCCTGAAGTTTGAAGAGGTCAGCTCTTGGGGTCGACAACTCTGCCCTCTCCCCAAGCCTGTCTGCAGTGCTAGTCCTGTGGTTGGAGTGTCAGGCCACATCTGACCGTGGGAGGTGGTCTATTCCGGCTCTGATAGAAATTTTTTGAGTCAGTTCATGGCCTAGACTCTCCAGGTGGCCTCCAAAATCAATTCTGACCTCCTGACCCTGTCTCACAGAGGCATAGCATGCACCCTAAGTAAGGATTTAGTCAGACACGACAGCATTTGCAGGAGTGTTATTGGGGACAGTATAAACACTTTGGAAGGCAAGTGAGGCATTGTCAGCCCTAGAAAGATTAAAACCCGGTGGAGCAAACCAAGGAGCTCTGCTTTCAAAGTTAGAAGTGTTAAAGTATCTGATTCTGAAACCCCCACCAGACTAAAATCAGTTTTATGTAAATAATAAACCAAATATCTTAACTCTTTTATGTACTTTGTTACAAATATGCAAATAAGGTAGGCAGCTCTGGAACAAGCTATCATGATAGCATGTGGCTATCATGCAGTAGAAACAGAAAGCCGTTACTAAAATTCAATAGTAAATAAAGAACTTGTAACCTTGTTAAGTAGTGAAGTGTGTGCCTGTTTTGAAATGTTTTAAAGGAGAGTTTTAACACCTTCTCAGGACAAATTGAGACAGTGAGGATGAATTGTTTGCCTCAAGTCCCTTGCTGCTTTGTAAAGCAAATGACTAATAGGCTCCATTTGGATACAAAGTAGAGAAAATTTGTAAATAAGGAAAGTAATATCACACAGAGGTAAAAAAGAAAAAAAAATGACAAAATGTAACAGCCTCCAGGCAGAGTTATGTGTAGTCAACAGTTTAAACTATCTAAAGCTTGGGGAATAAAGCTGATGTGTACACTCTCTCTCTCTCTCTCTCTCTCTCTCTCTCTCTCTCTCTCTCTCTCTCTCTCTCTCTCTCTCTCTCTCTCTCTCTCTCTCACACACACACACACACAAACACACACCCTTCAATGCAACCACTGTGGGCTAGTAGGGGCCTGGGCCACTCACTGAAAGAGACTCTGAAGGACTCTGCCTTGTCCCGTGTGGAGTTCAGCCCTCATAGGTATTTGCTCTTTCCCCTTTGCTGCTCTGCAAATGGCAAGCCCCTTCCCCATAGGAAGTTTCTGCCTTGCCTTTCCATCTGATTCTTTTGTGAAAATTAGATTCTAAATAAAGCTGAATATCCTTTGGGGCACAGACTGAGGTGGGGGGGTGGTACTCTGTACAAATACTCATGCTCCAAGGCCTGGGACTTGCTCACTCCATTAAATCCCTATTATAAAATTTATCTCCACAAAACCTATTCTGAGAGTATTCTGAGAACAAACTGGACCATGAATAACTTAGTTGGAAGCATAGATTATTTTCTCTTCAAGGAAACTTAGACATGACAACAGCTTAACTAAGAGAATAGTGATGAATCTTAAATAAATAAACGGCTTCAGAGCTGCCCTGTTAACACGGAGCACCTCTGCTGTCCCCTCCTGACACTCCAGATGCTCCTCTTTGTCTCAAGCACATCCCACTGATGACACTGTCTACCAGCACTGGAGAGGTCAGACTGGAGGTGGCCCCTTCCGGCTGTGGAGCTGTAGACAGACAGGTTGGTCAAGGGAGAGCCTGTACTCAGATGTGGGGTGAAATGATATGAATAGGATCTTACATAAACTGATTTCCCAATTAAGTACAATTTACTTAAATTGTTCTTCATGGAGGCCGGGCATGGCATGCAATCCTCAAGTCACGATTATTCCAGAGGTGGAGGGCAGGCAGCTCTCTGAGAGCTCGAGGAGAGTCTGGTCTGTGAGTTCCAAGGCAGCCAATGTACATAGTCACCCCCTGTTTCAAAAAAAATATTTTTTACTTTAAATTTAAAATGTATGTGTGTAAGTGCACGAATGTGGTGTGTGTGGGGGGGGGGTGTTTTGTGTGTGTGTGCGCGCGCGTGCGTACGTGCATGCACACACGCCCATACTATGGGTCACATGGCAGTTAGAGAGCAACTTGTGTCAGTTGTTTCTCCCCGTTCACCATGTGGTTCCCAGGGATTGAGTTTAGGTTGTGAGACTTGACAGCCATCACCTTTACTTATGGAGCTATCTTCCTGGCCTTTCAATACCTTTGACTCCGTGTTTGAGCCCTAGAATGGCATTTAGGAAAAACCCAACCTGAGTCTTGTCTTGTGATTACAAGATCACACTTAACTAGGACATAGATTTAGATTATGATTTTTTTTTAATTTTTTTGTTTTTCGAGGCAGGGCTTTTCTATGTGACTTTGGAGCCTATCCTGGCACTCACTCTGTAGACCAGGCTGGCCTGGAACTCACAGAGGTCCACCTGCCTCTGCCTCCCGAGTGCTGGGACTAAAGGTGTGCACCACCAATGCCCAGCTTTTTTATTTATTTTTATTGTTATTTTTAGACAAGGTCTCATGCAGTACAGGTTGACTTTGAGCTTACTATGTAACTAGGGATGACCCTGGACTCCCAACCCTCTGCCTATTTCTCAAGCTCTGGGTTGCTGACATTTGTCACCACACCTGGTTCTGCAGTAATAGAGAGCCAGGATTTCTTCGTGCGCGCTAAACAAGAATTCTGTCAGCTGAACCCTAGCCCCCAACCTAGATCATGAAGCTCAAGATTACTATACACACAAAATGGGCTTTTAATGATCTGTGTTTTCTGTTCCTCAAGATCAACATTTTGTATTAAAGAGTAGTAAAGTTTTTTGTTGTTATTGCTGTTTTGAGACAGGGTTTCTCTGTGTAGCACTGGCTGTCCTGGAACTCCCTTTGCAGACTAGACTGGCCCTCAAACTCACAGAGATTCTCCTGCCTTTGCCTGCTGAGTGCTGGGATTAAAGGCGTGTACCACCAGAACTGGCTATATATGATTTCTGATTGAGTATTTTTATTTATTGATTCATCAAGACACACTTTCACTACGTATCCCTGGCTGGCCTAGAACTCATTATAGACCATGCTGCCCTCGAACCCCCAGAGATCTGCTTGCCTCTGTGAGTGGTATACGATTTTAAAACAGTCTTCCGGAACTCAAGACAGCTTTGTGTATTTAACTCATTTCATGAATTTTCCCCAGTGCCCGAACCATGCTACACCAGCATTCTCCTCTGTGCTCTTTGATGGCTTTTGTTTGTTTCCTCTCTCTCTCTCTCTCTTTTTCTTTCTTTCTTTTTGAGACGAGGTCTCATGTATCCCAGAACTGACCTAGAACTTTCTTTGTATCAACAACTCACTATTTAGCCAAGCTTAAACTCGAGCTTCTGACCCCCCTGCTGCTGTTTTACAGGCTTCCGGTTTAATTTGGTGTTGCAAATCAAAGCCAGAGTCTCATCCTTGTCAGGCAAGCACCCTAGTCACCGACGACTGTGTCCAGCCCTTTACTTCTTTGTTTTGCTTTTGTTGGGTTTTGTTGTTGTTTGATTTGGTTTGATTTGGTTTTCCATGGCAAGTTTTCACTGACAGTTACTCACTTTGTAGCCCCGGATGGCCTCAAATTCACAGAAATCTACCTGCCTCTGCCTCTGCCTCTGCCTCTGCCTCTCTGCCTCTGCCTCTGCCTCTGCCTCTCTGCCTCTTCCTCTCTGCCTCTGCCTCTCTGCCTCTCTGCCTCTCTGCCTCTCTGCCTCTGCCTCTGCCTCTGCCTCTGCCTCTCTGCCTCTGCCTCCCCAGTGCTGGGATTAAAGGTGTGCATCACCACAGCCCTTAATTTTTTCTGAATTGCTATCTTCTAATATGTTGGCAAGATTGAAGAAACAAAATTATATACTACTTTTGTTCTTCTTGGGGTTTTATTCCTCATTTTAAAAAAGTTTGTATTACCCTGCATGGTGTCAGGGAACTTTTAATATATCACTTGGGCCATAGTAAGAGTTCAAAGCTAGCCTGGTTTACAGATTAGTACCAGGACAGCCAGGGCTACATAATGAGACCCTGTCTCAAAGTGGGGAAGGGGCTTTTGTAGGAGTCATAGAAGGTTTTGTGTTTATTTAGCCCTTTCAAAACATAAAAATCAACACAGACAAAAATGATGTCAGTGTTTGATTCTTCTTAGTTTTTTGTTTGTTTGTTTTTCTTCTTACTTTGTATTTTCTTCCTGGGCGGTCAGATAGAGACAGACTTTGTGTAGCCCAGCTTGGTTCCTTACTATGTATAGCCTGGCTCACCTTTCTGTCTCTACCTGACAAGTTCTGGGACTCCAGGCTTGTACTAACATACCTAGCCTTAGGCATGTTGTTTTGTCTATCTGAGATAGGTTCTCTATCTATAACTTGAACTCCATCAATCTTCCTGCTGCTAGTTTCTCAGTTTCTCAGTGCTGGGATCACAGGCCTGTGACAGGATTTCTCTGTTTAACAGTCCCAACTGTCCTGGAACTTGTTTTGTAGACAAGGCTGGCCTTGAACTCATAGAGATCCACCAGCCCCTGTTTGCTGAGTGCTGGAATTAAAAGCGAGCCAAACCACTGCTGCCCAGCCACATTATTTCTTGAGACAGTCTCACAGTAACCCTGGACCTCACCTGTTTGGGTTTGACTGAGCCCCAAGGGTCTTCCTGCCTCTGCCTTCCAGTGCTGGGACACCAGGCTTGCTCTACCACAGTCTTTTTTTTTCACTGGGCACTGGGGATTCGAACTCAGTACTTCAGGCTTGTGTCACAATCACTGAGCCATCCCCCTATCTTCCCAACCCCTTGGGCCTTTCCAGAATTTAGACTTTCCTAAGAAAATGTGACATTAGGCTGAAGATATTCATAGGAAGTGAAAGTAGGCGATCAGGCCCTGGATCCAAACTCCTGGTGTCTCTTTGTATGCAAAATGAGAACTAAAAACATAAAGTCTCTTGGGTAGGAGGTCAAGTCTGGGTTCCATCCCAAGACAACACTTGTCTAGGGTGCTGGACCCTTTCGTCAGGAGAACTTGCTCCCCCAGGAAAGGACAAGAAATGAACCAATGAAATATAGGGCAGTTTGGAATTAGATGACACAACACAATCCCTTCAGTTTGGGCTCATGACAAGTCTGAAAATGCTCAGGGAGGGCCTCCCTGACGACCAAACTCCAATCCTAAGCATTTGCTGGTCAATGTCACAAATCTTGCCCATTACCTTCTGATACCTTTATAATCTTCCTAAGTTCATTTTGGGAATCGAATGTGAAAAGTAATTCACTTGTTACATAGCATTGCTTAAGTTTATAATTTAATAACTTTTCTCTTTCAAACCCTCCCTAGGTCCCTCTCCTCTTGCTTTCAAATTCATGGCCTCTTTTCTCACTATTTGTTGTTGCAAGTATATATGTATAGGTATATACATATATATATATATATATATATATATATATATCCCTAAATATAACCTGTTGAGTCTATGTACCTATACTTGTATGTGCATTCAGGACTGACTGGCAATCGGACAACCTTGGGGAAGACCGCCTGTCCTGCTCCCAGCTCTTCTCAGATGTCTACAGTTCTTTGCATAGAGTTGAAGCCCCCTGGGCTTTCCCCTTTTCAGTTTGGCATGTTCATTGGTGTCATCCTTGTGGAGCTCATGTTTCCACCGCCATGTTGATGAGACGTTATGGGTGTAGCTTCTGATGTTACTAGAGACACAACCTCACAGCAAACTCGCTGACCCTCTGGCTCTTAGTCTTTGCTATTTAGCATTTGTATGGGAGTATATAACAATACTGTCTGTGCTCCCTGGCTGGGAAAAGCTAGAGTCAACCCCCAGAGTCTCCCATCCAGTGTTTGTGAGTATCAAAGACACACACCTCACTTAGCAACCATTAACTATCTGAAGACTCTCAGTGAGTGACAGGGGCCTTGTGAGCCTCTCTCTGCTAGCCACTTTGTTTTGTTTTCTGAGACAGAGTCTGGTGCAGCCCAAGCTGGCCTTGAACTCAGTATGTAGCCAAGGCTAGCCTGGAACCTGATATCTTTTTGCTTTCACCTCCCAAGTTCTGGGATCATGAGCATTCACCACTGTGCCGGCTACAAATACACTGAAAGACAGAGAAGCAGAAGAATCAAAGTCCCATGAGCATGTTCCAGAAGCTCCAGAACTGTCCTGTATCATCACGTTAGTCAATGGATACGAAAGTTTGGGCTGGTGTAGACTAACACAGGAGGACGAAGAGGCTATTTCCATGGGTACCAATCTTCTTACTGTGTAGTATCTCCCCCCCCTCCCTCCCTTTATTTTCCTCTGAGTTGGAGTCTCCTGTAGCTCAGGCTGGTCTCTCAAATGCAATGTGGAGAGAATGACTTGAACACCTGACTCTCATGCATCCCACCCCCAATAATTACAGGCATGTACCACCACACTTGTCCCCCCCCACCAACTATAATTACAGGCATGTACCACCACACCTAGCTCTTACTATGAAATCTTAGGTCAGTGGCAACTAACTCACAGCTAAAGCCTGAAATTCACTCAAACAAAAGAAATGGATTGAAATATATTTCAACGCCAACTCAAAATGAAATCTGAGGCTAATCACGAAGAAGAGCTCCTGCGCTTGGGAAGGTAAAGGAAACACACCCCCAACCACACCCCATCTACAGCTGATTGTGGGGAGGAGAGAGTCCTGGTGAAGGCCCAGAACTATGCTTACTTAGTGTCAATGCAACTTGCTTGACTCAGAGTCTCACTCTGTGGCTCGGTCCTAAGAGGTTTTTATTCACAGCTCCTCTCAGTCAGGACACAGACATTTTGAGGACTCACAGAAAGCAGAGAGCTACACTGAGAAGGTGAAAATGTCATACATCTACACCCAAAGATGTCAACAAAGGAGTATTTAGGCCTCAGTCCAAAGCAAAGCACTTACTTAACCCTCAGTACCTACATAAGGGCTAGTTGTTTGCAAAGCTTGTCTTCGTAATTACAGCATCTCTACATCAGGAATGCCCAGCATCATCATTTCACACTGGACAGATAACAGTTCAGACACCGGGCGGTGGTGGCCCACGCCTTTAATCCCAGCACTCGGGAAGCAGAGGCAGGCGGATCTTGTGAGTTCGAGACCAGCCTGGACTACCAAGGGAGTTCCAGGACAGCCTCCAAAGCCACAGAGAAACCCTGTCTCGAAAAAAAAAACAAAAAACAAAAAACAAAAATAATAACAGTTCAGACATTTCAAGGAGCACCTTTGGAAGTGACATGTGGAATAATAAGAGAAAGATTTTTTTATCATTTCCCCAAAAGTATGTATTTCAGAAAGACAGAGGTATGCCTGGAACCATAGACAGACAGACAATGGATAGATACATATGCATATGATACAAACACAGATAGATATTAGATACAGAGATATGTATATACACATTGATTATAAAGAGAGATAGATATATAGATGGACAAATACATGCACATATCACTAGGTCGATGAGAGACAATAGATAAGATATAGATTAATAGATGACAGATATCAGTAGGTGCTCAAAAGATTGGTGAATGGATGCCTGGATAGATGATAGATGGGTGGATAGATAGAATGGCAGATAGATAGACAAACAGTCAGACAGACAAGTGGATCTCTGAAATGAAGGCAGAGCCTGAGCAACAAGGTGAGCGCCCCGCCAACCAGGGGTACACAGTGAGACCATGTTTAAAACAAATAAATAAATAAGACTCCATTACATTCATATATCCATACACACACACATAAACACACACACATATATTTTAATTTTATTTTTTATTTTATTTTATTTACTTGGATTTTTGAGATAGGGCTTCTCTGTGTAGCTTTGGAATCTGTCCTGGAACTTGCTTCTTGAATTCACAGAGATCCTCCTACCCTTGTCTCCTGAGTGCCTGGATTAAAGGCCTGTGCCACCACCTCCTGGTTTACATACATGTTCTCACTTTGCAATATTTCTAAAACAGAACTGATGATACAGGGAGATCAATTTCACTCTTTGTTGTTGTTCTTGTCATTTCAGGGGATTTTGTTGGTTTTTACTGTTCATATCTTTGAAGGCTGGTGTATAGCATCTTTCCCTCTTGTTTTTTTTTTTTTTTTTTTTTTTTTTTGGCAGAGGGTGGGAGTGAGACAGGGTTTCTCTGTGGCTTTGGAGCCTGTCCTGGAACTAGGTCCTGTAGACCAGGCTGGTCTGGAACTCATAGAGATCCGCCTGCCTCTGCCTCCTGAGTGCTGGGATTAAAGGTGTGTGATACCACAGCATATGGCCTTTTATGACAGGTCACTTAGGTTGTTTCCAGGCAAAGCCGCAGGTAGTATTTTACCCTTGAATGTGAAATGGAGGTGTGCAATATACCCCATTGTATTACTGATCAAAATGAGACAGGAAAATCTGTAAATTGCTGAAGGCTGTGCACCAGGTAAGTAACAGCACTCGGAAGTGTGTTAACTAACACGGGGTCACGCTTAGATTTTTCTGTTTGCTGTAGAAAACAGTGGTCCTCCCCATACAGTAAGACATCCTGCTTCCTAAAATCCACAGCTCACAGTCGCCTGCTGAAGTCCTACCTGGGGACTGAGCAGAGCGACAAACAGGCACCACTGAAAAGATGAAGCAAAGTGCTAACCGGAGTCTTTCAAACTAAGACACCACTGTTAAGTGCTAACATAGTTTGAAAGCAGCAACCGTGGTGTTGCGGAGCCTGGGGGATGGTGGGCTGCCTGTTCTGTGGATGCTTGAAAACCTCAGCCTTGTCTTGAAGCATGGGCAGGTAGTTCCTTCAAGGAGGTTTTGATACTACTGATGTTTGCTGATCAGGGGCTAGCGGGTGGGGTTGCAGGATACTGGGTTGGTAGATGCTTCACCTTAGGTGTCTGAGGCTAGCCTGCACAATGAAGTTAGGAACCTGCTTGTAAAACAAAGCACAAATGCTGAATGATTGTCCACCTTGAAGTTCTGTGTCTCTGTCACACGCTACTAGATAATGTGAAGGCAGTCAAACTTCAGTAACTACAAGTGAATATAAAAACCAACCAGAATTGTTTTTAATTTGCTTTGTTTGAAACGGGGTCTCACCGTATAACCCTGGCTGGCCTGGAACTCACTTTGTAGACCAGGCTAGCCTCAAACTCAAAGACATCTCCTGCTTCTGCTGGGATTAAAGGTGTGCACCATTGCATGGGGGGGGGGATAGTGATTTTTCAGTTTTTGTATTTTGATGGTCTATTTATAATATAGTAAGTTCTGAGGTAAACATAGTCCTCTCTTTACATGATGACCTCAACGTATGGTGTTCAATGTGGGAATCTGTGTTTCTAGCCAGCAGTATCTGGAATCCTCTTTAAGGGTCCAGGAAGTAATTGTTTATATGTCTTTATTAGTGGTGTTGGTGCTTGCTAGTCACTGTGAAAATATAGAGAAAGACTAGAAAAGTGTCTACCTGGTTTCTGTTTATTTGAGACTTAGTCTCAAGATGCTAAGGCTGGCCTTGAACTTAAAAATGACATTGAACTTGTGATTCTCTTGTCTCTATTCCCAGTGCCGGAGTCCCAGGAGTATGCTACCATGACCAACTCTAGACAGTTAA
Organism: Mesocricetus auratus; assembly: GCF_017639785.1. Taxonomy (NCBI): domain Eukaryota; kingdom Metazoa; phylum Chordata; class Mammalia; order Rodentia; family Cricetidae; genus Mesocricetus; species Mesocricetus auratus. The sequence goes on along the minus strand of NW_024429195.1, from coordinate 28,695,622 downwards.
AGTTTAGATTTTTATCCTCAGCATGATCATCCAGTGACTGTAGGGCAGAGAGGCATGTGACTTTTCCAGAGTTGAAATGTCCTCTTTGTCAAACAGGATCAGCCTGTCGGATTTGTTGGAAGCTAAGGGATTCTGTCTGGAATTCTGGAAAAGCCTGGGAGATGCAGATCCTGGGAATCCAGTGTCACGAGAGAGATGCCACACCTGGAAACACAGAAAACACACAGCAGTGCTGACACAAAGGTGGACAGCATGAAACGCTGTGAATTCTTTTTTTAAAGATTTATTTATTTATTACATATATACCAGATTGAATTGTAGATAGTTGTGAGCCACCATGTGGTTGCTGGGAATTGAACTCAGGACCTCTGGAAGAGCAGTCAGTGCTCTTAACCTCTGAGCCATCTCTCCAGCCCCCAAGTGCTGTGAATTCTAAAGACATTTCTTGGCTGTGCATGGTGGCGCTTGCCTCTAGTCCCAGTACTCAGGGGACAGAGTTAGGCAGATCTCTAGGTTCAAGGCCAACCTGGTCTCTAGAGCTAGTTCCAGGATAGCCAGGGCTACACAGAGATACCCTATCTCAAAAAAAAAAAAAAAACTAATGAAATAAGTAAATATAAAAATAATAAATCAGTAAAATCAAGACAAGTCCTGGGTTTCGTGAAATCAGTTTGCCTGTCAGTCCTATCTACCCTCTGCTTCTCTCCCTGAGTTGTGGCAACACCAAGATGCTGGCACAGATACTCATCCATCCAATCAGCTCCATTCACCCAGCATCTAAACTGCTAATCCCTATCACCTCTGACTACCAGTGACAGATAAATTGCATACAAACCGGTCAATATCCAGCTGCAGCACACCCAGGATTGGCCCACTATCCCTAAAGCAGCACTTTGCTGTGGTTCAGGCCGGAGAACATAAAAATCCAAGTCACTTTTTAAATTGTTAGATGTCAAAATGTTGAGAAATTACATTCTGGATAAGTGATACTCATTTTGAAAAGTTCTGGAGTGAGTATATCTTTCTTGTTACCTTAGTGGGGACCGGGGCCAAGAGCGTGAGCGTTATCTATTCCTAGGTCTCAGGCTGGGCCGAGCTGTGGTGAAGCACTTGGTGACCTAGGGGAGGCCCTACATTCAGTCTCCAGTGCTGTAAGCAAACCACCCACAGGTCTTCAGATGGCCACGCTTGGCACTTGGTGACCTAGGGGAGGCCCTACGTTCAGTCTCCAGTGCTGTAAGCAAACCACCCACAGGTCTTCAGATGGCCACCCTTGGCACTTGGTGACCTAGGGGAGGCCCTACATTCAGTCTCCAGTGCTGTAAGCAAACCACCCACAGGTCTTCAGATGGCCACGCTTGGCACTTGGTGACCTAGGGGAGGCCCTACGTTCAGTCTCCAGTGCTGTAAGCAAACCATCCACAGGTCTTCAGATGGCCAAGCTTGGCACGTAGGAACTGGCTGACCAATCAAACTAGGGTTTTAAACAATTTATTTTTTTATTGATGTCTACTTAAACTGAAAAATGGCTTTCAAATTCATCTCAAATTCAGATTTAACTGGGTGTCTGGCTTTTGTCGTCATCCCACCCCCCTTTTTTTTTCTGGGGAATTTCAACAATAGCAAACTCATGGTTAGCAGGGCCCGAGGTGTTATTTTGTTTTGTAAGGGCTTTATTTTCCCAACTCATGGGGATTATAGTAAGAATTCTTTTTTTTTTTTTTTTTTTTTTTTTTTTTGGTTTTTTGAGACAGGGTTTCTCTGTGGCTTTGGAGGCCATCCTGGAACTCACTCTGTAGACCAGGCTGGCCTCGAACTCACAGAGATTCACCTGCCTCTGCCTCCTGCATGCTGGGATTTAAGGTGTGTGCCACCAACGCCCGGCTATAGTAAGAATTCTTACGACCTGCTGGAACCTTGGAGTAGGGCAACACCTTTCTGACTGTCTGTCAAAGAGCAGGTGCTTGGTACCCATTTGTCCACAAGCATCGTCAGAACAAGATGAAGTAGCCAGAAACCTGTTCTGCAGATGAGGAAACTGAGATCCTGGCACATGGAGATAGACAGCTGTGAGGTATGAAGCAGGACCCCAAGCCTCCTGAGACGTAGACCTGTCCTAGAGCAACAGGCTGAGAAATAAACCCTGGAGTTCACAAATGTCTCCGGCCTGACCTGTGGCTGATAGAGTGCTTGCCTAACATCCATAAACCCTGTTTTGGATCCCAAATGCCACTCAGGCCAGGCACAAGTGGGTAGTGGTGACCACCTTTAACAGCAGCATTTGAGAGGAAGGGGCAAAAAGACCAGCCATTTAAAGCCATCCTCAGCTCTGGAGAGAGCTGGAGGCCAATCTCTCCCTTAGGCAACTGGTTATGTTATTTTATAATATCACGTTAACAAACAAAAAAAGAGATAGAAGTATTAAAGTAGCGTCACATTAAGATAATCAGAAGTTTGTCTTTTGATTGGGTCGTGTGCTTTCATTTAAAATTCAAAGCACACAGGCAGGTGCTAGATGGTGTTTGCCCATCCTCTGTGTAATATTGAGCTTGATTTGCACTGCAAAACTCTCAGAAACTCAAACCATCAGCAGGGCTTTCCCAGTCCAAACGCTGCAAGAGACCGCGGTGGTCCCAATGGCTCGGCTGCCCTTCCCAGCTTTAGATGAGGCCTTCCTGGTAGGGTTGAATGCAGCCTTGCTCTCCTTCTGACACATCGGCCCTTGCTTTCCTTGGCCTGCAGAGCCCTGTGGGACATAAATGCTATTATATAACCGGCCCCTCCCTTCGTGCTCTCACCGGCCTTTGATCGGACTTAGAAGGTGATTACATAGCTTCATTTATTTCTTTGAATACTCAAGTTTCACGGTCATTAAAGTAATCACAGACTCATCTCCGTCTCCATGTGAGGGCAATGTCTCCTCTAACCAGGACCCGTTTCTCCTCCTCTTTGGTCATCATCTCTCCCCTGCTCTCCAGGCCCCTTCCTCTTCCACCTTCAACCCTGTCATAAAAGACTGCGACAATTTAAAGAGCTCTTTTGGCAATGAATCATGACATTTATTCAGCTGCTCTCCAAGCCATGAAAAGCTAGGTATTACACTGTTCGGAGCAAGCAAATCGCAAAGAGCAGCTCAGCGAGGAAAGGGTTAACCGGGTGAGTAAAGGCTATTTTTAAATCTGGCCCCTGTCTGCCAGGCTTGGAAATCCACCCCGTACTGCAGAAATCCTAAATTGCACTGCCCTGCACCCCACTGAAAGTCTTCAGTGCGCTGTAAGACCTCCTCAGCATGGGGAAGATTGGGGGTGAATCGCTGGAGGAGGGGCGCAGGCTCGGCCTTTGTGCTGCAGGCCAGTCGCGGAGGTCCCGCGGAGCAGGCACACAGAAACCCTCGAGGCCCGCGGGAGCAGCCCCGCACAAAAGCGCGTTACATGCTTGCAAATCGCCCCACCGCTGTTATTTTATTTACTGTGGTCTGCGGGACAATTGTTTTCTCTTTGCAAAAATTTTCAGCTTCATGGGCTTTTTTCCTCCTCTGCAGCCACGGTCACTTGTACCACGAGGCCACGTAGAGAAGTCCATGTCTCCCTTCCACCGCCCCCCCAACAACCCCCTCCTCCCCGCCCCATCTTCCTGAAGGAAGGGAAAAGATCCTGCCTGGGCAGGAGGCCACGGAAGGATGCGATCGATGCGTGCCCCAGCTTTGCTTTCTCTTCAGGGAGACAAGATTGGAGAGCTGTGTGTTTGAAATAATAACTTCTATCAGTCTCGTCTGTGTGGTTTGGGTCTACGTTTTTCTGGCTTTATTTGATTACTGTTGTTAAAGATGATGCCTGCCCTTATCATTGGGGACTTATTTATTAGGATGACAAAGGAGCTGGGGAGGTCACACAAACTTCATTTGAATCAACTTTGCATCTGTAAACGCACGAACTGAGTTCTTCCCCAGTAACTTTTTTCAATTCTAAAACTGACAAATATCATTTCATTACGGCTAGACATATGTTAAGAGTTGGAGGTTTCTTCGCTTGGAAGGTTTGAAGGTAGGCAAACTACCAGAAACAGTTATTTTAAGACCCCAAATGGGTGAGGAGTGGGAAATGGCCCGCTGCTCTGTGGTAAAGGAACATGCCACACAAGCCTAGGGAACTGGGTTTGATCCTGGGAACACACATGATAAGAGAGACCCCAATATCACAGTCATCCTCTGCCCTCCTCCACACAGGATCCATAGCATCTGTACACACACACACACACACACACACACACACACACACACACACACACACTAATAATACATGCATTTTAAAAATAAAATCTAAATGAAAAGAAACATTTGTGAATGCAAGTTTTTTTGTTTGTTTTGTTCTGGGTTTTTTGTTTGTTTGGTTTTTTGGGCTTCTTCCTTTCTCTCTCTCTCTCTCTCTCTCTCTCTCTCTCTCTCTCTCTCTCTCTCTCTCTCTCTCTCTCTGTCTGTCTCTCTCTGTCTCTCTCTGTCTCTCTCTCTCTCTCTCTCTCTCTCTGTCTCTCTCTGTCTCTCTCTCTCTCTCTCTCTCTCTCTCTCTCTTTCTTTTTTTGAGACGGAGTGTCTGTGTAGCTTTGGAGCCTGTCCTGAAACTCTGTGGACCAGGATGGCCTTGAACTCACAGAGAACAGCTTGCCTCTGCCTCCTGAGTGCTGGAATTAAAGGAGTTTGCCACCACTACCCAGCTGCAAGTTCTTCCCCTTATCCTTGTGTGGGAGCTTTTGCTGCAGTCTTGTTTTCCAGACTCTCACAGCGTGACCTTGACTGGCCTGCAACACAAAGATGCGCCGCACTCCACCTCCTGAGTTATGGGAGCAAAGGCATGCACTGCTATGCCCCCAGCTGTCTGTGTTTTTGTTTGTTTGCTTGAGACAGGAGCTTGCTGTATAACACAGGTTGGTATCCTCTATATATTCCACAATAGGTTTGAATTCATGGCAATCCTCCTGTCCCTACCTGGGATTACCAGCATGGGCTACCACATCAGTGCAGGTTTTCTCTTACATGTTTTTGTTGGTTTTTTTGTTGTGTGTGTGCCTGTGTGTTGTGTGTATATGTGTGTATGTGTGTGGTGTATATGTGTGTGTTGTTTATATGTATGTGTTGTTTGTGTGTGTGTGTGTGTGTGTGTGTGTGTGTGTATGTGTGTAACTACTTAGATGTTCTCCACAGCTATTGCTTTCAGGACATTGGTCATATAGCTTTAATTTATACACTCATGTACCTAATAGGAGTCTAGAGACTAACCTCATGACTAGAGAGTAAAGGTTGCTTGTTATATCCTTTGACTTGTAATGTTTATGTTGCTCATTGAAAACACTATAAAATTTGATTGCCTGAAACAGCTACCATTTTCTCATTTCTTATGGTGATGTTGATTAGCTACCAGAGCAATCCTTTAGTTACTAGTGTAATCACTGAATCTTGTTATCTGGAATGTTCTGAACCTTCCAAAGTGCTCCCTCCCTGATACAATGCACAGTAGGTATTGGTAATGGTTGGAAGTTATCAGTAAGTCATGCTACTCAGCTAACATAGTGAATTTGAGGCCAGCTGCCTATTTCTCTCTCTCTCTCTCTCTCTCTCTCTCTCTCTCTCTCTCTCTCTCTCTCTCTCTCTCTCTCTCTCTCATGCAATCAACTTCTCCAACGTTAAGTCAGAGAGCCAGCCACCAGTGGGGTAGCCGAACAGGGAAGAGCTTCTTGGTGCCAGAGGAAGGGAGGCCTCCTCCACTTGGCTGTTTGTTTGTTGTTTTTAATACATTCTCTGTGATGACCAGGGAGGCATTCAGGAGGCCTTTGAGCAGGTGACTTGGGCACAAGCCAGAGCTCCTGGAATAATGGAAACTATGTGATGAGCTTGCTTTGGATGGATTGCCTGCCCAGGACAACAGAGCCAGCAGAGCCTGGGACTCACAGTTCACTGCCGGGAGCTGGAGAGGCAGCAGCTTCCTTACCCACAGCCCAGTTTTGGTCCTTACCCACAGCTGCAGCCTGCATCCTTTTCCTACAGAGCACACACTTCCAGAGGACTATCTTTTTTTTTAATGTTTAGATATTTTATGTATGTGAGGTTTCTGTCTTCATGCACACCAGAAGAGCCAATCAGATCCCATTACAGATGGTTGTGAACCACCATGTGGATTCTGGGAATTGAACTCAGGACCTCCGCAAGAACAGCTGAATTGCACACTACTACCGGGCCTAGTTTATGTGGTGCAGAGGCTGGAACCCAGAACTAGGAAAGCACTATACCAACTGAGCTACAGTCCTAGTCCTTGCCCCTTCATTTTGATTTTTTTTCAGAGCAATGAACTATCTTCTTACCAAATTCACAGTAGAGGTGCTGGAGAGCCTTCTGTCATGAAACATCTGGTAAACTGTCAACTAATGTTGTTTTGAGCTGTTTGACAATTTGAGTTATGTTAGGGGCTTCTCTTTAATTCTCTTTGGTGTTTGGGATGGCTGAAAATTCTGTTGGCTCCATGGCATATGGTTTGTTCATCTGATTGGAATTTAAAAAAATAAAAAATAGAAAAACATGTCAAGAATGAGATACCATGGGGCTGGAGAGACGGCTCACGAGTTAAGAACATTTGCTATTCTTCCAGAGAACCCGGGTTCAATTCTCAACAACCACTTGGCATCTTACAACTGTCTGTAACTCCAGTTACAGGGGATCTGACACCCTCACACAGACATGCATGTAGGCAAAACACCAGTGAATGCTCATAAAATAAAAGTAAACAAGTTTAAAAGAAAAAAAAATGGAGAGAATGAGATACCATAAACTCTCCTTGGGGCACAAATCATTTCAAAATTAAGGATGTCTCAGAGGTCACTGGGTTGGGGAAGACAGGGTTAAGGGAGGGAAGGCGAGGTTCTCTATTTTATTCCTAGGAGGTGGAGTGTGGAGATAAAAACAGTGTGCTATGACACCAGAAGGCTAAAGGAAGATTCAGCAGTACCTGGAAGAGCCAGAGCCCCAGGGGCCCTCTGGGTGGAGCGTCTTGAGTAGGACCTGGGGTGATGACAGCTGCCCGTAGAGTAGAGGAAAGGATGACAAGGTCAGATCTCTTTTCAAGTTCTCCCAGCTGGCCTGGGCTTAGTAAAATGATAATCTTTTTGTTTGCCATCCTCCTGCCTCATCCTTTCCAATGTAGGGGGTTGTAGGTATGGGCCTCCATGCCTAGCATGAGCATTCTTTCTAAGTGAAATTTGCCAGTTTTAGAAAAGGATTAATTTGCCAGGCATTGGTGGCGCTCGCCATTAATCCCAGCACTAGGGAGGTAGATGCAGGTGGATCTCTGTGAGTTCAAGACCAGCCTGGTCTACCGAGTGAATTCCAAGACAGCCTCCAAAACAATTCAGAGAAACCCTATCTCGAAAAAAAACAGAAAAAAAAAGGCAATACTGTCATTTCACACTTATAACATAGTCATATTCTCACCATTCAACAAACATTTAATTGTACCAGCTAGGGAAATTCCTATATATTTCTTCTTTATGGTTGTTACCTTCTAGTGGGAGAAATGGTATCAGGAGTGGGGTGTGGTGGTGCACACCTTTGATCATCACTTGAGAAGCAGAGGTGAGCAGGTATCTGTGTGTTTCAGGACAGCCAAGACTATATAAAATAAAAAATAAAGAGAAAAGGAAGAAAAATATTAGAGAAAAAATGCAGTCTTGATAAAGGGTTTGACCTGGATGAGATAGGGAGTACCTGGAGGCTGTAGCAGAGGGAGAGAAAGTTCAAGGCCACACTGGACTACACCATGGAGTGAGAACTGGTCTCAAAAATAAACAAGATAAGGTGTTGCAGAGTTCATGGAAGGCCAGACTTCTAATCCATTCAGACCAGATAGTGACTGTGTGTCCTTGAGAGACTAGAGAGAAGGAGGAAACCAAATGACCATCTGAGTTCCCAGCAGTGTAAACAAAGAATACAAAGACCCCTGAGGTGTGAGCAACCTTGATGGGGATTTGGAGGGTGTGACACAGGCCTCCTCAGGCCCATTTCTGACTAAGGCCAGCTTCACCTCACAACCCGGGACTCCTCTACCTCACTGCTCTCCTCCTGTGCAGGTTCTGTAGGTTAAGAGGAAGCTGTGTCTTGAGCAGGACGTTTAAGGTGACATAACCCGGTGCCTCATTTCTTTGACTTCATTCTCTTGACTCCACAGCAATATTTCAAAAGAAAGACCTGGACTTTAACACTCCCTGAGTACCACAGGCTGCTGAGAGAGGCTTTCAAGAGCACTGAATCTTACTTCACTCCCTTGAGAGTAGAAACAGCACCAAGGACTCTGGGAAGATCGGTGGTGGGGGGGGGGTGTCCCCTTTGGGGTTCTTAGTCTTCTTAACACACTACTTTTCAAATGGAAGCTCGATGACAACTTCATTAGAATTTTTAAAACCTCAGCTTCTGCCTGGAGGAGGAGAATGAGGGAGAGAAGGAAAACAGCTGCTGCCTTTGGTCCTCCACAAGGAGGCCAACAGCCACCTGGCAGGGAAGGGGTTGTAGAGAAAGAGTTAGGAAGCCCAAGTATCAGAGAAAGCATCCTTGGTTCAAGCTGGCAACAGAAAGAAGAGAGAGAAAGGGAAAGGGTACACTCAGAAGAGTGCAGTCTCTGGAAACCTCGGCTGCTCAGCCTGGCTTGAGGGCCTGGCACCAGGGTCGGGGATTCTGAGAAAGAAATATACAGCCTCTCTTAAAGGACAATGGTCTCTTCAGCATGGGTTAAGGGAGACCCACCTTCCTAGGGGTATCCGTTGGACAGGTAATTGATGCTATTCAACTGGAATACTAGGGTTCCACCTAGGCCAGAGATTCAACTCTGTCTCCTCTTCCCCCCTCATTTTGTTTGTTTTGTTGTGGTGTGTTTTCCTTTTGTTTTGAGACAGGCTCTTACTATACAGCCCTGGCTGACTTGGAACTAGATATGTAGAACAGGCTGACCTTGAACTCACAGAGATCCTCTTGTCTCTGTTTCCACAGTGCTGGGATCAAAGGCATGTACCACCATGCTCAGCATCAGAGTCTATTCTTTTGACTGGTTTTCCACTAATGGGCCTTTCTTGCTAGTCTAATACCACTGTTTTGCAGATAAAGAAGTAGCTACCCTTCAGTCTTTTCACCCTGGGAGCTTAGAGACTGTCTTGGAGGCCAGAAAGTGTTTAGGCCACAGCAAGTGAACGAGCAGCATGGTATCCACTTGGGAAAAAACAACTATTTCTGCAAAATTAAAAAGTGGAGAAGGGGGGCAGGGGCTGGAGAGATGGCTCAGTAGTTAAGAGCACTGACTGCTCTTTCAGAGGACCTGGGTTCAATTCCCAGCACCCATATGGCAGCTCACAACAATTTAATAAATTTAAAAAAAGTGGAAAAAGGAAAAGAAGGAAGGAGGAAAGGGTGAAAAGAACCCTTGGCATGATGCAAGATTTTTGTTCTGTGGACAGACAAGTTCAATCAGCTAGTCTAGGCCAAGTACACTGTCTGGCAGGCACTGGAGAGACAATGGCAACCGGTTGAGGATGACAGTCTTGGTAGAACAATTTTAGGACAGTTACCTTCTCCTTAATACCCTTAAAAGCTACAGAGCCTGGGACCTGCCCAGCATGCCTCTTCATGCTGGCACACACCACATGCCTATGCATCCAGGACAGGAAAGCTGGGCAATTAATTTGACCTGAGTTGCAGAGTGAAACCCTTTCTCAAAAGTCAAAGCCAAATCAAACCCAAACAAACAAAATAAAACAACTGTGACGGATCTACCTAGCAAAGCCTTCAGCTCCTGGGTTCCTGGGTTCGACTTTAATGTATGACTGTCACTTTTCCTGTGATAGGGGAAGCAGAGAGCAGGACACATCCACTTAAGAGTTGTCTTTTGGGAAGGCTGTCAAATACAGAATTAGGAATCAGTTAACCGAGGGGGTGGTGGTAGCCTTTCAGAAGGAGGTCAGTGCGGTGCAACTTCCTTTCCTAGCTTCAGTTCACAGGCTTCCACACGTGTGTGGTTTCCTTCCCAAGAGAAGCATAAGTGTTCTGGAGAGAAAGGAAAGAGAATCAAAGCCGTCAGAAACAGCCCTGCCAATATTGGTCTCTTAGAGCTAAAAAGGGAAGGTTCTACTCGGAAGAATTTAAATGGAAAAGAAGAAAACACTGTGGGGTTCTCACAGAGTGAGAAATTAATTATTATACTTGTCAAGTTGGACATGGAGGTACATGCCCGAAATTCCAGCACTCAGGAGTTGGAGACAGGAGGATCAGTCATTTAAAGACAGCCTTGGAGGGGAGAGGCAAGAGAAGCAGTAGTTCAAAGCCAGCCTTAGATAAAGAGTGAGTTCTAGGCCAACCTAAACTATATGAATGCCTGTCTCAAACACAAAACAAAAACAAAAACCCAACCACCAAAATGTTATACTACTTAACTGCCAAGCAGGATGTGCCTCTGGCACACCATGTCCATTTAGCTCCAACAGACAGAGCCTCTAATACCTCCTACAGTAACTTTTGACCAGCTGTAGTAGCAGAAGTGAGTTTCTTCCCGTGGGGCAGTAATCAGACAGTAGTTGGTCACCTGTATGTCCCCCCCCCAATCACGTAGCAAACATGACTTGTGAATAACTAAGTTTATCTCTGTTGTAAGTTTTGGTCAGGGAAGCTTCTTTTCACAGAGGGTGTGGTGTCTGCACACCACGTAAGTATCCAAAATGCTTGCTAAAACTAAGTGGCTGGGAAAGGCCCAAAGCCTCAACCATCAATAGGACATCTATATCATATCCTCAATGGTGCAGAGACCGTCTTGGAAGAAAGAGCAAGAAGGTAAGAACTGGAGAGGTGGTGTGTTGTGAGGTGGTCTTTTCCAGATGTGGTCCCTGCACTCATGGGAAGAGGTGGTGTGTTGTGAGGTGCTCCTTTCCAGATGTGGCCACTGCACCCATGGAGTCGCATCAGCCATGATATCTGCAGAAGGCCTGCGCAGTACTGGGCCCAGCAACATCTATAGGTAACTCATGGTTACTGAGGAAGGACAGACATCATCTCCATTGATGGAGTCACAGGTAAGGTGACTATGTTCCTATAAATTATCTCTCACCCAGGATCCTAAAAGGCACCTGAATGAAACTCATTGGATCAAACACACATGTACATACACATTACATTCATCATGAAGGAAGGGGCATGAACTGGGTCTAAAATCCTCACACTTTTCTTGGTAAATCTTTCTCCTTGTGCCCCTTTGGGAAAGGGTCTCATTGTGTAGGCCTAGCTGGCCTACTATAACTTACTGTGTAGCCCATGCTTTCCTCAAACGTATTGCCATCCTCCTGTCTCCGATTCTTCAGCCCCAGCAAATCTTTCTAAAGGGAAATCAATAGAAAAGCATTTTGATTTGAGGTTTGAGAAGTTAAATCTTGGAAACTTTTCAAATTTTGTGCTTAGAAGCCAATAGTAGGCTAGATGTGGTAACACACTGTGCTAGCTAGTTTTATGTCAACTTGACACAAGCTAGAGTTATCTGGAAGGAGGTAACCTCAATTGAGAAGACACCTCTATGAATTCCTGCTGTAAGGTGTTCTCTTCCTTAGTGATTGATGGGGGAGGGCCCAGCTGATTGTGAGTGGTGCCATCCCTGAGCCGGTGGTCCTGGTTCTATCAGAAAGCAGGTTGAGCAAGCCATGGGGAACAAGCCAGTAAGCAGCACCCTCCATGGCCTCTGTGTCCCTCCTGCCTCCAGGTTCCTACCCTGCCCCCACCTCCTTTGATAATGAACCGTGACTGAAATAAACCCTTTCCTCCACACATTGCTTTTGGTCATGGTGTTTTATCACAATGTTAGTAACCCTACCTAAGACACCCTCCCCTGTAATCAGAGGTGGGGACAGCAGGAGCAGGAGGTGAAGGTCATTCTTGATTATTTAATGAGTTTGAGGTTAGCCCAGACAATCCAAGACCTCTTCTCCCCCTGAAAAATAGAGGCAGAGGCTAAAAAAAGAAGTTTAGGGTAGCTATTCATTATGTTCTAGATCCCACGCATTTGGAAAACTTGTGTATTTATGTAAAGCTCCAAAATGTGGTCTAAAGGATCGCTCAATATGGTAAAGGCACTGGAATCCCAGAACTTAGACGGTGGAAGAGAAGAACCAACTCTCTCCAGTTGTCCTTTGACCTCCGCAGGTCCACATACAAACAAACAAAAGCCTTGTTTGGGTGCTGGAGAGATGGCTCAGCAGTTAAAACCACTGGCTGCCCTTGCGGAGGACCTGGGTTCAGCTCTTAGCACCCACACAGCAGCTCACAACTGTCTGTAACTCCAGTTTCCAGGGGTTCTGAGCCCCGGTACACATATATAACATGCAGGTAAACACTCATATACATGAAAAGAAATACATCTTAAAAAACAAAAATAAATAAATGGTTTTAAAAACGGTCTTGTCTTGCATGTATTCTTTCACTTAATTCTCACCACTGCAAGATGAAGGATCTCTGTTGGGGAAGTCCTGTTATTTGCCTGTTATTTGTCAATAAAGTACTGTTGAGCCTATAGGGAACCAAGATAGGAGGGACTAGGAGTCCAGGAGGATTCTGGGAAGGAGAAACACAGGAGAGTTCTAGATGTAACCGCATGGGGTAGGAAGCCTGGAACTATTCTCCGGTAAGAGACATACTTAGATTAACAATTATGGGGTAATTACTTAAAGCAGAGCTAGCCAGTAAGAGACAAACAAGGCCAACAGCTTCATAATGAATATAGCCTCCTGTGTGTTTATTTGGGACTGATGCAGATCTGGAACCAGGCGGGCGGGACGGCTTCTCTCAAGGAAAGCTTCTCGTAACAGATCTCTGCACCCATTTTCAAGGGAAGTGAGGCTTGTATAGCGTTGGTGGCGCATGCCTTTAATCCCAGCACTCGGGAGACAGAGGCAGGCTGATCTCTGTGAGTTCGAGGCCAGCCTGGTCTACAGAGCGAGTTCCAGGACAGCCTCCAAAGCCACAGAGAAACCCTGTCTCGAAAAACCAAAAAAAAAAAAAAAAAAAAAAAAGAAAGTGTATAATAAATACCCAATAACTGGCTAATACAGAATGAAGAAATCAGTCAGTATGTTCTCAATCCCCCGCTGGCCCTGCACCCTTCTCCTATACAGAATCTTCTTTGATCCTTCGGACAAGCTTGTCAAGCTCTCTTTCCCCTTTCCAAACCCGAGGAACCTTGATGCCCTCAGTGAGATAGAATCATGTGTCCAAAATATTAATGGTTCATGAACAGAGAGATCTGTTTTCCAAATCAACTGTCCTTCCAAAGGGCAAGAGTATGGGAACCAGGGGATTTCACAGAGCCCAGCATGGTCCTGGGTGAGACTCAGAAGCTGAGTCACAAAGCATAAGATGGAGAGATAGCTCAGTGGTTAAGAGCACTGGCTGCTCTCCCAAAGGACCCAGGCTCAATTCCGGGCACCCACATGGCAGCTCACAACTGTCTGTAACTCCAAGATCTGACACCTTCACACAGACATACGTGCAGGCAAAATACCAATGCACATAAAATAAAAAATAAATAATAAAAAAAAACGCAAGGTGAAAATTAGTTTTGATGTCAGTCTCATCTGATGGACTCCCATTGCTGAGTCTATACTGAGTTCATGCCATTGCCTTAATGGTGGGTGTGTGTTGTGAGCAGAAGATTCAGAAACTAAACTAATTAAAAGTGTTCAGCTCAGAGATGGTTTGTCTGTCTTCTTCCTCTCCTTGTGTCTCTTCCTGAATACAGGCACACACAGATCCCGGTCCCCAGATTTCTGTCTGCAGAGTACACTTTACCTTTTGGATAGGACTTTAAAGTCTTGAAACAGCTTGAGACTTACAGTTTGCCATGGGAGCATGAAGCAAATTCCTGTTTCTAGTTTTTGAACCAGGAGCTAGAGTGTAAGAACCCCTCGCAGGAAGTCGCAGGTGGGGGGGAAGGGGAAACAGGGTCATTTTCAACCATGCACATTGAGGTTGAACCTTTAAAGTCAATTCTAAATTTAATTGAAAGCCGAGGGCAGAGAAGCCACGATCGGAGCTATGTGGTGATTTATTCTGAAGCCTGTAAGAAGTCGTGCGGCTGGATGTGGATGAACTAGGCTTTAATAAAATGCACTGGGGAAGCCGCGGGGAGAGACACAAGAATGGGAACTGGGCCAGATGAAGGGTCCCCAGGTCTGAAAGGGAGCCAGGGTCTGAGTGAGCACTGTTTGCCCAAACTCGGCTGTTTTCCTACCACGATGGATGCACTTAAGTGATCACATCAAAGAGAAAAGCTGGGATCACATGAGTCCAGACTCCGTACACACTAAATTTTGCATGAATACCTCAAGTGTTCAAATTGCATTACAGACTGGAGCAGAGGGTGATGGAGACTTATCTAAAGGTATTTCTAGCTGATGAGAAATGATCTTTTATTAAGGTACTACAGGGCCCAACAACCACACTCCCACAAGTGTCTAGAAATAATTCTCTTCTAATGGTATCGAGCTGTTAATATAGAAAATCCCAAATGAGTTCTCAAAACCAATCTTCTCTATTGACAGTTCAGGAACAATCTTTCCAGGTTTTAAGAGAAATAAAGAAGGAAAAGGAGAGAGAATTACCAACAGACCTTGTGTGAGAAGGAATGGGACTGACCATGTGTCTCTTGGGTTCTAGGCTCCCTGAGTTGACTCTCCTGGGATGGGCTATGTAATCTTCCCTGATCTCCAATACTGGCAGGCTCTTTTCTGTTTGATTTTATTGTTATTTTGCATTTTACTTTTGAGAAAGGGTCTTGCTGTGTAGCCCTGACTGTCCTGAAACCCAGTATACAAACCAGATTGGCTTCGAAGGTGGTGGTGATCCTCCTGCCTCTCTGCCTTTTCATTTATGGGATTTCAGGTCCACACCCCTGGGCTAGCTGGGTCTCTCTTTTAGATCAGTTTCTCATGCTAGCCAATCCTGTAACTCCAGCTCCAAAACTATCTAATCTCAGGCCTCTGAGGGCAACTGTATTCACAAGTAGAAGCACCCCACCCCACTCCCCACATACACATAATTTAGAATGTATCTCCTTTTTTTTCTTTTAATAATCTGGAAAGTTTGTCCCAGATAGTCAATCTTGCTGAAGACTAACTGTCCCTTTCAGACTTTGGATGTGGTAGTAGTGTCCGGCCTTTGATCCTTACTCCATTCTGTTGTAGAGAAGGAAGTATTCTTTTTTAATAATTTATTTGATATGCTTTGGTGTTTTGCCTGCACATATACTGTGTAAAGGTGTCAGATCTTGGAATTACAGACAGTTGTGAACTCCCATGTGGTTGCTGGGAATTGAACATGGGTCCCCTGGAAGAGCAGTCAGTGCTTTTAACCACTGGGCCATCTCTCCAGATACTGTTTCATTGTTTTTGTTCCTGTCTTGTGCTTTTTGAGACAAGGTCTCTTACAGCCCACAGTGGCCTTGAACCCTTGATCCTTCTGCGTCTACCTTTCACATGTTGGGAAAACAAGCACAGGTGTCTTTCCACCAGGCAGTGGAGACACACGCCTTTATCCCAGCACTCGGGAAGCAGCAGCAGGTGGATCTCTGTGAGTTTGAGACCAGCCAAGGGAACATACAGAGAAAAATCCTCTCTCCTAAACAAACAAACAAAAAAAGAAAGAAAGAAAGAAAGAAAGAAAGAAAGAAAGAAAGAAAGAAAAGAAAAAGGAAAAAATCTCTCTAGGGCTGGAGAGACAATTTAGTACAACCACCAGGGCCTGAAAAGTTGAGCACAGCCACACATGCTTGCCTGTAACAACCCAGTGTTGGCTGAGAAGTTTGGACACAGGAGGATGGCTGGGTCTTGCTGGCTGCCGGCCTGGCTCCAGGTTCTGTGGGAGACCTTGTCTGAAGGGAATAAAGCAGAGAGTGACAGAACGGGACACCTGTCTGTCTCACATGTGCTCAAATGCGCGCACGCGCGCACACACACACACACACACACACACACTTTACAGGAGAGCTGAGTGTGGTGATACATCATAGTCAATAGCACTTGAGAGTTAGGAGGATCAAGAGCCGTTCTTAGCTATGTGACAAATTCAAGGCCAGTGCCGACTACGTGAGATCCTGCCCAAAAAGAAAACCAAAAAACTGGTGAGCATGCTCAAAGGGCAAAGGCATTTACTAGACAAGCCCGGTGACTGGAGTTCAGTGGCTGGAACCCACCTAAAGGTGGGAGCAGAGAACTGACCCCCATACATGTGCCACTTGTGCCCACACGTATCACACACATAACACACAGTAATAATTTAAAAAATCTTTAAAGAATGATTGCGGCCTGTGAAACCTTGTCCTTGGCAGTGTCTGCAATCACTACGTATCTGCTTCCCACTGTCAGGACCTGTGTGGCGCAGAGAACACTGTCCAGGGACTTGTGGACACTGAGCCACGTGCCTGTGACCACTGGCTCCCTCAGTCCAAGCTTCAGATAGTGTCCTAGAGGGACTGAACATTTGTGTGGGTGTGGATGTGTGTTGTACATTTTCGGTGGTACGTGAGACAGTACAAGATGGGAGTAACAGAAGCCTAAATCTAAAACGTATTTATAAGTGGGGTGACATTTTCTCTCCCTCCTCCGACATTATCCCACGCTGCTCAGAGTTGGCATTTTTGACGATCCAAATCCCCAGAGGTTCAAAGGATTTCTCTCATGATAAATACCTCTTCTGCTGTAGCTGGTGGTGTTGGGTTTGCTTCTTGTAGGCTGTCAGGGTAGAAGCAGGCAAAGCAGGCAATGACCTTGAAGTCAGGTGCTGGAGGTGTTTCGGTAACCTGAACAAGTTACTTAGGCCCACCAAGACTGTATTCTGTTCTTTGACATGGGCACAGTGACACCTGTCTTGGAGATCCGCTGTCAAACTAGGCATGATGCTTGCATAACCCTGAATATGCAACTGTGCCCACTGAGTCTGTGCACTCAGTACTGGTTAAACCAAATCAACTTTTTTTTAAAGACCGGGTCTTATGTAGTCTGGAATGGACCCAAATAGCCAAGAATAATGTTGAATTTCTGATCCACCTGCCTCTACCACCCTAGAGCTGCGATTGCCAGCATTCACCACCATACCTGTTTTGTTTTTTCGGATTTTTGAAACAGGGTTTCCCAGTGTGGCCCTAACTGTCCTGGAACTTGCCCTGTAGACCGGGCTGGCCTCGAACTCACAGAGATCCACTTGGTTTGGCCTCCCAAGTGCTGGGATTGAAGACGTACCCCCACCACTACCCGGCTCATGTTTGAGCTCTTAGAAATTTTTGTTTATTACTGCTCTGGGTGAGTAGGTATGTGACTGCTAGCGCGCATGTCTGTGACAGGGATCAATTATCAGCGGTCGTCTCCTCTACCATGGTTTCAGGGGAGTGAACTTAGGCAGATGAGCCAGCCAGCTCAGCAGCTCCACGTTGGTCACTCAGTGCCTAGCTCCCAACAGTGCTAGGGTTTTGTGCATACCGGGCAAGCATTCTACCAGCTGAGCTACAGCCCCAGCCCTGCATCAAGTCTGAGAGGCTACTCTTTTTCCTCCAAGCCTCAGCTTGTGTTGCATATTATGTAAAATACCAAGAAATCAGGTGTGTGGGTGGGAGAGCTTAGTCCCAGCTGGCCGCAGGGGCAGAGGCAGGAAGGATAGCAGGAGGTCATGCTGAGCAACAAGGAGAGAACAAGTCTCAAGCAAAAAAAAAAAAAAAAAAAAAAAAAACCCCGACCAAGGACACCCCGCTGCTCAGAGATTCTGGCCATATCCTGGCTCCAGTCCTTGAGGAAGTTTCGAGCAGTGCTCTCAGAGCAAGGCCAGTCCTGTCATCTGCTGAGAGACTGTGTTTGCTGATGACTCTGCTTTCAAAGGTACTTAACAAACACCCCACAATCAACTTTAGTTTTACAGTAAAGTGGGACTTTGCTAGGAACACAGAAAATGAAGGCTCTGAGCCAGTCACACCGGAGGGATGTGTGGGCGCAGACACACGCTTCAGGCTTCTCTGTTTGTCTAGTCAGAAACCCTTCTTGGAGGCTGCCGTCCAAGGACTGGGTCTCCAGCAGGAAGGAGGCTCAGGGGGTGGCTTTCACGTTTAGGGAGGGTGTAGACTCAATGTAGTAGCACTGCTTGCTGGCTGGTGACCTTCAGTGAGTTTCGAGATTTCTCTGAAGATCAACTTATGACTGCCTGATGGACAAGTCTAAGTGCTTCCCAAAGGCTTGGGTATAGAGCACAGAATTTCCAGATTAGAGTTGAAATTAGTAAAGATGGGATGAAGTCTCCATCTCCTAAAAATTTTATTAGCTGGGCAATGGTGGCACACGCCCTCAATCCCAGCACTCGGGAAGCAGAGGCAGGAGGATCTCTGAGTTTGAGGCCAGCCTGGTCTACAAAGGGAGTTCCAGGACAGCTAGGGCTACAGTGAAACAAAACAAAAGACAAAAGACACAGATCAAACCTAATCTAAGCGTTCAGGAGGCAGAAGCAAGAGGATTGGAGTTCAAGACTAACTCTGGCTACATAGTGAATTTAAGGCCGGCAAGGACTACGTGAGACCCTTTCTCAACCACAGGAGGACTATTGTAATGAGGCCCCGTGCGTTCCCTGACCCAGCCCCACCCTTGCACTTACTTCCTCCTCTGTGAGACTTGCTTCCTGCTTCCTCCTCTGTGAGGTCACTCTCCTCCTTGTGCTCAGGCGGTTTCCCAAGTCTCAAGGTGAGTCTGAACTGTTCGTGTCTGGGGCTTCTTGATTTCTTTCTGTAAGGAGTTACACTCAGGGAAGATCATATATATGATCATAATAGGCTTGGGATGCGGCTTAATAGGTAGAGCGTATGAAGCTCTGGAGTTGACCCCAGCATCGCATATATTGCTGTGGTGGCAAACTCCCAGAATTCTATCACTGGGGAAATAGAGATAGTAACATCATGAGTTCAAGGTCATCCTTCACTATATAATAAGTTTATAGGCAGCCTGGACTATTTGAAACCTTGTCTCAAAAGTAAGATAAGGGCTACCAAGATGACTCAGTGGATAAAAAGGCTTTGCTGCACAAGACTAATAATCTGTGTTTGACCCCTGAAATGTGAGAGGGAGGGAGAGAATCAACACCGGAAAGTTGTCATCTGGCCCTCACATGAGTTCAGTGACCTTTGTGCCCCCAAGCTTACACATACACATAATAATACGCAAATATTAAAAAGCAAAGACAAGACCACGAGTGTGACACACACCTTTAATCCCAGCAGAGGCAGATGGATCTGTGTGAGTTCAAGGCCTTCCTGGTCTACATAGTAAGTTCTAGGACAGCCAGAGCTACATAATAGAGAGACTGTGTCTCAAAAAAAAAAAAAAAAAAAAAAAACCAAAAAAACAATGAGGTCACTTTGGGGGAACTGGAACTTGGAGATAGTAATTGAATTGATCTGAGAGATAGACGGGCTTAGAGAAGGGGCGGGACTCTGGATCCCCTGCCCCCATTCTTACTCCCCTCTTTGTGCTGACTCTCCAAATCAAGGAGCCTGTATCACTGTGTAAGAGAATATCGTCAGACTCTCTTGTGTGCTTATTATATAGATAAGGCCTAAGCAGTACGTATCTCAAGCTATGGGACTTGAGATTAGTCATCTGTTTGTCACAAGCTACCTTTCTCACCTACGCCACACAGGTAGGAAATAAATCTCTGCATCTAATTACAGAATTAACTCATACAAATATTTTAGTTGCAGAGAGAGAGAGAGAGAGAGAGAGAATCTAGCAACCTAAGCATAAGAGAAGATAAGCTCAATTTGTCATTGGATTTCAAAAGCACATTGCTCTTCTAATGGGGCCTGGTCACAGGGGATGATGCCACTGTGTACTCATTTCAGAGTACATGGGTCACTCACGAGGCCATCCAGCTTCCAAGTTATTTCATGCAGATAGGCATTCTTGGTTGGTTTCTGCCTATTATTTTGTTTGATTGTAGGGAACATTTTTTAAGTATGTGGTTTTTTATTTATTTATTTATTTATTTATTGGTTTTTCGAGACAAGGTTTCTCTGTATTGTTTTAGAGGCTGTGATGGAACTCACTCTGTAGACCAGGCTGGCCTTGAACTCACAGAGATCCGCCTGCCTCTGCCTCTGGAGTGCTGGGATTAAAGGCGTGTGCCACCAATGCCCGGCAAGTATGTGGTTTTAATTTATGGAAATACTTTTCAAAGCTCTTTTTGAAACTTTCCTAATCACAGAAATCATCAAAGACCTCCAGTCCTATCCTCAAGATGACTTCTTGCATAGGACTGGAGGGGAATTGGACAATTTTTCAAAAATTATTTACTTATATTTATCCTTTTTGTTTGTTTTTTGAGACAGGGATTCTTTGGTAGCCTTGGCTGTCCTAGAACTAGCCCTGTAACCAGGCTGGCCTTGAACTCACAGAAATCCACCTGCCTCTACCTCCCAACCCGAATGCTGGGATGAAAGGCATGTGGCACTACTCCGTAGCTGTTTTATCTTTTTTTAATGTGCATAAATATTATGCCTGCATGTACATATGTGCACCATGTGAATGCTGTGTGTCAGAGAAGTCGGAAGAGGGCTTCGGATCCCCAGGAGCTGGGAGCCACTATGTGACTGCTTGGGATTGAAGCCAATGCTGGGCAAGAACAAGTCCTCTTAACCCCTGAGCCACGTCTGAGCTCCTCGAAGGAGAGCAACTTTTAGTCAATGCCCCAGGGGATTTTTTTTTTTTTTTTTTTTGGCTGGGGAGGAGAGATCTCTTGTAGTCTAGCCTGGCCTTGAACTCCCAATCTTCCTACACTTAGGAGTTGGAGGCTGGAGGATTGCTGTAAGCTTGAGGCCAGCCTGTTCCACATAGCATGGATCCAGCAACCTAGGGCTACCCAGCAAGACTATCTCAGAACACAAAACAAGATGCATAGAAACAGTCATAGCTTGTTGGGTCTTTTCCATATTTACCATTGAGTTAGACATCTACCTGCCATGACTGGGTAACTGGGATAAACTGCATAATGGATTGTTTTGCTAAAGTTTCAGAGATTTAAGCTTTGTGTCCTTGGCCTAGGTCATTTTGGGCTGTAGTAACAGAGAAGATCCAGGACCTACAGGAAGCAGAGTGACAGGAAGAGGCCAGGGTCAAGAAACAGCCTCCAAGGACAAATTAGAACCTCTCATTAAGACCCCCCTCCCCAGGTCCATCCCCTCCAGCAATGCTGGGAATCCACATCAGGGGAGCAGAGCTAACTCAGGTGAGAAGTATGATGTGAAACAGATGTTCTTGTCTCCCCAGGAGAATTCAGAGTATCTTGTTACAAAAGGCAAAAGGTGAAAGAAAAACAAAGACAAAAACAAAAAAAAAAACAAGAGAGAAAGGGAGCATGGCAGTCTTTCATTCCATCCTACTGTGAGTCTCCCCCTCCTTCTTCGCGTCTCTTAGCAACTCATCAATGTTCTGTTTGATAGAAATGGTATCTAGAGGAAGCTGTTTGAAGAACATGTATCCTATTGCTTTTTCCTAGATTTAATTAAAAAAAATTCTCTCAAAAAGAAAAAAACACTTTCTCTGTACCTGTGTGTGTGTGTGTATGTGTGTATGTGTGTGTGTGACTGTGTGTATGTGTGTGAGTGTGTGTGTGTGTCTGTGTGTGTGTGTCTGTGTGTGTCTGTGTGTGTGTATGTGTGTGTGTGTCTGTGTGTGTGTGTGTCTGTGTGTGTGTGTGACTGTGTGTGTGTCTGTGTGTGTGTATGTGTGAGTGTGTGTGTGTCTGTGTGTGTGTGTGTGTGTGTGTGTGTGTGTGTGTGTGTGTGTGTGTGTGTACCCACAAGGGCCAGAAAAAGGTGCTGGATCCCTTGGAGGCAGAATGACCAGTGGTTGTGAGTTGCTTGACATGGGTGTTGGGACCTGAAGTCTGCAAGAGCAGCAAATACTCCTAACTGCTGAACTACCCCTGTCCCATGATATTGTTTTTGAGGGGTGAGGGAGTAAGGCAGGCTCTTTCTAAGTAGTCCTGGAGCTTGCTATGTAGACCAGGCTGGCTTTATACTCAGAGATCCTCCCACGTCTGCCTACTGAGTGTTGGGATTCAAGGCAAGTCTGGATGTTACTTCTCCAAGGACAGCAGGCCACTCGGTCAGTGTGACACTCTCAGCAGCCTTGCTTCTCATGGTTGACTTTTGACTATGTGTCACATCCCAGTCTTCCTTCCGAGAAGAGCTGTAAAACTCCCTTTAGGTTCCTAGTATTTAGAGCAGTGCTTTATTTATATAAATATTGTCAGGCTTGCACACATATATGTATACATATGGCTATGCACATACACCAAGTTGAAAATATAGGAATCAAAATCTCTTCATGTTCTTAGCATGCCTTTTGTGGCTTATTTTAACCTATAACCACAGACATGCTTATTCTTGCTTGTAGGGAAGAGACTTTCTGAACCTTTGGCTGGTCCTAAGCCCTGGTTACTTCCTCTCACACCAGTAATCAAACCAGGATCCACACCCCTGGAAGACCCAATTCCAGGTTAGGAGGGCAAATCCAGCTGCTCTCTGAGTAGTTCCCTCAAGTGCTCTTCAGCTCTCCCTGCTGCTCTCTGCAATCCCTTGCTTTCTGACACTTGTCCTAGTCCCTCCCTCCTCCCCATCTTGTCCTCCTCCCTACTTCTCTATAAGACAGGCATTCTCTAGTCCCTCATGCCTCCTTACAGACAATGTTCAGTCTCCCAAAGTTTGTTTGATAAATATTTGTTGAACAAATGAATGAGTAGATATCCATAGCTTTGGGTTGTTTTGTTTGCTTGTTTTTAATATTTTTCTTCTTAGCATTCTAAAACAGTCCTGGCTGTCCTGGAACCCTAGACCAGGCTGGCCCTCAAACTCGTAGAGATCCACCTGCTTCTGCCTCCCAAGTGGTGGGATTAAAGGGGTGTGCCACCAATGCCCGGCTCTCTTGGTTTCTAGGGCAGGGCTTCTCTGTGTAACAGCCCTAGCTGGCCTGAAACTACTGCTGGAATAAAGGTGTGTGCCAGCCTCTTTTTGCTTCTTTTGTTTTGTTTTTTTTGCGACAGGGTCTCATGTAACCTGGGCAGGTTTCCTATATAGCCAAGGCTGGCCTTTAATTCCTGATAATGTGTCTACCTCCTGAATGCTGAGATTTGTCACCATACCCAGTTTAATTCTGTGTTGGGCATCAAAACTAGAGAACTTGCAGTCTACCACACCTCCAGCCGGGTAACTGCAATAGTTTAGTTATTAATTTAGTGTCACAGGCTGCTCTTGGCAGTCATCGCTCGTGGTTGGGTCATGCTCTGTGTGGGACCCTTTGTCTAAACCTTTCTCATAGTTAGTATTTTGAAAAACTTTTCCTCTTAGGTTGTTGGAAAACATTCTTCTGATTTTCAGCTCTAGGTTGAAAGGCAGTAGGCCCTGTGTGGAAAGCAGACAGTTATCCATGTGGATGAGTGGGTTTTGGAAGGATTTATTTGTTATATATTCTTAGACAGAGTCTCATGTAGCCCAGGCTGGCCTTGAACTTCTTATTCTACCACTTCTCCTTTCCAAGTGCTGGATGCAGGGGTGCATCATCATGCCCAGCTGCAGATAAGTTCTAAGTATTTACCAATATCCAGAAAGCAGAAATTGAGAGCCGGATGGTGGTGGCGCATGCCTTTAATCCCAGCACTTGCAGACAGAGGCTGATGGATCGCTACAAATTCAATGCCGGCCTGACCTACAGAACAACTTCCAGGACAGACAAGACTACAAAGGGAAACCCTGTGTTAAAAAGAAAGAAAGAAAGAAATCAGGAGACTTCATATGAATATTAATATTCTCAGCTTCTCGTGGCAAACTGGAAGATCTGGAGGTGTGAGCCCACACTGCCCTTCTGAACAACACCACACTGGAGTGTCACTGGGTTTGGCTGGGGAAGAGCAAAGAAAGGACTTGGTGCTTGTACAAACTGCCACTAGACTTGCTTCAAAGTCAAATTTCTTATCTACTTTTTTTTTGTCTTGTTTTTTTGGTTTTTCAAGACAGGGTTTCTCTGTGGCTTTGGAGGCTGTCCTGGAACTAGCTCTTGTAGACCAGGCTGGCCTCGAACTCACAGAGATCCGCCTGCCTCTGCCTCCCGAGTGCTGGGATTAAAGGCATGCGCCACCACCGCCCCAAAGTCAAATTTCTAAGGTAGAATATTTGAGGAGGGATCAAGTGAACAGATGAAAGATATCACCAGGAGAGAGGCTTTGGAAGCCCCTCCCCAGGGACCTATAGGCAGTTGATGGTGGATGGGAGTGGGGGACAGGATGTCCTTTGGTGCTGTAAGGTGCCGGTGTCCTGTAAATAACCTCCCACTCAAGCTCCTGTAGGCCCCTAATGGAACTGTGGGTTTACCCTCACCGCTCAGAACAGAAGGGGAACTAGCGGAAGAGGAAGGGAGACTAAGAGTGAGAGGGGGACAAGACAGGGTGGGAGTGAGTATGATCAAAACACATTACATACGTGTATGAATAAAGGATCACTGTATTGACTATGGCCAGTGCATAAAAAAATGTAACTGGGAGCCAGGTATGGTAACACATACCTGTGACCCCAGTACTCAGGAGGCAGGAACAGCAGGCGTTCAAGGATATCTTCAGCTGTACAGCAAATTGAGCCTGAGCTACAGGAGACCCTACCTCATAAAATAAATAAATAAATAAATAAATAAATAACTGTAACTGGGCCACCGTGCATTCCCAGGAGGCAAGAGCCAAGCACCTTAGTCTCTGGGTTAGCTACTGGACCTACAGGAAGTTCTTCCCACATTCTGAACTGGCTCAGTGAGCTGGCAGGGTATTTTCTATGACTGTGTGGTTTCAATGTAAAACTTAACAGGTCCTAACACAAACTGAAGAATATAGGAATATGGTCTTAAAAATGATCAGAGAGGTCAAGTCCCAGCACTCTGGAGGCTGAAGCAGGTTGAGAGGTCAGGGTTACTGAACAGGGTAGCTTCTTTTATCATAACTTTTTCTACGGCACAAGTACAAACCTCGTGCAGTTTTAAGCGACAGTCCTTGCTCTTGGGCTCTTGTTGCAGCTGCTGGGTCTGGGACCACATGGACCTGCTGTGCCACAGCCCCTGAAGCCCTTGCCCTGAAAGTTCTGCCTAGCGAGTAACTGGCTGCGTGCTACAACTCTGGCAGAGTGGTTTTTTTTTTTTAATCATTTTTTATTTTTATTTTAAATAGCTTGTTTTACATGTCAATCCCAGTTCCCTCTCCCTCCCCTCCTCCCGCACTCCCGTTCCCCCCCACCCTCCCACCCTATTGCAAAATCCTTCCACATAGGGGATATCTAGAGTCTGTCATTTTACTCTGGGTAGGGTCCAGGCACTCCCCTAAGAGTCCAGGCTGAGAGAGCATCCCTCTTTGTGCTATAGGCACACGAAGACTGTTTGTATTCCAGGGATAGACACTGATCCACTGCTCAGGGCCCCATAGGTTGCCCAGGCCTTCTCGCTGACACTCACATTTGGAGTGGTTTTTAATACTGCAAGTAAACATGCAGGGTTCAGGCTTGTCCAGGCTAAAGATAGGAAGGTTTACAATGGAAAGTGGGGTGGGGTAAGGGGCAGGAAAGAGACAGACAGGAAGGCAGGGAGGAAAGGAGGAAGAGACATGTTTCTTGATTTTATTCCTTGTATAACATTTTCATCAGGTTTCCTCCTCCTGAGTATCAACTTAGCCAGCGCTAATGGGATGGCTCAGTGTGTAGGGTGCTTGCTGGTAAGCCTGATGTCTCCAGGACCCCACATGGTGGAAACTGAGAACCTAGTTCTCCCAGATATCTGCTTTTTGACTTGTTGGGGAATATTATTTTATGGTGTGTGACTTTTGTTTATGCTCCATTTGTTTAACTCTGTGAAGCTGTGTTACTTTGCCTGTTTAAAACACCTGATGGTTTGTTTAACAAAGAGAGTGAAATGGCCAATAGCAAGGCAGGATCAAGGATAGGCGGGGCTGGCAGGTAGAATAAATAGGAGAACTGAGGAAGAAAAGGAGAGCAACAAGAGAACGAGGAGAGGAGAAGGTCAGGGGCCAGACACCCAGACAGACACCCAGACACCCAGACAGACACCCAGACACCCAGACAGACACCCAGACAGACACCCAGACACCCAACAATCCGCAGCATACGAGTAAGATTTACAGAAGTAAGAGAATAGGGAAAGCCTAGAGACAAAAGGTAAATGGGATAATATAAGAAAATCTGGCTAGAGCCGGGCGTTGGTGGCGCACGCCTTTAATCCCAGCACTGGGGAGGCAGAGGCAGGTGGATCTCTGTGAGTTCGAGACTAGCCTGGACTACCAAGTGAGTTCTAGGACAGCCTCCAAAGCCACAGAGAAACCCTGTCTCGAAAAACAAAAAAAAAAAGCCGGGCGTTGGTGGCGCACGCCTTTAATCCCAGCACTTGGGAGGCAGAGGCAGGCGGATCTCTGTGAGTTCGAGGCCAGCCTGGTCTACAAGAGCTAGTTCTAGGACAGCCTCCAAAGCCACAGAGAAACCCTGTCTCGAAAAGCCAAAAAAAAAAAAAAAAAAAAAAAGAAAACCCAAAAAAAAAAAAAAGAAAAGAAAATCTGGCTAGAAACAAGCCAAGCTAAGGCTGGACATTCATAACTAAAAATAAGCCTCAGCGTGTGATTTACTTGGGAACAGGATGGCGAGGCCCTGAAAGGCTAAAGAGCCAAAAGAGTAAGAGCAAAAACATCACTCAGTACTGACTGTTGGGGCTAGAGATGTGACTCGGTGGTTAAAAGCACTGACTGCTCTTCCAGGGGACACAGGTTCAATTCCCAGCACCCACACGGCAGCTCACAACTGTCTGTAATTTCAGTCCTAGGGGATCTGACATCTTCACACCTATGAGCATAGAATAAAGTTAAAAAAAATACTGTCATTTTCAAGGCTGACCTCTTTTGAATAACTAACTGCTTCTAAACCCTCTCCACATACATAGCAGCTTTTTGTTTCTGCAACAGCTACAACAAGTTTTCATAGAGATATTCTTAAAGAATAATTGCTTAGCGCCTCTCCCCACCTCCATCTATACTTTGAGCTAGAGACATGGAATGTTCTAGTTCCCAAGAGGAAGTGACAGTGAGACTGCCGTCAGTGTCTTCACATAGGGATCCATTGTGACAGTCCTGGCCCACACAAATGAATCATTGATTAAAACCATGAGCAGTGAGGACTTCCTGAACTTAATTTTTTTCTCTTTTAATCATTTTATGTCTGGGAGCTAAAGTTACTTGCTGTGCAATTTAAAACTAAAAATATACCAGCTACACACTGTGCAGTGTAGCCTCTCCTGCTGAGACATCATGTGTGGGTGCAGTCCTTACGTCTGGACAGATCGTAGCTTGTTTGCTCCTTGCAGACGCTGTCTTACAGCAGGAAACGTGGCTGTCCTGAACCCTTGCTGGAGAACTCCTGAAGTAGGCGTGGTGATTCATGTAACCCTAGCATTTGGGAGGCAGAGACAGGAGGATTGCTACAAGTCAAGTCTGTCTTACACAGATAGACCCTGCCTCAAACAGACAAACAAAACAAAACCCAACAGCAACAAGAAGAAAAGGCTTGGCGACAGAGCTGGGGCTTACATGCGTCTTCTTAGATGAATGGAGGTCGTCCTGGGCTATGAGACCCCATCCCAAACAAAGCTAAACATACCAGTGTTCACAAAACTCTGCTCTCTTTCTAAAAAGAGAAAACTTTTGGGACTAATCAAGATGTCGAGCCGCCTTTGCCTTTAAAATTGATTTTAAGTTAAGTCCATTGAAACAAAAAATAATACGGTTGGAGCTGTGCGTCTATCAGAGTGACTGACAGATTGGAATTTGCTGGAAAAAATAGGTTATTTTCCCTCAAAGAGAGTAAAGTTTTGGGTTTTGAAGTCAATCAGAAAACGAACAATTTGGACAGATGAGGAATCAGCTTCTCTCCCTGAAACAGTGTATTTCCAATGATTTTTATGGACACTATAATAAGGAGCTGGAAACAAAAGCTGAGTATAGATATGTTTTTAGCTAGGAGACTGAAAAGAAATAATGGCATGAAATAAAGTAGCTTTCTTTTTTTTTTAAACTGACAAAGTTCTCACTTCTTTTATAGTGTGTGAAATAAAATTGAAAAATAATCTGTTAATAGGTTAGTTCCTCAGTACTGGCTGTGTTTTTTTGTGGCTAAAACTTTGTCATAGATATTTGCATATGTCTATGTAATATATATACATATATGCAATATATATGTATATATATATATATGTAACAAGGTGCAATGCTTAATATACAAGTCCCCCAAACACTCAGTGTTTGTGATGTGAATACATATAGTCTTAAATTTAAGCCTAAAGAGGTGATGGCTCTAATTATTGCACTTGGGGAGTGGAGGAGGCAGTCTGGGAGTTTGAGACCAGACCTTACAAAGTGAGTTCTAGGCCAGCCAGGGGTATATAATTAGACCCTGTCTCAGACCCCCTCAAAATAAACAAACAAACCAACCAGAAGCATTAAATGAGATCTAGCATGTGTGCATGGTGCTAAGAATTGAACTCAAGGCCTTATGCAGATTAGTAATCACCAGAGCTACAGTCCCAACCTCTAAAATGAGGATTTAATAATAAAATCTTCTGATCTGCTGCTGTTACTACAATAGACGATTGTGTGAGTTCCTGGATAAGATACTGTGGCCAAGGCAGCTTGTAGAAAAACGTGTATTTATGGCATGTGACTCCAGAGGAATAGAGTCCATGGTGGCAGAGTGGAGGTAACAGGTGGCTGGAGTGGCAGCTGAGAGCTTGCTGGGAATGGGAGGAGTCTTTTGAAACCTCAAAGTCTGCTGTGACACACCCCTCAAACAAGGCCACACCTCCTAATCCTTTCCAAACAGTTCCATCAGCTGTGATCCAAGCATTCAAACACAGGAGCCTGCAGGGGCCATTCTCACTCAAACACACAGTTTTAAGTTATGGAGGTTAGAAACCAGGGTTGTTCCACTGGTTATGCCGCTCAACCTTAAGGAAGCTGAGCGTCAAAAAAGGGGCCTATAATTCCAGCTACTTGTGAGATTGGTTCAAGCCCAGCCTCAGGTACAGAATGAGTTCAATTAGCATGAAATCACCTCAAAATAAAAATAAAAGAGGGCTGGGCATGTAGCTCAGTGACAGGAAAGTGCTCCTGTAGACTCCCATTTCGAGGTACTCCTTAGATCAAGATTCTAAGTTGTCATATTCCTGGGGTCACTTCTCCAGAAATCCTTCCCCTCTTCTCTTGGGTGACTAACTCCAGGCACAGTTCGCGTTCCCGGGGTCTGGGTCTGGTTTGCATATGTCTGTGTTTTGACCACCAGTCTAGTTCACTGCACTTACCCAGGCACTCCCCCAAACCTGGGCCACATTCGCTCTCTGTTACTTTTAGTGGCCTTAGTCAATCCACGAGAGGTGTACGGAAAGTATTATCAGCAGATGGAGATGTAGATGAGCCATAGCTTCAACGGTGACAAAGAGGTGTGGTTAGCAATGACAGATTGCGTCGAGCCTTTCCAGGGTGCATTGGGAAGTAGACACCAGGGACCCGGACAATTGCCCCTGGAAACAAGGCAATTTAACCCAGCCTCTGCCTTTCATCTTAGCTGAAGAGTCTCCGTGGACCCATAATAGACAAAAACATAAAAGCATTATTCTTTCTCATTCCATCCTGTTTATGCTGCAAGCCCAGCACCCGCCCAGGCCTCAGACCACATGTCCTCTTTAATACGAGTTAGGAGATGTTGGGCTCACCCAGCATGGCTCCTGCTTCCATCTCTCCTCAGGCTGACCTCAGCCAGCAGCCAGAATTCACCAGTGAAAGGCTCTGTCTGTCTAGGGCTGAGGTGACACCCAGCCTTCCGTGACTCAGATCCACGCTGCTTCAAAGGCTCTCAAGCCATCAGGAAGCTCACTTAGAATTCAGTGATAGGCCACAGGGAGAGTCCGAGGCATACTGAGGGAGTGGTCATGTCTACCGTGACTGGACGCAGGGCCAGATTTGGCATTTTGGGAAAGGCGGTGAAGTAGACCCACCCTGGTGCCTCTGCTGAGTGAATCAACACACTGTATTCCACCCCGAAGAACTCCCTTCAACTCTAATTCCTGCCCTGAGGACCCAGCTGTACTTTGAGAGTATGCACACAGGGCAGATAACTCACTGTGGCTGATGACCTTCTTGCTCAGCCCCGAATGAATGACCCTTTCATAAATGGTGGGGTCCTGCTGACTTAGAGACTCATCAGACCATGGCTGGAAGATGAACCCTAATGATAGAGAAGTCGGCACAGATATCAATCTTCTCCTCTCCTCTCCTCTCCCCTCCCCTCCCCTCCCCTCTCCTCTCCTCTCCTCTCCTCTCCTCTCCTCCCCTCCCCTCCTCTCCCCTCCCCTCCCCTCCCCACCACTTCCCTCCCCTCACCTCTCCTCTCTCTTCTTTCCCTTCCCCTCCTCTCCTTTTCCATTTCTTTCTTCCTTTCTTTGTGATGGCGATGAAATGGTTGTGTTTTGTTTTGAGATAGGGTCTCATTCTATGATGCAGGTTGGACTCAAACTTCAGACTCCCCTCCCTCCCAAGTTCTGGAACGACAGGAGTGAGTCACCACACCCCATTTAAGGTGATAGCTTTTAAAGCTCAAAGGTAATATATTAACTCGAAGCATAATATGACTGTTCTCAGAATCTCATGATTATCTTTCAAATAGTTTAAAAATTCTAATAGGGGGCCTGAGAAAATAATTGAGGCTTAAGAGTGCTTGCTGCTCTTCCAGAGGGACCTGAGTTCAGTTCCAGCATTCACCAGGCAATTTACAACTGCCTACTGTGAATTCCAGCCTTGGGGATCTGATGATCTCTTGGCCTTCTCAAGGACCTACACTCATACCCACACACAGGGTTAGGGTTAAAATTATGCACATAATTTTATTATTTATTTGTTTATTTAGGTTTTTCGAGACAGGGTTTCTCTGTGGCTTTGGAGGCTGTCCTGGAACTAGCTCTTGTAGACCAGGCTGGCCTCGAACTCACAGAGATCCGCCTGCCTCTGCCTCCCGAGTGCTGGGATTAAAGGCATGCGCCACCACAGCCCAGCACACACAATTTGAAAAGTAGCAAAACATTTTTTTAAAGCCGGACAGTGGCCAGGCGTTGTTGTTTTGTTGCATAAGGAAACATAGCCGTGTAAAGCATGCACTGAGTATATTTCCCACCTTCCTTCCCTTCTCCTTTCTAGTCTCTTTTCCTGTTACTCCCCTTTGTTCCCCCAGGCAATTTGGCTTCTGTTTTTCATGTTATATGCGCAAACATGATTTTATATAACCATACAAAATATCCTATATCTGTGTAAAACTTAGAAACCACTGTAGGGATCAGAGGAAGCCCGACTGAGTGAAGCCCTGTATGAATATGTGTCATATTGTTGACAAGGCACACCTATGTTGAGGACACCAATGCCTCAACTCCGTAGGACTAGCAAAGCTTTACCCAGGAGAAGTTCAAGGGAGATGACACAGTTTCTTTAGGAGTCTGAATGTGATTTAGTGACCAGTGTGTGAAAAGGTTAGCAACTACAGTACCTTCTTCCTGATATTTACGGCCGGAGACGGCTCAACTACAGCTATCGTGGAGAGTAGCCAGCCCCTACCCCTGTGCAATACCTAATAAACAGCTGAGGTTCCAGGTTGCTGGTGATTGTAAGTGCCCTCCATTAGAGTGACCATTCCCTACTTAACCATGTGTCTGTATATCTGTCTTTTCTTGGTACCCTCACCACCCTGTTGTGGAATATTACTTTACGTAAAGGTGTGTTGTAATTGTTGATGCTCTATTTGTTTGATTCTGTAAAGGGGTGTTGTATTTGTTTATGCTGAATTTGTTTTAATTAAGTAAAGATGTATTGCTGTTTTACTTCGCCTGCCTAAGGCGTCTGATTGGTCTAATAAAAAGCTGAATGGCAGTTCCAGGACAGCCTCCAAAGCCACAGAGAAACCCTGTCTCGAAAAACCAAAAAAAAAAAAAAAAAAAAAAAAAAAAAAAGCTGAATGGCTAATAGCTAGACACTAGAGGAATAGACTGGGGTGGCAGGCAGAAAGAATAAGTAGGAGAGAAGAGAACAAGAAAAGAGGAGAGAATGAGGGGGTAAAGAGGAGACATCTGGGGCTGGCTAGGCTGCCAGCCAGTCAGTCAGCCACCAGCTAGTCAGACCCCAAGTAAAACAGAAGGAAAGAAAAGTAAAGCAAAAAGCCCTGAGGTAAAACGTACATGAAGAGAAACAGGTTAAGTGATAAGAGTTAGCAAAAAACAAGCATAAGCTAAGGCCCAGTGCTCATAACTAATAAGTCTCTGTGTCGTGATTTGGGAGCTGGTTGGTGGCCCAAAAGAAAACCTGTTACACCACCCCTAGTCAGGATTCTAGGATCCAAGTCACACAGGTCTTGGTAAACCACACACTTAGGCAGTCTCAGAAAAAGACTGTCTCTTAATGAAATTCCAAGAATAGATTTGCTGCTTTTGGGGCATGGTCTCATATAACCCAGCCTGGCCTCTCAGTGGAGATGTCATTGAACTACTGATCTTCCCGCCACTGTTACACACACTCACACACTCACTCACACACACTCTCGCACACTCACACACGCTCACACATACTCAGAATATGGTGGCACAAGCCTGTAATACCAACCCTTGGGAGGCTGAGGCCATGGGATCCCAAGTTGAAGACCAAGCTAAGCTGCTAGGTGACTTTCAGACCAGCCTGAGCTACAATGGAAGAACTGAGTCTTTTATTTAGTGTCTATTTATTTATTTTTACTTTAGATATATTTTATTCATGTGCATGTACATTTACTGCATATGTCCCTGTGCTTGCTGAGGCCAGAAGACTGTGATAGATTTAGCGGAGATGGAATTGCAGCGCTTGTGAGCAGTCAGATCAGCCCTGGGTTCTGGGAATGTAGCCAACTGCTCTCAACCATTGATCGAGCTATCTATCTATCTATCTATCTATCTTTATTTATCAATCATCTATCTCTATCTACCTATCATCTATCTATCTATATCTATCTATTTATCTTCTATCAACTATCTCTACCTATCATCCATCTATCTATCATCTATCTATCTATCTGTCTATCTATCTATCGCCTATCTATCCATCCATCATCCATCTATCAATCTATCTATCATCTATCAACCAATCAATCAGTCTAATTAGTTGAAGTGGGTGTCACATTAAACTTGTACTTCCTATGTAGCTGAGGTTACCTTGAATCCCTTATCCTCTGTGTCTACTTCCAGAGTGCTGAGATTACCAGAGAATGCCATTACACTTAGCTTCAAAACGACATCAACAAAACCAAAATAAAAAACAAGTAATAAGAAGGGCTGATGGCAGAGCTTAGTGGTGGGTGCTTGCCTAGTATGCGCAGGGCCCGGGGCTCAAACCCTAGTGTTGTAATGAATGAATTGATTAATCAATTATAGAATAAAAATTAAAATGAAGCTAAATATCTGAACTCAGTGCTATCCAGCAATATGACTGGTGATCACTATATCAATAAACTGACTTTCAAAACTCTTCCATATTTTATGTCTCCTTTAGAGGATTGTAGGAGGCTTGGGCTAGCTCCCAAATGATGGCAAGCAGACTTCTCATTAGTTATGAATGCTTGGCTTTATCTTACGCTTGTCTCACCAGCTCTTATAACTTAACCTGTTTCTCTCCATCTGTGTTTTGCCTTGGGGCTCTTTACCTTTCCTTCATTCTGTATGTCTTACTCCATGTCTGACTGGCTGGAGGCTGCCTGCTGACTGGCCCCAGGTTGTCTCTCTCTTTCTCTCCTCTTCTCTCATTCTCTTCTCCTGCTTACTCTCTCTACCCACCAGCCCAGCCTATCTCCCATACAGCCTAGGTATTGGCCGGTCAGCTTTTTATTAGACCAATCAGGTGCCTTAGGCAAGCAAGGTAAACCAGCAACGGACCTTTACATAATTAATCAAATGCAGCATAAATGTAAAACATCTTTACATAGTTAAAGTAATATTTAAAACATTGAAAAAAAACATTGACTATATTTCATGTTATCATTTTTCCTGTAATATTTTTGTTTATACAAGGCATGTATATCCATCCAGGGTTAGGGGAGTGTACCTGTAATTCCAACGCTTAAGAGGCAATATGAGGAGAGAGGCCAGTGCAGTTTACATAGCTTCCAAGTCAGCTGGGACTTTATAGTAGAAAAACAATAAAGGATGGTAAATGGCAGCCAGACAGTCTATGGCAGAGTGGACACACAGTCAGATGCTTGGCAGTAGGGTGGGTGAGTTGAGCTGAAGGTGAGAGAATGTTCTTGTCTTTCTGGCGCACACTCTTGGAACTGTTCTAAAATCTGTTCCTATGCATTGGTTTCTATACCACAAACCACTGTGTCCTCCCCAGAGCCATGACTAAAGACTGAGAAAACCAACCGGGAGGTGGTGGCGCCTGTCTTTAACCCCAGCACTGAGAGGCAGAGGCAGGCGGATCTCTATGAGTTTGAGGCCAGCCTGGTCTACAGAGTGAGTCCCAGGACAGCCTTCAAAACTACAGAGAAACCCTATCTCAAAAAACCAAAAGACTGAGAAAACAGCTCTTGTTTTACAAATTTGTGGTTCTGAGTGTCTGGGTTTTGCTTCTTCATTAAGTCCACACACAAATGTTGGCTTCCAGTGTGTGGGGACTTCTGTTGCCTCCGCAGATCCTTTTCTTACATTCAGCAGCACGCACCCTTCAGCCCTCATTCATGAAGTCCATTTGGAAGACGAGAAATGTCAGGAGTGCGCTCTCTGTGGGAGCAAACAGACCCGCACATTGTGACTTCTCAAGAACAGCCATGCGTTTCCTCTGGGCTTGTTTTCAGTCCCATTGTCAGACGATTACATGGTCTTTCATAATTTCTCATCTACAGAATGGAGCTATTTGCTTGTGGATTTATTTGAAAGACACAGGCTTATGCAAAAGAAAAACACAATCATGGTGAGGTACAATGATATTTCTGGTTAGCTTTTTTTCAGCTTCCCTTTTTTTTTTTTTTAAACACACCAAGTGAAAATAATTTGTAATAGTGAATCTTCAGAGATGTGAAACAAGTAAATATCTCAGTAATTCCATCTTGATGGTATGCATGCATTTGTTATTCATGTAACTATACTTATTAATAGTTTCATTTATTTTTATGTGATAAGAATGCTCCTACATGCCTTTTGCTTTCAGAGCTCATGGGGAACATCACTTCATCCTGGCAGTATTCCCTTTAGTGTTGTGAGGCAATATGTGTGGTTTACAGGATGCCCTCACCTGCCTCAGGCCTCACTTCCTTGCAATGCTCCTGAAATCTGGAAGAAGTCAAAGGGCTTTGGGCACCCTGACAACGCACCCCTAACCCTGTGTGCGTCCTTCTCTGCCCGTTAGACTTTAGTTTGCTCATTTGCGGTCTCTACTCAAGGTCACCTTGTTTTTGACGCTTTCCCCAAGAAAATTAAGTGACCTCATCACTACAGTATAAAAACAATTTTCTGGGGCTGGAGAGACTGCTCAGTGGTTAAAAGCACTGGCTGCTCTTGCAGAGGACCGGGGTTCAGTTCCCAGCACCCACATGGCAGCTCATAATTCTGCGACTCCAGTTCCAGGGGATCTGAACCTTTATACCAATGCACATATAACAAAAGTTAAACATTTTTTTTTTCAACAAGTGAGAGGGCTCCGCAGGTAAAAACCACGCATGCCTGGAGTCTGAGTTCAATCCTTGAAACCAACATTAAAAAAAGAAAAAGCCAAATGTATGTGTGTTGGTAGTTGTGGTGGCTGTGGCAAGTCTGTAGTCTGTCCTCCTGGCATTCCTACAGAGGTGGAAGGTGGAGACAGTACAGCTATCCTGGAGTACAACATAACAGAAATAAGAAATTCTGACCCGACAAGGTGGAAAAAGGAAGCCATCTGCTCGAAGTTGCCCTCTGACCTGAGCTTGCTCACATTCCCATACAGTATACGAGCAATAATTCAAATTTTCAAGCCAGGTGGTGGTCCTGTGCGTCTTTAACCCCAGCACTCCAGAGGCAGAGGCAGGTGGATCTCTGTGAGTTCTCAGCCAGTCTGGACTACAGAGGAAGTTCCAGGACAGCCAACAAAACCTTGACTTAAAAAAAACTTTTTTTTTCATGGAAAATTGAAATTCTAGTTCTTTAAAAAAATTCATATAGCACATTCATGTAACATTGTTATAAAAATCTGCTAGTCTGGCTAAGTCCCAAATGAAAGTTAAAAAAAAGTATAAAAGAGTATTTTGTGGTCTTCATGTCAGAATATGCAGACATCCCAGATGCCTGCAAAGCATCACACAGGGCGAGTTGCTTATTCATTGTTTTGTGTTTTATACAGGTCCTGCCTGGAACACTGACTGGCATCAACAATTTCTCATTGAGATGCTTCTTGGCCATTTTGGGTAGAATTCATTTGCCAGTAAGGATGAGTCTCACTCTTCTGCTGGGACCAGCCCATGGCCTCCTCTTTGCTGATGATGTATTTGGCTCAACTCAACTGTGTTTCTCGTCCTCTGTGTTGAATCCTGGCCTATTCAGCACCATATAGAATCCAGGTCATAGATCCCAATGCTTGGGTTGTATTTGATACTCAGATCAATATGTTGTTCCTGGATTCCAAACCCACAGTTTGCAGCCCGTGGGCAAAATTGCCCTCCTTCTTCTTCCCAGCTGTGCTGTCAAAGGCCAGAGTTCATCTTGTATCTACTGAGAACAGTTCCATGCCTAGGAAACAGTGATGCTAAATAAATCTGATGAATAAGTATTTGAATTCATAGACATTCCCATGGGAGACAGCATAGGCAAAAACAAATGAAAAATACTCTCTGATTTTTGAACCATCTGGCCTGGCTTTCCACCCCTGGGTTCCAGCTAACACAGTGAAAAGCAACAATAACAACCACAGTAGATTAATTATCAGTAAACTAAACTGAGGAAACAAATCAACAAGATAGTGCTATTGCCAGGGGTGGTGGCACCTGTCTATAATCTTAGAGCCCGGAAGGTAGAGGCAAATGGATCATGAGTTCAAGGTCATCTCTAGTTACACAGTGAATTCTAGCTTCATAACCTACACAAGCCGAGTGTGCACTCTCATATGTGTGTATGTGCAGCAGACACACATACACACACCACAGATACATTTAAATGTAGGTTCTGCATATGACAGAAAACACGCTGTGTTTGCCTTTCTGAGTCTGGTTTATTGCACTTAACATAATGATCCCCAGTGACATCTATTTTCCTCCAAATGTCATCACTTAATTTTTTTAATGGCCGAGTACAATTCCTTTGTGTATATGTGGCCCATTTTCCTTATCCAGCACTTTTTTCTCTTCTCCTTTCTTAAATTACATTTAGCATGTAGGATGGTATTGGGCCGTGTGTACCATCTCATGCATGCAGAGCTTCTGGGACCGCCTTTGTTTTCCTGATAGTCATTCTGAACCGGTGAGATGCAATCAGTTTAGATTTGCATTTCCCTTATAGCTAAGGGTGCTGGGCTCTGAATTTCACTGCTTCAAGTCCTCAGGTCAAGTCCTTGGCTTTGGTCCATAAGTTTGTTAGGTGATTTGAGGATTTCCTTGTTTGTTTTGTTTTGAATGTGTGTACGTATTTAGTTTTTGCAGTTCTTCATACACTGTGCATATTAATCCCCCATAGGGATGCGCAGGAAATACCATATATTTGTAAACTCAACCTAAGGGAAAAAAATCGTATTTCATTATAAATCACAGGCAAACTAACTTGCTGTCTGGGTTGAAGGAGATTTTAAGACTGGGCATTCATTTATTTGTACAAGAGATTGAACCCTGCACCCCATGTATACCAGTGAAACACTGTACCATTGAGCTCTCTGCCCTGCAGTTTTTGTTTTGAGGTAGTATATATAATAACTACATTGGTTGGACTGTCCCTGGATTTCTGTAGTTCAACGATCAGGGTTAAAGGTTAACCTCAGCTACAAAGCAAGTTTGAAGTCATTCTCAGCTACATAAGAAGACCTGTCCCAAGATATACAGCCAAACTAGATTGAAATAAAATAAAATAATAGAATTCAAAAGTGGGGAAGCTCATAGCAGTCCAGCAGGCAGCTGGCAGCAATGGCCCCGATTTCAGTCTCCAACACACAGGCACATTCGTGAATGCACTCCATACTCTCACCTAGATAAACCAACCACAAAAAATTCATTCACAGCTCATTTTTTGTAAAATAAAGGCAAATTGAGTTACTGTTGTTGTCATTTATTGAGACAGTATCTGACTCTGTAGTCCTGGCTGGTATGGAACTCATGGCAATCCTCCTGTGTCAGCTTCTGAATTGTTGGTAGTATAGGCGTGAAACTCACGTCTGGTTGAGTTTCTCATCAGTTTTGTTTTTGTTTAAAACTTTTTTTTTAATTTGGATGTGGTGGTACACCATTAAGCCTAGCATTTGGGAGGCAGAGGTAGGTGGATCTCTGTGAATTTTAAATCAGCCTGGTCTACAGAGTGAGTTCCAGGCCAGTTAGGGCTGCAGAGAGAGATCCTATCTCAAACAAAGTATTTTTCCTATTTTTTTGGTGTGTGTGTGTTTGGTATTTGTGTGTGTGTGTATGTGTGCATGCACACATGTGTGGATTGTATGTGTGGTGTGTATTTGTGTGTGTGTGGTATGTGTGGAGTGTGTGTGTGTGTCTTTGGTGTGTATTTGTGTGTGTATATGATGTGTATGTGGTGTGTATTTGTGTGTGTATGATATGTGTGTATGTGTATGGTGTGTGAGTGTATGGTGTGTGGTATGTATATATGGGGTGTGTGTGGTGTGTGTGTGGTGTGTGTGTGGTGTGTATTTGTGTGTGTGTGTGGTATGTGTGGAGTGTGTGTGTGTGTCTTTGGTGTGTATTTGTGTGTATGATGTGTGTGTGGTGTGTATTTGTGTATGTATATGTGTGTATGTGTATGGTGTGTGTGTGGTGTGTATTTGTGTGTGTGATATATGTGTACGGTGTGTGTGTGAGTGTATGGTGTGTGGTATGAATATATGGTGTGTGTGTGTGTGTGTGTGTGTGTGTGTGTGTGGTGTGTGTGTTGGGAGCATGTACTACAGTGGGATTGTGAAAGCCTGAGGACAACTTACAGATGTTGGTTCTCTCCTTCTACCATCTGGGGCTTGGGGTTTGAGCTCAGTTTGTCAGGCTTGTGGGCAATGAACCATTTCGATGGTGCTTCTCTTGTCTTTTTCAGAAAGAATTTTGAATTTTGCTGTTGTCCTCCTGCATCTGGCCTCCTGAGTGCTGGGATTACAGGTGTTCACAAGCATGCCCATTTGGAAAATGAGTCATTCAATGATGATAGTTTCAACAACTTTTTGTTTTTATCAAGGACAAGAGGAGAGTGTGGCAATGGTGGCACACGCCTTTAACCCCAGCACTTGGGAGGCAAAGGCAGACAGCTCTCTGTGAGTCTGAGGCCAGCCTCGTCTACGGAGTGAGTTCCAGGACAGCCAAAGCTACTAGAAAAACCCTGTCTCAAAAGCAAAAAAAAAAAAAAAAAAAAAAAAAAACCCAAAAACAAAACAAGAAGAGCTCTGAGGTCCACAACATAAAAGCCAACAAGGAGTGTTTAGATGGAAATGCTGCTGTTTTGCTTTGGACATTGGACATTGTTTGACTAGCACATTATATCTCATAAGTATATACATTTTTAAAAATTTGCTTATTTTTGTTGTATTTACATTGGTGTTTTGCCATGGGTGTCTAGTCCCCTGGAACTGGAGTTACAGAAAGTTGTTACAGAAAGCCATGTGGGATCTGGGAATTGAACCTGGGTACTATGGAAGAGCAGTCAGTGCTTTTAACCAGAGTCATTTCTCCAGCCCCAAGAATAAATGATTTAAAAGTAAGACATTTGTGCTAGAGTGGTAGCTCAGCATTGAGAGCCCATACTGCTCTGCAGAATATCCAAGTTTAGTCCCCAGCACTCCTGTGGGACAGCTCCTGCTCCAGGGAACTCTGTTTATGCACACAAATCCATATGCAGACATATAACCATAGTTAAGAAAATATTTAAGAGTGAAGCAGTGGTGGTGCATAGTCCCAGCACTCTGGAGGCAGAGATAGGCAGATCTCTGAGTTTGAGGCCAGTCTGGTCTACAGAGATACAGAGGGAGTTCCAGGACAGACAAGGCTACACAGAGAAACCCTGGCCCGAAAAACAAGAAAGGAAGGAAGGAAGGAAAGAAGGAAGGAAGGAAATTTAAATTTAAGAGTATAATTTATTAAAACATTAAGAGCACAATATTTGAAGAGATAGAAACTTCTTTTCTTCTAGTTTAGCTTTTTGGGTCTCTTTGAGGCAGTTTTTCATGTAGCAAGAACTGGCTGGCTATACAGCTGGAGATGACCTTGAACTGTTGATCCTCCGGGGTAACGGGAGTGTTGCCATGCCTAGTTCATGCCGTGCTG
Source organism: Mesocricetus auratus (assembly GCF_017639785.1). Lineage (NCBI taxonomy): Eukaryota > Metazoa > Chordata > Mammalia > Rodentia > Cricetidae > Mesocricetus > Mesocricetus auratus. Next base: position 28,654,979 of record NW_024429195.1, on the reverse strand, counting down.
GGGTAAAACCTGGGGCTTGCTGCTTGCTAGGCCTCACAGACAGGGCCGGAAGCCTCATTTATCTTTAGCTGCTGAATCATTGCCTCAGGTAGGCCTGAATATCTCGGGAGAGGACACTCTTCAGAGGACACTCAGAAGTGCTGTGCTCTACACCACGTGGCTGAACAGGTGGGACTTTAATTTACAGATGTAACTGGCAAACAAGATTCAGACCATCTCTGTCAGGCTGACTCGGAGAATAGTACCCCCTCAGGTACTTTAATCTCTACTAAAATCATTCCTTGAGTGCTAGTTCGAATGCATGGCTGTCTGGTCACCATAGCTGCCTTCAAGGAGAACCGTGGAGGGGGGTCTTCCAATCATCCCTGACAGAGCTGTGTGTGGCGGTGCAATCCCAGGTTGTGGGACGCTCCTTGTAGGCACTGGCAGTTTGGGAGGCTCTCTGTTCATTGTCTCTGCCTGCCAAGAGTGCAAGCTTTAGCTTGCTTATTCTTTCCCTCTCCAAGAAAGGGGAGGGGGGAACGTTCCTTAACACCGTTGCTGGGTTAATACTGCAGGAAGGAGTCAGCACACACCTTACACAATCCAATCCCTACTTGCATAATCTATGACAGGAAAGGGAGAGTGACATTTGCACCTAATCCTCGACGGGATCATGGCTGAGATGGCAAACAGCAGAAGAAACTCATGCACTGGCCTGTGGGTACTCAGAGCAAGTAAAACTCATCTGTCAGCTACTGTAAGAGCAGTGCTTCTCAACCTTCCAAACCCTGTGACCTTTAATACAGTTCCTCATGCTGCAGTGACCCCAACCATAGAATTCTTTCATCACTACTTCCTAACCGTACTTTTGCTATTGTTATCAGTCATAATGTAAATATCTGATATGCAGGGCATCTGACATGTGACCCCTGGGGGGGTCTTGGCCCACAGGTTGAGAATCACTGTCTTACTGGGTAAAAGACTGCTGAACAAGCCTGCTGTCCTGAGTTCAATTCCTGGGACCCACATAAAGATGGAGGGGGGAGGGATGGCTGGAGAGATGGCTCAGTAGTTAAGAGCTTTGGCTGCTCTTCCAGAGGATCTGGGTTCAATTCCCAGCACCCACATGGCAGCTCACAACTGTCTGTAACTCCAGTTCTAGGGGATCTGACACCTTCACACCGTTACACATAAAATAAATTTAAATAAGTTATTAAAAAAAAGAGACAGAAGTAGGGAACAAACCTACTCTATAGAGCTGTCCTTCGACCCTCCCCCACCTGCCATGCTATTCACACACACAGTACACCACACAATACAATAATAACTTTTATATGTGTGTATACATGTATTTGTAAAGTAATACACATGTAATTATTTATAAAGAACCGTTTAGCTGTTATAATCCTTAAAGGGAAACAGTCAGCAACATAAACACTGTAAAGTTGGAACTCTAGGCATGAGGGCCCAGGGAGGGTGAAGAGAGGTGGGGGGGTTGAGGCAGATGGTCTGAGGGCTGGAAGCATAAGCTGTGGCAGAGTAGAGTCTTGCTTGCTTTAGCCTAGAAACAGGCTGCTCTGTTGACACCTGTCACATCACGCAGGTGGCACTTCCTTGTTCCTTATTCAGAGGAAGGGCAGAGCCTGCATGAAAGCTTGTGGAGGTGAAGAACTGGCACTTACTGTAGCCTTGCGTGCGCCATGGGTGAACTGCTGATGGGTGCCCTCTTTTGCATTGTATTCCAATAACAATTGGAGATCTCATGGGAGAAGCTGCTTCTTGCGGTGGATGGTAGTTAACCCAGAGACCCACATGGACAGTGTGCAGAGTGAGAGACCTTGGAGCACCCAGTCCTAAATGAGATAAATGCCTTCATCAAATCCCTCCCACCTCAAGGCTCTGCAGAGGAGGAGATGCAAATACTTGATGGGTGGCTCTAAGGACACAGTCTTCCAGATACATTAGGCCTGATGCACACACGAACTCTGAGACAATGATGGTATGCACAGGGCCTGCTCAGGTTCAAGCCAGATGAGCTCTCAGCACAAAAAGAATGGGAAATGAGTCTCTAAGTCCCATCCCTAGGTAAAAAAGTATCTGCAGCTGACAGCTGCAGAGAGTGAAAATCAGTTTTCTTTGGTGGAGTGACACTGTACATCCGCCACACCCCAGGGTACACCCCATGTGCAGGAGTAGCTGGTTATCTCAGAATGGACTCCATGTGTTTGTTTTGGTTTGCTTTTCTTTGGGTATATATGTCTTCTTCTTGTTCCTCCCCTCCTCCTCCTCCTCCTCCTCCTCCTCCTCCTTCTTCTTCGTGTTTTTTCAAGACAGGGTTTCTCTGTGTAGCCATGGCTGTCCTGGAACTCACTCTGTAGACCAGGTTAGCCTTAAACTTCCAGAGATCCACCTGCTTCTGCCTCCTGAGTGCCAAAATCAAAGGCATGGGCTACCGCCATCAGGCTTGCCTGCCTACTTGCCTTCCTGCCTGCCTTCCTTCCCCCTCTCCCTCCCTCCCTCTTTGCCTCCCTCCTTCCTTCATTCTTTCCTTAGGAGAGAGAAATAATATAAAGTTGTGTTAGCTGTGGAGGAAGGTTTGTTTTGTTTTATTTGTGTGTGTGTGTGGTTTTTTGTTTTGTTTTGTTTTTTCGAGACGGGGTTTCTCTGTATTGTTTTTGGAGAGTGTCCTTTGTTTCTGTTTTTAAGAGAGAGAAAAATATGGAGTTGGGTCAATGGGGGTGGAAGGGATATGGGAGGGGACAGAATATAACCAAAATATTTTATATGAAAAAATAAAATAAATAGGGTGGATGCAGAGGTGAATACCCTGGGGAGGCAAAGGCAGTTCAAGCCCTGTGAGCTTCAGGCTAGCCAGAGCTACACAGTGAGACCCATCTTAAAAAGCAAAGCATTATCTAACTTAAAAATATATGATATTTGAAACACGGAGAAGTCTGACATTTTGTTTTCATTTTTGTTTTTTTTTCAAGATAGGGTTTCTCTGGGTAGCCTCAGATGTCCTGGATCTCACTTTGTAGACCAGGCTGGCCTTGAACTCCCGGATATTCACCTGCCTCTGCCTCCCAAGTGCTGAGATTACAGGTGTGCACCACCACTGCCCGGCGGATTTCTAATTTCTTTTAAAATTTATTTTAAATGTGTGAATACTTGCGTGTGTGTGTGTGTGTGTGCGTGTGTGTGTGTGCGTGCATGCATATAAGTGTATGCTCACCATGTGTGCTTGGTGCCCTGAGAGGTCGGAAGAGGGTGTTGGATCCCCTGGAGCTGGAGATCCGGAGGTTGTGAGCCACCTGTAGGTGTCAGGAACTGAACCCTGTTCCTGAGCAGGAGGAGCTAGGATCTTCCAAGTGCTTTGACTACCGATGTGACCCCCTGTTTGTGCCTGTTGCCTTTGCCTCTTTTTTGTCTGTTTTCTGAGAGAAATTTTCACTCTGTTCCCTACAGGGTCTTCTAACTCATGGTAATCCTCCTGCCTCAGTCTTCTAAATGCCACCACACTTTGCTCCTTTGATTCATTTCTGTCTGTCCAAGTTCAGTCAACCATACTGCCTTAATACATTTTTAAAAGGCTTATTTATTTTTATTTTATATGTATGTGTGTTTTGTCTTCACATATGTCTGTGTACCATGGGTATGGTTGATGTTCCCTGAAGGCAGAACAGGCTATCAGATCCCTTGGAGCTGGAGTTACAGACAGTTTTGAGCTGCTATGTGGGTGCTGGGAATTGAACCCAGGTCCTCTGCAAGAACAACCAGTGCTCTTAACCACTGAGCCATCTCTCTGGTCCCACCTTACTAAATTTAATTCCTCAAATGTTCATATGCTGTTGCCTACTGTTGCTTGGTGTTTCTTCCTCATTATCTTGTACCTAGACCATTGTTTTTGTCCTGTTTCTCAATCTAAAACTGTTATTATTAACCTCTCTCTTTTAAGATATTTTGGCCCGGTGGTGGTGCATGCCTTTAATCCCAGCACTTGGGAGGCAGAGGCAGGCGGATCTCTGTGAGTTCGAGGCCAGCCTGGTCTACAAGAGCTAGTTCCAGGACAGCCTCCAAAGCCACAGAGAAACCCTGTCTCGAAAAACCAAAAAAAAAAAAAAAAAATTATGAGTGGGTATTGCATTTTTTCTTTCCTTCCTTCTTTCTTTCTTCCTTCCTTCCTTTCTTTCTTTGTTTATTTGTTTTGTTTTGTTTTGTTTTGTTTTGTTCAAGACAGGGTTTCTCTGTATTGTTTTGGAGCCTGTCCTGGAACTCACTCTGTAGACCAGACTGGTTTTGATCTCACAGAGGTCCACCTGCCTCTGCCTCCCAAGTGCTGGGATTAAAGGTGCACGCCACCAACACCCGGGTGCATTTTTTCATTTGATTTTTTTTTTATTTAACCTGTTATGTAATTGATTTCCAAATGTTGAACCTGCCTTGTGTGGTTATTTAAAAATGCAATTACTCATATATCTGCATGTCTTTTATATAACATATAATACTGAGTTCTGTGTGTTAGTAGAATTCATTGGGTCACTTTATGATTGTTTGGTGAGAATTTTCATGTTATATTTATGAGGATTCTTGGTTTATGGTTTTTTCTTTTCCTCCCTCCCATTCTCCCTCCCTCCTTTCTTTCTTTGGTAGCAGAGTAATACATCCTAAGATGAATTGAGAAACTTTTTTTAAACTTATTTTTAAATGGAATTCTTTACTTATTTTTAAAATATCTTCATGTATTTATGTACATGGGTTTTTGAGACAAGATCTTGCTGTGCTTCCGTGGCTGGCCTGGAAGACACTGTGAAGCCCCAAACTCCCAGCTATCCTCCTGCCTCTTCCTCCACACGGATGTAATTATAGGCAGGAGCCGGTAGGCTCAGCTGTGTTCACTCATTTTCAGAGCTCGCTGTGTTTGGGGTGGAGAGTCACAGGTTATCATCCTGCTGCTGTGAGAGGCCCATCTGACTTCCGTGCTCCGGGAGGTCTCTGCTGGCCCCTCTTCCATCTCTCTTGTCTCAAAAGACTCTGCGGAGGGTGCTCTTTTACTACTGGGCCCTGGGAAAGATTCTTCCCTAAATGCCACAAGGAGGAACACCACTATGTCTGCCAGTCAGACCCGCGTCTAGGACTCCAGGCTGTCTCTGCTGCCCCTGGGAAGGGTCTTATTACTGTCTGGAACGGGAGAAAACACCGGGTCCACATTTGACGCCCTCCCACACCACCTTGAGGGAATGCCTGCGGCCCCTCTCCCCCACTGTGGAGCTGCGGCCTTGCCTTCCACTCGGGACATGGTGCCAGCTTCCCTGTGGTGTTTGGCAGGAATGAAACAGCTATTATCTGAGTTGCCTTTTCCTGCTTCTTTGGCAAGAGTCAGTAGGTTGGGCCATTTTTGTGGGCTCTGTGTTTTCTGCGTTGACCGTTTCTTCCTGGGTGTGAAAAGATCTCACAGACTCAAGATAGTTGCCTTTGGGCCCAAAGTCCCAGCCAAAGTGCTCCCATGACTTGCGTCTCTAGTTTCATGTGTGTGCGGGCACATGCATATTTGTGTGTGTCTAGCTGTGTAGCCCTGTAAACCTGGACCTGGACCTTGCTGAGCAGATGGAGGTGTCCCTAGCTTGCATACTCTTGGTGCCTCTGCCTTGCATGTGTTAGGATTACAAGGGCAACTGGACTGTTGTTTGTTTAGATTTATTTAATTTTCAAGTGTTTGAATGTTTTGTCTGCATGTTTGGCTGTCTATCACGTGTATTTCTGGGGCCTGTGATGGTCAGTCAGAAGAGGGCATAGGAGCCCCTGGACTCTCCAGTTGGATGGTTGTGATCCACCTTGTGGGTGCAGGGAACTGAATCTTGGTGTTCTTCAAGGACAGCAAGTTCTCTTCATTGCTGTATCATCTCTCCAGCCCCTACTTGTAGGCAACTTTGGTCACCCTGTCAGAGGAGCAGCTTGGGTGGCTGACTCCTTCTTCTTTCACCAGAGGTCTTGTGGGCACCTCCACCTCCCTGTCTTCCATTTCTTTTAACCCTTTGGTGAACTACTGGTCAGCTTTTAAGATGTTTAAAGACCCCCAAGTACAGAAGTTGGCTATCAGTGTATCTCTAGGGACTGCAGCTTGTTATAAATCTTGTCACATTTACCTTGAGTATCTGCTACTCTCCTCTTCTCCTCCCATGTGCTTTAACTCCTTAAAAACACATTCATGAGCCGGGCGTTGGTGGTGCATGCCTTTAATCCCAGCACTCGGGAGGCAGAGGCAGGCGGATCTCTGTGAGTTCGAGACCAGCCTGGACTACCGAGCTAGTTCCAGGACAGCCTCCAAAGCCACAGAGAAACCCTGTCTCGAAAAACCAAAAAAAAAAAAAAAAAAAAAAAAAAAACCACATTCATGTGCTGGTCTAGATTATTCTAATTTTCCAGAGCCTGTCCTGCTTCATAAAGATCCCATGCCGCCACGGAACTCAGCAAAGCCACAGTTTTCTCTTGACTCATTCTTTTTCTTACCTCCTCTGTGACCACAGTTCTGTCTGGCGGTGAGCTGAAGCTCACACACAGCTTCGCTTATTCCCAGTTCCCTCAATAGCACCTGCCCCTCCTCTATGGTCCTTCAGCCCCGGAGATTTTTGGGAACTTCAGCAGACACAACAATTATTCCCAGGGCTCTGATCAGCCAGTCCATTGGGGAGCCTTGGCCTTAAAGAATGGCTGGGTAGTTAGTTACACATTACTCAGTTTTCCTACTTTCACAGCAATCAGACTGACCCCACCCCCTTCCATGTTCCAAAGCCTCACAGGCCCCTCTGCAATAGCTTCTTTCCGGGCTTGTTCAAAACATCCCCAGTTTCAGCCCTTTAGGTTCTGAGTATTTTCGGATCACCCTCTTGTACTAGATCTTGTACCGGACCGTGGTTAATGCCTCCATGTGAGTATTAGATTGCAGACTTTCTTTCTTTCTTTCTTTCTTTCTTTCTTTCTTTCTTTCTTTCTTTCTTTCTTTCTTTCTTCCTTCCTTCCTTCCTTCCTTCCTTTCTTTCTTTCTTTCTCTCTCTCTCTCTCTCTCTCTCTCTCTCTCTCTCTCTCTCTCTCTCTCTCTCTCTCTCTCTCTCTTTCTTTGGGGCTTGGGGGTGAAACAGGGTTTCTCTGTGCAATAGGCCTTACTGTCCTTGAAGTTGCTTTGTAGACCAGTCTGGCCTCAAACTCAGAGATCCACCTGCCTCTGCCTTTTTTCTTTTAAAGAACAATTAAAGATTGTTCTGCCCCCTGCCTTTTTTCTTTTAAAGGTTAGAACTAAAGAGTTTCTTCCAAAGCCGAGTGTGGTGGCACACGCCTTTATCCTAGCACTCAGGAGGCAGAGGCAGGTGAATCTCTGTGAGTTGGAGACCAGCCTGGTCTACAATATCTAGTTCCAGGACAGCCTCCAAAGCCACAGAGAAACCCTGTCTGGAAAAAAAAAAAAGAGTTTCTTCCATCATTTTTGCACCCCTCTCATTCTCCCCGTTTTCTAATTTACATGCCAGACTAGAGGCTGAAATGTCAATGCTTCTCCCTTGCTGGTCGCATTTCAGCCTTTACATGGACAAGCAGCTCGGCCACCATCTTACCTCAGATGCATTTCTAACCACTATGCACAGCAGTGGCCAGCAACTTCAGATCTTCCTGCCTACTATGCTGAGTGTCAGGATTACAAACATCATGTCCAGCTGTGGATCGAATCTTTTGTTTATTTATTTATTTTAACTTTGTGCTAGGGAGACGGTTCAGTGGGGGCAAATGTTATTGCATGCTCTTCCAGAGGATCCAGGATTTATTTACAGCCCCCACATTATTGGTCATAGCTATTTTTAACTCCAGTTCCACAGGATCCAAGGCCCTCTTCTGGCCTCTTCAGGTACTGCACAAATGTGGATGTGGTGTACAAACAGGCAAACACACTCGCGCGTGAAAATACCAAAGCTTGCATGTAGGGGTAAGAGAGAAACTTCCTGAATTGTTTTTGGTTGTTTGTTTTTCCTTTTACCATGTGGGTTCTGGGCATTGAATTCAGGTTGCCATGCTTGGCAGCAAGCACCTTTACCCCCTGAGTCATCTTGACAGCCCCATCCAGCTGTGAATCCCTAATAAAGCTAATTTTGTGATAATATGTGACAACCATATGAAAGGGAGGTTGAATCTGGTTTATCAGAACACCTTTAATCCCAGTGTTTAGAGGCAGAGGCAGGAGGGTCTTAGAGAGTTCCAGGCCAGCCTTGTCTACAAAGTGAGTTCCAGGATAGCCAGGACAGAGAAACCCTGTCTTGAAAAAAAAGTGTAGCTGAGACATGAGGGGTGGGGAAAGATGGAAGTTTCAAAAGAGGATGACAGCATCTTAACAAGGAAGATGTAGATGTAGTCACGACTAGTGAGCACATGGTGTGACTTTCCTCTAACAGATTTTTAGCTACAGAAAAATGATCTCATCAAAATGCGGTGGCTGGCAGTGGTGATGGCATACACCTATGAGTCTGGTATCCGGTAGGCACACGAACTTCCCACTACCCTGAGTTACCTAGTAAGAGTGACTCATAGGGTCAAGACCAGGCATGGTATGCAGAGCTTGTGAATTTAGCACTCGGGAGGCAGAGTTAGAGGATTAGGAAACTGACATCACCCTCAGGTACACAGGGAATTCAGGGATAGCCTGGACTACATGATTCCTTGTCCTAAAAAACAAATTAAACCACTGGGCGGCTGCCCCACATACCTTTAATCCCAGCACTCGGGAGGCAGAGGCAGGCGGGTCTCTGTGAGTTCGAGGCCAGCCTGATCTACAGAGTTGAGTCCCAGGACAGCTAGGGCTGTTACACGGGGAAACCCTGTCTCAAAAACAAACCAACCAACAAACAAAAATTCAAACCAACCAAAACCCTCAAAAATAAAATCAGTCAATACACACAACTATTTTGTAACAGCAGAGCTCAGGTTGCCTTGGAGAACCAGAGCCCACAAGCTTGTTCTTGTTTCTTTCCCTGTTGAGACAGATACCCATGAATATTACTAACTGAAGTTTCTGGGCCAAGGTCCCAGGACTACACACCAAGGTCCTCCAGTGTGTCCCTCTAGACCGGTGCTCCTCAACTGTCCTAATGCTGAAACCCTTTAATACAGTTCCTCATGTGTGGTGACCCCAACCACAAAATTATCTCATTGCTACTTCATAACTAGTTTTGCTACTGTTATGAATCATAAATATCTGTGATTCCCGGTGTTCTTAGCCCCTGTGAAAGGGTGATTGACCACCTCCCAAGGGCTGAGATGCACAGTTTGAGCACATCTGCACTAGACTTTTCTCTTTCCCCCAACTCTCCTGCTCTTGGCATCTTCTGTCTGAGCAGCTCAAGGTAACAGATACTCAGTAGTCCCTGAATCAGACCGACTCTTCCACAGGGCCATCAGCATGAGCCCGTGAGCTTCCCAGCTATAGCCGAACAGAGTTGGGCAGGGTGGTGTGTACCTTCAGTGCCAGCACAAGGAAGGCACAGGCAGGTAGGTTTCTTTGAATTTTAAGCAAGTCTGGTCTATATACTGAGTTCCAGGCCAGCCAGAGTTTTAGAATGAGATCTTACATCAAAACACATCTACAGCCCTCCCACCCCATGCATACACACACACACCACATGCACAGGTGCACCACAAATGTGCATACACACACACACACACACACACATTCACTTTCCTGGGACCTTTATTGTAGAGTTTTTGTTTTGTTTTGTTTTGTTTTGTTTGTTATTTTTGAGACAGGGTTTCTGTGTGTAACAGCCATAGCTGTCCTGGAACTAGCTCTGTAGACCAGTCTGGCCTTGAACTCACAGAGTGCTGGGATTAAAGGCTTTCACTACCACTGCCCAGAGCATGTTTAGAGTTTGTAGGTGGCACTCTGCCTCTTCTCCAAGGTGATGACTATGTCTCTGACAGTACACTACAGTGAACTTGATCACATACCTCTTGCACCAACTTGAGTCATTTAGCAACTCTCTGTGTCCACTAAAAAGAATACGGTTTATAGTCTATTATTTATTTTTTTAAGACAGGCTTTCACTGTGTAGCTCTGGATGACCTAGAACTTTCTGTGTAGACCAGGCTGGCGGAGCATTCAAGGAGGTCTGTCTGCCTCTGCCTCCCAAGTGCTGAGATTAAAGGTGCTATATCCTAAAGTTTATTTTATTTTATTTATATATATATTTTATTTTAGAAATAATCTTATTTTACATATCAATTCCCTCGCCCTCCCATCCTCCCATGCCCCCCAGCAGCTCCTCCAACCCACCCATATCCTAAAGTTTATTATTCTGGCAAATATTTAATTTTCTCCAATGGATACATTATTAGTCTTTAAAAGCAAAGGAAAGGCTGAGAATTTAGCTCAGTTAGTAGAACACTTGTCCAGCATGTATGATGCTCTGGACTCGTCTTCAGCAACACAGAAAACCAGGTATGGTTGTACGTGTCTGTAATCTGAATCGTGGGCAGGTGGGATCATGAGTATGGGAAGTTCAAAGCCATGGGCTAATTAAGTGAGTTTGAAGTCAGCTTAGGCTACACAAGACCTGTTTCAAAAAATAAAAACTATCTGGGGTGGGGTGGGGTGGTGCACCCCTTTGATCCCAGCACTTGGGAGGCAGAGGTAGATTGATCGAAGTGAGTCTGAGGCCAGCCTGTTTTCACAAAGTTAGTTCCAGGACAGCCAGAACTACACAGAGAAACCCTGTCTCCAAAAACAAACAAATAAACAAGTTAAAAACTAAAATTAAAAATAAAGAGAAATGAAGGAGATCGGGAGTGGAAAACAGAAGTCGGGAGGAGAGTCAGGTGTTGTGGTACACCCTTATCACTCAGCGTTAGCAAGACAGGAAGGTTGCAAGTTCTAGGCCAGCCTGGGCTATACAGCAATAGCTTGTCTCAAGCAAAACAAAAGGTGAGAAATACTCGAGGTATGAAGCCATTCCTCCTCTTTCTGTCTCCAGGAAGCGCTGCTTTTCACAGCTGCCATAGATAGCAGACATCTGTAATGCCCAGGGATCCTGAAATAGCTTGAGAGGGGAGACCACCCACTCTCCGTGTCCAAGGTCACGAGACTCATGTGCTGTGCTGGAGGCTTCCGGTCCTCGGTAGTTCCCTGAGTGGCCTGTTCTCTCCATCTCTGCTGCCCACGAAGGGGGCAAGGGAGAAGGGATATGGGTGCATTTATTTGCTTTCGGAACACTAGACTGCAGGCCTGTTTGTTGAGTCTGCTGTTGGCTTTCACGGCTCAGTCTAGTCAAGAGTTGTTTTGGCCCAAAAGGGGATGTGGGGGTGGGGCTGGGGTGGGGTAAGACATCTGCGGTGCCCAACAACCCAACAACCGTTACCAAGGCCTCCCCTGGCTCTGCCCCTACCTGCAGAATGGTAAACAAAGCCCCCGGGAGAACTCGGGCAAACTGAACACCTTGGTCAAACACCGAGCCAACCACTACCAGGTGTGCTTGTTGAGCGCCTCTCCATCAGCGTGCTGTCATGCAGAAAATGTTTATCTAATTTGTCAAGATAATCTTTCCTCAAATAAGCCTGGAGCCTGCTCCCTGCAACAGCCTGAATTCAGTCTGTAGAATGTAACTCTATTTTTTTCCCTCATTTTCCCTTTAATCACTGTGTCAACTTTTCCCGGCTTTAAGCAAACTGAAAGTAATTATATCATTCTTAGGTGAGTAATCTTTTGACTGGGTTAGCCGATTCGTGAGTTACTCTGAAATTCTTCTAAACTTGTGCAGTCCCTTTCCAAACACATTTTCTCAGATGTTTCGCAAAGTTTGGCTCATCAGTGACCCACGATGTGTTTACTCTGTCACGTTCTGTGGACACGCCATGGCTATATTAGGACATTTGAAAAGAGGTTGAGGGTGGAAACTTGAGAAGGGGGAAGGTAATTTCACCCACCGATTTAGGTATTTCTTGGAAATATTACAGCCTTGGTAAATAACTTGGGCTTCGAGCATGAAGGAAGTGCGATGAATACTTTGGATCACAATGCATTAGCGAAGGGTGCTTTGACGGGCTACGGCAGCTACTTTCATCATCATGTAGCTCCCTGGCCACCGTGTGACACTGCTTTAAGATCAGAGATGCTAAAGGTTCAGTCATGTTTCATGGTTTTACTCACGGCATTCTCCCACGGAACTCACGGTCTGTTTAAAAATAGAAAACCGAGCCATCTGGCTATTTGATGGTTTCTATTTTTATATCTCTTTGCATTCTCAAAGTGTGTGGGGTCTGGAATTCTCCGTGTTCTGCCCTATATGTAATTGTGTGTATACACACACACACTTTCTCATTGGAGTCTCCACATACTTGCTCATTTAAATCTTGCTGTTATCAGTCTGGGGTTTTTTGCAGCCTGTGGTGGCGCTTGGTGGGGATGTCAGTCTTCTAATTTAATTCATGCATTAAATGCGGACTCTGTGATTTGTTACCTAAAGTCCCTGCAATGCCAAACCCGAGGCATGGCTCATAGCTTTGTAGCAACCATGTGAATTCTGGATTTCCACTGAGAGCAACACACCCCTTGCCCTGGCTCTGATGGAAAAGACAGAGCTATGCATAGGATCTTATACTTCACCATCATTTTATATGCAAGAAATTGGGGCTCAGACACTGGAGACAAGGTTTGTCTGGTCTCATGTGGCTGAGCAGCAGCTCTCAAGGATGTCCTTAGCTGTAAGTACGCATCTAGCCGTCACAAAGCCTGGGTTCGATCCTCCGCAATTCAAAGATGGGGTGTGGTGGTACACACATATGATCCCACCACTCATTGGAAAGGAGGTCTTAGAGATGCCCACAAGATGACAGTCACCGTCACAGACCTTTGAGAAATTGTAGATAGTCTTTTATATTTTTGGTGACAGGGTCTGCATAGCCCAGATAGGTCTTGATATGTAGCTTAAGGTGGCTGCGCATCCCAGATTCTCCTCCTCACCCCTGCAGTTACACAGGTGTGCACCACACCCGGGAGTTTTTGCGTGCTGAGAATTGAAGTCAGGGCACCCTCCATGCTAGGCAATCGTTTTGCCAGTAGAACTATGTCACTAACACCTTGTTCTTTTTACAGCCCTGGAAGGTCCTGGACCTCTAATTCCATAACCTCCACTGCCCAAGTGCTGGGATTAAAGACAAGAGCTGCTGTGATTGGCCAGAGTTGCACATAAAAAACAAACAAACAAAATCGTTGTATCCGTGTATTTGAAAAGTCCAGATATATATAGCACTGACACCAGCTAAGGCTGGCAGAGATGTGGAGAGACAAACATTCAGCAGCCTTTGGAAGATGGTCTACACTAACCTTGCTGTTACTTACTACCAGATCCAATAGTGATAGTCTTTGGTATTTCCCAAATGAGTAGAAACCCTGTGTCGACCTGGAAACGTGCCTGTGGTCGCTTCCCCCATTAGCTTTAGCAATAATTGCCTACATTTGGAAGGATTAAGATGCCCTTGAGTAGGTAAACAAATAAATTATCTGTGGTGTAGCTGGACACTGGGATAAAAACAAATAAGCTGTCAAACCCGGAGCAATCGTGGATCGACCTGAGCAATCGTGGATCGACCTGATGCATATTATTGCTGTCAAGTGGCGGCTCATGCCTACAATACAAGCATTTGAGAGGCTAAGGCAGGAAGATGGCCTTGCACATGAAACCAGCCTGGACTACACAGCGAATTCCAGATCAGCCTGGCCTATGTGGTGTCACAAACAAACAAACAAATAAACAGACAGACAACAGCAACAAAAACAGAACAAAACAAAACCAATCAACCAACTAGCCAATCAGCCAAGTTAGTATGGTGGTACATAGCTGTAGTTTCAGCACTTGTGAAGTAGAGGCAGGTGGATTATTAGTTCATGGTCACCTTTGGCTGTATAACAGTCTGAGCTACCTGAGGCCTTATCTCAGAAAGCTAAAAGGCACCCCTCCCCGCCCTGTCATACTCCCATAATGGGAAGCCCATAATAGAACCATGTCTACCTGAAAGGGCAATGTGTAGATGGCTTCAAGCATACGACATTCTGAAAAGGGAAAGTTCAGCAGTTGCCAGGACGTGCTAGGGGAGGAAGGGATAAGTGGTAAAACATCACATTTCCAGTGTAGTGACGCAATCCTGAATGATGCTGCCACTTTAGGCACATGCCATTGCACACATGTCAAACTCCAGAGTGCAAAGTCAGGAGAGGCCCTCAGGGAAAGCTGTAGTTGCCAGGGTGGGGGTGGAATGGGGTAGGGTACCAATGTGCTGAGAAAGGCCCATCAAAGACAAAAGAGAAAACAGAAAGACAAATCCCTGTTAGAACAGCTGGAAGACATGGAGTGGGGGAAATCTCTGTACTTTCCATTGCGTTTTTTTTTTTTTTCTGTGAGTCTACAATTATTGTAAGAAAAGAAGTCCAGGGCCTGGAGATACTGCTCATTGGTCAAGAACACTGGTTGCTCTTCCAGAGGACCTGGGTTTGATTCCCAGAACCCACAGGGTAGCTCACAACTGTTTGTATTTCCAGTGCCAGAGAATCTGTCACCCCCTTCTGGCTCACACAGGCATTGCATACACATGGTGCACAGACATACAAGTAGGCAAAACACACACATAAAATTAAAAACCTTCAGCCGGGCGTTGGTGGCGCACGCCTTTAATCCCAGCACTCGGGAGGCAGAGGCAGGCGGATCTCTGTGAGTTCGAGACCAGCCTGGACTACCGAGCGAGTTCCAGGACAGCCTCCAAAGCCACAGAGAAACCCTGTCTCGAAAAACCAAAAAAAAAAAAAAAAATTAAAAACCTTATAAAGGAAATCCATTGTATGTAAGTAGAGGCAGAGATCCACATCCAAGCACCAGTTGAAGACAGGGAGGAGAGATTATGAGCAAAGGGGTCAAGATAATGACACGGAAACCCACAGAGACAGTTGTCCTGAACTTGTGGGAGCTCACATGGTAGCCCTGTCCGTTTGTGGGACCAGGATCTTTCCCTAGTACATGATCTGGCTTTTTGAAGCCCATTTCATATGGTGGGATGCCTTGCTCAGCCTTGATACAGAGTGGGGTAGGGGCTTGGTCCTGCCTCAACTGAATGTGCCAGGCTTTGTTGACTCCACCTGGCCTTACCTTTTCTGAGGAGTGGGTAGGAATGGGTTGGCGGGAGGGCACGAGGAGAAAGAGAAGGAGAGGGAACTGTGGTTGGTATGTAAAATGAAGAAAAAATAAAGAAATCCATCATAAAAAGAAAAAACTGAATTTATGTGTTCTCTGCTCTCTACCTAGCCCTACAAATTGAAGCTGCTTTTTCTTTTCTTCCTTTTTCATTTCTTTCTTTCCTTCATCCTTTTTTTTAAAAGCAGAATTGGGGGTCTATTGAAGATTTTTTTTTCTGAGGCAGGGTTTCTCGGTGTAGCCCAGCCAAGGTCCCTACTCATTCTGTAGACCATACTGGCCTCAAACTCAGAAATCTACCTGCCTCTGCCTTCTGAGTGCTGGGAGTAAAGGTGTGCGCTATGACAACTAGACTTATTAAAGATATTTTACTACAGATTTCAAGCATGAAGATTAAGAGAAAAAGAGGTGACTAGTAAGGACACGCCCCCACAACACAGGTGTGGGTTTCTCAAAGAGAAGTTACTTGCTTTTCACATTTATTTATTTAATTTTAATTAATTAATTAATTAATTAATTAAATTTGCGACAGAGCCTCACTGTGTAACCCCAGCTGGCTTGGAACTTGCTATGCTGCCCTCAAACTTAAAGGGACCTACCTGCCTCCTTCTCTTGAGGGTTGGCATTAAAAGTATATGCCCCCACCCTGGCTTTTGTTTCTATGTTTTATTATATGTGTGTGTGAGGGGGTCAGGTAGTGTCTTACTCTGTAGCCCATGTCGGCCTAGAACTCAGGGCAATCCTCCTGCCTCAGCCTTCAAAGTGTTTAGATTATAGCTGTGTCACCACTCGGGTCTTTTCTTCCTCCCTCCCCTTCCCCCCTTCTCTCTCTGGCAGGCTCATGCTATGTAGTTCTGACTGGTACTCTGTAGCAGAGGCTGGATTCAAACTCATGGAAATGCTCCTGCTTCAACCTCCCCAGTACTGTTACAGAGAAGGATGCTAGACATTCTGGGGAGGAGAGAACTGTTGGTGTCAACCTCAAGGTTGCTAAGGACATGGCTTGTGTGTGTGAAGGAGAGACATTCTTTATTCAGTCCACAGAGAACACTCCAGTTGAATATGCGTTGCTAGCTTGCAGGTTTGGGAACCCCTGCTTTGCAATTAAGACTAACTGAGACCCTGAACTGCTCTGGAACAAGGCAAAGGGAGGCAGGGCCGCAGTGGTGCTTTCCGGTGAAGTGAGACTGTGGAGGACTGTCGGGTCCTTGAGATTGGCGGCAGCCCACGCGTAAGCGTGCGCGTGCGTGTGTGCGTGTGTGTGCGCGCGTGCGCGTGCGCGAGAAGTGGTGTATCTGCTTGAGGAACCTAAACAACAACAACAAAAGTGGCGGAACAGGGCAGCAGGCAGGCCCCTGAAGCTGAGGAAGGAGAAGCCACCCACCAAGGGAAGCTGAGATCAAAGAGAAGTGGGCTGTCACGTGGTTCCGGTGGGGCGAGGTTAGAGCGGCTCGCAGTCCACCCCCAGCCTGACCTGCACCATTGGAGGAGCACGCCCATTGCACACACCTGGCATGGGGTGTGCTCAGGGGCCCGGAGGGCAGCGGCAAGCAAAGGCAGTGCCAGGCTTGTTGCTGCCCCAGGCACCTGGTGCATCACGGCAGCACTGACTAGGGCTCTGCATGATTCTAGAGTCTGCCAAGAGGCATCTGGAAGCTTCCCTTTGATGCTCAGCTGCTCCTGGTCTGCTTATTCACCAGGACTTCAACTGCTTCTGGTCGGGTTACTCCCCAGCACCTCCAGCCATCCAGGAGGATAAACACATCTCCAATGTTACATCCACAGCAAGACGTTAGAATTAGGCTGCGTTTTTGTTTTTGTTTTTTAGCTCTCTAAGCAAAGGCCTATCTTCTGCATCAATGTTTCTAGACTCGGTCTCTGCTCAGCCCACCCTGGCTTGCCTCTCACACCACTATGTAGATTATTCTGAGTTGGTCCTTATATGGGCTGCCTTGTCTGAAGTCATATGGATAGGAAAACATCTAACCAGAGTGAGACCTCCTGGACCCTGTCCAGTGTTAGCCAATCCTTTATGGGCCCACTGGGATGGCTCAGCGCTAAAAGTACTAGCATTGGATGATGCAAGCCTACTGACCTGAGTGCAAGCGGAGAAGAAAAGGACAGAGTCTCAAAGCCATCCTCTGACCACTATACACACCATGTCACCCAATAAATGCTATACACACCATGTCATCCAATAAATACTACACACACCATGTCATCCAATAAATACTACACACACCATGTCATCCAATAAATACTACACACACCATGTCATCCAATAAATACTATACATATCATGTCATCCAATAAATAATATACACACCATGTCATCCAATAAATACTATACACACCATGTCATCCAATAAATACTACACACACCATGTCATCCAATAAATACTACACACACCATGTCATCCAGTAAATACTATACACACCATGTCATCCAATAAATAAGGCTAAATTTTTATTTTAAAAGTTATTTGTGAGCCAGGTGGTGGTGGCGGCACACGTCTTTAATCCCAGCACTCAGGAGGCAGAGGCAGGCAGATCTCTGTGAGTTTTAGGCCAGCCTGATCTACAGAGCAAGTTCCAGGACAGGCTCCAAAGCTATACAGAGAAAAAAAAAGTCATGTCTCAAAAAAACCAAAACCAAGCAAGCAAGCAAACAAAAAACAAGAGAGAAAGAAAAAAGTTATTTATTTATGATTTTTTTTGAAACAAGGTCTCATGTATTCAGGCTTCCAACTCTGTAGCCAAGGAGGACTTTGAACTTCTGGCCTTCTTGCCTCCTGAATGCTGGGATTTACAGACGTTTGACCCCTAGCCAGGGCTTCATTTATGCTAGGCAAACAGTCTAAGAAAACCGCAACCCTCCTTGTGAACTCTTAAAGGGCATCTTAATAACAAGCATGGTTGCCCAGGCCTTTAGTCCCAGCACATGGGAGGCTGAGGCAAGAGGATCTCTCTGAGTTGGAGGCCAGGTAAAGTTACATGGCAAGAACATGTCTCAAACACCCCCCCAAAAAGAAGAGGTTTTCTAGAACTTTCTCTAGAAGGGATGTCACAGGTAGCCCCCCCCCCCCCCCAAGGACAGATGCTTTCCTGTGGAAATGGAGAAGACATTTGGTCAAAATGTTTAAGTAGGCCTCCCTAGAGGAAACAAAAAGACCTGATTTTATTGCACCTGAGGGAGATAGCCTGTTTGTTTATGGGCTCCTTCCAGAGACAACACTAATGCATCCTGAAAGAGAGCGGAAAATTGTGGCGTTTGAAGAAGATTATCGAGCTGAGATTAGCTTTCTGTGATCTGCTAGCGTTTTCACTCATTTCTAAATCATAGATGGCCAGAGTGTGTTGAGCAATCGGGAGAAAATCACACGCAAACACAGAGTAAGTACTGATAAGAATCCTGAAAGTAAACATCGAATTCCTGCTAATGGCTAAGTCACCAAGGTGAGATCCAGTCTAAACACACGCCTCGCTGAAGCTGGGTTGCCTTAGCTCGGGTTACACAGGCTTGGGGGAAACTTCTCCTTGATGCTTGTCAAGTGAAATTAATTGTGTATCTCCCATCAATCATTCCTGCCAGAGACATTCTCACAGATTCTTAAAGAACCTACAGCCTGTCTGCTACGACCCACCCCCCACTGCCTCCCTAGCAGGATGGATTTTGGGGTGCCTAATAGCTAAAAGTTCTTGGAATTTCCTAGGAAGTCTGAGCTATGGTTTTTCACTGATAGCCTGGGAAACTTGCCTTTTTCAAAATGTGACACTTGGTGTGTGCTCCAACTTACTAACAAATATTTGACTTTGTACAGTGGATCGAAGACTGCCCAGCAAGGTAGAGCCTTGCAAGTATGTACTGCTAATTATTTTCATAGAATAATTCAAATAGCTCAAGAATTCAGCCGAAAATCAAATAATTGAAAATCAACCCACACCTTCCATTTTAATGGATTTTTTCCATATATTTCTATTTTTTTAATCTTTCATTAGCATGTGCTGGTTATATGTAAAGAATGGGTTTCACTTTGACATTTTCAGGCATTTAGGTAATACATTTTTATCATATTATTCCCTCACTACATTCTCTCATCCTTTCATTCTTGTCTCTTTCCTAAGACAAGCTGTCATTTTTCATTCAGGCTAGCCTCAAGCTGGAGACAACTCTCCTGCCTCAGCTTCTTGAATCCTGGGATTACAGACTTGGGTAAGGCCTGGTTTACATTGTTGGAATCAAATCCAGGTCATCATATACACCTGCACATATATCTGATCACCCTGTGGGCACCTGGTGCAGACAGAGGCCAGACAAGGATATCAGACCCCCTGCAACTGGAATTACGGATGGTTGTAAAATGGGCACTGGAAAAGCCAGCCTTGCTCTCATCTCTGAACTGCATTTCTGGCATGTGTGAATGCATGTATGTATATACTCAGAGCCATGCTTTCCCTGACACCATGGATCCTAAGAAGTGGCTAGTGTCAGCTACCCGAGGAACTTTGCACATGTGACTGAAGTGTGTGGATCACTAGCTTTGGGCTTTTTTTTTCAGTCAGAAAAGTCTCCTGTTAACAATCGCCCCAAGTCGGGCGGTGGTGGCTCATGCCTTTAGTCCCAGCACTCGTGAGGCAGAAGCAGGTGGATCTCTGTGAGTTTGAGAGCAACCTGGTCTACAAGAGCGAGTTCCAGGACAGCCTCCAGCCTTCAAAGCCACAGAGAAACTGTGTCTCAAAAAACAAAAACAAAAGCAAAAACAAAAAACAATTGCCCCATACTTTCTTTCAGTGTAAAAGAAAGAGAAGAGGAATTCAGTAGAGATAAAGAGTTTACCCTGGCTGCGCTACCAGAGAGCAGCTGAACCATCTCCCGGACTGAGGTGCGTCACCTGAGGACCTTGAGGTTCAGCAGTTTGCTAGTCTAAGTGATGGTAGCTGCAGTCGTGAGGGGAGAGGCAGACTTCCCAGAGAACAGGCGCCTTTCGGCTTCTAGCACCCAGTCACCTCGGCTGCAGAAGTGCCAGGATTGTCTGGAGACCATGAAGTCTATGTGGTGGCCCCAAGAGTCATGAAACACTTTGTTCTCCAGTGGAACACGGGGAAAATGCCAGAGGAAGCTCTCCAAAGCAGGGTATCATTTCCCAGAGACAGATTTTGTGCCTGGTGCTTGGAATGGGGCTCTGGGATAGAAAACTTACTTTGTGTGCACACCACTCTTGGTTGGCTACTTGTACACCAAACCAAACCAAACAAAAATCCCACACAAAAGGGCAGGCCTGGCAAGATGGCTAAGCCAGTAAAATGCTATGCCATTCAGCCACGAGGCCCTGAGCTCTGATCTTTACAGAAAAATCTAGGCTCTGGCCGGGTGTTGGGGTGCAAACCTTTCACCCCAGCAGTCCCAAGGTTGAGTCAGATGGATCTCTGTAAATTCCAGGCCAGCCTGGTCTACACAGTGAACTCCAGGCCACCCTGTGCCATATAGTGAGAATCTGTCTCAAAAAGGAAAAGAAAGGAGAGGAGAGGAGAGGAGAGGAGAGGAGGGGAGGGGAGGGGAGGAGGGGAGGAGAGGGTCAGGTTCTAGAGTGGCAGAGACAGGAGGATTCCTGGAGCAGGCCAGACAGTCCATCAATGAACTCCAGGTTCAGTAGGAGTCCCACTCTCAAAATAAGCTAGAGTGACTAAGGAAGCTATCTAATGGGTATCTTTTACTTCTATATGCATGTGGACACACATACTGGTGTGCCTGTATGCATACAACACACACATACACACAGAGACAGAGAAAGAGAAAACCATAAAACTTCACAGAAGCAGAACTTTCTTCATCAATTCAGTTTGACCTCATCAGTCTCCTTCCCAAGACCACCTTGCTCATCAATTTTAATTATTATTGTTTTTTTGGTTTATTTTGACAAAGGATTTTGACACTGGCTTTCTCTGTGTGGCCCTGGCTTATCCTGGAACTTGTTCTATAGACCAGACTGGCCTCAGAAATCAGAGATCCGCCTGCCTCTGCCTCCTGAGTGCTGGGATTAAAGACATGCGCCACCAACACCCATAGTCATTTCCCCCTAATTAATCTTCTATAGCTATGGTCGCTAAGCAGTCAATATGACCTTGAAAATTATCCCTCTGCCTCACCTCCTGAGTGCTAGCATTACAGGAATGTGCCACCATTTATATAATACTGAGGTGGAACCCAGGCCTTTCTGAAGCCTAGGCAAGCTACTCTACCAACTGAACTACAGTCTCAGCCCATCATTAGTCTTTGGCCTTTTCTGAGACAGCCACCTGGGTCTGATTAATATTCTGAAGCCTGACTGTGTGTCAGAACAACATAGCTTGTAGAAGGGGCTAGTAAGGTAACTATCTAGCTTTGGTTGCATTTTGTTGGAGGGGCATGGAGGGAAGGTGGCGATTGTTGAAATTTGTGTGTATCTGGACTTCTACAGCTGTAACAAGGTTTCTGAAATGCCGGCTGAGTGCCTTTGCTCCTTGAGAGTGAGCCGATTGGTTGGGCCAGCCCTCTGGAGCTGGAGATGATACCGGGAGTGGGGAGGGAGAAAGGAGGTCATTTTACCCCTTTTAGAATGGATGTTTAGGAGGAAGATTGCTAACATTGATTGAATACAAATATGGCAGTTCTTTGAACAGTTCTTTCAGAAAACAACCTATAAAGTTATCTACACAAATGTGCGAACATTCGCAAGACTGCTAGATACCATAGTTTTAAAAACCATTGAGGAGGGCCACAGAACCCGCACAGTGGTCAAGAACACTTGCTGTCTTTCAGAAGATCTGAGTTCAATTTCTAGAACCCAGATCAGGCTGCTCCCAACTGCCTGTAACTCCAGCTCCCGGGGATCCAACACCATTTTCTGGCCCTGTAGGTGCCCACATTTGAGTGCACATAGCCCTATACTTACACACATGCACACACACAATTTAAAATAAAAATAGGCCTTAAAAAAAAGGAAGTGGGCAGTGGTGGCGCACACCCTTAATCCCAGCCCTCAGGAGGCAGAGGCAGGCGGATCTCTGTAATTTCGAGGCCAGCCTGGACTACAGAGCGAGTGAATTGTAGGACAGCCAGAGTACAGAGAGATCCTGTCTCAAAAAACAAAACAAAACAACAATAACAAAAAAAAAAATGGAGGGAGGGAGGTTTGAGATGGAATCTTGTATAGCACAGGGTAATGTAATACTTGAAGCAATCGCCTGGCCTCAGACTCCTGAGTACTGCAATTATGCTTGTTACTCACTGTAACGCCCAGAGGTTTTTTTGTTGTTTGAGACAGGGTTTCTCTGTGTAGCTGTGGCTGTCCTGGAACTAGCTCTGTAGACCAGGCTGGCCTCCACCTCACAGGACACACCTGCCCTAGCCTCTGGAATGCTGGGTTTAAAAAACTGTGTTACAGTAGCCTGCCTGGTTTATTTCCTCCAAACAAGCCAACCCAAGCATACGGCGAGACATTTCTCAGGAGAGAGTGAGGGGTAGCACGTTCTACTTGTTTATGTTTGTGCACATGAAAATTATCTGCGCAAACTTGGTCACAAGTCAGAAGGGAGCGTTTATTCCAGAGTGTGAAGTTAGCCCCGAGTCTGAAGAGGCCCAGAACTACAGTTAACTGTTATCTTTGGAGGATAGAGTTAGGAGAAATGAGTTCTTCATATCTACAGTTTCTTTTTCTTTTTTGAGCCCTGGTGCACCTCAAACTTGCAATGTAGTCAAGGATGACTTTGAAACGACCTCTTTCCTCCATCACTGTGGTTTGGAGCCAGCCTGGGCTACAGAGTGAGACTCCAGAGGATAAACTGGAAAACATACCGGTGTGTTTTTCCTTCTCTGCAGCCTGTGGGTAAGTTGTCAGCCCCAGGGCAGTTGGGCCTAATTGAATGTAAATTGCTCTGGGGCCTATTGGGAAGAGCCGACCCCCTTCTAAGGCTTATCTCCATCCCCAGCCCAAAGGGAATATTTGGAACCAGAGTTTTCTAGTTCCTTGGAAAAAATCAATGTGAAAGAGAATGTAGATTTTTGCCAGGGAAGTGATAAAAGTCTTGATTACCCTCAATTAGTATTCACTTACCCAGTGAAAGGGCTCTATGGCCTGGGGGCAGAATTGGACTTTTGGGTGGGTGTGGGTGAGGGTGGGTGCTCTGACAGGCTCTTTACTAGTTCTGTTTCTGGTGAAGCCTGTCTTATTTCTGAGGAGTGACTTTCACTTTAGTAAGCTTCTGCCACTCTGTGTGTGTGTGTGTGTGTGTGTGTGTGTGTGTGTACATAAAATGTGTACTGGGGACTGACCCTAGGACCTCTCACTTGCTAGGCTAGTGACTTACCAAGTACATCTCCATGTTTCTTTTTGCCTTCTGAAAAAGGGTCTTACTAAGTTGTCCAGGTTGGCTTTGAACCCACTCTTTATCTTCCTGCCTCAGCTTCCTGAGTAGCTGGGATGGCAGCATGTACCTCCAGACTATCTTCATTTTATGCTTTTGGTGGGGGGTGGTAGAGAAAGTTAGTTATTTGTTCTCTTTTGAGACAGGGTCTTACTCTGTAGTCCAGGCTAGCCTGGAGCCCATGGCAATCCCCCTGCCACAGCTTCCCGAGTGCTGGGAATGACAGACCTGCACCACCATCATTTTGAATTTAAATGTGCACATTTTGTCTTCCTCTATTATGACCCAGAAATGGTTTCATTGTGTCCACCTATAAGGTCACCAGGTGCCTGAGGCAGAGAGGCTCTGAGAATGGCTGTTGGATCCCTGCCTGGAAGTGTCAAGTTCTCTTGCTCACAAGAATAAGGCCTGGTTACAACGAACCTCTCAGTTTTAAGTTGCCTTGTGAACTCAGGAAAACTCCTGCAAAGACCTACCTCCTCCGCCCACCTGAGGCATGTCTCCACACATGAAAACCGTGGTCATCAGGAAAAGTCTTAGGACTGTGTCCAGGTCTGGTTGTCCACAGAGAACTCTGACCTTGAGTAAGTTATTTTCCTAGAGTTTGGGAATCAAATGACACCTGCCTCTGGGCTGTTACTGAGGAAGTTGTTTAGCATAGTCCCAGGACACAGCTAAGTGCAAGTATTGTCATTGTTATTCATTTAACTCCCTTATGTTAATTATCCATCTGCCTCACACCAGGTTTTGCCACCCAGGAAGCTCAAGGCCTTCCCTGTTAGGGGAAAGGGCTGAGGTCTTACTGAAGGGGACTGATATTGAAGACTTAGATATGCTACAAAGACTTGAAAAGCATATACATCTGTATTCAAGTTTTAATCCTTTAAAATTGTGTGTGTGTGTGTGTGTGAGTGTGTGTGCATGCCATGACACTTTTGTGGAGATCTGAGGACAACTTACTGGAGTCCTTTTTACTAGTTGGGTCCTGGTGACAGGCCCCAGGTCAGTCTCCCAGGCAAACATTTTTAGCCATTAAGTCATGTTGTCAGGCGTCTTCTAGAAGTGTTAAGGTTATAGGTACATTTTGTTTTGTCTAGTTTTTCAGTCTGGGCCTCACTCTGTAGCTCCTGCTGTCCTGTAACTAACCAGGTTGGCCTCAAACTCACAACCATCCTCTGACCTCCAAAGTCCCGGATTGCAAGTTTGAGTTACTGCACCTGAGTATGAAGGAACACTACATTGTCACTAAGTGAGTCACTGCACCTGACTACAGAGGAACACTACATTGTCACTAAGATCATACAGGTTCACAGTTGACCACAAGAAGGGCCATTATTAACGATAATGGCCACTTTCACCAATGGGACACTTTGTCATCCCAAGACATGGGAGGTAGAGGCAGGAGAATCACAACTTTGAAATCGCTCATAAAATACTTCTTTGGGGTCATTCATAAAATACTTATTTTTTTGTTCCATGCACTGTATTTTGTTTTGTTATCCCACCACCCTTCACATACACACACACACACACACACACACACACACATACACGTATCTCTGTGTAGCCTTGGCTGTCATGGGACTCACTCTGTAGACCAGAATAGCCTCAAACTCAGAAATCCCCGTCTCTGCCTCCTGAATGCTGGGATTAAAGGCGCGCACCACCACCATCTAGCTCATTATATAATATTTTATTGTTGCTGAGAGATAAGGTCTCAATAATTTGCCCATGCAACAGATCTTTCAGTCTGTTGC
The DNA here is from genome assembly GCF_017639785.1 of Mesocricetus auratus. Classification (NCBI taxonomy): domain Eukaryota; kingdom Metazoa; phylum Chordata; class Mammalia; order Rodentia; family Cricetidae; genus Mesocricetus; species Mesocricetus auratus. Next base: position 28,629,628 of record NW_024429195.1, on the reverse strand, counting down.
CTGGACCTTCCAAGTGGCTGTTGCATTCAGTACGTGGGCCTAATTGACTTTTCCACGTTTTCCCCACATGTGCAGATATAAGAGCTATCTTCTGGCATTTCTGCAGTTCTGCCCGTGTGCCACAGCTTTGTCTAACAAAATAAGCTTCTGTGGGTTTTATTGATTTTTCAGTGCTGGGAACGAAACACAGGACTTGTGCCCTGGGGCCACATGGTCCATTCTGTGTGTCTGGCCGGCGGAGCCCTGGTTCTCTTTGTCACATCACTTCTTTTTTTTTAAATTTATTTATTTATTACATTACACCAGATTGAATTGTAGATGGTTGTCAGCCACCATGTGGTTGCTGGGAATTGAACTCAAGACCTCTGGAAGAGCAGTCAGTGCTCTTAACCTCTGAGCCATCTCTCCAGCCCCGTCACATCACTTCTTGCATCTCTCCAGCCCCGTCACATCACTTCTTGCATCTCTCCAGCCCCGTCACATCACTTCTTGCATCTCTCCTCCAGCCCCGTCACATCACTTCTTGCTGGAGGCTGGTTGCGTTCTCCTTGCCACCAGACTCTTTCTTACCTACTTCAGGTACTCCACGAGGCCTGGGGCCTTTTCTTTTCTTTTGAAATAGGGGCTCCAGGAAGCCAGGCTTACCTCATACTCACTGCGTAGCTGAGGCTGACCTTGATCTACTGACCTCCCCGTCTCTGCTTGCTTGGGGCTGGGGTTGCGGGTGTGCACCGCCACGCCCAGCTTTTCTTAGCTCCCGGTGAGGGGGTTGCATTCTCAGACACCTGAAGTCTTTGGTAAAACTCTGCTGGGGGTTTGTTTTTGCCCTGCTACTGTGCCTCTTGGTAGCTTCCCTCCCCTTCCCCCCCTTCACTCCCTGCTCATATGACTAATACCTTGGGGGAAGACTCTCCTGCTGAGATGTGACCTGTGTAGAGTACTTCTATTAAATTAAACAGGGTCTCACCATGTAGCCTTGACTGACCTTGAACTTACATTGTAGACCAGGCAGGTCTTGTTCTTTGACTCCTAAACCCTAGGACGGAAGGCACCACCATGTCTGACCATTGACTTTTTAAATACTTCTGGTTATTTTATTTCATGCATGTGAATGTTTTTCTTATGTGTATGTCTGTGCACCGTGTGCATTTCTGGTTCCCACGGAGGCTACAAGAGGGCGTCAGATCCCCTGGAACTGGAGTCACAGACGGTTGTGAGTCTCTGTGTGTGCTGGGGCCTGAACCTGTGTTCTCTGCGAGAGCTGCCCACCAAGTATCTCTCTAGATCCACGATTTCTTCTTCTTTTTTTTCTTTTTCTTTTTTTTCTTTGTGGTTTTGGTTTTCCAGACAGGATTTCTCTGTCCTGGATCTTATTTTGTACACCACGACTGCCTGGCCTCACAAATTCCATTTATTCTGTGCCAGGCTAGCCTGTATAGAAGACCCCGGATCAGTTTATGACTGTCTTAGAAGTTTTCCTATTGCACAGTTTCATCTTTTATTTTTAGTGGGGGATGGGAGAGGGAGATTGAGACTGGGTTTCATGTAGCTGTAGCTGGCCCAGAACATGCTCTGCAGCTAAGGCTGGCCTTGGGTTCCTGATCCTCTTGCCTCAGATTCCTGAGTGCTATAAAGGTGAGCGTCATTACGTCTGTCATGCAATTTAAACGTCACTGTGGCTTTTCCAAGTAGGCACCCTCAGCAAGTTTAGAAGAGCCCATGATATACTGGAGCAGTGAGCCATCAGCGCCTCCCATTCCGGGCTGCAGCCTTCAGCCACCTGGTGTCTCTGGTTTCCAGTGAGCATGACTGGATGCTAGACTCAGCTGGCACTTGGTCTGGTAGAGATTTCTGTCCATCGGGTCAAAGACCAGGTGGAGGATACTGGGGACCTCTCTTTGTGGCTTTCAGTCTCATTAATAAAATAATTTATCAATGGACTTGAATGGAAGCTCAAAGACCATTTTATTAGTGTTTAAAAGAAAAACCCCAGGGTCGGCCAGCTGTGAACCCTGCCCAGAGGAGGGAAATGGAGGGGAGAAGAGAAGAGCATGCCATTGAAACTGACAGGGAGGGCAGGCACAGACAAGCAGCTTTAAGGCAGGAAGGGGGCTTAGAGAGAGTAAGGAAGCCCAATGGCAGTGGCGGGGGGGGGGCATCCTAATGTGTTTAAGATGCTTTCTTAAAAGATAGGAAAAAATAGCCAGGGGTGGTGGTGGCGCAAGCCTTTAATCCTAGAACTCAGAAGGCAGAGGCAGGCAGATCTCTGTGAGTTTGAGACCAGCCTGATCTACAAAATAAGATCCAGGACAGAGAAACCATGTCTGAAAAAACAAACAAACAAAACAAAATCCCTGGCCTCATGGGCAGACTTGCAAGCCTACGTGGCTGTAAGCTTTTGTGATAGGGGCAAGGATTCTGAGAAAGAACAAGGTCAGGAACCCATTGGAGAACTAAATACTCTGCCTAACTTAGCATGGCTCCAAGTGAGCCTGCCTTCCTGGGGATGGGCAGAGCCATCAACCCTATCTGACCAGAATGCCAGGTCTCCTCGAGGCCAGGGATTTTACAGACCAGGTTTTTGTTTGTTTGTTTTTGAGACAGGCTTTTTCTGTAGCCTTGACTGTCCTGTAAATGCTCTGTTTTTTACTCAAACTGTGATGCAGACCTGTCATAGCAGCACTCAGGAGGCTGAGGCAGGAGGATTGCCACGAGTTCCAGGTTAGTTTTCTTCATTGTGACCCTGTCTCAAAAATAAAGCAAGGCCAAGGTTGTACCCCAGTTGAAAGAACGCTTACCTAACAGGTAGCCCAGGCAGGCTTTGAACTTGTAATCTTCTGGCTTCAGCCTTCTAAGAGCTGGATTATAAGTAAGTGCTATTTCTCGTAAATACTGGGTTTGGGGCCTGGAGAGATGGCTCAATGGTTAAGAGTAACTTGCTTCTCTTTCAGAGGACTGGGGTTCAGTTCCCAGCACCCACATTAGGTGGTCCATAACCACCTATAATTCTAGCTCTAGGCAATCTGACCCATCTGTCCTCTGAGTGTATCTGCTGACATCTGGCACACACACACACACACACACACACACACACACACACACACACACACTCATATATAAAAAGAGCTGTGTTGGTAGTGTGTGTCTTTAGTCCCAGCATTTGGGAGGCGGAGGCTGGCAATCTTCCTCAGTTCAAGGTTAAGCCTGGTTTATATAGTGAGACCCAGATTAGGCAGAAATACACAGTGAGATTTTGTCTCAAAATAATTAATGAATTAAATTTAACAAAATATATATTTTTTGGTCATACAAAATCTGATTCAACCCTTAACATTGACATTTCCCTAAGAACAAGGAGGTTTTATCCCTATAACTACAGTACCTATTAAATTTAGGAAATTTAACATCAATTAATATTATCATTGGTATCCATGCTTTTTTCTTTTGGTTTTCCTGACAGGGTTCCTCTGTGTAGCTTTGGAACCTGTCCTGGAACTCGCTCTGTAGACCAGGCTGGCCTAGAACTCACAGAAATCCATCTGCCTCTTGTTTGAGATAGAGTCTCTCAATATATAGCATTGGAACTCAATTTGTAGAACAGGCAGGTCTCAAATCCATAAAGATTTGTCTGCCTCTGTCTCCCAAGTGCTGGGATTGAAGGTGTGTGCCACCATTTCTGACTGTTTTATTGAGACAGTCGACTGTGACCCAGGCTGACCTTGAACTCACTGTGTAGCTAAGTATGACCTTGAGCTTCTGATCCTCTTGCTTCTACCTCTCAGATATTAAGATTACAGACACTCACTATCATGCTTGGTTTTCTGAAGTGCTGGGGATGCAAGCATTCTACCCATGGAGCTACATCTCAGTCAAGGAAAATTTAACAACCCTAATACTAACACTACCTCTAATCAATGTTTTGTGTTCAAAGACATTCTGCCTTCTTATATTGTTTGACATTTTTAAACTCTTTTTTTTTTTGTCTGCTTGCTTTTGAGGGTTTTTTGTTTGTTTGTTTGGTGTGTGTGTGTGTGTGTGTGTGTGTGTGTGTGTGTGTGTGTGTGCTCTGAGAGACGGTTTTGCTGTGCAGCCTTAGCTGGCCTGGAACTTGCTTTGTAGACCATCCTGGCCCAGAACTCTGAGATCTGCCTGCCTCTGTCTCCCAACTGCTGTGTTTACAGGAATGCTCCCCTCCCCGCCGCCATTTCTCCCATGCTGTCTGTTGTTAAGAAGCCCCTGGCGCTTTCTCTAAGGCTCTGGAGAGTGTCCCTCAGCCAAATTCAGAAACAGCTCTGTTTGCTGCTATCTAGGACACAGCCTGAGTGACAGGCTAGACCTGAGGCTTGCCCTGCTTTGCGTTTGGGAATTTTCTAGTTCTCGGTTTCTTAGTCATAGACCAAGCTCCCCTCCAACCCTTAAGGCATTAAATAAACAAGGTGGGTGGGGGGTGGGGGAGACTTTTCAGGTTTTTTCTTTTTCTCAGTTTAGGTCCAAAGAAGCCTGTCTTTTCCAGAGCCGGCTCTGAAAGTTGGCTACGTGATTTTCTATTCCAGATGTCTCGCCTCTGCAAGCTTGCCTTTTCTTCTGCCATTATCTTCTGCAAATGCTTGGCTGACAGTCCTTTTTATCTGAGAGGCATTTTGAACATAATATGACTGTTTATTTAAAGTTTCATGCACTTTAGAAAATAATAGCCAGAAGAAGGAACTGTTTGCCTTTTTTTTTTTTCAAGGCCCGAAGCTTCCGCAGCCCCGAGTTTCCAGGGAGGCTGATTTACTTTGCCTGTGTCCTGCCACTTTAAAGGTAGGTCAGCCCAGATACTTTCATCCTTCCTTGTGAGCTTGTTCCCCAGCTCACAGGGCACTGTCACTGTTTCTCTGTCACATACAAGCAGCTCTGGCAAAGACAGGGATTGCAAAGTTGTGAAAATAATAACAGTGACATTTTAGCTTCTTCTTACTCCTAAGTGCTCTTCCTTTCTTTAAAATGTATTTATTTGTCTTAAGACAGATGTCTTAGTTATTATTGGATGCTCTGATAAAATTTCTGACAAAGGCGACATAAAGAGGAACGGCAGATGGAGCCTGAAGCAGCTAGTCATTTCCTTTCCTCCAGCTCTTTGGTCCTCATCCCACTGCGGGAACCATGCCACCCACAGTGGGCAGGTCTTCCCAATCTAGACAAACCCCCACCAATGTATGTCCAAAGGCCTGTCTCCCAGGGGATTCCAGATTTTGCCAAGTTGCCAATAGTAGCCCTCACAACAGGGTATCGTGTATCCCAGGCTGACCCTGAACTCACTTTGTAGTCTGGGCTGGCTTTGAATTTACTTTGTATCCCAAACTGGCCTTGAACTCACTTTATAGTCCAAGCTGGCCTTCAACTTGAGCTTCTTCTGCCTCAGCCTCCCAAGTGCTAGGATTACAGGAATAAGCTACTACAGCCAGTTTTACAGAACACCAGAGCCTCTTACATGCTAGGTACATACCACCAAATCTTTTCATTTTTAAACAGTTGTCAGGTGGGCTAGGGTATAGCTAGGGGCAGAAGCTTGACTTCTGCGGTAGGCCAGCAGGTTTGACTTTTAGCAGGGGGCAGGGGATAGGTAGAAATTGGTGGCAGGTACTTGCCATTTATGCCCAAAGTTGCGTCCTTGTGGCTGACCACTACAGCAGGTGCCTCCTGCAAGTTTGAGCTCCTTGCCTGCTGTAACTAGAGACCATGGAGCTCTTGGGTGTGCTGAGAGATTGGAGCTGCGTCTGGTAGTAAGACACACTTGCACAGAAGACAAGTGTACAGCTTAGGGTATTTAACCAATCGTAGAGGTCCATCTTCCCCAGTGACTTTGGAAACTGAGACAGGAGGATCTTGAGGTCAAGGCCAGCCTGGGCTACATAGTGAGTTCCAGGCCAGCCTGAACTATGGAATGAGATTCTGTCTCAAAAAACAAACACAACAATAACAACAACAAAGACAATCACAGCAATGAACAATGTCATGGGAACATAACAGCGCTTATTTGAAGCACAAGTTTTTATTTATTTATTTATTCATTTAAAAATATATAAAATTTAATTGAATTAACTCATGTGTATGAGTGTTTTGCCTGCATGCATATCTGTGCAGCATGCTTATGCAGTATCCAAGCAGACCAGAAGAGAGGCATGAGCACAGCACCCTTGGAGTTGGAGTTACAGATGGTTGTGAGCCATCTTGTTGCTGTTGGGAGTCAAGTCCAAGCCTCTGGAAGAACACCCAGTGCTCTTAACTCCTGAGTCATCTCTCTAGCCCCAAGGCACAAAGACTTAAAAAAAAACTTTATGATAGATAGAACTTTAGTTGAATTCATCAGAACAGAAGTCAGACAAGTTAATAATGTAAGGAATGAAAAAAATGATGCCACCAAAGACACTGAATTAGATGCCAGAGATACTGAGTACAGATAGACGCTGGAGGTACTGAGTACAGGTGTGGAGGCACTGAGTGCAGGTGTGGAGGCACTGAGTGCAGGTGTGGAGGTACTGATTGCAGGTGTGGAGGTACTGACTGAGTGCAGGTGTGGAGGTACTGACTGAGTGCAGGTGTGGAGGTACTGACTGAGTGCAGGTGTGGAGGTACTGAGTACAGGTGTGAAGGTACTGAGTGCAGGTGTGGAGGTACTGAGTGCAGGTGTGAAAGGTACTGAGTGCAGGTGTGGAGGTACTGACTGAGTGCAGGTGTGGAGGTACTGACTGAGTGCAGGTGTGGAGGTACTGAGTACAGGTGTGAAGGTACTGAGTACAGGTGTGGAGGCACTGAGTGCAGGTGTGGAGGTACTGATTGCAGGTGTGGAGGTACTGACTGAGTGCAGGTGTGGAGGTACTGAGTGCAGGTGTGAAGGCACTGAGTGTAGGTGTGGAGGTACTGAGTACAGGTGTGGAGGTACTGAGTACAGGTGTGAAGGTACTGAGTGCAGGTGTGAAGGTACTGTGTACAGGTGTGGAGGTACTGAGTGCAGGTGTGGAGGCACTGAGTGCAGGTGTGGAGGTACTGACTGAGTGCAGGTGTGGAGGTACTGACTGAGTGCAGGTGTGGAGGTACTGAGTACAGGTGTGAAGGTACTGAGTACAGGTGTGGAGGCACTGAGTGCAGGTGTGGAGGTACTGATTGCAGGTGTGGAGGTACTGACTGAGTGCAGGTGTGGAGGCACTGAGTGCAGGTGTGGAGGTACTGATTGCAGGTGTGGAGGTACTGACTGAGTACAGGTATGGAGGTACTGAGTGCAGGTGTGAAGGCACTGAGTACAGGTGTGAAGGTACTGAGTGCAGGTGTGAAGGTACTGTGTACAGGTGTGAAGGTACTGAGTGCAGGTGTGGAGGTACTGAGTGCAGGTGTGAAAGGTACTGAGTGCAGGTGTGAAGGTACTGAGTGCAGGTGTGGAGGTACTGAGTGCAGGTGTGAAGATACTGAGTGCAGGTGTGGAGGTACTGATTGCAGGTGTGGAGGTACTGACTGAGTGCAGGTGTGGAGGTACTGAGTGCAGGTGTGAAGGTACTGAGTGCAGGTGTGGAGGTACTGAGTGCAGGTGTGGAGGTACTGAGTGCAGGTGTGAAGGTACTGTGTACAGGTGTGAAGGTACTGTGTACAGGTGTGAAGGTACTGAGTGCAGGTGTGAAGGTACTGAGTGCAGGTGTGGAGGTACTGAGTGCAGGTGTGGAGGTACTGACTGAGTGCAGGTGTGGAGGTACTGAGTACAGGTGTGAAGGTACTGAGTGCAGGTGTGGAGGTACTGACTGAGTGCAGGTGTGGAGGTACTGAGTGCAGGTGTGAAGGTACTGAGTGCAGGTGTGGAGGTACTGACTGAGTGCAGGTGTGAAAGTACTGAGTGCAGGTGTGAAGGTACTGAGTGCAGGTGTGAAGGCACTGAGTGCAGGTGTGAAGGTACTGAGTGCAGGTGTGGAGGTACTGAGTGCAGGTGTGAAGGTACTGAGTGCAGGTGTGGAGGTACTGAGTGCAGATTCTAGGTGTGACCTCAAGCAGGTATTAAGTTTTCCCTAATGTGTCTTGCTATTTTTTATATATATCACGGGGTTTTTGATGACGAGTAAGAATTGTAAGAGGGCTGGGCCAGTGCGACGATGGCTCAGTGGGTAAAAGTGCTTGAGCCGAGCCTGAAGACCTGCGTCAGATTCCTGGGGATGACTGTAGTGGACGTGGACAATTAATCTGTCTTCTTGTATACACGCGTGTGCTTTGGTATGTGGGTACACAGGCACACACAGCGATTCCATACACGAGTATCATGCCTGCTGCACAGGACACTGCTACTGAACATCTGCCTGTCGATTTCTCTTCCAGCTGCTGTGACTACCTCCCAAGGAACGCATGCATCTTAAAGGAGAAAGGGTTTTTTTTTTTTTTGGTTTTTCCTGCGGTTTCTCTGTGGCTTTGGAGGCTGTCCTGGAACTAGCTCTTGTAGACCAGGCTGGCCTCGAACTCACAGAGATCCGCCTGCCAAAGGAGAAAGGGTTTTTTTTTTAATCATTTTTTATTTTAATTTTAAATAGCTTGTTTTACATGTCAATCCCAGTTCCCTCTCCCTCCCCTCCTCCCGCACTCCCCTTCCCCCCTCCCTCCCACCCTATTGCCAAATCCTTCCACATAGGGGATATCTAGAGTCTGTCATTTTACTCTTGGTAGGGTCAAGGCACTCCCCTAAGAGTCCAGGCTGAGAGAGCATCTCTCTTTGTGCTATAGGCACACGAAGACAGTTTGTATACCAGGGATAGACACTGATCCACAGCTCAGGGCCCCATAGGTTGCCCAGGCCTTCTCACTGACACATTTGGGGGGTCCAGATCAGTCCCATGCTGGCCTCCCCACTGTCAGTCTGGGGTCCAAGAGCTCTCCCCTGTTCAGATCAGCTGTCTCTGCTGGTTTTGCCAGCCCATTCTTTGCCAATTTACTCATCACTCCTCTCTGTCTGTCACTGGGTTCCTTGGGTTCAGTTCAGTGATTAATTGTGTGTTTGCCTCTGCTTCCATCAGTCACAGGATGAAGGCTCCCGGATGGTTATAGACATCAAGTGGAGAAAGGGTTTTTATGCACAGTTTCCGGCTACAGTCCATCATGGCGAGGCAGTCCCGGCAGCAAACCACACCTAGGAAGGAATCCTTGCCAGTCAGACCAGTACCCCCTCACAACCCGGGCCGGTCTCATCCGCAGTTGAGATGACGGCCCCCACAGGAATGCCCACAGCCCCCTCTCCCAGGTCATTCTAGATTCTGTCAAGCTGACAATTCAGACCAACCAACACAGTTAGAAAGAGATTTATTTATTTTTTTTAAAGATTTATTTATTTATTACATGTACACCAGATTGAATTGTAGATGGTTGTCAGCCACCATGTGGTCGCTGGGAATTGAACTCAGGACCTCTGGAAGAGCAGTCAGTGCTCTTAACCTCTGAGCCATCTCTCCAGCCCTAGAAAGAGATTTATTATTCACAGGTGTGCTTCTAAGGACTTTTTAACAGTAAAAGTGTGACACCAATCTGAATGTCTAATCCTGAAAACTGAAAAATTTTGAGAATTTATTCCCTGAGGGTACAAGAGCTATACAACCAAATGGTAATGACTCTTCACAACCATGCTTTCAAAGAATCGATGAAGTCAAAGGGAAATTATGACTACATGCTGTCAAATGAGAAGAACATGGCATAAGATTGCATATAGCATAATCTCACATATATACAAGAAAAGATTTGGGCATATTCATACCCAAGTTATCTCTGTGTGGATTCTGTCTTCTTTTTTGTAATTAGTGGTTTCTATAATTTTAGAGTAAGGTATTCCCAGCACCCCTTTCTAATCAGAAAGTACTACAGACATAAGTCAAGTCATCAGCTAATATCACCTAATGAGAAGCAGAGTCCTTGGTCACATACTCCCTGCCCCAGGGATGACGGGAGGCCTGACCCTTCGTTTATATCTCAGTAAATACCTGTAGAGGCCTGGATTTTTTTTAATGTGAAGAAAGTGAGTATCTTGGGTACCCCAGATGTTCTGACTGGTTGAGTAACCCCGTGTGTGTGTGTGTGTGTGTGTGTGTGTGTGTGTGTGTGTGTGTGTGTGATAGTCTGGGCGAGCAAAAACAGCTAATGGCTGCAGCCTAGGAACGTGGTGCTCTCTCTCTCTCTCACACACACACACACACTCATACACACACACACACACACACACACAGACACATCAGATCAGATCCTAGAGCAGCAGCACCAGGGTGCTTTGAGTCTTCTTGCCTTTGCTCATTGACAAAATCTTTTTTTTTTATCTTTCATCTCATCGAGGCTTCATGTCATTAAGCTGCATACAGACAGGTAGGTGTATAAGAAACAAACAAGAGTTGTAGTTGATAAGAGATCTTCGAAGGTACAGTACATACACAAACAACTTCAGCAAGTCGGTGAGCTGCAATTTAACATGCTTTGTTGTGTGGAAATGGCATGAAGCAAGGCAGGGGGTGTGACTCGGTTGGTAAAGAGCCTTCCGTTCATTTCCCAGCACTGTGTGGTGGCACAGTCTGTTACCCCAGCACTAGGGAAATGGAGGCAGGAAGCTCAGAAGTCCAAGGTCACGCTAAGCTAGCCTGGGATACAGGAAGCCCTACCTCAGAAAAACAAATCCATTATCCTCTTTTCATACCTATTAACCATCGCTAGAGACTATTAGGGTGCACGGACCCTGTGGGGTCCTCATATTCATATCAAGCAGAACTCATGTCCTCCACCCACATCACAAAGTCGGCTTGCTTCCAGCAGGCGCGATCAGGGCTATCTCCAAGTTAGTTATGTATTAATATGCTCTTAAAAGTCCCATTTCCTTCCTTCGCTGCCACACCTCCACATTTGAGTCAGGCCTTTCACACAGACACTGAGAACCTGACGAGAAACCACCCTTGCGAGGGAACAACTCATAATTGCAGGTTCTTTCTGCATTGTGATGAGGAAGAAGTTGGCATGATTTTGTTTTCGAGGAGCTGACAGTTTTGTTTTGTTAGACTTCTTTGGTCTAAAATGATTTGTTGATTTGCTATTGTGTGAACCGGGCTCAATCCCATAGCACTTTTGTGACTGTTAGGGGAGAAAGAAGAATAACTGAAGAGTGAAAAGGATAATTGAAGTGCAGGCCAGGGGATGTGGTTTTGTGCCAGCTCCGTGACCCAACGCTACGTGACCCTGGGCCAGTCACTGCAGCTGCCCAGGCCTCAGGTTCCTCCATCGTGACACCTGGAGGCTGGGTAAAGCTATCCCTCAGAAGTCTGGAGACTTAACCTGACAGTGTCGCCTTGAGAGGAGAAGCAGAGGTCCACTGTGACTCCAGGAGACCAGCTAAAGAGGAATAGTTTAGCTCAGGAAGAGGATACGGGCTTTGCAGTTGTTTATTTAGCAAACTGTCATTATTGTGGGGGAGGATTTTTAATTTATGTCCATCTATAATTTTTCAATTTCAAATGGCAGAACCTGTGCAGTGTATTCATGCCCTCGACTACAGAGCCATATTCCCAGGCCTGTGCCTCTAATTCTATAAACGCTTTTCCTATTTCCTGTTATAAATTGATACATGCTTCATGAGGGTATTTAGCAAGCACAAATTAACAAAAGAAAATCCTCCCTCCCTCCCTGTCTTTGTCCTTTCCTCCCTTCCTTTTGCTCTTCCTGTCCCTTTTAGCCCAGACTGGCCTCTAACTCTCTATGTAGTTGAGGATGACCTTGAACTTCCGATCTTCCTGACTCCCCCTTCCCTCCCAATGTTGGAATTATGGGTGTGCTTTACCAGACCTGGTTTATTCAGTGCTAGGGCATCACCACGCATGCTAGGTAATCATGCTACCAACTGAGCTGAATTGCTAGCCCCGTGTCCATTTATCCATTACATTTTAGGTGTGTGTGTGTGTGTGTGTGTGTGTGTGTGTGTGTGTGTGTGTAACTCGGAGGACAACTGCCACCATGTAGGTCCCAGAGACTAAACTCAGGTCATGAGGTGTGCTTGGAAGTACCTTGATCCGTTTGTTTTTGAGACCAAGTCTGTATGTGACTCAGGTTCCATCGCCCATGCAGGCCTGTGCCTTTCTGGCTCTTGTTTGCTTTGAAACCCAGGCTTGCTGTGGTCCCCCTGCTTAGCTTTCTGTGTGCTGGATGACAAGCTTGAGCTATGACAACTGACTGTAGAGAGAAGAACATTTAAATGACCTGTAGTCTGGTATGTTGATGTGCGGCATGTGCATCTGATTGGTAAGCGCCAGTTCTGACACCACTCTTGGTGTGAGAGTGTCCCTTGTCCCAGTTCAGTTGGTGTTACCCGCTGAGCATACTGCCCCTGCTCTGCGGAGTTTCCCACCAGAAGCCCACACAAACGCAGAAGTGCCACCCAGTCCACCTGAACCTCACAGCGTACATAAGTCCCATGCCATCCCTTCCCCAGGGCACATGGACACTCTTCTGGTCTCTGCATCACAGTCGTCCCATCCCAGACACCCGCCTCAGCTGCCTCAAGGGATCTGGTCAGCCGATGTCTGCCCTGCTGCCTTGGTTCTGGAGTCCAGGCCAGCATCTTCTTCATTCTCCCACATGGCACATGTTTTCTCTCTTCATTTCTGCTGTTGGTCTCCTGCCCCTTGCTGAGGGATCCGGGGTTGGGTAGCCTGGCCAGCAGACCCAGCTTCCATTCAGAACGGCTGCTCCTTTTCGGTGTAAAGCATTTAGGTTTTAAAATGCACATTTGGGCTGGGCATTGGTGGCGCACGCCTTTGATCCCAGCACTTGGGAGGCTGAGGCAGGCGGATCTCTGTGAGTTCGAGGCCAGCCTGGTCTACAAGAGCTGGTTCCAGGACAGGCTCCAAAGCCACAGAAAAACCCTGTCTCGACAAACAAAACAAAACAAAACAAAGAGCACATTTAGGGCTGGGGCTGAGGCTCAGGGGTAGAGTGCGAGGCTAGGAGGCTCCACTGTCCACTCCCACAGGAGAAAACTGATTGAGTATGTCCATGACGAGCTTGCTGCGTGCTGGACCTCACTTTCCACCTGTCTGGTGTGGTTACCGTCCGTGCTTCAGATGACAGTGAGAAGACAGTGACACACAGCCAAGTAGCAGAGCGGAAAGGAGCACAATTGTCTCTTTAAGTAATTCTTTACTAAATTGTTGCATTAAAGATCCATTATTGATTGTATTAATTCTCAACTCATAAATACTCCATGTAATGGCATGGGAAGAGAAGCCCAGATATACCAATTGAATTTGTACTCCCTTCCCTCTCCCCTCCCCTCCTCTCCTTTTCCCTCCTCTCCTCCCCTCCCCTCCCCTCCTCTTCCTTCCTCTCCTCCTCTCCCCTCTCCTCCCATCCTCTTCCCTTCCCTCCTCTCCTTTCCCCTCCCCTCCCCTCTCCTTCCTCCCTTCCCCTCTAGTCCCTTCTCTTCTCCTCTACTCCTCCCCTCCCCTTCTCTCCCTTCCCTTCTCTCTTCTCTTTTTTCTTCCTCTCTCCTTCTTTCCTTTTCTCCTATGGTGGTTTGAAAGAAAATGGCAGGGCTGGAGAGATGGCTCAGAGGTTAAGAGCACTTATTGCTCTTCCAAAGGTCCTGAGTTCAATTCCCAGAACCCACATGGCAGCTCACAACTGTCTGGTACCCTATTCTGGCATGCAGATGTACATGCAGACAAAGTATCCATATACATAAAATGCATAAATAAATCTTAAAACAGAAAAAAGAAAATTGCCCTCAAAGGAAGTGGCACTATTAGGAGGTGCGGCCTTGTTGGAGGAAGTGTGTCACTGTGAGGGCAGACTTTGAGGTCTCCTTTGCTCAAGCTTCCCTCAGCGTGACCGTCAGTGGACTTTCCACTGTGGGCACCAAGTCTGCCTGCACTGACACGCTCCTGTCATGATGATGCTGGACTGAAGCCACCCAAATTAAATGTTTTCTTTATAAGAGTTGCTGTGGTTGTGGTGTCTCTGCACTGTAATAGAAACCCTAACTAAGTCACTCCCTCCCTCCTTCCCTCCCTTCTTTGCTCCTTCCCTTCCTCTCAGAAACGATCCAAGTAGTGATCCTCCTGCCTCAGTCTCCAAGTGCCGGGATTACAGGCACAAAACAATCGTGCCTGGCTCCACTTCAAATTTCTTTCGGTTTTCTTCCCTCTCTTCCCCCTTCCACTCCCCATTAGTTTTCTCTCCTCTTACTCAGTTTGCAGTGCTGGAAATAGAGTCTAGGGCATCGTTAGAGCCATTGTTTTGCCCTTGGGCTACACTCTAGCCCAGTGTAAAGTCTAATATGGAAAAATTATTTTACGCGTATAGATACTTTGATTGCACGCATGTCTTTCCAACACTTGCGTGCCTGCTGCGTGTGGAAGCTAGAAGAGGACATCAGATCCCCTGGAACGGGAGTTAGAGATAGTTGTGAGCTGCCCCTGGAACCCAGGTCTTCTGCAAAGGGCAGCCAGTGCTCTTTAAGCTCTAGCCATTGCTCAAGTCCTCTAGGGCTTAACTGTGTCGCTGTCACCTGTGTGCTAGGACTGCGGGCATGTGCTTCCACACTGAACTTTTACCTGTTTCTCCTGGATGTTTTTATGACGTTCATTCCTCCTCCTACACCACTATTTTTGTGTAGATTTCATGTTAATGTATGTGTGTGTGTGTGAGAGAGAGAGAGAGAGAAAGAGAGAGAGAAAGAGAGACAGAGACAGAGAGAGAGACAGGGAAACAGAGACAGAGAGACAGAGACAGAGAGAGAGAGAGAGAGAGGGAAACAGAGAGACAGAGAGACAGAGACAGAGAGACAGAGAGAGAACAGAAGGAGACGGATATATTGGATGGTAGCTACCCTTGGGTGGTGGGAAATGAACTCAGGTCCTCTTGAGAGCAGGCTCTCCCAACCTCTGAGCCATCTCTCTAGCCTCTCTCCTAATTTTCTCAGCTGCTTTCTGGATGCCCCTGGTGCATAACGATTTACTAAATAATTTGTCATTTCACCCGAGACAGAATATGTTCCAGAGACTTCAGCATATGGCTTCACGGAACTTGGTGCTCCTGGCTTGCTTAACTCTCAGGTATCAGCAAAACAAAACAGATAAAAATGAAACAAACCCTGCAACTCATTTCACCTCCAGGAAACACAGTGAAAGCTGATAATCTGGCTACAAAGTGAAACCTTCTAGAACAGATTACTATACAGCTGTAAATAAGAACAAAGGGAGGCCAGGTGCAGTGACCCATTGCCTTAATCCTAGGACTCATGGAAGCAGAGGCAGACAGATCTCTGAATTCCAGCCTGGTCTATATATTGAGTTCCAGGTCAGCTGGAACTACAAACTGAAAAGCTCTTTTTGTACCACAGTGGGAGGAATTATGATACATTTGCCAAAAGAAAAAAGGCAAGGAGAACAGCATGCTTAATATGTTATTTTTCTTGTAATGTTTTGGCATAAATTCTAGGATATATACAAGGAACTATAATCTATAAACGTAGTGTACTTTGTGTAGGAGCAAGTGAGCAGCTGACTGAAGGGAATGGTGGAGGCAAGGATCCACCTTCAAGTTTGTTTTGGAATTGTGAAGCAGTTGTACACCTCCCCACACCCCAGCCGTGTGTGTGTATGTGTGTGTGTGTGTGTGTGTGTGTGTGTGTGTGTGTGTGTGTGTATGTCAGTGTATTTGTTGAGGCTAGAGGGGAGTTTGCAGCTCATGATTTTGAAGCATCAAACTGAAGTCATCAGGGCTGTAATACAGTAATGAACCACAAGGAGCACTAATGAACCACCTCCTGCTCCTACCCTGTTTTTGGAGACAGGGTCTTTAGCCCAGGTTGGCCTTGAACTAAGGTGATCTTCCTGCCTCAGTCACCCGTTTGCTAGGATTACAGGTATGAGCCACCATGCCAAGCTGTGTTACTTTAAAAACAAAAGCAAAACTTTTTTTAAAATTGATTTTTAAATTTTATGTACATTGGTGTTTAGCCTGTATGTATGTATGTGTGAGGGTGTCAGATCCTGGAGTGACAGACAGCTGTGAGCTGCCATGTGGGTGGTGGGAACTGAACCTGGATCCTCTGGAAGAGCAGTCACTGCTCTTACCTGCTGAGTCATCTGTCCAGCCCACGCACTCTCCTCTTTCCCCACGAATTAGAAAGTTTTTTTTTTTGTTTGTTTTTTTTTTTGGTTTTTACGAGGCAGGGTTTCTCTGTATAAGTTTTGGAGGCTATCGGTCCAGCTTGGCCTCGAACTCACAGAGATCCGCCTGCCTCTGCCTCCCGAGTGCTGGGATTAAAGGCGTGCGCCACCACCGCCCGGCGAGTTAGGAAGTTTTAAAGTGCATTCTTTCTTTCTTTCTTTCTTTCTTTCTTTCTTTCTTTCTTTCTTTCTTTCTTTCTTTCTTTCTTTCTTCCTTCCTTCCTTCCTTCCTTCCTTCCTTCCTTCCTTTCTTCCTTCCTTCCTTCCTTTCTCTCTCTTTCTTTTCCTCCCTCTCTCCCTCCCCTCCTCTTTTGGATAGCATCTCCCTCTCTATGTAGTCCTGGTTGCCCTTGAACCCACAATCCTTTCTCCCCAGGTACTGGGACTACAGATGTGTCATACCATGCGTGGCAAGGATCATATTTTATTCAGGAAACATGTCCAAGTAGCAAGCAGTGAAGCTCAGCTCTGTCAAGTAAAGAGGCTCTTTCTTGCAGGCTGTATTTTAGTCTAAATCTGGTTGTTCCCGCCACTAACGTGCTTGACGGGTTGACGTGGTCTTGGCAGGCCTTCTTAGCTGGAGGTGGCCCCGGAGGAGAGGAAGTGAGCTTTTCCTCCCCCCAGGCCGACCCTTCTCTGCCTTCCTCACACTCTGCTGCTGTCTGGGTCATGCTGGAACTGGCCCTGCTGACACAGGCAGCTTGGGTTCTGGCACTGTCCCCAGGTTAGTGTCTCTCCCCTCCCCTTGATGTCATAGAGAAAGCACCTTGAAGAACTGTGGTACAGTTGTTGGTCCCCCAGCAGCTGTTAAGGCTCTCACTCAAGGACCATGCTGTGTTAATATTCTAGGTACCCCGAGCAGGTCAACAGCACGTGTCTAATGTAAAGTAATTTATTCTGTTAGTATTTTGGTTTCCTGCTGCCAGGAACTCCTGGCATATGGCATTCCCTGATGACACGGAGACAGAGAGGGAATTCTGGGTATAACAAGGCGTATACATTCATTGATGTGCTCAGCATCCTGGCTTGAAGATGAAATTCTAAGCCTCAATCCCAGGAGCCTCCCAGGTCTGCTGCAGTTACTACAGTTGTGTTGGGACTCTGAGAACCGCTGAGCCTTGGCTTGGTGACATGATGATGAGTCTAGGATACTTATAAAAGTGGGACCTCGATCCACTGGGACCTGACTGGAACTCTGTAGTGCAACTGTGTGGTCAAGGATCCTCACCCTAAATTATTTATTACACTTTTTTATTTGTGTGAATGCATGCATGAATGATGTGTACGTGAGTGTGTTAGCATGTACATCAGGTAACACGGGACACGTGTGGATGTCAGAGGACAACTTGTAGAAGTTGCTCTTAATAGCTCTTTAAAAAACTAGTTAACTAATTTTATGTGTATGTGAAATGCATGTGTGGAGTGACAGGACATTTTGTGGGGGTTAGATCACTCCTCCCACCATAAGGGTTATAGGGATCAGATAGGTCCTAAGGCTTGGTGACCCTAAGCCATCTCACTAGACCCCTGCCCCCCCCCCTTTGTTTCAAGACAGTTTCTCTGTGTAACAGCTCTGACTGTCCTGGAACTTGCCTTGTAGACTAGGCTGGCTTTGAACTCACAGAGATCCGCCTGTCTCTCAAGTGAGTGCTGGGGTTACAGGAATGCACTGCTACCTCTCAGCTGCTCCCTCTCCTCTTTTTGAGATAGGATCTCATTATGTAACCTTGGCTAACCTAGAACAGGATATGTAGAACAGGCTGATCACAAACTCATAGAGATGTAACTTCATTTACTTACTGAATGCTTCCTTTCTTTCTGATATTGAGTTTCCTGTATCCCAGGCTATTCTTGGTCTTTCTGTGTAGTCAAGGGTCCCCTTAAGTTCTTGATTCTCCTGTTTCTTCCCCGCGATTACATGCATGTATCATTACATCTTGTTTGTTCTGTCTAGCTGGGGACCGAACACAGGACTGTGTACATGCTAGACAAACACTCCATCAACAGAGATGTATGCCCAGCCTTGGCTGACCTGTAACAGTCAAAGCTGGCCTTTAACTCCTGACCCTCAACGCCTGCCTCCCAAGTGCTGAGGTGTCAGGCATGTATCAACACACCCAGCCTTATGCATGTGTTTCTATCTTCTCCCATTTTGTGGGCTTGTTATGAAGTTTCTGGAGTGAAAGTTAGGGCACTCCCTAGGTGACTTGACAGGTAAAATCCTGCAGTGAGTGGCACTTAGCCCCATACTAAGAACTCTTCTAATGGGCGAGTGTTTTCTCATCAACACCTCCGGAAGCTGGACAAAGCAGGGAGGCCTAGCCTTGGCCCTGGGGGGTTGTGCAAGGTGATAATAAGGTTTTGTCTCATGTATTTGCTTTATAATCACCACTAGATCTTAAAATGTTGTAGGACTGTGTCATTACAGGGTTGAACTCACAGTGCTAGCCAGACTCATGCCTGGCACACAGTAGGCATGTAGGCAGAGAGGTTGCCCTGATAGAGAATGGAAGGGATGGAGATTGATAGAGATTCTGGGCATTGTAGGCATGTAGGCAGAGAGGTTGCCCTGATAGAGAATGGAAGGGATGGAGATTGATAGAGATTCTGGGCATTGTAGGCATGTAGGCAGAGAGGTTGCCCTGATAGAGAATGGAAGGGATGGAGATTGATAGAGATTCTGGGCATTGGGAATGACTATTAGAAGCCTGCTTCTTATGCGCTTGTAGTGGAGAGCCTCTTTCTTCTGTCTGATAGTAACTTACTTTTGCAGTGTTAGGGACTGAACTCAAGACCTTGCAATCACTAGGCAAGTGCTTTCCCATTGAGTTACACCCCCAGTCCAGTCAGGAATAGCCCCACACACTATTCTAGGAACTCTTTTGGTTTTTAGAGACAGGGTTTCTCTGTGTAACTTTGGAGCCTATCTTGGCACTCACTCTGTAGACCAGGCTGGCCTTGAGCTGACAGAGATCTGCCTGCCTCTGGCTCAGGAGTGCTGGGATTAAAGGCGTGTGCCACCAGCACCCGGATCTAGGAACTCTTTTGTTGAGCTAAATATTAATCACAAGATTGGTTGGCTAGCCCAGGATGTGAGCCCCAGCTGGCTGAGAGTTTGAGTGCTCCCTCCCTCCCTCCCTCCCTCCCTCCCTCCCTCCCTCCCTCCCTCCCTTTCTTTCTTTCTTTCTTCCTCTTGGCAGGGTCTTACTATGTAAGTTTAGGCTGGCCTCAGACTCACAGAGATCCACCTGCCTCTGTCTCCAGATTAAACGTGGTTGTCACCATTTTGTTTTCCTACAGTGCCCAGGATCCACCCAAGGTCAGAGCTCATGCTAGCCCATTGCTTTGCCATTGACTAACATCCTTATACTCATCTTGGCTTTTATGGCCCTTGAAGAGGCTCTCCTTGTCCCCAGCAGAAAGTCCACCCTCTAGGCTAGTTTTACTCTTGGATCCTGCCCAACACTTCCGGACATCTTGATGTCAACAGCTTTAGACACAGTTCTGAGCACGGCATTTGTGACTGGATTTAGTGCACAGTTTTGCGGTTCGAGCTATTCACTGTAAGGCTTGCCTTACTCTACTTAGGCCACTGGAGATGTGACAAGCATCTCCTCTATGCCTCCTGACCATTTTATAAAGTGACAGACCTGGGATTTGAACCCATGCATTCCCAAAGCAGCATTCTTTCTTTTGACACAGGGTTTCATATAGCCCAGGCTATCCTTGAGCTCACTATGTGGCCAAGGATGACCTTGAACTTGAACTCCCGATCCTACTGTTTCCTGAGTACTGGAATTACTGGTGTAAATGTGGTGCTGGAGTTGAGCCCAGGGTTTTTATTCACACTAAGTGAGCACTCTACCAACTGAGCCATGTTCGGCGGGGGGTGGGGTGGGGGGTGGGGGTGGGGGGTTGGGGGGAGCTGGTGGTGGTGGTGGGGTGGTGGTGGGGGTGGGGGTGGTGGTGGGGGGTCAGGGGGTGTCACAGAACAGTACTCCCTGACACTCGGAGGCCTCCAGGACTCCATCCATCACTCCTCTTTCACTCAGATTTCAAAGGACAGACTGCCTGGGCCTGGTGTTTCAGCCTGGAATCTCAGCAACTCATGAAGTTGAGGCAGCCCAAGTAAGTAAACTAGTAAGATCTTGTCTAAAAAAAAAAAAATCAAAAAACTAGTCAGGTGGTGGTGGCACACTCCTTTAATCCCAGCACTCGGGAGGCAGAAACAGGTGAATCTCTATGAGTTTGAGGCCAGTCTGGTCTACAGAGGGAGTTCTAGGACAGCCAGGGATACAATGAGAAACCCTGCTTCAGGAAAAAAAAAATCTGGGATATAGCTTGGTAGCGCCTATTATGTGGCCTTGGGTTGGGTCCTTAGCACTGGGGTGGCATAGGAGGCAATGACACGATGCTCCTAGCTGCCCACATGGGCCATGCTGTGTCCCCTCCCCACCTCCAGGAGAATGAGATGATACCTGTTTGGCTGAGAATTTAGGTTCCAAAATGAGGATGAGGACAACATTCCAGTGGAGCATTCACAGTGTGACAGACCGCCCAGTGGGTGCTTACAGCGGCTTCCTGCCAGGCGAGTGTGGGCAGAGCGGGGGGGGGCTGGGAATCTATCCGGAGCTGCAGTCTCCAGGTTTGCATCTCCGTTGGACACGTCTGTGTGTGGCGGCACCTGAGCCCTCGTTCACTCCTGTGATCTCCATTAATCTTGGTTGTCAACTTGATTGGCTCTGGGAGCAACTAAAAGATGCCTCTGGGTGGGTCTGGGAGTTATTTATTTATTTTTTAAAAGAAGGATTTACCACTGAAAGGGGGAAGGCTCTTCATTAGAACTGGTGGCATCTTCTGGATGTAGCTCAGACACAAAGAGGGAAAAGCAGGCTCCCTTCCCCGCCAGCCTTCACCTGCTGCCAGTGACTATCCGTTTGGTGCTGGCACCATCAAAACCCAGCTTCTTCAGGCTTGCAGCATGGACTGCACACCTGCGGCTCCCAAGGCATCCTTCAGACCCTCATGAGCACATTGAGACAGCTGTGGCAACTGGCTGCACAGAGTGACAACAGGTTGTCAGTCTCTTGCCCTCAGACTGTTGTTGAACACCATCCTGAACAGTGTGAGCCCATCTAATAAGCCTACCCCCTTTCAAATGTTTTTTTTTTTTTTTTTGGTTTTATGAGACAGGGTTTCTCTGTTTTGGAGGCTGTCGATCCAGCCTGGCCTCGAACTCACAGAGATCCGCCTGCCTCTGCCTCCCGAGTGCTGGGATTAAAGGCGTGCACCACCAATGCCCGGCCCCTTTCAAAGTTTTAAATTCAGCTTTTTTTTTTTTTTTTTTGCGTGCAGGCGCAGGGGGTGGTGTAACATCTTCAGTGTAGTATATATTAGCACTTTCTAAAGATTTATTTTTATTATTTTTAATTACACATGTGAGTATGTGCACTCATGTACAGGCACCCACAGAAGCCAGCAGCCTTGCATATCCCTGAAACTTGAGTCCAGGTGATTATGAGCTGCCAGATATGACTGCTGGCAACCGAACTCACGTCCTCTGGAAAAACAGCACGCTGCTCTCAACCAATGAGCTATTTCTGTTATGCCCATATCATGAGCCCCCTAGAGACCACCAGGAATCTGAGTTCATGTGCAAAAGCTAGGAGCCATGATAGCAAGCTCGAGCCTGCACTCTCCGTCCATTCCTGACAGTAGCTGGATCAGGGAGAGTGTGGAGCTCAGCTATGGCAGGGTTTTGAAGGAGTAAAGGATGGGGATGGGGGATTCCAGATTCAGATGGGGGTTAAACTCCTGATCCGGCAGGAGGGGGACAGCAGAAGGCTTGCCAAATAGGGATTAGTTTGCTGCAAGGAAGGGAGGCAGGGCTCCCTGCAGGAAGGAGCGAGCAGCTCCTCAGCAGCACTTCAGATGAGCAGCTGGAAGGTAGGAGCATGTGTCCTGCAAGCTCAAGGCCTTCCTGGGCTATGTAGAGGACCCTGCCCCCAAAAAACATAATAAAAGAAGGAAAATGTCAAGACTGTTGTTTTTAGCCTCTGTGGTTGTAAGAGTGAGAAATATCCCCATAGTCTCTGGCATTTGAACACTTAAGTCCCTAGTTGGTGGCTCTGCTTAGAGAGGCTTAGGTGTCATAGTCTAGATGGAGGAGGTATGTCACTTCGTGGGCCTTGTGAGCTCAAGGCCTTGGCCTATTCTTAGCATGCTCTCTCGGTTTCGTGCTTGCCATTCAAGATGTGAGCATTCTGCTACTGTGCCTGCTGCCTTGTTCCCACCACGGGGACTCTGACTCTCTGGAACCATAAGCCAAAATATACCCTACTATAGGTGTGCTTGGTCCAGGTGTCCCCATAACCTCTGTGGGGACAGGGTGTCTCCGTCTGGCAGAGAGTTGTATGCTCTCCTTCAGCACACAGCCTCACACAGTGAAGGCCATTTATCAGAGGAATTAATGTAATCTTAGATGAGGGCATAAAGAACCCTAAAGAACACAGAATGGAATTCTGACTGTGGAGGAGGCAGGGGCCTATGGGCTCAGGGAGCAAAGGCACTGGCTGCCAAGCTTGAGTTCAGTTCCTGGGACCCACAGCATGGAAGAAGAGAAACAATTCCTGCAGACTAGCCTCTGATCTTCACACGTGTGCAATGGCACATGCACACCCACACACATTTGCAAGTGCACATGTGTGCACAAACACGCGCACGCATGCGTGGACACACACAAGATAGATAGACAGATACATAAATAGATAGATAAATACGTAAATATAGTAATAAAAAAGAAAACACCTGCCAAGATCACACCAAGGAAGGGAGAGTTTATTTTGACCCACAGTCGAGTCTTCAGTCCACAGAGATGGGAAAGGCATGGTGTGGGAGCATGGGGAAGCAGAGAAACATTAAGGTCAGTGCTCGGTCTCTCCTTTTTATTCAGCCCAGGCCCCCATCCCTAGATGGTGCTTCTTACGTCAAGGGTGGCTTTTCCCTGCTCACAGAGACACCCAGAGACGTGTGTCTCCTAGGTGATCACAAATCAGATCAAGTTGACAGTGAAGACGAACCATCACAGATGCATTTCAACCAGTGTAAGTTGGTTACACGGTTTGGATAATTGAGCAGAAAAAGGATTTTGTGAAGCTATGAAAAGACATGGGGGTTGGAGCGATGGATTGGCAGTTAAGAGCACTTGATGTGCGGGGCAGGGGAGGTGGTGCATGCCCTTAATCCCAGCACATTTAATTGTGGTGGCTTATAGTTTCAGAGGTTTAATCCATTATCATTATGGCTGGCAGCATGCAGGCAGACATGGTTCTGAAGAAGGAGCTGAGAGTTCTACGTCTTGACCCAAAGGTAGTAGAAGGAGACTGTGTGTCTGTCATACCAAGCCTAGCTTGAGACCTCAAAGCCCCACCCCCCTCAAAGCCCAATTGCCACACCTCTTGATAGTGCCATTCCCTGCCAGCCAAGCATATGGGGGCCATATGAATTCAAACACGGACAGTCATCTTCAGTCACACAATGAATTCAAGGCCTATCTGGCCTACTTGGGACCTTGTCTCAAAACAAACACAAAACCACAGGTTTCTTTTGTTACATGTATCTGGCTGCTTAGTTTGACAATAGGAGGGGGTAACTTTTTCCTGACTTTTTTTTTCCTCTTTTTGAGACATTGTTTTTCTTTGTAGCCCTGTCATAGAACTCACTTTGTAGACCAGGCTGGCCTCAAACTCACAGAGATCCACCTGCCTCTGCTGCCCAAGTTCTGTCAAGCTGAGGGAGAAACCTTTTAAAGTCAATTCAATATTAGACACAGGCTTGCTTAGGTCTTGTGGATCTGGAGTTACAGGGAGCTGTGAGCCTCAGATGTGGGTGCTGGGCATCCTCTGGGCCTCTGCAGAACTGCAAGTGCTCTTTTGCTTGTTTTGCTTTGTTTTTTTCGAGACAGGGATTCTCTGTGTAACAGCCCTGGCTGTCCTGGAACTTGCTCTGTAGACCAGACTGGCCTCGAACTTACAGAGATCCACCTGCCTCTGCCTCCCAAGTGCTGGGATTAAAGGCTTGTGCCATCACTACTCATCTTTTAATGTTTTCATTTATAAGAGTTGCTGTGGGGGTGTTGGTGGCACATGCCTTTAATCCCAGCACTCGGGAGGCAGAGGCAGGTGGATTTCTGTCAGTTCGAGGCCAGCCTGGTCTACAGAGTGAGTTTCAGGATAGACTCCAAAGCAATACAGAGAAACCCTGTCTCAAACTCTGCTCCCCCCCCCAAAAAAAAGAGTTTGGCGTGTCTTCACAGCAATAGAAACCCTAAGACAATGACTTGGAATTCCTGCTCTTCCAGCCTCTGCCTCCCAAGCGCTGTGATTATAGACATGTGTTGGCAGCCCTCCTCGTCTATGTAGTGTTGGTGATTGAATTCAGGGCCTTGTGCATGCTAGGCAAGCCTCCACTCACGGAGCTCTCTCCCAGCATCCCTAGCCCAAGACATCTGCTTTTAACCAGATCTTTTCATTAGGTTAAGCAGGAAGGCAGCAAGCAACACATGGAAAGGAAATCTGCCATCTTGGTTTAATGAGTGGGTTTCTGTGGTATGTTGAAACTCTTCAACTCCCTTCACCCAATATCTGATGAAGGAGCAGGGACAGAGAAATTAATTTACGACACACTAATTAAAGGAGGGTGTGCAGAGCATATATGTGAAAGTCTCTGGAATAAATATTTGATAAACAGTATCTGGCAAATTAAAAACTCAAAATGTTAAATTAAATGCAAATTAAAAATCTGGAATGTTAAATTAATTAAACACAGAAAATTGCATCAAATAACATTACAAGTCTTAGTTAAATCAGGGAACCAAGCTCCCCAGTCTTCCATCACCCATTCACAGTCTTCATTCACCTGTTGGGAATAAATCAGCAACAGCGATTCTTCAATGTTAGTACATTTACATGTCGTGCTACACAGTTGTTTCCGGAAAGGTTTTACAGGGAAACTAAGTGGGGAACAGAATGGACTTTCTACTAACGTGGACAAAAAACTGAAAGATTTATTTATTCAGACTCTGGAACCCTCTTCTACTGTGAGATAAGCATCATCAGGTTTGTGTGCAAGGTATGACCCAGGTGCAGTGATTCCCATAGCCTAGTAACGGAGCATGTGACTGGCTGGAGCAGAAAAATCAGCTTGCAGACCATCCAGGCCGAGAGTGACCCTGGAGACTAGACTGCAGCTCTGCTGGGGGAATTCTGAACTGTCCTCCACTGGCTGAGCCCAGCGGTCCTGTAGAAGGTTTGGCAGCGGCAGATTGGAGTGGCTCTTGGGTATCTGGGGAGATGCTTTCTGTCACTCTATTCTTGGTTGACTTACAGCATCAGCCCTGGTTGGCCCTTTGTGGATTTCTGGTTTATTTATTTGCATTCAGTGTGGCCCTGGGAATGGGGCACAGGGTCTCTTATCAGGCTGGTGTTCTGTCCTGAGACACACCCCAAAATCCCACAGGCTTCAAGATCTTCCCTGTTTGTGGCATCTCATAACTCTATGGATGGGGGAAGGTGGACCCCAGTGCCTTCCAAATTGATTCTAACTTCCTCAAGCTAACCCACATTCTACAGCTGTCTGAAGCACTCCAGTGGGGTTCCCTTCTTCCTTTCTTGCTTTCTTCATCTTCCTCTCTCCCTCCCCCATTCTCCCTTCCCTCCCTCGTGTGGCTTGACCATGTGCTTTGTGGTCAGTGTTCAGAGAATACCTATGAACTCAACTTTCTCTCCACCACTTGGGTTCTGAGGATTGGGTTCAGGTCCCTGGGCATGGTGGCAGTTGCCTTTTCTGGCTGAGCCACACACACTGGCCCACGACTGCAATTCTTTGAGGGGAAAGGAGTGTCCCCTGAGGGCCATGCATGGACGAGGTGAGAAGCGGGCTGGGTGGTCCTCGGTAGCGCGGGTCTGGTGGGAACACAGGAAGCAGCTGCATTGGCTGTGTCGGCTCTCCGTGCCGGTCCAGTTCCTTCCTATTTGCAACTAAGTCTGGGTCCGCAGCTGCCAGTCAGTGAAGCCAGAGGTGGGGTGCTCTGACGGCAGCAGGCAGGATGGAGGTGAGGGCGCACTCCTTCACAGGCCAGGTAGGCAGGACTGGGGGACCTCAGCCAGGTCTGCTGGATACTGTCTCCATGAGGGGTGGGCTGCCGTCAATACTTGGTAACCAGGTGCCAGGGAGGGAGAGCTGAGTCACAATTTAAGACTACAGTCTTGGTTTTCTTCTTTTTTTTCTTTTTTTAACTTTATTTTATGTGCATTGGTGTGGAGGTGTGAGATCCCCTGGAACTGGGGTTACAGACAGTTGTGAATTGTCATGTTGGTGCTGGGAATTGAACCCAGGTCCTCTGGAAGAGCAGCCAGTGCTCTCAACTGCTAAGCTATCTATCTTCCCAGTCCAAGACTACAGTCTTAAATGGCAAGTAGTAGAGACCTAGCCTAGCATGCAACAGGTCCAAGCTCAGTTCCCAGCAACATACACCACACACACACACACACACACACACACACACACCCTACCACATACCACACATACATACATACAACCCCCCCACCATACACACACTCCACCACACACCATACACACATACATATGCCCCAAACCCCACACACATCCTACCACACACCACCATCTACACACATACCACACATACACCCACCACAGACACCACACATACACACCATATATACCCTCCCCCCTACACCACACATCTCCTTCCCATACCCCCCCCCCACATACACATAGTGGGGAAGAAGAGGACGGGAGGGGAACAGAAGTTAGGTAGCGTGTCTCCTGCAGGAGGCAGACAAAGCGTCAATCCTACCTTTCTGTGTGATGAATATCCACTCTGTGAACAAGAGTGTACAGAGAGAACACTGCCCGTTTCTTTAGAAAAGGTCAAATGGCTACTTGTAGGTCCCATGGAAGATTCTAAGTGCGCTAAAGAAGCTTCTAACCTGAAGAGTAGTCCACACAGCAGCTTCCCAGAGTGCATGCTGTGTAGACATCCCAGCAGAAATGGCACACAGCTACAAGCTGCTCTGACCTCCTAGAGTCTGGGCTTTGGCTTCATTTTTATCATTTTGTATCCTTTTGAAATTAGGTATACTGAAGCTGGGTGGTGGTGATGGTGCACACATTTAATCCCAGTACTTGGGAGGCAGAGGCTGGTGGATCTAGGTGAGTTCAAGGCCAACTTGGTCTACAGAGCAAGTTCCAAGACAGTCAGGGCTACAGAAAGAACCTTTGTCTTGAAAAACCAACCAACCAACCAACCTGTGGCATGCGTGCCACGAACAGGTCCATGATATCGGGAAAAGAAAGACAAGACGTCCAACCATTTGTGCTGAGAGTGCGTCTGCCGCCTTTATTGCCAGGAGAATGTGTGTGTGTGTGTGTGTGTGTGTGTGTGTGTGTGTGTGTGTGTGTATGTGCCATGTCTGTATGTCTACCTGTGTCTGTGCCGTAAGGAGTAAGCAATCTTATATACAGACTTACAGCACAGTGGAGAAACCCCAGGTATAAGATCTCGTGTTTTCCTTGTGTTAGATATTGATGTCAGGTGGGCAAGGCCAGGATATACGTCAGGAATAGAGAAGAGGTTGCACCTGTGGCTATCAGCTGAAAGCAATGCACAGAAATCTGTGGGGGCTGAGACCCAATACAACCAACTAAACAACAAGAGTAAAAAAGAAATTAGGCATACTGTATAACATCCTCAGTCCACGGATGCATGATGTCTAAAGATCTCTAAAGTTAAATCCCATTGGGCCTTATGCTCTAGGTTGCTATCTCTGTCACTCCCAGACAAAGTATGACCCCAGTCTAAATAGCACACAGGCCCAATGCATTTACAGGCATTTTCTTTTACTACTCATGAGCCCATGGGCTAATTAATATCACATGAAGCATCACTTAAGCTGGGAAGAACAAGTTAATTAAATTGGCTCACTTCTTCAATGAAAGAACACAGGCACACATTCTACTATATGTATATGTGTATGAATTTGTGTGGAACACACCCATATTTCCATGGGATACATATGTAAAATAATATTATAAAATCAATAACAGAAAAGTAAACACGATGCATATTTGCTAAGCAGTCTTGTGTTAGAAGACAAAACATTCAGAGAGATCTGTGGAATAAGGCAGGTGGTCACATGTACACTCGTAAGTCACTGGACTCCATATGAATCCAATGCTTTCCTTTTCTCTTAGTGTGATTGGAATTCTGTCTTGTGGTTTTCCTTGTTGGGACAGGGGTCTCACTATGAAACCCTGGCTGGCCTGCAATCCTATCAGGCTGGGCTGGAATTCATTGATCCACTTGCCTCTGCCTCCTGAGTGCTGGGATTAAGGGTGTGCACCACCATACCTGGCCCTCCCATGAAGTTTTTGTTCACAAAGAAAAGCTACATCTATGTTTATGCTGGGGCAAGGATACTGTTGCAAGTCCATACTCTGGAGTAATAGAGAGAAGCAGCATGGCAAACCAGTAACACTTCCCAAAGGGTCTGACCAGTTTCCCCTGAAATAGAAGGGGTCCTTGTACTGATACAACCATAGGGGGATGGCTGGGAGGGATTGGCATTTCACCCTCTAGAACTTACAGAGAGACTCAAGCTTTCTGGCAAATGTCATTAAGCAGTGGACAGGAATCTGGGAGATATGGTGACGATGATGGTGGTGGTAGTAGTGATTTTAAAGATTTGTGCTTTATGTGCATGAGTGTTTTGCCTGCATGTATGTATGTTTGGTGCTCAAGGAGGCCAGAAAGGAAAATCAGGTCCCCTGAAACTGGAATTATAGGTAGATGTAGGCCGCCACGTTGGTGCTGGGGAACCAAATCCAGGTCCTCTGCAAGAATAGCCAGCACTTAGCCAGGCGGTGGTGGTACACACCTTTAGTTTCAGCACTCAGGAAGCAGAGGCAGGCAGATTTCTGTGAGTTCGATGCCACAAAGCTACATAGAGAAACCCTGTCTCAAAAAACCAAAAAAAAAAAAATAGCTACTAGGTAATCTCTCCAGCCCTGGCCCTGAGCCAGGATGTTTTTCTGATAATTAATTTTGCTTAAAGAAAAAAAAAACATATATTGCAAAGTCTCAGAAGAAATAATATAATTTTGGGACTGAGAATGTAGCTGAGTGGTAGGAAATTGGCCTCTCGTACGTAAGTCTATGTGTTCAATACCTAGCACTGCCCTTCCATAGAGATAGTATGGGTCTACCAGATGGCTCTCTAAATCTTTTTCTTATTCAGCTTAATCATCCTTGAGGGTTGGGGCTGCAGCGCAGGAGTCAAGCACTTAGCTGTGGAATGCAGGTGGAATGCCCCCCGGTAAGCTCCGTGTTTGAACACTTAGTGCTCGGCTCTTTGTACTGTTCGGAAATGTTATGAAACCTTCAGGAAATGAAGTCTTCCTTGAGGAAATGGGGTACAGCGGACAGAGCTGGAGGTTTTAGAGCTTGGCCATGTCCTACGCACGCTCTACTATGGATGCATTTGCTCAGTTATGTCATGATCCTGCAGTCATGCCGTTCCCACCTGGATGGGTTGTATGCTCGCACCTACCTCCTGAAGTGGCCGCTTCTTTTTACAATCTCTCGACATATGTGCTCATTACACACAGTGCGTTTCCTGGTGACATTTCAATCCATGGATCTAATTATTTTGACCATATTCTCTTCCATCACTGTTCACCTCCTCCAACTCCCGCAGATCCCCTTCCTCTGGTCCCTCTTCTTTCACAACTTCTTGTTTGTTTTTTCTTAATGACCAGGTGAGTTTCAGTCAGGTTGCTTAGTAGAAGCACAGGTGAGGGATTGTTTGCAGGGACCTAGGTACCTTACAAATGCCTGTAGCACTGAAGAGACTGTCTCTTCCTCCTCTGGCCACTGTTAACCGCCTACAGATTCGTTACAGACTGTGGATGGGTCCGATCGTCTGCGGGTAGCGATGGCAACTGTGCATTCATGCCCGGAAGCCATTGCTCTGAAACACTTCACCTATAGTCCTGCTCTTATGTTCTTTCTGTCCCTCTGCAATGTTCCCTGAGCCGTGGAGGAAGTGATGGCGATGTCCCCTTTGCAGCAGAGCATTTACCACATTTATTCTTGTCACAGCTGCCAGTATGAGTCCCTGTGGTCACCATCACCCACTTCAGAAGGAAAGGTCTCTGTCCCTGGGGTGACTGCCTTGCAGTGGGTTGCCCGAGTACTGGTTAAACATCTTCACGGACAGCATGGAATACTGCAACATGCCTCTTGCCTAGTCTGGGTCATCACTGTCACCCACATTTGGTATCCTCATTCCAGATGTAAGGCCCAGAGGGCTCCAGTGGTTCCCCTCTCTTCCAACAGCCATGACCCTTCATTGTTCAGCCTGGTGTAGTACTGTTTGCATCCCTGTCCCCTTGGGCCTACAGCTTGCCAATGAGAAGGTCCTCAATTATAGGCTTCCTGGTGTGGGGGGGAAAAAAAGCTCATGCTTCACAAGGCTAACAGCAGAATTAATGTATGCCCATAAACAAGCCATTTCAAAAGGCAATTCCACAGATACATCATGTCCATTTAGCAAAACAACAGCAGGGGCTTTCCCTCTGGAGCCTATGACCTCCCCAGCCACAGGATATTGACTCGGTTTGTAGTACCACTTGTGGATTCCTTCCTGTGAAGAAGGCAACCAATGAATACGAGTCCTCTGCAGCTGATGATGGTTGGTGGCCTCCATAACAGAACGTTCAGCAGTGCACCATCAAGCTCGTCTTGCTTAACTGGCTGAAGTCACTACAAACAGGGTCCTCAGCTGGATGAGACTGTGGATGACAATTTCCTCCCAACAGTCTGCATTACATCTTCTGGAACTATGTATGTGGGCTAGCCAGTTGGAGGATGCTTCATTTCCAGGCACAACTTGACTGCCCTCTGTTCAGTGACCAAGGCCTGTGGTGTCTTCAGCAGCAGAGTCTTGCCATATAGTCCTGGTGGGAAACCAACAGTAGTCATCATTACTGTATCTGCCCTTTTGGAGACGCAGAAGTCTCCATTACCAGGAACTTGTAAACATGTGACCTGTTTCCGGCACCGGGGCTTTCACTTAATGACGTGAGTGCAGCTTTACCCACACATACTGGATACTGGGGTGCTCTTTGTGACATATTTGGTCAAAACAATGAAGAAAGTAAAGAAACAAATACACTCAGTGATTGTAAGGCTGTAGTTTCAATCCCAAGCGCTGGGCATGGGGTGGTGATAGTGGACAGCTGGGTATAGGCTCTAATCCTAGCATTTGGGAGGATAGTGTATGAAGATGGGGACCTCAGCCTGAGCTAAACAGCAAGATCCTAAGGGGGGGGGGAAACCCAGAAAACAATACATTAGAGTGTACAGTGTATATGTTCAATGTGTATATATTATGTATCTGTCTATATTGTATATTAATATTATATCTGTACATATCCTTAATGTTCTCCTACCTAAAAAATGGCTTTCTGCTGCAGTTTATTGCTTTGCAGCATCTGTGCAGAGACAGCAATCCTGGGAGAAGCCAGTGTTCTGGAAACTGGGATTTGGTACCCCAGTCACCTCTATGGCTTATTCTCCCAGTGTCACTTCCTGGTCTGCTGGTTGTTTTCAGGAGATGCTTCCTCTAGGACAAAGCCACCTGGGCATGACGTCTAGGGTTTCGTGAGACTGATGGGAGTTGGTGCTGAGAAAGGGGTGTGTCTCCTGCCACCCAAGTGGAGATGAAAAGACACCAAGGTCTGGTGGTTTCTCGTCCCTGGCTCCATACTCCCTTTATCTTTGCGGCAAACCCTGCAACAAAGCTGGGGCCGAAGCACCTTTGATTCAGTGGGTGGCGGAGGCGCTGACTCAAGTTCTGTCAACATGAGGCTTCCTGGTCTTTAAGGTAACCCTCCCACGGGATTCACCCAAACAAACACCCAGGTCACAGTGTGCCGCTGCTTGCCTCGGGAGCTCTGGCTGCGCAGGTGCGGATCTTCCTAGTCCTGAGTGCCAAAAGGACTATGGCTCTGAAGTTACTGTGGATGTGATGGCCTCCTGGGAGTGAGAGACCACCAGCTTGCCTGAGGAGGGGTGGGTCTGTCTGGATCAGAGATGGAGCAGCTCAAAACTGTGCTGTCAGTGGTAGGCTGGAACCTTCTAATAGCCTCTGTACCCTTTCTAGGCAACATAGCAAGATGCTGTCTCTAAACAGCAAATACATACATACATACATAATAAATAAATAGTATCCAATAGAAGGGATTGTTAAGAAAAGTATAACATGTTTACATAATGAAATATTATACAGTCATTAAAATGATGAAGCAGCTGGAGTGTAATCCCTGTACTCTGGAGGTTGAAGTAGGAAGGCGGTGAACACAAGGCTATATACATCATGCTCCTGTCTTAAAAGTGTGTGTGTGTTTGTGTGTGTGTGTGGGGGGGGTGATTCTGAAAGTATGCTATCATTTTATGCTTTGTTTGTAGAAAGGAGAAAAAGAAAAAGGACAAAAAGGTAGATACATATACAAAGAATGGAACATAATATTCTTTTTCTTTTTTAAAGATTTATTTATTGATTTTATGTGAATTGGTGTTTTTTCTGAGTGTATGCCTGTGTGAGAATGTTAGATCTTCTGGAACTGGAGTTACCGACAGTTGTGAGCTGCCATGTGGGTGCTAGGAATTGAACCCAGGTCCTCTAGAAGAGCAATCAGTTCTCTTAACCACCAACCCATCTCTCCAGTCCCAGAAAATATATTCTTAAATGATAACATGGTAGCATTAGCTATCTGTGTGTAGTTCAAAACTAGGGAATGCAATTTTCTTTCTTTTTTAGGATGATCTGAATTTCAAACATAGAATGTGTTTTTCTTCCTCTCCCTCCCCCTCTTCTTAGTCTTCTTTAAGATGGTCTCATGTAGCTCAGGCTGGTCTTGAATTCACTATTTAGCACAGGATGACCCTAAAATCCTGACTCTTCCTGCCTTCACTCCCTGAGTGCTGGGATTACAAGCATATGCTATCACACCCAGTTTTTTTGTTTTTAGCTTTTATTGATTCTTCGTGGCTTTCACATCATACATTCTAATCTTAATTATCTCCTTAATAATGACTAAATGACTTGCAAGCCATTCCATTGGTTTGGCTCACAGCCTCTGGTTTCGGCTGTACCACCTCTTGGATAGCCTGTTGTCCTGTGTCATGGAGACCCTGCTGCTTTGGATCTGTAGGTTTGTCCGCTTCACATGCTCCAACATGTCATAGATTCTGTGGATGTTGGGGTGACCAACTCATAGTGCTGGTTCTGGACCCGGTTGGACAGCGCTTTCCCTCATTGTCATCACCCAGGTGAGCTAGCGCTCTGCCACTGCCTTGGAGACCACCCAGTGTAGCCTGCAACAAGGAGCAGGGCCAGTTCTCCCAGTCTTGGGCCCTCAGATCCAAGTCCCCCTCACTCATGTTGTCAGGGCCAACTCTACTGTTTTGTTCAGGCAAGGTGCAGAGTCCTTTCTCCCGAATGCTGTAGGGGGAAGAGGGGTTGGTTATCTCTCCTGTTCTGATGCCCTCAGGGCTGGCTCACCCAGAACCCTGACAACAGGGTCAGCCCCAGTGTGCCGCCCAGGCAGAGTGCAGGGCCCGCTCTCACAGCCGGTTTCTTTTGGAGCCTCACGATGCTAGTAAGCATTCTACCTACTGAGCTACACACCCAACACCATGTGCTGCTTTTTATCAGTACTCCAACAATATACTTTGAAAAAGATTTGCTTTTATGTGTATGACTATTTAGCCTGAATGTATGTATATTACCACATGTGTACCTGGTGCCTGTGGTCAGAAGAGGACATTGGATCCCCTGGAATTGGAGTTGCAGACAATTGTGAGCCACCTTGTTGGTGCTGGGAACTGAATTCAGGTCCTCTGAAGAGTAGTAGGTGCTCTTGAATCCAGTGTTACTATGTAGGCTCCCATTTGGCCTGGAACTCTCTATGTAGACCAGGGTGGCCTTGAACTCAGAGATTTGTATTTCTCTCCAACATGATTCCTAACTGAAACATTCCATCTGCTCTTAGAGTCTCTACCTTTGTGTGTTTCTGATGTTGGGGATCAGATGTAGAGCCTCACATGTTCTAGTGAGTGCAGGATGCTTGGGTGACAGGCAGCTCTGGAGATGGCCACTTCTATGCTTGGGGGCTACCTTTTGTGATGTTACTGATCGATGACTATTTTTCCTTAGATCCATTGGTGTCTGCAGAATGATGTTATTTATTCTGCCTTCCTTGCTCTATGGCAGGGTCTCGTGTAGCCCACAGCAGTCTGGAATGATTGTATAGCTAAGGGCAACCTTTAACTCGTGACCCTCCCTACCTGTAGAAGGCTGGGCATGCAGGTGCGGACCAACATGACCAGTTGTATGAGTTCAGGGAAAGGAGCAGGGCTTGCTAGCCAAACAGCTGAGTTACACGCCCACCCTCTGATCCTTTCTGTCTTCATTTATCATACTGTTATTGATAGGAATGTGCTATATTTGTTAGCTAAAATACCACAATTAGGATAACTGTCATCTATTCTTTATTAAGTTGCTACCACACACCAGATATTTACAAAACAGAATGCTAACAATCTGCCGGCCACAAGATGAACTCCCAGGCATTTTCAACTTGGCTGGATGATCCCTACCCTGTCCCCATGCTTCCCACCCTTCCCCTCATTTCTTCTTCTTCCGGCTCTTCCCCATCCTTGACTTCTGTAAGGGCAGCCACAGCACACTGGTCCTTGGAAGGCCCCCTCAAAGCTGAGACTGAACACAGAAACTGAATTTGAGTAGTTTTTTTCGTTCAACTATTTAGACAATGTGGTCCTTTCTCAGCATCATTTTGATGGTCTTAATCTCCACTCCCATGAAAAGTGTTTCGAAAAATATTTACTTCTTTTAGTTGTCATAAACGAAAACAACAGAGCAGCAACACAGCAGAGCCTGCCCTGAGACAGGCGCCACAGTCCCACTCATGTAGAAGGTGAAGGAAGAAAACGGCCTGGGCCCAGGTGTTTCAGGCCAGCCTGGCTCATAGTGAGACCTCCCCTCCCACACAACAGGAGAGGATGGTAAGATGGTGTGGCTTATAAAGTGCTTGCTGACTGAACTTACTGACCTGACTTTGATCTATAGAACCCACAGTGCAATGAGAGAACCCACTATCAAAAATTGCCCTCTGACCTCCACGTACACACTGTGGCACATGTTCGTTTGCTTTTAAACACAATCATAACAATGCATAAAAAATTTTAGAGGGCACTGGGGAGATAGCTCAGCCAGTAAAGGGCTGACAGAGACCTGAGTTCAGATGCCTTGCAGTCACGTAGAAGCCAGATATGCAGGCATGTGCCTGCAATTCCAGCACTAGACATGGAAACAGCTGGGTTCCTGAAACTTGCTGGCCAACTAGTTTAACCAACTGGTGCGTTCCAGCTCCAGTGAGAGACCCTGTCTCAAGACATAAGTGCAGTGCTGGAGAAATGGCTTAGTGGTTAGGAGTGCCTGTTGCTCTTGTAGAGAGCCTGAGTTCAGTTCCTAGCACCTGCATCAGGTGGCTCACAATTGCTAGTAACCCCAGCCCTGACAGCCTCTTCTGGCCTCCATGGGTGCCTCTACACACACACACACTCTCTCTCTCTCTCTCTCTCTCTCTCTCTCTCTCTCTCTCTCTCTCTCACACACACACACACACACACACTAAATCAACAACAAAATTTATCTATTTTATTTTAGATTTTTGGTTATTATTTGTGTAATAAGTAATAACTTGAATTCATATTAGAATACTATCTGGCATTCTACTTTTGTTGTGAAACTTACTATTTTTTGGTGCTGGGGATTGAACTCAGGTCTCTTGAGCATGCTAGGTAAACACTCTACCCTGAAATGTATCACCAGCTCTTAACATTTTATTACTGCTATGGTTCTGATTATGGCATATTTGTTTATTTATTGTGAGGGATGGAATTCAGGGTTTTGAACATGCTGGGCAAACCTGTGCTACTTCCCCAGCCCACGAAGATATATAACCATGGTTGAACATTTACACAATTCCACACGAATTATTTCCCTTGATAAATTCCCAGGGGTGTACTGACTAGGGTGAAAAAGATGGGTGCCTTTATGGTGCTTAATAGATTTTTCCATATTGCTTTCCAAAGGCTGTAACAATGAACCTGACACCAGCAATGAATGCGTGTCATTTAAAACGATTATTTGAAATGAATTATTCACCAGCCGTATGTGAAGGCATGCTCCAGGACCTCCGAGTGCCAGTGCTTTCTCTGATGGCCCATTCATTCATGAGAAATGAGACGAGGAGAGGAGATGGCGCGTGGTGAGCTCTGCCAGGATCCCAGAGCAGCCTTGGGCCGTGGCTGGAAGCTCCAGTAAGACCTGTGTATGCTTTGGAGATTATACTGAAAGTTAGTGAACGATGCTTTATCTGAATTTGGCTTTGCGAGGTGTGGGGGTAGGGGACTTTCAGACAGGGTTTCTCTGTGTAGCCCTGGCTGTCCTGAAACTCACTCTGTAGACCAGGCTGGCCTCCAACTCCCAAGTGCTGGGATTAAAATTATGAGCCACCATCACCTGGCTATATGAAATTTCTTATGACAACATATACATGACTTTCTTTTCCCACCTTAGTCAGTTTTAAGAAACTCAGCGTTTATGTCAGTCTAGGTCTTCATTTGTTTTGGGGGTCTGTCAGATAGGTAACGCTTCGAAAGTGAGGCTGAACTCTAAGCAGACATGAATACGTACAGGTCCACGCTGTGATGATAACCCCCTTCATCTATACGCACATTAGCTCCAAGCTTTCCAAGGCCTCTCCTGTGTTTTTCTCATGCAATCCCGATTATTCAAGGAAGGCCAGAGTGACATCACCACCTCCACCTGGATGATGAGCGGCTGGGGTCCTAGCAGAGGCACCTAAGACGGTGCCAGTTCCCGGTGGGCACTCCCCCCTGTCTCTGGGCTCTTTTCACTGCTGTGGTTTGTATTCGTTTCTGAGTCCTCCCACCTCAGCTCCAGTGTCGGGTTACAGTTGTGAGCTGACATGCAGGTGTGTTTAATGTCTTTTGGTGATGTGTCCAAGGGCCCCATACAAAGGATATATGTTCCACCTCTGAGTTCCTAGCCTGGCTCCCTGGTTCCCAGTTGCAGCCACAGGACCACTGAACTTAAGAATAAATATTTTAAGCTGTATTTGTATGTTTAGAATTAGTTTACACTTTAAAGAGAATTTCTTGTTTTTTTCTGGTAGGAAGCTTTATGGGGGGGGGGGAAGGGAAGGGAGAGGGAGAGAGAGAAGAGAGAAAGAGAGAGAAAGAGACAGAAAGAGAGACAGACACCTGTCTGCCTCCTCAGAGAAACAGTGGAAAGAGAGCTCTCACAAGATAGTCAACCTTTTTCATCACGACAGTAATGGGATGCCCTCTTTTCAAACAGTAAAGAACATAAATTAACCTTTTCCTCATTATAAAGGAAGCATATCTCCACCAGGAAGCATTTGGAAATACAGAAAATTAAATGTAAACAATGTCAGACCCCATCTTTTCAGGCAGACTGTCTAACGTAAGACATCACAGACTGCATTTAATTAGCTGTCTTCGGCCCTCTGTCGGCATTCTCTGTTCTTGCTCTCCCTCTCTTTCTTCCCCTTTCTTCCTTTGGACTGGGGGTTAAGACCCAAGCCTAGCACATGCTAGACCACGTCAACAACATCAGCTTCTCCTCCCTCCTCTCTGCTCCCCTCCCCTCCCCTCCCTTTGCTTCCCTTTACCCCACCCTTTCTTTCTCAAGCCGAGCTTCCAACAGCTCGCACAGGGCTCACCCCCTAAGTCTGCCCTCTGGTTTTGTGCTCTCCGTCTGCCCATCTTGTCCTTATTTGTTCACTTGGGAACTGAACACAAAGGGAACCCTGCTGTATGGCTCTGACTGTACAGTAGCCGACGGAACATCTTAAACCAACACAGACACCATGACTTGTCCTGATTCAAAGTAATTATTTTTGTCTGTAGCATTCCGCATTGTCTCTGCTACCCAAACTTCCTGATCCTTCTGCGTGGGAGAACGGACAGCCTAGATGTTTGTTGGTACAGGCCACATTCTCAGCTTAAAAAGGAAGATACAGCCCTGTCTCCAGGTCCCCACGACACACCCTTTCCTTTGCCTCCACCAGCAGAAGGCGTTCCGGGAGACCCTGGCACAGTGGAAGTGCTGGCATTGGATTCAGTGTCGGGTTTCCAGTCTCTGTGTCTTTTTCATGTGCACCGGTCTGCAGAGAGGTGGGACAGGTCAAGGAAAGGCTGCTGCTGCTAATCAGCCTGGTGGAGACCACACCTGAACCAAAAGCTTGGCGCTGGAGCAAGATGGAACTTGAGTGCCGTTCAGAGCTTAAACAGCAAGCGTGCACTGGGCCTGTTCATTTGGAGGGAGGCTTTGCCCAGCAGATGTAAGACTCGGAGTTAAAGCCCTAGCACAGAAGGATAAACCCACCAACCAGTCAGCCAACTAGCCTCACCTGGAAATCTCCCACAGGGCAGTTTTTGAAGGTGTCTAAAACCCAGCCTGGGCAACTTACTTTATTTGATACAGCTGATGTTTCTTGAGGGTCAACGCCATTCATCTCTCTGTACAGTATGGTGTGTGCTATCCCCAGAGAGCCTCTTATAGCTCGAACTGTAGCTCTAGTCCTACAGTATTGTCATACCCATTCAGATATGAGACAGCCATTCTGGTCCCAGAGTGCTTGCAGGGCATTCTCCCCTGCCCCTGGTGATGCTCGGTAACATGGCGAAGCTCTTAAGCATTTTGCGCCTGCCAGCACATGGTAGGAATTTAATGGAATTCATAACTGATTTTAGAAGTTGTTGCTAGATGACAACTATAACCAAGCCTGGAAACAAACCAGATTATTTTAAGAGTCTCATGAATTTATTATATTTAGACACTCCTAGCTATTCCAGCCACCTATTTCTTCCAGATTCCATGTGGGTTTACCAGACATTCACAGCCACCCTACTGCGCGGTGAGCTCTGTGGTTACAGAAGCAAATGGGACGTGGTTTCCATGCTACATAGAGCCAAACACACAGCTGCGTGCTACCTCTCCCTTCCTCCTTGCTTTCCCATTCCCACACGGCAGAGGGCTGTCCACTTGCCTTCTTTAAAAAATTCTTTTTTTAGATTTTTATTTATTATGTACACAGTGTTCTGTCTGCATGTATCCCTGCGTGCCAGAAGAGGGCACCAGATCTCACTATAGATGGTTGTGAGCCACCATGTGGGTGCTGGGAATCGAACCCAGCTCTTCTGGAAGAATAATCAGTGTTTTCTCAGTTGGCAGTGTGCATTGCTCCCCAGCCTCTCTGTCCCCATTTCCCATTCTTAGAGCAATAAAAACGCTGGGAGGGTTCACACAAAAGTCTGGATCTAGAGATAGATTCAGGTGTCAGCACCCAGGTGAGGCGGGCTTGGTGTGTGCTCTGTCAGGCGAAGGAGCAGGCCAGGCGGAGTGGTGAGGGTGGAGGTGGCTGTGATTTTTGTTCCCAGGCTCCAGGCCTTTGGCCTTGAGGAGATGTCACAGAAGGCCTGCCTGAGGTTTGCTGTTCAAAGTTTTAATTGAGAACTTGGCTTTCATTTTCCAGTTTTGACCAAAAGATGAGACTGCATTATGAGGCACAAATTGAAAACGAGCCATTTGCCTTGAAAACAGGCGTATTTCAGCTTCCTGGTTGACGGCACATGAAGGGTCTGGTAATCATATAATTAGTTTGCCATTACTGAAAACTCAGCTTCGGAGACCAGGAGTTGTGGTTTGTAATAGTGGTGGTTCTGTACCAGCAACCTAGACTCCAGAGGCCCACATTTGAGAACAAAGACCTAATTTCCAGTGATGGAGCTACGGGGAATTTGTCTAACTGCGGGACAAAGCTTGGCTAAACTCATTTTCTTTGTATTTTGCTTAGAATCCAGCCCTTGGACTAAGTTCAGGAAAATATCCTTCCTAGAGGCCCTAGAAACTTCTTAAAGCTCTCAGCCCCTCTCAGTACATGTGCTGCCTCCTTCCACACTGAATTTGAGAGCTCCATGGATTGTGTATGGTTTTTACCTTTTTTTTTTTTGAGTGTATTACTGTAAACCATGATTCCACAAAGACTGAAATACTTTCTTTTTTTAGACAGGCTAAAAGGAAATAAAACTGTGCTTGAAAACGTCTTCTGAGATACTAGGAGTTTAACTTCACTTGCAGACCTGGTTCGACATGAACTTTCTATGCAGACCAGGCTGGCTTTGAACTCACAGAGATCTACCTGCCTCTGTCTGTCTCCAGAGTGCTGGTATCAGTGTGCACCACCTCACCCATACAGAGTAAGACTTACAACTCCAGAAAAAGATGAGAGTGGTAGCACAAAAGGAATTTAAAGGAAGTGAGTGTTAGGGAGGAAGAGGACAGATTGTGGGGAGGCTGGGTGTGTGTGTGTGTGTGTGTGTGTGTGTGTGTGTGTGTGTGTGTGTGTGAGTGGGGGGTAGAGGGGGAGAGAGAGAGAGACAGAGAGAGAGACAGAGAGAGAGACAGAGAGAGAGACAGAGAGACAGAGAGACACAGAGAGAGACAGACAGAGAGACAGAGAGACAGAGAGACAGAGAGACAGAGAGACAGAGAGACAGAGAGACAGAGACAGAGAGACAGAGAGAGAGACAGAGAGAGAGAGAGAGACAGAGAGACAGAGAGACAGAGAGACAGAGAGGCGCTTTTTTCACACTGACAAGCCAGAGGATGATTTATGGAACCTTTGAGCATTAGCTCTGGTCCGTAGTAGCCTCCACTCAACGAAGCAGACCTTTAGACAGCACTGCTGCCTTCCACCTCTGCAGCCACTCATCTTGAAGCTTGTCAAGGACTAAAATTCAAGCCTGTCACTTAGAAACCTAAGTGTTTAGGGTTAGGGAGCCCCATGTTTTCCAGGATCACACTCCAGAAATTGGGGGATTGTGTAGGTCCGAAGCCTGGCCTCACATGTACTGTGGCACACCTGGCTTCTGCCAACACCTGGCTTCTGCCAACACCTGGCTTCTGCCAACACCTGGCTTCTGCCAAGCACAGGCAGGAGCACTTCTCCTTCAGGATGGGGAACTGCTGGCCAAAGCTTGGTGGAGACATTCTGCAGGAGAAAGTGCCTCTGCCTTGACTCTACCTCAGAAATTTTCATGGCACAAACTCTGCTAAGAATTGAAATCTTTTTGTTTGTTTGTTTGTTTTGCGAGACAGGGTTTCTCTGTATTGCTTTGGAGGCTGTCCTGGCACTCACTCTGTAGACCAGGCTGGCCTCAAACTCGCAGAGATGTGCCTGCCTCTGCCTCCT
Organism: Mesocricetus auratus; assembly: GCF_017639785.1. Classification (NCBI taxonomy): domain Eukaryota; kingdom Metazoa; phylum Chordata; class Mammalia; order Rodentia; family Cricetidae; genus Mesocricetus; species Mesocricetus auratus. Next base: position 28,587,956 of record NW_024429195.1, on the reverse strand, counting down.
GAGTGCTGGGATTAAAGGCGTGTGCCACCAATGCCCAGAGCAAGAATTGAAATCTTTCCCTTTCCCTACAGCACATAGTGGGTATAGGAGCACACAGTAACCCTCTTTATTCCTTGGAAGTTTGTATAGACTCCTCTTCAACAGAACGTTTTCATGTTCTTCCCAGGAGTCATTCGTTTATTGATGCTTATGACAGAAGCCAGGGCCTTCCTTGTACATGCTAGGCAAGGGCTCAACACCTGAATTCCATCCTCAGCTGGGCACACTGTGACGTACTCACCAGGCTACACATACTTAAGTTTACTATCCCAAAGGAAAATCTTTTTATTTTTGTCGTCAATGAAAGATCAGATTAGCTAAGTAAGATGTTTGAAAGAGGCAACTAATAGAATTAGTTGCCTTACCCAGCAGTCCTCACAAATCCCTCTTAACTTCCCTGCCTGCTTCTCCTGTCTGTTCCCACCCTGCCCTGCATAGGGCTGTATAGTGGCCAGGAAATCTTTGGTGTCTCCTATACAGAAGGCTCTCCTCAGCTTTCACAGAGGCATCAAAAAGCTCACTGTTACAAAAAAACCCAAAAAAACCAAAAACCAACCAAACAAAACTTTCTTGTGCTTTGTTGGGTGGACTTTCTTCTCACATAAAGAAAGAACGATTTGTTTCTAAGCGCTGGTGGCAATTTCAGTAGAAAACACTGGCTTGCCATCGGTGGTCACAGCCTTCAGTTAATGGTATTTAATTCAGGTTTGGGTCATTCATTCAAAGAAGCTGGCAAGAAGAAATCTTTTATTTAAAACAGACATTGGGATGGGGAGGATGCTGAGTCACTAAAGTGTTTGCCTCAAATACAGGATCCCTAGAATCCACTTGAGAACATCCAACAAACAATGGATGCTTGTTATTCCAGTGGCCTGTGTCTCAAACAAACAAACACGACAAACCAACAAAAACGAAAAGCAAAACAGAGCAACAAGTTGGTGTAGCTGAGGCTGAGCTCTGACTCCCATACTTGTGCCCACAGGGACACACATACAAAACAAATAAACAAATACGAAGGTCCCAGATCTTTTATTTTTTGTAGGAAACTTTACTATCGTAAGTCACTTACTTTATAAAACAGTTTCCTATTTGCAACCCTACTAGCCAACATCAACAGGGGTGAGAAGGAAACATTTAAAAGTGTAATCGGGGAAGGGATCTTATTAACTTTGCAGAGACCTCCTAGTTTGTCAATCAGTTAATGTATCTCATTTTTGCAGCTTTGTGTAATTCTCTTTTCATATTCTCTAGAGCTGGATTTACAGGTGGTTGTGAACCACCAGCTTGTACTAAAAACTGGACCTGGGTTTTCTGCAAGAGCAGTCAGTTCTCTTAACCTCGGATCTCCCTCTCCGGTTCCCAAATTCCATCCTTGAACATCAATAGACTCCGTTCTCTGTCCTCTCCTCCTCTTCCTTCTTGATAGCATTGGGCATTAAGCCTAAGTAATCCCTTTATAACTTGCTGCTATGCAGATTTCTGGGTGTGTAGATGCCAGCCTGGGATGGAAAGCTTGGCTTTCATGTTTTGTGCTGTACAGAGGAGGCAGAAGAGAAACGTCACAATTTTAGAGGCAAACACCTGTTTTACTTTGGTCATCTTTCAGGACTCGGCTGAATGGAGTAAGGGGACTGCTTGTGAAAGCCACACGCTGTTGTTACACAGGGAAGCGAGAGTCAAGTATGGACAGCTCCTGAAAAATCTGTTTTTAGAGAAAACAAGCCTCCAGCCAGCTGCCCTTCCAATACAGGTGGTCCCCTTCGGGTTTTTATTTTTCTAAACAGATGTGCACTTGCAGGAATCTGGCTGTTCCATTAGTGAATAAGCTGCTTTGGGAGAAAATGTAAACTGGATTAAACTGGATTTTCAACGAGAGGATAGGATCTGAGTCCTGGGGATTGGTGTTTGGTTTTCAGGTATGTAATACCCTTTTAGTGACTGGTCAGGTGTCAGCAGCTGGTGTGGAAAGGAAGGCCAGGGCTCACCCATCGTGATGGAGGACCCAACATGGTGTTGTGGGATGGAGGGGCTTGAGGGTCAAGGGTCACGTGTGCAGGCAAGGTTGGCCCACACCAAAATTGTAAAGAAGGGGAAGCTTGCCTCAGCATAGGTATCCAGAAGCTTTGGGGGTACCCCACAATTGTCCTTTTCACCTGAAGTCTGGAATGCATGGTTGGAGAAAAAAGAGCAGAGGACATAACAAAGCAAGTGGTGTTTCTTCTCATTGCTGTAAAGTGCAGAGAATGCTGTCTAGAAATCTGTCTTCTGTGGAGAGGAAAAGAAAAGCAACTCTGTCCGTCTCTGCCTGACGTGCCCATGCCCACACCCATGGCTTCTATTCCTTTTCCTCTTCGTCTCTTGTCTCTACCTCTCCCTCCCCTCTCCAGTTCCTCTTGTTTTTCCTCCTATTGCTTCTTGCCTTTCGGAGGCAAGGCCTCCTGTTGGTTTCTGTGCCACACATACATGCATATATGTATATATGCATGTATGTATGTATGTATGTATGTATGTATGTATGTATGTATGTATGATAGTTTCTTTCTCTTCACATCTGGAATTAAAGTACCATCTCTCACTGGGTGGTGGCACAGTCTTTAATCCCAGCCTAGGGAGGCAGAGGCAGTCAGATCTGTGAGTTCAAGGCCAGCCTTGTCTACAGAGTGAGTTCCAGGACAGCCAAGTCTACAAAATAACAAGGTTTAAAAAACAGAAACAAATACAAAAACTCCCCCAAACCAACAAAACAAAACAACAAAATGACAACAACAAAAAAACATATCTCACACTGGGGCATGGAATACATGACTGTAATTCTAACACTCCTGAAGCTGAGGCAGGAGGATCACTGCCAGTTAAAGCCCAGCCTCATCTACATAGTGAGTTGTAGTCAACCAGAGCTTCTTAGAGAGACTCTGTCTCAAAACACAAAACAAAATGGTGCTCTCTCCAAATCTTCATTTGGAGTCAGGCTGAAAATGAAGCTTTTGTGTCAGCAAACAGTGAGCATTGAGGGTTTAATTATTATTATTATTACAGTTACTTACTTTTATTATGTATAAGTGTACATTTGTGTTAGTAGAGGTTTGTGGGAGTATGTACACATGAGTGTGGGTGACCTCAGAGTCCACAAGAGGGCGCTGACTGCCCTGGAGCTAAAGTTATAGGTGACCGAGCAGGATTTTTTTTTTTTTTTGAGACAGGGTTTCTCTGTGTAGCCCTAGCTGTCCTGGAACTCAACTTGTGACCAGGCTGGCCTAGAACTCACAGAGATCCTCCTGCCTCTGGCTCCCAAGTGCTGGGATTAAAGGCATGTGCTATCACCACTGGCTAGCTGGCTAGCTTCGAGTTTTTTGACGTGAGTGCTGGGAACTGAACTCAGGTTATCTGCAAGAGCAGTGCTCTAACAGGCAAGGCAGCTCTCCACCCCCTGTAATTTTTTCTTTAAATCCTTTTTGAAATCTAAATGTGCTTTATTGAGTGAGGGGTTAGTGGGAAGGAAGTTGTGTCTCCTTATGGATGACAATACAGTGTTGAGATAATCAAAGCCTAGAAGATAAGGAAAAATTTAAAAGTTAGACTCAACATAAATGGCTCTTGTGTGAATGTTCTGGAGCTGTTGTCCCTAGTCTCTGTTAGTTTCTTAGCCAAATGTGGAGGTCAGAGGAGTGCATGTGGCGGTCAGAGGACGGTTTGTGGAAGTCACTTTCCCTTTATCTGTTTTGTAATTGACTGATTAGTTGATTTTACTGTGTAAGTGAATGCAGAGTACACAGTTGCATGTACACACCATAGCACTCGAGTGGAGGACAATATTAAGTCAACCCTTGCCTCCCAGCTTGTTAAGGTAGGAGGGTTTCTCTTGTTGCTATTTCTGTTCCGTGTACTCCAGGCCCCCAGGAGTTCTGGGTAGTTCTGTCTCTACTTCCCATCAGACCATAGGAATGCTGGGATTGTAGGTTTAGGGTTGCACCAGCTTTTGACGTGGGCTGCAGGGATTATGTTTATTAGGTTTGTACAGTTAGTGCTTTTCCTCAGTGAGCTATCTCCCTGACCTCACATTTCAATTTCAAATAATTAGCTATTTGAAAAATGAGGTAGTCCTAAATAGGTCTTAGATTCAGGAAACATGTCTGCTAAACTGAACCGTTTTGTTTTCACTGAAGTACTTAAGTGTTTAGCAAAACTCCAGGGGATTGTTTTGTAAATTAAATAGCTCCTTGTAAGTATTATCTTTAAATCTCTACTTAAGGTGTCCATTTCACTCATACTGAATGTGAGTGCTTTAAAAAAACCAAAATCTGGGCATTCATCAAATAGTCCGTGGTTAACCAGAGAGTCCCGTAGTTACTAGCTGCTACTTACAACACACTAGTTATTATTGTGTCCAATAGTTTATTGTTATCAGTTTCTTAAGTCATCTACAAGTTGTCACACTTGTGAAGACGATAGTTGTTTCTTGTGTTGTATTCTGCTTAGAGTGAGGTGGACTTTTCAGAGAAGGTGGATTATAGGGCCCTCTTGCAGGGAGCTTGAAGGCTGCTTTGTAGTTAGAGCCATTCCTAGCCTACCCTACTCTACCCTACCCTACTCTACTCTGCCCTTCCCTACTCTGCCCTACCCTACTCTGCCCTCCCCTCCCCTGCCCTATTCTACCATACTCTATCGTACCCTACTCTACTCTGCCCTTCCCTACTCTGCCCTACCCTACTCTGCCCTGCCCTCCCCTCCCCTCCCCTGCCCTACTCTACCATACTCTATCCTACCCTACTCTACCCTATCCTGCCCTCCCCTACTCTACCCTACTCTGCTCTAACCTACTCTGTTCTGCCCTCCTCTACTCTACCCTACCCTGCCCTACTCTACCATACTCTACTCTATCCTACCCTACTCTACTCTCCTCTCCTCTGTCCTCCCCTACTCTAACCTACCCTACCCTACTCTCCCCTACTCTGCTTTACTCTACCATACTCTACTCTGCCCTACCCTACCCTACCCTACTCTACCCTACCCTACATTTTGGTACTGGAGAATGAGCACATGGCATTGTGCATGCTACGTGCTTGCTCTATCACTGAACACCACTGAGCTACAGTAGGGTGTCTATTTTGGAAATCCATTGGCCTAGTCCTCAGCCTTGAATGTCTGTTGACTTGAGAGCCACAGCTTGCGTTGTATGTATGACTATGATGGTTGCTACAGGGGGATATGGTCAGATACTGTGGCTTTTGTTAGTTTCATAAGCCTTTGTCTATGGAGTTAATAGTCAACCCAGGCACACAGCCCAGGCAGAAGCTCTGCCATGATGTTAATTTTCCTGTTGAGCTATCACAGCGCAACTACTGACATCCTGTGTCTGTCACAGGAACAAGCATCCTGCCCTCTTTAGTCAGTTGCAGCTGTGTGGATGGTTCATTTCACTGACTTTGATTACTAAGAGTTTAATTTATTTCAGCTCAAGTAACTTGCTCCTTGAATAGGTACACATAAATAACTTCTAGAGGAGGCCACGATATTCAGTCAAATGCTATAGTCTCGCAGTAACTGTCACTAGAACTGGACTTGCTGGGATTAAGAGTCCTCCACAAATTCCTTAGTAAATGTAGATAGATGCAACACAGTATTTAAGTGAGATGAAACACACAGTGCTTTGGCAGCATAGGTGTAAGCACAAAAACAATTGTTTGTATCAGGGGGTGCTGAGCCAGCTGTTGGGCTGACCAGGGCTTCCTTGGAGCAATAGACTTGGGAAACGGACAGGGGCATACTGGCTCTGCACCAGCTGCTAGCTAGTGCAATTCGACTACAGAGAAACAGTAACATGTACGAAAGACAGCAATGCCAGAGAGCCTTCAGCATCTTTCAATCACCGCCTCGGTGTCCACTAGTATTCTTTCGCTCCTCCTCCTAGCTTCCCTCATTCTGATGGATTGCCTTAAGAAACTTAACCTAGTTGATAAGGATTTCTTTTTATGTCTACTATAAAACTGAAGAACAGTCGGGAGGCGTTGGTGGCTCACACCTTTAATCTCAGCAATCGGGAGGCAGAGGTAGGCGGATGTCTGTGAGTTCGAGGCCAGCCTGGTCTACAAGAACTAGTTCCAGGACAGCCTCCAAAGCAATACAGAGAAACCTTATCTCGAAACAAAACAAAACAAACAAACAAACAAACAAAAAACAAAAAAACCCCACAAAAAACTGAAGAACAAAATAAGATTAAGAACCTGAGACAGTTCCAAGGCTGCAATGCACCTGACACCATCTCTTTCCTCTCCCAAGAGGAACCACCACCTTCTTGCCCATCTATTCTCCTCTGGGTCACTCTTTCCCTCTCCTTCCAGGTCCTCCAAACTTGTTGATCCATTCCAGCCAGCTGAATATGAGCTCCACCTCTTGGACCAAGTGTTCCTTTCTGATTGGATAGAGGACCAGTGATATTAACAACACCTAGTTACTTATACATAGGGTGTGGCTAGGTGCCTTTCCAGGGTCTCTAGAATATTCCTTGGTGTGGGAGTTAACTTCTAGAGGCCCCAGAGAGTTTCTTGTTTCAGTTAAGCTATGTGATCTGTAGTTTTGAAGAGTTGGGGAAACAGTGTTTTATGTTTTGGTTGCTGTGTGCAAGCATACATACATACAGACAGACATGCACATAACCACATATATTTAATGTATTTACACACAGATACAGACACCCACAGCCCACACCCACAATCACACACTTAGAGATAGGCACCACACCCACAATCACATACTTAGAGGTAGATACCCACACCCACATATACACACTTACAGACACACACAGACACAGACACTCACATACACAGACACACACATAGATACACACACACACACACACACAGATATTTCAACACACTTGTGGCTCTTCCACTTGAAGATGCATTTCCGTCTGAAGATACACTGCTTCTTGATGCAAGCGAGAACTGCAAGAACTGCATCGTGTAAGTTACTGCCAGGAGGGAGTCGGAGTGTTTTCTGAGCTGCACAGAAGGTTGTACCCAGGTGCATATGGTGTAGCTTGTTGCTTCCGGGATGGTATTAGCACCATGCATCACAATGAGCGATCTTTCATAGCCTCCAGCCTTGGACATGCTTTCTTTCTTTGCTTGTTATCTTCAGGTACCCCAGCTGACCTCATACTTGGTGTTCAGCTGAGGATGACCTTGGACTTCTGTTCCTCCTGCCTCCACTTCCCCAGTACTGGAATTAAAGCCATGTGCCACCGCGTCTGGTCCGTGCTGGGCTGGGCATGGAGCAAAGGTTTTAAGCATTTGTTCATAACAGATATCTCTCTCATAAGAATTCAAGATGGGATCCAATGAATAGCCTTCTTGGCTCACCTCTGTAGAACAACTGGACATAAAATTCCAGCTTTTCCTACTGCGTCTGTGTCCTTGCTGGTTTGCAGAGAGAGTTGCAAGGACTGGAGGCTTGTCCAGGCCCCACTATGTGTGCAGCGACTGCTTTGTTTCCATTGAGGTCTTTGCATGTAGATTGTACAGTGTTTAGAATGCCCTCCTCTGCAGTTTGAACCAGGAGGTGTCGACAAGTTTGGCACGGTGAATGACAGCTTGTGGAAAAGTTCATGGAATGAACAGCAATATATGGCTCATGGGATGACACAGACAGTGAACTGGTTGGGTGTGAGGCATAAACGTGTGCTCCGTTCTCTGGGCTCCACTGGCCTTATTTCACACGCACACAGTTTTCAATGTTCGTCTCACATTTCTTGCAAACACAGTCATGCGTGCGCAAGTGTGATGTTTGCGTGCACTTAATAGTGACTTCATATATCACTGTGCTGGAAGAATCTATGTTTTCAAAACAAATGTTATGGTAGAACAAACTGGAATCTGAATTTGGCAAGCATATTTATTTTATTAAAATCACTTTTTTGGGGGGAGATAGTGTCTTACGCTCAGGCTAACTTCAAACTCCTAACCCTCCCACCTCTATCTCCTCAATGCTGGGGTTACAGATGTCAAACCACCATTTATTGATTTCAGACAAGGTTTCATGTAGCCCCGTGAACTATGTGGTTGGGAATGACCTTAAACCCTTGATCCTCCCTGACGTTGAGATTACAGATGGACATGTACCACCACAGCTGGTTTGTGTAGTGCTGGTGTTCAAATCTAAGCTATGGTGCATGCCAGGCAAGCGCTTTACCAAGTGAGTCACTTTCCCAGCCTTTGGTTGATCTTCCTAGAGAGCAAGTCAAAACAAGTCATTCTCGGCTGTAGCACATCCGAGGGCTCCCTTTGCGTGGCTGATGCTCAGAGTTCTCTTTGTGGCTTGCAAAGCACTGCTTGTTTCTGGCCTCAGCAACACAGTTCCGTACCTGGAGACATCTATCTCTCCCCTCTGGGTTTGTAATGTGTTACTACCATGAGTGTCAGAAGTTGCATTGGACCATGTGCAGTGACTCATTGAATCAATCGTCTCTTCCAACTTCAGACCTGAAGTTCCACGTAAGCAAAACCTTGGACCCTTTTTGACTGTGGAACGTTATTCTGGGAGCACCTGTCTCGATCTCAGGAGCCAATGGCCTGTTTCACTTTAGTGTATACAGAGCGGGGTCTTTATATCGGGTGGATAGCTGGGCTCTAGACAGTGTAACAGTTATGACAAGGCCCTGACCTAACCTGCCACCTCTGTCCTGCTGTTTACAGACAGATGACTCCAGGTCACATTACCACTATTAGCTGCCTTCAGAACTGCCTGATGTCCCAGCTGTCCTGTTAGTGTCCAGCCCATCCCCATATCATGTGTTTGCTTGGATTTGTCACATTGATGAGTGTGAGAAAAGAGCTGGGCAGTGACAGTCCAGGTCTCATCGCCATGTGCTCTAGGCTGCTAGAGCTAAGCACTTTTCAAGTCAACAGAAGACGGCCTAGGAGTTAAGGCGGCGCTTAAAACTCAGCTGACCTTATGCAAGGCTTGGTTTTCTCGTAGCGGACAGTAAAAGCTCATCATAGGTTTGGGCGAATACTAACTTTTCTTTTAAAAAGTGTTTTATTTTGCATAGTTGTTTTTCCCCTCATTGTGTTTTATTACAGTGAACAGAACTGCTTGCCAGTCTGTGAACTCTGTCATGTTGGGGTTTTAAAAATATACTTTGAAAAGTTTTACTTGATGGACTGTTAAGACGGCTCAGAGGGTAAAAGCATTTGCTGTCAAGATGGAAGACCTGAACTCAGTTTCCCTGGGACCAACATGGTGGAAGGAGAGAATTAACTCCTACAAATTGTTCTGGGGCCTCCAAATGTGTGTTTTGGCACACACACACACACACACACACACACACACACACACACCTATAAAAATTATTTTTACAGTTTCAACTAAAAGAAAAATTGTACATATCTCCTATCATGTATTATTTCATTTATGAAAAGCAAACAATGGACCATAATTTTTGCTGTTTTCCAGTTAACCTTAGTTCCCTTTACTGACATGTTAGGTGCTATATTTTTGGGTCACAAGTGACTTTATCTCACACTTACCTACCTCTGTTCTCTCGTGATCAGACTAGGGTAACAGACATATCTATTACCTCACAATTAGCCGTTTATTAAAATGTCTTTATGAGCATATAATAATTACAGACACTAATGGTGTCATTATGCTATTTGCACACACATAATGTATTTTCATAGTGTTCTCCCGTTTGTCTTTTCCTGTTGCCCTTCCTACTGACCCCTCCACACTCATGCCTGTGTGTGAGTGGGATGTGACTCAGCAGGTGTCATCAGGATTGCATACCGAGCCTGGGGGAGAGACTGTTTCTCAGGAGCACTTGTACCTTGCCAGCAGCGAAATACAACGAGTCTGATGTTGGTTGTTCCTTCGTGCGATGTTCCAAACACTTTGTAACTCATTGCTGTGCCCCACAACATTGGAAACTATTCCTGCCACCCAGTTGCCTCCCTGACCCCTTTAGCTAGCTTCTCTAACCCACCCTTTTCAGACCCTGTAACCACTATTCTACATTATACTCTGGGAGATCAAGGCTTTCAGCTGATGTACATGAAGACACGAGGCACCTCCTATTGCTACACATGACAAAATTTTGTCCTTTTAAAGGCAGAATAATATTCCACTTGTACGTAGTTGCATCCACCACATTTTCTTTATCCATTTGTTCACTGGTAGACAGAGGGATGTCACATCTAAACTCTATGAATACTGAGTGCTCCAGACACCGTGGAGCTCAGCTATCTGTAACTTGCACACTGACGTCCTTTCTTTGAGAGATCTGCTCCAAAGTAGAGTTGCTGTGGGTCATGTGGTAGCTCTATTTCTAGTTTTTAAAGGATTTCCACACTCAGCTGCTTGATAACTTCTAAGCATCTTCTAATGGCTTGGCTTAATTCCATCACCCACAAGCTAGGTGGCCTACTATATACCTGTAAACAAGCCAGGTAGAGTACTATGTACCTATAAACAAGCCAGGCAGAGAACTATGTACCTGTAATCCTAGGACTTGGGAGTTTGATGCCAGATGGAACTATGTGGAGACCTTATTAAGAAAAAAAAAAAGGAAAATTATACTGTCCCTGTACTTCCTCATCTCTCTCCTGTCTCTTTAAGTTTTGTGTGCTGCTGGGTCATATGTGACCTTGTCTTAAAGCTGTCTGGTACTATTGGAAATTGGGGTAACTTGGTTATACTGAGAGAGGGATGTTATTCTTCAGTTACTTACTAGTGGACCGACCAGCTTAACAGTTTAACCATGGTAACTCTTTCGCTTAATGGCTGTCTTCTGTCCAGACTTCAGCTCTCCACAAAGTGCTGCCTCGATTACGTGATAACGGAAGCAGGTCTAGCACAGAGGGCTTTAACTCAGCGCTCACAGGGAACTGCCGCTCTAAAGGAACGTTGGCATCTACCGTCTGCAGTGTGTGGATGAATTATACTTGTGCGGTTTTTCTTAAACCACTTTCTTCACTCACAACTTGGAGCAGTACCTGGTGGTTCCCAGGCTCTAAGAGGTTTGGAATACAGGGACGTTTAGTGAAGGAGTGCAACTGTCATGCCTTTTCCAGAAGATTTCCACCCTTTCCTCCTGAGGGCCCTGAGCTTTCTGTGCAAACCACAAGGCCTTGCTATTCAGGTTATAAGTCCAGTTTAGGGCATGCATGTTGTGGGACAGTTGTACACTGTGTGAAGGAATATTTGCTGTGATTGCTGTAATAAAAGACTGAATGGCTAATAGCAAGGCAGGAGGCATAGGCGGGGTTTCTGGGGAAGAGACGGGGTCTCTCTATACATCCTGTCCCAGAACTCACCACTTAGACTAGGCTGGCCTTGAACTCACAAAGAACTGCCTGAGCCTGCTTCTCAGTGCTGCAATTAAAGGTGTGTGCTACCATGCTGAGCCCTAAAGTGAGATTATTGACATGCATGACCCAACACCTTCACAGGAACATGCCCATGGCTCGGGAAGGCCATTTGAAGACATAGAAGGCAGCCATCTGCAAACCAAGAGGGAGGCCTTAGCAGGACTAGGCTACCAATGCCACCATCTTGAGCTTCCAGTTTCAAGAACTAAGAACATTGGGTGTGAATAAATGATTAAATGAATAGACAGGCAGACCAATGGAATCGAATTGAAAATCCGGGTATTAACCCACACACGTACGAACATCTGATCTTTGACAAAGAAGCTAAAAATATACAATGGAATAAAGAAAGCATCTTCAACAAATGGTGCTGGCATAATTGGAGACTGGCATGTAGAAAAATGCGGATCGATCCATGTTTATCGCCATGCACAAAACTTAAGTCCAAATGGATCAAAGACCTCAACATAAATCCAGCCACACGAACCTCTTAGAAGAGAAAGTGGGTGGTACCCTTGAACGAATTGGTACAGGAGACAGCTTCCTGAACATAACACCAGTAGCACAGACAGTGAGATCAACAATTAATAAATGGGACCTACTGAAACTGAGAAGCTTCTGTAAGGCAAAGGACACAGTCAGCAAGACAAAAAGGCAGCCCACAGAATGGGAAAAAATATTCACTAATCCCACATCTGACAGAGGGTTGATCTCCAAAATTTACAAAGAACTCAAGAAGCAAGTCTCCAAAACAGCAAAGGACCCAATTAAGAAGTGGGCTGCAGAACTAAATAGAGAGTTTTCAATAGAGGAGTCTAAAATGGCTGAGAGGCAATTGAGAAAGTGCTCAACATCCTTAGCCATCCGGGAAATGCAAATCAAAGCAACTCTGAGATACCATCTCACTCCTGTCAGAATGGCTAAAATCAAAAACACCAATGACAATTTATGCTGGAGAGGATGTGGTGAAAGGGGGACACTCCTCCATTGCTGGTGGGAGTGCCAACTGGTTCAGCCACTTTGGAAAGCAGTATGGAGATTCCTCAGAAAAATGGGAATAAACCTACCACAAGACCCAGCAACTGCACTCTTAGGCATATATCCAAAAGATGCCCATTCATATAACAAAGATGTCTGTTCCAGTACGTTCATAGCAGCTTTATTTGTAATAGCCAGAACTTGGAAGCAACCTAGATGTCCCTCACCCGAAGAATGGATAGAGAAAATGTGGTACATCTACACAATGGAGTACTATTCAGCAGAAAAAAATAATGGAATCATGAGATTCGCAGGCAAATGGATGACACTAGAAGAAACCATCCTGAGTGAGGTAACCCAGTCACAAAAAGAGAAACATGGCATGTACTCTCTCATATATGGATTTTAGACATAGATCTGGGGAGTGCCAGCCTACAATCCTATTGTCAGAGAGTCTGGGAAACAGAAACTTCATTTACTGGCTGGTTAAGTACTGAGCTGAACTCAAGAAAGCCAGTATCAGAGAGGGAGGACTGATGATCAAAGGGATTAAGACTGGGCTGGTTGAACCCCCAGAAACAGCTGATCAGACAAAGGTTAACTCTTGAATCCCAGGCATCAGCCTGGGAATCCAGCATGGGACTGATCAAGACCCCCTGAATCTGGGTGTCAGTGAGGAGGCCTAGGTAATCTATTGAGCCTTGGACAGCAGATCAGTACCCATCCCAAGTATACACACGGTCTCTGGACTCCCATAGAACAATGTGAGGTGCACTCTCACCCTGAACTCTTGGGGAAGGGTCTAGGCCCTGCCCTATATGAAATGACAGACTATGGACACCCCCATGGAGGGCCTCACCCTCCCTGGGGGAATGAGGGGATAACGGGGGGGGGGGGATGGGGGGAGGGCACGGGAGGAGGGGAGGGAAAGGGAGAGGGGCCTCGTACTGACTTGTGAAGCAACCTTGTTTCTTATCTAAATTTAAAATGGAAAATAAAAAAATATTAATAAAAAAAAAAGATTAAATGAAGAGAAGTGAGAAAATAAGTTTCTGTTTCTTAGGCTGCGTATCCTCCAGTACTTTGTTACAGGGTAGTTCTAGAAGACAAGAACAAAATTTGTTTTTGCTTTTAATCACTTTCTCTTTTTCGTTCTCTTGCATTTGCTTTTGAAGACTGTGTTGTTTATCTCTCTCTCTCTCACTCTTGACAGGGTCTCATGTAGACCAGGCTGGCCTTAAACTTGCTATGTATCTGAGGATGACATTGATTTCTCATCTTCCTTCTCACCTCCAAAGTGCTGACGTCACAGGTATACACCACCATATTCATTTCTTTCTCCTGCCTTCTTCTCCTTCCTTCCCTCCCTCCCTCCTTCCTTCCCTCCCTCCCTCCTTCCCTCCCTCCCTCCCTCCCTCCCTCTCTCCCTTCCTCACTCCCTCCCTCCCTCTCTCCCTCCCTCCCCCTCCCTCCATTTCTTCCTTCTTTCTCTCCCTCCCACCACCCCATTCTTATTTTTGGAAGGTTTTGCTATATAGCTGAGGCTGGCCTCAAACTTCTGATCTTTGCTGGTCATTGGTGGCACATGCCTTTAATCCCAGCACTCCGGAGGCAGAGGCAGGTGGATCTCTGTCAGTTCGAGGCCAGCCTGGTCTACACAGCGAGTTCCGGGACAGCCTCCAAAACAATACAGAGAAACCCTGTCTCAAAAAACAAAAAAACAAAACAACAACAAAACCCCCCCAAAAAACAAAAACAAAAACTTCTGATCTTTTTGCCTCAGCTTTCCAAGTGCCAGGATTATAGGCACACACCCACCACACCCAGCTGTCTCCGTTTCTTTCCTCAATTTGATCCCGAATATGACAAGACTCTCAGGATAGATGACAAGTTACAGAGTTCATGTCTGTGCTGAAGTGCTGCATGAGTCAAGTTGGAAGCCCAGAGAGCCTGTAGATCTCTTCAAACTTAGCTTCGAATGGGAACAAAAGGTGGGCTGTTCATTATACTTCGGGGTGAAAGAAACTGGTGAACTCAGATTACTTCACGTGGTGGGAGAGAGGAGCTAAACTGAAGTAGAGTAAAATCCAAATGATGGAAATCGTAAAGTTGGATTCAAAATGATCAGCTGTGTATGTGGGTGGGTGGGTGGGGATGGTGTCACACACCTGTAATTCCCGCACCCCAGAGGCAGATATATGAGATTACTGTGAGTTTGAGGGCAGCCTGGTCTGTGTAGTGAGTTCCAGACCAGCAGAGCTAGTATTGCAACCATGTCTCAACATAAATAACAAAACAAATAAAAAGTGTAGAATCACATCTGCAAAGTACATGAAATGATTGCAGGGCTGTTACGTGCTCAAGGCAGGGGGGAGTCAATTGGATAAAGAGATTCCCGATTCCGGATGCTGGCAACCCATTCCTTATAGTATTCTTGTCTCCGAGGGTTCTGGGAGGGAAATGCGCTGTCTTGATTGGCGGTATGCTCTTGTTGTTGTCAGTGTGCAATAATGATTCACCAATCACATTTCTCAGGGATGTGGCAGAAGGCATCTAGAAAACCTAAAGATGCCCTCATGGCTGTGCTAAACTCATTCTGACTGAGGAACTGAAGACTACCAACGGAGACGGCAACCCTGGCTCCTACTCATGGCCTTCTTCAGGGTCTTTGGAGACTACTCACTGCAACAGGGGGAAGGTCTTTCTTCACCTTTGGCAACAACCAAGTTCAGGAACACCCCACTCCACCCCATCCTCACCTACCACACCAAACCCCCACCCCATCCAACCTCTACCCAACCTCCCACCCTCACCTACCTTCTCTCTGCTCCACCCCATCCACCCCACTGTACCCCACCCCGCCCATCTTATTCCACTCCAACCTATCCATCCCACCCACCCACCCACCCTACCCCATCCCACCCACCCCATCCCATCCCACCCACCCCACACTATCCCATCCTACCTCACCCCCTGTGGCTGGGATTTTCTAGGCATAGAATTGGTCCCTTTCCAGGACACTGGGAGGTAGCTAATACTGGAATAAGAATGAAGTCAGCTCACCAGATAAAATGGATTCTAAAATATTCCTTCTCTGGTTTTTGAAGTAAAGAGAGGAAGCACTGGAGGTCAGTCAGTCCTGATCCTGTAGTCTCGTGTGAGTTGTTAGTTCCTTGAGGTGGAAGCAACGCCCTCCCATCCCTGGGCTCTCACACAGGCATGCACAGGTGCTGGGAGCCCACTGGCTGTGGGATTAGATGTACCCAGAAAGCTCTGTAATGACCTGATACCTGAAGCCTGACTTGAACTTTTCTACTAATTCAGTAATTGCTGCTGTACCTCAAATTGGCCTATTTCCTGCAGTTACTCAACACGCCCTTTCAGTCAAAGTACTTCACACCTGAGTCTAGATTCTAATTAGCACCTAAGGTAGAGTTTTCTTGTTGTTGTTGTTTAAAGCTTATTCAAATAGGGACTTTTCCCAGCATAAGATTTCACTGGTGGACACAGGCAGGCATGTGTTTTATAGGTCATTCTGGGTTTGCTATCTTCAGGGCAACAGCGGGGGCAGGTGAAGCCAGGGACCAACATGTCACCATGTAAGAGAGTGACTTTGAAGAAATTACTTTCGTGTCTGGGAGTGTTGTTCTAAAAGCATGCCCCTTCCAGATTCCCACTCTCAGAACTGTTTCAAGGGGACACGCAAATAAATATAGTTTAAACACAAACGAGTATGATGCAATTGGTTCTCAGCTGCCTCTGTCTTCCTCCTTCCCTAACTACTATATTTAAGGGACAGTGGCAGCACCGTTGAGCTATTCAGTTTCAATGCCATCTTCAACTTTAACAAAATTGGATGTTACAAGATAAACCCAACATGAATCCTCAGGGTGAGTTTTCGGGTTTCAGAGCGGCTTCTGCTCTTCGGCGTTGTGAAGAAAGGTCCACTTTGATGTGTAGAGCGCTGAGGTTCGGCCATCGCTGTTATTACTTCTTGCTGTAGTCACCATGACAAATGATGGACATCCATGCTCAGATCCCAAGCGCGAAGCTGTGGAACTGCCTGGGGCTGAAATTGGATCCCAGCTTTAAAAAAAAGAAAAAAAACCCGCAGTCTTTCAGTAGGAGGGCTAAACACAACACTGTCTTGGAAGTATGAATTATCTTCCAGAACTTACAGCACATGACATAAAGGATGGTGTTCTGGGCTCCCTGCTCAAACAAGGAGTTTGAATTCAAATCAGTCACACACATATGTAAAGTTCAGTAGGAAACTAAGTTACAAATACTCGTGAAGTTACACAAGGAAGTCAGATAGACAAACAGCACTAGATTGGGACAAACACTCACAGCGGTAGAATTGGGTAAATGTACTATGGACAGCCAGGTACTGGGCACTCAGCATCTTGGGGAGGGCTAGATTCCTTAGGTTTCAGGATAGAGTTTCTCAGGGCGGTTTTTAAAGAGGGAAGGTGGTAGAACACTTGCTTCAGAACTCTCTCACTTGTATGTTTTTCTTTTTAAGAGAAATCATGACTCTAAATACACGTAGGTACTTGAATAAGTATAATTTCTTTCTTTTTATTCTCTCTCTCTGGTTTTTCGAGATAAGGTTTCGCTGTGTATCTTTGGAGCTTGTCCTGGAACTCACTCTATAGACCAGGCTGGCCTCAAAGTCACAGAGATCCATCCTCCTCAGCCTCCTGTCGACAAACAAACAATAAAATTACAATAGAATATGGTAACACTAACTTTTTAGCAGAGGAGTTGTGGATTATCATCCAGTGCTAGGGATATGTAAGTGCAAAGAATTTTCTTTTTACTGTTTAGCGTATTCTGACGTGTGTGTGTGTGTGTGTGTGTGTGTGTGTGTGTGGTGCACGCACTCCTGCATGTGTACACTCCTTGTGCACACTGATGGTTAAATCCAGAGCCTCTTGCATGACTCATCCCTGTGTAATTTGATTCTAAGATAGGAGTAGCGTTTAAAAAGCACAAAGGAGGGCCAGTGTGATGGTTCAGTGTGCAAAGTCTGCCGACCTGAGTTCAATCCCTGGGACCTACATGGTGAAAAGACAGAACTGATTGCTGCAGGCTGTCCTCAGATCTCCACCCCGCTCTGTGGCACGCCCACATGCACACACACAAACACGTGATTGTAATAGTGAGAGCATTCACAAGACAGGGCAGTGTTGAAAATGATAATGTGGAATACCACTGATTATCAGATGGGTATAACAGGCAATGAGCATCAGGGAGATGCAGGGATACTACCTCAGCTTCTGGCACATCGTTCTCGGCAGTGATGCATTGGCAGCGCAGTGGCAGGAAGGACCACTCTGGTTATTTTCACCCATGGTAGTTATTATGGGTACCAGTTCTCGGGACATCCGTCTCCCAGAGGCAGCTGCTTCTCTCCTTTCAGAGCCGACAGGTACATTTTCCTACTCAAGATCTGGAATTGGAAATGTCTTCAGAAACGCTTCTCAGCTGAGCACTGGCAGGTAGGACAGTGTTTATTACTGGCTTGTCATTGTTTAGTGTTCCCAGTGCAAGATGTATGTATGTATGTATGTATGTGTATATTCTTTTCCTTTTCTTTTGATATGGTGTATCATTATGCAGCTCTGCCTGGCCTGGAACTTGCCATGGAGACCTGGTTGATCTTGAATTTACAGAGATCTGCCTGCTTCTGCCTCCCAAGTGCTGGGATTGAGTTTCACAGGCCCCTTTTATGTGAATGAATGAGTTCTTGTCAATTATGCTGATTCAGACTCAGGATTTTAGAATTTGTCTTAACCTTGTTGGTATTTTGCAGGAGTGCGCACACACACACACACACACACACACACACACACACACACACACACACACACACTTCTGAAAAATTCCAGTTCTCAAAGACATCAGTGTAGTCAGGCAACAAGTCCAGAGAAATAAAACGGACGTGGCTCTTACTGAAATCCTCACTGAGCTCCAGTTTTGAGAACTAGCTCCCCACCCCCACAAGCTGGCCTCAGCCTCCCAATCCTCCTGACTCGGCCTCCTGAGTGCCCGAGTGTTTGAATCCTGGGCATGTGCCATCATGCTAGCATGGCCCTCGCTTGATGGAGCATGCTGAATTCCTCCAGCACAATGGGTGACAGTTTGTAACTCTCGCTCTGACTGCTTTATCTGCCACCGCCTGCAGATGGAGTAACACCGTGGCTGCAGCCCAGTCCTCTTCCACTCTCCATGTGCCCGCAGTGTCGCCCACCAAGCTCTGGAGAGTATAATGCTTCCCTTCTGGGCTCAAGACACTCACACTAAGGGCTGCTTCCACGACTGGGGGATTAGTGACCCATTTGCTCAAGCCCAGGTCTGTCCCTTTGCTTCTGTGGAGAGCTGCTTCTGAGCTCAGAGAGCAGAGCTGGGCATAGGCAGAAAGCACTTGGAGCCACTTCGTGGTTTAACGTGGAAGGAGGATCCCCTGCATTGGACAGGAAGCTTTGGAAATGTCTCAAGACCTTACGTGCAGGGACGGTGCTCATCAAGGCAGGTATGATGCCTGGTGCCAATAGGACGTGCTTCCTCATATAGGTAAAATACAGTTCTGGGGTGAGTTTAAAATGATGAGGGCCATAAGCTACTTTAGTTTAAAGAAGATAAATGATAGCATTACCTCACAAAAACCAATTTTATATGAGAGATGCCTGTTGCATGCATGAGTACAGCATGGAGAGACAGACAGACAGACAGACAGACAGACAGACAGACGTTTCTAGACCCTCCAGCAGGCTGCTGGTTAAATATGTAAGTGATGCTCAGGGCTGTGGTTTATAACATCATCACCGTGTGCGAAGTGTCACATCCCTGAGAGCTACACGCTTATCTCCCCCTTTCTCTCTCCTTTCTTTCCCTACAATGGGTATCTAAGCCTGGATCCTTGCCCTGCCCAGGACATTTCCTTTTGCGGTGTGTGAGCCTGTACCAGCACTGAGATTTACTGCTTTGGGGATCACTCAGAACAAATGTTCCAAACAGCTGCCTGCCCCGGGCGAGGTAATTTTGGACAAATTCAACAGGACTTCAAAGGGAGACACCGACTACAATGTGAACGGGGGATAAAGACTGACTTAAATGAATGTATTGCAATTAGTGGGTATTTACTTTATATGTTGCCAAGTTCTGATAGCTTTCTCTTACCCTTGGGGGAAATAATATATATGTCTGCTCCTGGAGCTGAGGAAATGGGATATGTGCTTCCTGGAGAGGCAGGTGTTGTGAGCACAGACAGATTCAGGGAGGACTAGGAGGAGCAATTGGTCTGTGGGAGGGAGAGACAAAGAGCATCGTGGAGTTTAAGTCCAAGCCCCGTTTTCTGTTTTGAGTGTGCACTGCTTTTGCAGAGGATCACGACTAGTTCCTACCATTCGTGGCGGGTGTCTCACTACCTCCTGCAACTACCGGAGGATGTGATGCCGCTGCTGGTCTCCTATGCCTGTACTTGCATTCGCGTGCCCATACTTGCTAATGCCCCTCCCCCATGATTAAAAAAAGAAATCAACTTTTAAATGTTTTCTTTGAAAAGAATTTCTGTTAACCAAAGAAAAAGAAAAAAGAAAAAAAAGGGAGTGCACATTTAATCTGGATAAATGTAGAAAAGCCACTTACCAATTAATAGTCCTGGAGCACCAAGCTGGTTGAGGCACATCCTGGGATACTGTGCATTTTAGCCGAGCATCCAGCATGGAGCAGTTCCATGTCAGAGGGCATTAGGACGGCTCTGTGCCAGAAAGAATGAGAAATTGAGAAGGTGGGTGAGTAGCAGGAGTGACTTGACTCAAACCAAGGCAGAGAGCAAAATGGATTTGTGTTTACAGCCAAGCTTCCTCTGCACTCTGAGGATCCAGGGTCAGCAGAACCAAACGCATGATGTCTGTCAAAGAGAACTCAGAGCAAGTTAGCCTGCGTATAGCCAAGTACTGTCAAGAAGCTTCTTCTAAATGTTTTCATTCTATTCGCATTAAAAATTTTAATTCATTTTTATTTTATATACAGTGGTATTTTGCTAATGTTTGTGTGAGGGTGTCAGATTCCCTGGAACTGGAGTTATAGACAGTTGTGAACTACCAAGTGGTCTCGAGGAATTGAACCCAGGTCCTCTGGAAGAGCAGGTAGTGCTCTTAACCTCTGAACCACCTCTCCAGTCCCATTTTGGCTTTTAAAGATTTTTTTAAATGTATCTGTGTGTGCAGTACTCACTGAGGCCAGAAGAGGGATTGGATCTCCTGGAGTTAGAATTACAGGTGATTGTCAGTCAGCTGGCATGGGTGCTGGCCACCGAACTCGGTCCTCTGTAAGAACAGCAAGTGACACCTCTTCAGCCCCACATTCAAGTTTAATTGCAATAAGTAATTGTGCATGCAATGATGTTTAATTTTCCTGAGTGTGTGTGAGTGTGTGTCTCTGTGTGTGTGTATGTGTGTGAGTGTGTGTCTCTGTGTGTGTGTGTATGTGTGTGTGAGTGTGTGTGTGCGTGCGTGTGTGTGTGCGCGTGCGTGCGTGTGTGTGTGCGCGTGCGTGCGTGTGTGTTGTCTTTGCTGTAGAAGAATGAACCCAGGGCCTTCGTTGTGTGTATTAAGCAGAGTCACTGACTACATCCTCGCTCCAATGATATTTTCTACACTGTGTATAGTACCTCCAGGGGAATCTGTGTTTTTCACGCCAGACACGTTCATTTCTTTGTGGTAAGAAAAGTTTGAAAAGCACAATAGACTATGTTTAACCATACTCCCCCACTGTGTGTACAGTACAGTAGAATTTCTCCTTCTTTTGACTGGGATATGCTGAGAGCTAGCCCCCCATGGAGCCTCCTGCCTGGGGTACAGAGCTGAGGAAGCTCCATGCTAGAAACTTCCCTCGTTCCCAAAGAGGCAGAAAGAAAACTGCATCCTAATTTGTGTTCTTGTTTATTTCACAGTTACACGGCTAACCAATAAACCTTCACTGAAAAACCTAGGTCGGGACCCAGATTTCAGAGCAGGTCTAGAATGAAGAGAATCCTATGATTTGAATTCTTTAGCTGTTTTTTATTAGCATATATTAATTGCACATAATAATGGGTTTCATTTATGACATTTTCACACATATGCACCATGTATTTTGATCATTCTCGCTCCGTCACCCTGTCTTGTCTCCCTCCCACTCTTGCTCATCCCCTTCCTCTTCCCAAACAACCCCCTTCTACTTTCATGACTTTTTTTTGGGTGACCCAGTCAGCTTAATGGGGGCTGTTCACGGGAGCTTGGATGAGAATCTATTTACTGTTACTCAGATTTCAAAACCTGGTTTATCTAGAGAGTTGGCAGCTTTGTGTGTTACCACTTCTTCCTGAAATCTGGACTCACCATTTTCTTTGGGTGATCAGCACTGACCCGAGAGATGGGATCACTGGGAAGCATCCATTAAACGAGCAGGCACACCACACCCTGCCCTCAGCCCCAAGACAGTCTCCATACCTGCGCTCTAAGGTTTTCATGGCTATTTTTTCTACCTGGAAAAGCTCCCTCTTGCTCACACCATCTCTGAGGTGGCTAGGTGCCCCACAGAGGAGGCTGTGACTTTTTTTTTTCTGTCCCAGATTTTTCGGCATTATCAAAGCTTGCTGATTGTTGGTATTTCTCAGGAAATGGAAACCGAGAGAGAAAACTCCCTCCGGTGGGGGAAAAAGGCTTCTAAGGGCAAGGGACTAATCGTTTTACTCAATCTTAAAGCACTTTGACATGTGCTAATGGTTGAAACGTCGGGGTCTTGTAGGTGTGTGGCCGGGTGCGCCTCCCAAGCTGTTTACTCTGGTGGCTTATCTGTCTGAAAGTCAGGGTAACGAAAAGTTTCCTGAGGGTCCTGAACGTGACAAAACATGCAGGCAGCAGATGCCAGCCCCAGGGCCAACTCTGAACCCTGCAGGGAGAAGAGGGCTGCAGGACAGGGAGGAGCTCAGGGAGCAACACAGCCTGACTTTCCCTGGATGCCACCAGACAAGGAGGGAGGCTAAGTGGAGATCAGGAAGCGGTGGTAACCTTCCCATTGTTGCCAAGGCTAAACTTTCACCTTCTGTCCTCATTCTGCCCAAATCAGACTTGTTCAGTTCTCTGCTTAACACAGTGGACCCTCCGGGCTGGGAGGTCTCCAGTGAAGAGTTTCTCATTTTTAGAAACACAGTTTTTACACTTTTTAAAAAAATAGCCAAGTGTGGTGGCACACGCCTTTAATCCCAGCACTTGAGAGGCAGAGGCAGGCGATCTCTGTGAGCTTGATGCCAGTCTGGTCTACAGAGCGAGCTCCAGGATAGTCAGCCAGGGCTGTTATACAGAGAAAGCCTGTCTCTGGGGAGGAAAAAGATTTATTTTCCATGCCTGAGTACTTTGTGTACACGCATATCTGTGCACCACCTGTGTACCTGGTATCCTCAGAGGCCAGATGAGGGCATCGGATCCCTAGAACTGGAGTTACAACTAATTGTGCATTCTGAGAACTGAACCCAGGTCCTAGCAAATGTTAAGTTGTCTCTCCAGCTTGTCCCCCACCTATATCCCCCTTTTTGAGCTTTTTGAGACAGGGTCTCACTGTGTAGTTCTGGCTAACCTGGAACTTCCTATATAGACCAGACTGGCTTTGAACTTACAGAGATCTGCCTGCCTCTCTCTCCTGGGATGAAAGGTGTGCACTACCCCTCCTGGCTGTGTATCCTTTTGGATATATTTTTCTTGGGGTTTCCTGGCCCTTTCCCTCTGTGAGCTGGACCCTGAACCCCGAACCCTTGCAGGATGGACACAGGCTTCCCCAGCTGAGGTCTCTTTTCTGGGTTACATACACACAACATTGGAAGATGTGAATGTAAGTGTGAATGTGTTTCTCGACATGGAATCCAATGCCTTACGCATTTTAGGCAGGTACTTTGTCAGTGAGTGACACCCCAGGTCCCGTTTCCATGCACTTAAAAAAATAAGCAATAGTCCTTGAGTGGAATTGGCATAACTCATTTGTCCACTCCTTTCTTGATAGACTTTGAGGCTATTTTTTTTCAATACCCATCCCATTATCACCCTGCATACAGATATGAGTGGAATTAGAAGAAATTTCTTTTCTTTCTGAGATAAGGTTTCACTATGTAGACCCAGCTTGCCTGGAACTCATAGTGATCTACCTGCCTCTGCTTCCCAGAGTCCTGGGATTAAAGGTATGTGCCAAATCAAGCCTTCTTTGACCTGTGATTGAATCCAGGACTCCCATACCTGGCAGTGAGAGCACTGAATACTAACCACTTGACTACCAGAGAACTCTGAAAAGTAGAACTATTGGGTTGAAGTACCAAAGACATTAGCTTTGCTAGAGTTTTTTCAATAAATTCAGTTTTGTCTTTTTAGTCAGAGTCTCATGAAGCCCAGGCTGAACTCAGACTTCCTGTAGCTGCTGAGAATAGCCTTGATCTCCTGATCTATTGCCTCTGCCCCAAGTGCAGGGATACAGACCTGCAGCATCATGCCTCGCTAAAACGCATCTTCTTCTCCCCACCCCCCATCGTTTTGAGACAGGATTTCTCTCTGCATAGCCCGGCTGTCCTGGAACTCACTATATGGACTAGGCTGGCCTCAGACTCACAGAGATCCACCTGCTTCTGCCTCCCGAGTACTGGTATTAAAGGCATATACTTCTGTGCCTGGAACTAAAATCCATCTTTTAATTGATAGCTGATACATCACACTATTTTGTATTGCACATCTGCCTTTAGCATGTTTTGTATGTAGTCACCTGCTTGGCAGGGAGTATTCCTGACTTCCATTTCCAGACCAGGTCTTTTCCAAGGAAGCACATGTGAGCTGATCTTGGTTTCCGTGGTCACAGCACAGCTCTGCAGCAATGAAAGACTTCAGCCTTCCGCTGTAAAGATCATTATAATTCAGAAGTTTGCCGTTCGAGATGTTGGTGATAAGGGCTAATGGTTTTTGACTTAAAAGGATTGGTGATTATTTTTGCAGACACTGTCTGTCTCTCCATTCCAGGGCTTAGTTAGAATACACAGAACGATTCTGGGCCTGACACCTGCAACACAGCCTCCAGTTCCGGGTGACTCTGGGAACGGAGTTCAGCATGGTCTGAAGAGACTTTACTAGATGGTCCCAGGAGGCAGGACACCAGCTCTTGGAGTAATTTGTCTGTAGTAGTGCTTCACACAGCAGGGACTCCACTGCAGGTGGCCTGACACCACAGTCACCAGGGCATCTTATAGTTGATGGGTACATGGAATGTCCCCACTACAGGAGGAGTAGGGAGAAGGGCAGTGCTTGGGGACCAGGTGCCTACCCAGCTTCCTGAAAGGAGCTATGCTATGAAGGATGACAGGGAAGGAGATGATGATGGTGAGGAGGAGGAGGAGGAGGAGGAGGAGAAAGAGTAAGGGGAGGCAATAAAAAGGCAGTGCAGAAAGGGACAAGGTTGAAAATGCAAATACACAAGAGGGACACAGACAGAAAAGCGGTAAGGTTGGTCCAGGTCACTTGCAGATAAATGTGCTGTCTATGGGGAAAGCCACGTTCAATCCTTAGTAAACTCTGGTGAGCTTGTCCCAGGGTCATCTGCTTTTTGCAGGTGAGAGTCAGAGATATCAGCTAAACGCATCCCAGCCCAGGAGCCTATGGGGATGGGTAGCCCAACCACTTGACAGACAGTCAAAGGACACAGTGGGAAGAGACCATGGAGAAAGAAGATGGAGGCTGTAGAGGCAAAATTGGAGAGATGCCTCAGCCTCCATCTGAGTAAGCATGAGGACCCAAGTTCAAACCCCCAGAACCCATGTGGAAAACAGGAAGTAAAGACACGGATTTATGATCCAGCACTGAGAAGGCAGAACCAGGCATATCTCTGGGGTTCATCAAGCATCAAGAACACACACACACACACACACACACACACACACACACACACACACACACACACACACGACAATCTGGGGTAGGAGAGATGGCTCAGAGGTTAAGAACAGTGTCTGCTTTTGAAGAGGACCCGTGTTGAATTCCCAGCACCCACATGGCAGTTCACAACTGCCTATACCTCAGATTCAGCCTTCATCTCTCTCCCAGGTGATGGGACAAAAGGCATATAGGATCATGCCTTGCTCTATAATTTTATATTCTCTTTCCTTGTGTAGAGGTTAGCTTCAGCAGTTTTTGAAAGACTAATTTTTAGTCCTTTCAATCTGCTTCAGTAAAAGTCTGTTTTATGTCTGAATTTAAGTGTTTCCAAAGTAATTACATGATAAAGCTAGAAAGCATTTCATGAACAGTTTGATCATGTATTGCAAAGTGCTAGTTTGTGTGTGTGTGTGTGTGTGTGTGTGTGTGTGTGTGCTAAAAGGAAGTGGCAAGATGTCTTTGAGGGACAGTGCTGGAGTGATGTAGCCATGTAAACAGTCTGTTCATCTGACACGTCAGAAAATGACCTACATTACAATGAAAATAATTATAAAACCTACTTTCTGGTGTAGTGGGTGCTCTGTAGTCTCAATTGTGGAAGGGTGCGCAGGGGCTGCGCGGGGAAATCAGGCTAAAGCAGAGGAGATGCTTGCTCCTTTCCTCAGGCTCAGGAGACCACTGTTGCCCCCCAGTTCCAGGCCTTTGGGACCCCCGTAGCCAGGCATTGCTTTCTCTTCAGTGTTCTTCCTTTTCCTGTGTGCACTAGGACACGGTGTGCACTCGTGTGTGTGCACTCATGTGTGTGCGCATGTTCGCGTATGCATGGGCACGCATTTGTGTGGAGGCCAGAGGTCGATGTCGGATGTAGCCTTCGATTTCTCTCTCCATTGTATACTGAAGAAAGGCTCCTCGCCTTAATCCCGTGCTTGCCAATGGGTCTGGTCTCGGTAATCACCGTAGGCTCCGCCTTCCACGTGCTGGGATTACAGGCAAGTCACCTCTGCGCAGCGTTGATACAAATGCTGGGGATCGGAACTCAAGTCCTCGTTCTACATAGCAAGCATTTTACCTACGAGCCACATCCCCGTCTCAGCCGGTACATTTTCATTCCTTGCTGGCTTCCAGCTGGAGAAGTCACATCTAATACACCCGTGGAGCGCTAGCGCTTAGTCCTGAACGGCCTGAGAGAAACTGAGCATCAGCTTGGGACCGGAGAGCACACCTCAGCCTTGCCCTTCTTCCATTGCCTTTATCTTTCAGATTTCAGTTGAGTTTTAACTTCTGCCTACCCATTGAGTAAAATCTTTGGGCATTGACTTGGGTGTCAGGTAATTTTTGGGCAGTACAAACTCGATTTTCAAGTTTCAGCAGGGACGGAAGAGCACGCTTTACGTTCATTCTTCTGACTCATATCGTACCTGAAAGCATGACCAGGGCTGCCGTGCCACACGGCAAGTTGAAACTGCTTTGCGGATTTGGTCCCCCTGTTCCCGTGGACGTTTTGTTTGTATTTCCTCCACAGCATCTGCGCTGTGACTATCTGTAGACCTCTTCCTCCTTCAAAGCCCGGCTCAGATATCCCTTCTTTGTTGCAGCCTTTCATCATCTCCAGCTCCGGGATCCCATAATCCTTTGTTCACCTTTCTGTTGTGATACCTCACTTTGCCTCTTCAGTTTAAGTGTACGCGCTCCCAGCTTCGCCCTGAGGTGGAGCTCCCTCAGGGAGAGCAGCTGTCCCTTCCTGGTATCATGATGAGGACGGGTGAACTCTGGACTTCCTAGTCCAGTGCCAGCATTGTCCCCTTTGGTCTCAGTGGTGGGGGTGCTGAATCAACTGTGGTGCAGTGACTGCCATGTCCTGTGGGAGTGACTTTCAGGGCTGGGTGGCTTCATGGGCATTGCCAGCTCTTGTTAAGCCCGCGGTGGGTGGGGTTTAGAAGAGATTCCTGAGACACGTAGTACTCAGCTTTCCTCTCCACATGTGAAGGACTGGGGCTTGCTTTCATCGCACTGGTCCTCCCGAACCAAATGTGTTTAATCTTCTACACATTCCACTCATTAACTGCCCCCTAAAACAGTAATTAAGCACCCCGCTTTAAAGGGGAGTGATCCTTGTAGACATCATCTCCCACGCATAGCGACTCTCCCACTGCTGGTATTGTGACAGCTGAGTAAATGGCCTGTAATATGTGGGTTTCTGGGTTTTTTTTTTTTTTTTTTTTTTTTTTACCTTGCGGGAACAAAGGCTCCCTCAATGAGACACCGAGAATCTAAGAAGAGCCACCAGAACAATGCAGACTTTGATTTCGTGTGTAGCTTTATTACAGACACCCAGGAAGGGTTACCCAATAATAACAAAGAGTCTGGGGATTGTTAAGACTTTCAGCCTCTTGTGAGGGGGGACGACCAGGAATGTGCATAAATTGTTGAGGATGGATGTTGTCACCAAGGCCAAGCAGTGCAGGTACCAACGAGAGTCCCCCAGAACCAACCAAACCTCTTTATTAAAAATGTGTTCTATATAACATGACTCCCACCCACACCTCCAAAAAAGCCTTTTGGGAAATTTTGGTCATTTATTGGTCAGAAACTTTAGGTTCTGTCATCACCAGATTTGAATTGGCTTGTTTATTAGTTAGCTCTTCTCCCCTCTCTGTGTTCCAACCAGAAAACCTCTCCTCTAACTACATCTAACTACCGCAGAACATGCAAGGACACTAGCCTCACACAGCTCTCTCTGATTGGCTTGGTGCCCAAGAGCACCATGGGAAAGACCTTGGCAGTTGGGGCTCCGATATTGACAGTTGTAACTGTGATGTGCTGGGCTTGGGGCTCTACTGGTGAGTCTAGTTCCTGAGATAAGAGGTGAGCAAAGTAAGGGACCACGGCTAGACTCTGCAGGGGGAGTTTTGTGCTGGAGAAGCATGGAATGGCCAGGAGCTGCCGTTTGATGCCACAAGGAGACTGTTATCTGGGGAGGGGTAGACTCTGTGCTTTGCAATGAGGAGGCTATGACTGAAAAAAACCACACAACCCAAAATATGATTTGAGCTCCTGCCATTTCAAAGTTGGGCATTAGAAAAGGTGTGTGTGTGTGTGTGTGTGTGTGTGTGTGTGTGTGTGTGTGTGTGTCACTGTTGGAGGGAAAGAGCTGTTGAGACGGGGACCAGTACAGAAATACACGCAGAAGAGGCATGCACTGCAGGCCCTCTGGAGCTCAGGGGAGCAGTGCTCCGGTGCTGGGGCTGAGTTCCAGCTGTGCATCTTGTTTCTAGGCTCTGCTTGGAGGGGTGTGGGATTTTCAGATTGAAGCTTATGAGTCCTTCGTAATAATGCGTAATTATTATTTCAAATTCAAGGAGAAGAAGGAGGAAGAGGAGGGGGCAAGTCAGGAGTTCAAAACAAGCTCCAATTACATGAGACTGTGTCAGAAAGAGAGAGAGGAAAGAAGGGGGAGGGAGGGATGAAGGAATAAGGGGAAGGAGAAAGTTTCAGTTCAATTTATTTTTAGACAGGCTCTCTCTCACTATGTAGTCCTTGGAACTCACAGAGATCTACCTGCTTCTGCCTCCTGAGTGCAGGGATTAAAGGGATGCACCATCATCCCCTGAGTTTTAATTTTAAAGAAAGGCTAAGCTCTATCAGAAATATGGGGCATAACTATCAATACTACAAAGCAGTCACATTTATAGTGACACAGTGAGAGCTACGGTAAGTCATTGAAAGAGATTTCCTGGGAGGACAGAGTCTTAAAGGCACTTCTACCTGAAACTCAGGCAAAACTTTCAGCTGGGGAGACACCGAGAGACCCAAGCTCCCTGGACTGAGATGCACATTGATTCTGTTGGGCTGTTTCAACCACTGTGCTTTCTTTGTGTCACCCAGCATCTTCTATAGCTTTCTAGTAATTGTTACCAGAGGCCCTGACTTCCTGGTGGGCTCCTTGCTCTGTGTGTCCCCAAGATGGCTGCCTGAGTGCCTCATCACTGAGCCATGCAGCCAGCAGCTGTAGGCTGACGCCGGAAAGACAAGTGTTTAGATTTGTAGTAAGAGTCATGTGATGGTGAATGTTAACTGCCAACCTGATGGATGCCTGGGCGTGTCTGTGTGTAACACGGACATCTGGACACATCTGTGGGGTTGTGTTGATTGGGTTCATTTGTGGGTGACACTATTCTGTGGGCTGGAGTCCTGCGTAAAGGAAAGTGAGCTAAGCATGCATTGAGTCTGCTTCTGCTTGTGGATGTGACGTGATCAGCTGCTCCAAGCTTTTGCTGTCTTGATTTCCCTTGTGCCCTTGGACTATGATCTCAAGTAAACCCTTTTTATCTCATGTTGTTTTGGCTGGGATATTTTATCACACCAACGAACAAATTAAACAAGTAGTGATATGTTATTTTCTTGGAAAAAATTAACTTCCTGAGGCAGCAAGACAATGGTAATTCAATTATCTATTTGTAGAATTAATATGTGGTACATTTTGCTACCTAAGGTGGAAAACTTCTATCTTGGTTCACTTGGGTTTTTGCTTTAGAACAGCTAGTGTATCCCTTATTTAAGTTGCCATCAGAAGTGTTTGGGATTTGTTTTTCTTAGGTTTCTATTGCTGTGATTAGAAAAAAAGAAAAGAAAGGGGGAAGGGAAGGAGAAAGAGAAAGAAAAAGAGAGGAAGGAAGGAGGAAGGAAGAAGGAAGGAAGGAAGGAAGAAAGAAGGAAGGAGGAAGGAAGGAAGGGAAAGGGAAGGAAAGAAGGAAGGGAAAAGGAAGAAAGGAGGGAGGAGGAAGGAAAGAAAAAGGAAGGAAGGAAGAAGGAAGGAGGAAGGAAGGAAGGAGGAAGGAAGGAAGGAAAAAGGAAAGAAGAAGGAAGGGAGGAAGGAAGGAAGGGAAAGGGAAGGAAAGAAGGAAGGGAAAGGGAAGGAAGGAAGGAGGAAGGAAGGAAAGAAGAAGGAAGGAAGGAAGGAGGAAGGAAGGAGGAAGGAAGAAAGGGAAAGGGAAGGAAGGAAGGAAGGAGGAAGGAGGAAGGAAGAAGGAAGAAGGAAAACTAACTTGGGCGGGGGAGGGTGTGTATATTTCAGCTTACAACTCTCAGGTCACACTCTGTCCCTGAGGGAATTCAGAGCAGGAACTCAAGGCAAGAACCAGGAGGCAGGAATTGAAGCAGAAGCCACGGAGGAGTGCTGCTTACTGGATTAACCCCTCATGGCTTGCTTAGCCTGCTTTCTTATACAACTCAAGATCATCCGCCCACAGGGGGCATCTACCCACTGTCAATCAGTAAATAAAGAAAATTCCTTACAGACTTGCCTAAAAGCAGTCTTGATGGAGGCATTTTCTCAGTTGAGATTTGTCTTCCCAGATAAAGTTAGCTTTTGTCAAGTTGACAAAAACCAAAACCAAAACAACAAAACAAATAAAAAACAAACAAATGGAAAAACAACTAAGGGAGGATTTCAGGTTTCTTTAGGAATTGTATATACATAGCAATGCAAGAGTAAATGTGAAACACACTTGATTTCGTAGAAGCTCTGTGAAACTGTACAACCTATATTTTTAGTTGTGTCTGCATTTTGACTTTGGTCCACCACATACGACTACTCAGTTTCAGCTTCATATTAGCACTCAAAAACCTTTCGGTTTAGTTGTTTTTTTTTTTTTTTTTTTTTTTTTTTTTAGGCTTTGGACTAGTAGAGATGCTTAATCTGAATACATGAATGCTGTTAAATGGATGTGCACATCTGTAATGAAAGCACTGGGAATCTAAGACAGGAGCAGTGAGATCTAGGACATCCTGGGCTGCAGAATGAGACCATATCTAAAAAGAACAGAAAACAGAATATGCAAAACAATATATGTTTAAGAGAATTTTCTGAGAGATATTCATCTTCACACTGGCTCTCTTGAAAAGTGAGGTCAACACATCATGCATTTAAATTTAACATTCTAGACAGACTAATTTTATTTTTCTCCTCACTCAGGAGAAAGAAGCTCACTATGAAGGAAAAGTTTTTTCTCCCAATGTTGTCATTGTCCATTGCCCAAATGTAGTGAGCATCAAGTGGCAGTCAGTGGTAAGGGCTGTGACAGGGCGGATGCTGTCCCCAGGGTCTCAGGTGAAGCTATGTAACTCAGAGCTGGGAGCGTGTTTTCCCCTGACTTATCCAAGTGGCGCTCATAGACACACGAGCATCCCCTTTGCTGAAGTAAGGTGAAGAATAGAGCATGCCTGCTGAAAAAAATCTCTGGCCTCAGTACTTCTTGCTACTGTTCTGTCTCTGCTGATAGTTTTAGAGACGACATGGAGGAGGAGATATTTTTAGGATTGGCTTCATGCTTGGTCCAAGATACATGAATATATCTATATATCTGTATCTATCTATATCAGGAGAGAGAGAGAGAGAGAGCACAAGGAGGGGGAGTGGCAGAATGACAGGGTCTCATATACCCCAGGCTGCTTTTAAATTTATTGTGTAGCCAAAGATGACCTTGAACTTCTGATTCTTCTGCTTCCACCTCCCAGGTGTTGAAGTTATAGGTTATACAGGTGTGCACCATCTCCCGGGTGTTGAGGTTATAGGTTATACAGGTGTGCACCATATCCCAGGTGTTGAGGTTATAGGTTATACAGGTGTGCACCATCTCCCAGGTGTTGAGGTTATAGGTTATACAGGTGTGCACCATCTCCCAGGTGTTGAGGCTATAGGCTATACAGGTGTGCGCCATCTCCCAGGTGTTGAGGTTATAGGTTATACAGGTGTGCACCACCTCCCAGGTGTTGAGGTTATAGGTTATACAGGTGTGCACCATCTCCCAGGTGTTGAGGTTATAGGCTATACAGGTGTGCACCATCTCCCGGGTGTTGAGGTTATAGGTTATACAGGTGTGCACCACCTCCCAGGTATTGAGGCTATAGGCTATACAGGTGTGCGCCATCTCCCAGGTGTTGAGGTTATAGGTTATACAGGTGTGCACCACCTCCCAGGTATTGAGGCTATAGGCTATACAGGTGTGTGCCACCACAGCTCATTGGTGCTGTGCTGGAGATGGAAGTTGGGGCCTTGTGCACCAGAAGTTAGCATGTTACTGAGCTACATCTTTAGCCTAAGTGCAACTTATTTTATTAACAAAAAATATCACTGTCAGGCTAAGTGTGGCTTACTCTGGTAACCTTAGCATTCAAAAGACTGGAGCAGGAAAATCTCCAGTTTAAAGCTAGCCTGAGCTCCATAGCAGGATCCATTCTAAAAATACCTGAAATCCAAAATCCCATTCCCCCAAAAGAACCTATCAACTCAACTTTGTCAATAGCTAATAAATCAAATAGGTTTCCATACTTTGCAAGCAACTGTTTTTATTGAAGATAGCCCATTTAAATAGCTTTCTATGTTTTATTTTTTTGTGTATCTCCTGCAGGCCCTTGGTCTCTTTCTCCTGGGCAGCGTTCTGAGCTTCCTTAGCTGTGGCAATGCCTACTCTGGTAAGTGTGGCCTGCCCCTGGGTTTTCCAGTCAGTCAGCTACATTTTGGGTGGGCCACCACATGAACTTTGGGTTTGGTGAATGCTTCCTCACTGCTGCTTTCCTTCGGACTTTGCTTTTTGAGTCCTTTCTGTCCATTGCCCTACAGGCAGGGAGGTAGAGCCTGGAGCCAGAGATAGTGTACCCGTTGTGTACCACGGCTGCCACCAAACCACAAGGGCAGGCCTGTGCCCCAGCAACAACCTTGCATTCCAGAATTCATGGCTGTAAGACATTTGCCAGAGGTGGCTACTGATGCCCGCTTTATTCTGGGGGCTTTTAGTAGGCAGACTGAGTGTGTGGTTTTGTTTGAAATGTATGCAGTCTAGAACCATAAGCTTTAGCCTCTGAGGGCTGGGGATGGAGCTGTTAAAACCCACAGTGACTTGTTACATTGAACAGTCATAGAGAGGACAGGTGTGGATAAAGTTGTAAAGTTGGGGACCACCAAGAGTTAAGAGAGGCGATGTGAGAGGATACCTTCTGGTAACAGAGGTTTTAAAGTTACCTTGTGTCTATTTTGTGTGTGAGTGCACAAGTTACCTTGTATCTATTTTGTGTGTGAGCACGCCCACCTGTGGGGACACACAGGTGCCCATGGATTGCATGTGACAGTCAGAGAACAGCTTCAGAGTTTGGTTCTTCTCTACCAGCATGTGGGGCCAGGGGTTCGAATTTAGTCAATCCCATTTTACTTGCTGGCCCCTTAACAGCATTTTTGAAAAGGCTTTTAGGGAGAAATAGAGTCAGGGTTGGTGTTGCCTCTTTCATTCGCTGTCTTGGTTGTCACCTGGGGTCACTAATGCGGCAATCTGCTCCAGTGTTTCTGGGGCAGCAGAAGCATACAGGGCTTGGAGACCTGGAACAATCCTCTCACGGATTACTACCCTACAGAATTCAATCACCAGTAACTTCATCCTCCAATTAAGGTCAGAATTGTACCTTGACATCGTGAGTCTTTGATATTACAAACCAAACCTAACCTGCAGGAAGTGCCTGTGACACCTGGCACAAGGGAGAGCTCACTAAATCACTAAATCAAGAGAGCATCCCCCAGAGTCTCTCACCACAGCTCCTGAAAGCAAAGCACATCATTCCTCAAGGCCCCGCCAGGGTCTTAAGATTCTGCTTGTGGCTCTCTGAGGCTCACTAACTATCCAGCACAGCCTCCTTGTTAAGATCTAGGGGCCCTGGACTGGAGGCATAGCTCAGCCGTCACAGGCTAGGCTTACAACCAAAAATATAAGCTCTGGGGACCCTGACTAGGTTTGTGGTGGTTTGAGAGAAAGTAGCCCTCAAAGGCAGTAACACTATTAGGAAATGTGGCTTTGTTGGAGGAAGTGCGTCACTGTGAGGTAGGGCTTTGGGGTCTACTTTGCTCAAGCTACACCTAGTGAGACAGTCCACTTCCTATTGCTTGCATATCAAGATGTAAGCAGCACCATGTCTGCCTGCATGTTGATATGCTCCCCACCATAAGGATAAAGGACTTAACACCTGACCTATAAGTTGCCACCTCAATTAAATGTCCTTTGAAAGAGTTTCCACGGCCATGGCATCTCTTCACAGCAGTAGAAACTGTAACTAAGATAGGTGGCCAGGGAATGAAGATAGGACAGATACACAAACACGAGTACTGGGAAGTCGAGGCTCCGAGATGTCTTGTGCTCTGTTGGACCATCTGCTTTCACCTGCACCCTGTAACCTCGGCCTGTTTATTAGGGACAGCCCAGGGGGAGGGGCTGGCTAGTCTCTGTAGGTGGTCTCTGCTGGCTGAGCAGTCTAGAAGTTTCCAGTCTTTTCACACACTGGTCACTCATTGACACCTGGAGGGAAAACTTTGCTGTTCCTTTTTGAGCCTCACTCTGGTAGTGCTTTGCCACTCCTGTGGAACCGAGGCACTGAAGTACCCAGCATGATCATGCCCATGTCAACAACACGACACACATTCACTCAGGATTTCATCCACTCAGGGCTTCTGCTCCTTATATACCTCCCCAAACATGGCCATGCTGACCAACTTGTCTCAGACAGCCACCAAGTATCTAGTGCTGGAGAGTTATGGGGACATCTCATTCAAATCAACAGACACACACACACACACACACACACACACACACACACACACACTGAATAAAATCAAACCCCTGCCTCTGTGCTTCATTCAGTCTTCTTAGTGATGAACTTGTGTAGCCTGACACTTTGATGGCAGTGTCCTTTGTCATACAGAAGCTTTCCAGTTTCCCAAGGTCCTGTTTACTGTTGGTACAGACTCTCTCTTGGTCTACATGTTTCTCAAAAGTGATCACTTGCCAGGGAAGGAGTAATTTTTGATGGTGGGACATCTTGCTGTTTGAATGATTACTTAGCATGCATCCTGCCAAGACAAACAACTGTAACAAACCCCACTGGCTTTGGTTTTAAACAGTTGGGTGGTTTCCAGTACACCCCTTACCTTTGTAACCATCAACACAGCCCAGCTGAACACTTGTCTCTGTTTCAGAGAGTCCCCTGTACCTTCACCCCAGCCTAAACTCTGCCTTTACTGCTCTATCCTTAAATTTTGCATGAGTGGAATAGAAATGTGTACTCTTTAGGACCTGGTTTCTTTTCCTTAGCAAAGCAGCTTTTTAAAAAAACTATTTTTATGTGTATAGATGTTTTTCAGGCATGTCTATCTATGGAGTGCCTATGGAGGTCAGGAGAGAGTGTGCAGTCCCCCAGGGCTGGGGTTACAGATGGCTGTGAGCTGCCATGTGGGCTCTAGGTAACAGACCTGGGTTTTTTGGAAGAGCAGTCAGTGCTCTTAACCATTGATTCTTCTCTGCAGTCCAACATATTTTTAAGGCTCACCCATCCTTCTGTGTGAATTTATCTGCCACTGGGGAGTTGTGTTCCACATCACAGATGTCTCATGGCACATTCATTTGTTGCTCTGGTTTTAAGGATGCTTTGGCTTTTGCTTGTTATGAATTTTGATTCAGGGAACATTCACGCACACATTTTAGTATGGACATCCAGTCTTCAGTTCCCCAGACTGGACAGAAAGTTAGAGTTACTTGGTCTTACGATAAATATTTAACTGAATAAAAAACCCTGCTAAAATGTGCTGCAAAATAGTTGTTTCATTTACATTCCTGCTAGCAATGTATGTGAGTTCTCCTCCAACATGTTATTTTCATTTTCCTAATAACTTACAGTAATGACTACCTTTCTATGCAGCTCCTAGCACCAACACATACTCCACGATGATGTCCATGTTTTCCTGGACTATTGCTTTTTTTATTTCTGTGTGAGTTCTTTATATTCTAAAAACCAGCCAAACATCTCTCTGTGTATTGTGTTATCTCTACATGTTATGTATACAGAGATACTGATTTGCAAGTATTTTCTTTCATCTACGTCTTCTCTTTTAACTACTTTCATATTTGAAGAGTGAATGCCTTTAATTTTGATGAGGTTTAAATTTGTTAACTTTTTCATTTATGGATTGTAATTTGGGTGTCATATCTGAGGACACACTGAGTTCAAGGTCACACAGACTTTGCTTTTCATTTTCTTCTGGAAGTTTTACAAAAACAGGATGATTTCCTCAGTTCTTCTGAAGACAGCATGAGCTAGTGTCCTTTGTCGGGGTGGGATGGGAGGTGTTTTGGCCAGAAGTAATGTAGGTTAGAGCTACAGAGCTTCGAGGTCTCTTGTCTGGAGTGTCCTTAAGAGGACTGCATGTGACCTCAGTGCCTGCTAACAGTAGCCTTGGTGCTGGGTGCTGGTGACTCATGCGTTTAGTCCCAGTGCTGGAGAGGCAGAGACAGGGGAATCTCTGTGAGTTTACAGAGTGCGTTCTAGGATAGCCAGGGCCACAAAGAAAAAACCTGTCTCAACAAAAACAAACACCAAAAACACACACAGTGGCCTTGGTGATTGGCTTCTCCATACTTTCCTAAGGTCCACTGCTTTCTAGGACCAAACAAAACATTCTTTTCAGGAGAGTGTACACACACACACACACACACACACACACACACACACACACACACACACACACATTTTTCAATGACCGATAGGAGCAGTTAACAGGTTTTTCATCACATTTACTTCATAAGCCTTTCTGCCAGCTACTTGACAACATTTAATTGAAGTCTGCCCTCTAGAACATTAGCATATATTCCTCCCATCTGTTTCCACTCTTGTGTCCAACATCCTCTGTCTATTCCTCCCCGCTGTGTTTTCTAGGGCCTGGGAACCATAGCTCTGGTATATACTCGTTTGAGATTATCATGTTAGTGAGAGCATGACTCCTTGGTGTCATGAGGCTCTTTGTGCATGTTCGAGCTCAAGACCACATTGCTCTTGCCTTGGAGAAGTGTGGCTGTGATTTCTTCACCACTATCACTGATTGCAGTGTAGCAGCCCTCAATTAAGGAGGTCTTAAGGTGACGACACTCAGGAAGGTGAGGCCGGAGGATTGCTCCAAGTTTGAGACCATCATGAGCTATCCATAAGACCCTATCTTAGAGCTAGATGATGCATAGTTTTGTCTTTTGAACATCTTCAGAGGTCAAAAGTATACAACCAATAGCAACTCCACACGACCGGATTCTGTCGGCTTATTTTGCATTTTGCTTTTCTTAAGATGTGATGGGATCTCTCTATGTTGTTCAGGTTGATCCTGGACTTGCTGGCTCAGCGACCCTTCTGTCTCGGCCTCACAGGCATTTTAGACTGTGGTAAGCACTTTACCCAGCTAGACAGCTGTATTCTTCTTCTCTTTTAAAGGTCTTACTACACAGCCTAGGTTGGCCTAGAGTTAGCTATGTTGATTAGACTGGCCTTGAACTTGAGGCAATCCTCCTGCCTCTGTCTCTGGGCCAGAGTGCTGGGAT
The DNA here is from genome assembly GCF_017639785.1 of Mesocricetus auratus. NCBI lineage: Eukaryota > Metazoa > Chordata > Mammalia > Rodentia > Cricetidae > Mesocricetus > Mesocricetus auratus. The sequence continues at coordinate 28,550,225 of NW_024429195.1, read as the reverse complement.
TATAGGCCTGAAACCAGCATCATGCCTGGCCAGATCAGATTTTACAATAATTTTAAAATTAATTAGCTAATTAATTTGCTGTGCATTGTTGTTTTGACTGCACGTGCATCTGTGTACCATGCGCATGCTCGGTGCCCAAGGGGGACAGAAGACAGTGTCCCTTCCCACAGATGGTTGTAAGCTGCCCCGTGGGTGCTGGGAATCAAGCCCAGGGCTGTGGAAGAGCAGCAAGCGCTCCGAAACGCCGTCATCTCCAGTCTCCAGTTCAGATTTTGTAATAATTAAATTCAGGTTCAGTGAGATTTGGGGGAATGGAATGAAGAAGACGGAAAACCTTTCACTTTGGACTACTTTGGATTCCTGACCTGACAGATGGGTAGGCTTGTCACCTCATTCCGACTTAATGGCCAAAGCTGCTTGGAGGGATTGGGAGCAACTGTCATCTCAAAGGGTGTGGAGAAGCTGAAGTTCGGGTGGACCTGGCAGGCTGGGGTGAGCCTGAATCCTGAAAGCATTTCCGAGTGAACATTGGAGAAAAATGGTCCTCATTGTGTTTATGGTGTTCTTTTTCAGAGAGAAGGTATTCTGCTTTTTGAGGTAAATATAATCCATGCAACATGCTTCCTCCATGGGTTCTAGAGCTGCCACACTTGCTCCTCGTGCACTTGCAGATGCCTGGTACAGATTTTGCTCTGGGGGGTGTGTGGGTGAAATCATATCCTATGGAGCTGTCGTGTTTCAGGCCCCTTGAGAGCTAAGTGACTGAAGCACATTTTAATCACCAGATCAAGGACACTCCTGGGAATATTTGCTACTTTTCTGGAGGAAACACAAGCCTCCTGTGTCCACAGATCTTTTCTCCTTAGGATTAAGAAGCGTCTTGGCTGCCGGGTGGTGGTGGCCCCCGCCTTTAATCCCAGCACTCGGGAGGCAGAGGCAGGCGGATCTCTGTGAGTTCTAGGCTGGGCTGGACCGGCAGCCTACAAAACAATACAGAGAAACCCTGTCTCGTAAAAACCAAAAAAAAAAAAAAAAAAAAAAAAAGAAGCGCCTTGGCAATTTGCATCCATGGAACTTCTCTCTTTAGGGTTAAGGAGACCCTCAGCACTTCTTCCAATAGCACTTCACAGAACAGTAACAGACACAAGATGAAGCACCACAAGATATCTGTGTCTTTAAATGGTATAGAAAAGCTTACAGAAGTGCAGTTAGATGTCGCTGTTCCCCAGGGTCACTGTCTTCCCCATTCCCTGCCTTCTCCCCCACCCCATTTCACAGGTCCATGCTGGTGGTATTATTGATGTTCAGGGTCTCTCTAGGCGTGTTTTCTCTCCAAGGATGTGCACATGTCAATACACTATCTGTCATTTGGTGGGAAATATAAAGGAGAGCGACACTCAGCAAGCCAGCCTGCTGCTTTCTTAGCAGCCCCCCAGAAATGTCTTCCGTTGGCGGTGTCAACTCTTAGTGCCCTCAGAGCACCACCAGAAATGCATTTAATCAGCCCCAGAGCCAAAAGCTTGTAGGTTTGAGAATTATAAAAATGTATAATTGTATACATTACATATGTTGTAATGCATCTTTGCCATCTCTTTTTAGGGACCGTCTTTTAGACATACATGCATTTTTACACACACATAGCATGGGTGGTAGAACGTTACTTCGGTGGATTTATCTTTTTTATTTTCAGCATTCCCTATACTTTTCCTTTGATTATCCAGAAAACAGTTGGGGGCATTGGGCATCTTCACTAGCCACACGGCTGACCCTTGGGGTGAGAGCTGGGACACAGGAAGTGCATGGCTGTGTGTCGTTACCATTCCTGTGGCCTTTGTTCTTGCTGATTAGCGGTTAACTTCCTGTCTTGTTCTTCTGTCTCTCTTGTGCGCTGGGAGATCTAATAAGAGCTTGTCTGTAACCGTGTAAGTTGCTGGAGCACTCTTGGAGAGCCCTTGACAAGCAGCTACTAAAATTTTAAAGGTTCTTACCTTTTGACCCTGTAACTTCTGCTCTGTGGCATGGAAATAGCATTGAGATCTGGAACCAGCAAGCCTTTGATGTGAACGTGAGGAACCTGTGTAAACTCCACGTTTAATCTACTGAATCACAGCTTTCAGAGGCAGTTCAGTGAGAGGACTGAAGAGATGACTCGTACCTCTTAACTCTTAAAAAGTTCTGTGGTTGTTATTTTCCAGGGGACAGGTAAATATACAGGCAGATCGGAGATGGGTGCTGTGCTTGAGGGGAGGGTGGAGTGGCTGTCTGTGTGGGTGGGGGTTTCCCAGGTTGAGTATACCACCTCCTACCTTCTTATTCTTAAAAACAAGGGTATTCTTATTGCACTCTTTCCTGTTGCATGGTGGGTTGTTTTATTATTTTTTTAAGCAATTTTTTTCATTGGTGTTACAAATCCTGTGATTTTGACCAGGCTTTATTTTAATTTTTTTAAAAACTAACAAATTAGCAGAAATGTAAGCAAACTGAGAAACAGGTTATTTTTCTTTTAAAAAAATTCTTTTACTTTAAATACTTCAATGATTTATTTGTTTTATGTACATTGGTGTAAAGGTATCAGATCCCTTGGAACTGGAGTTAGACAGTTGTGAGCTGCTATGTGGGTGCTGGGAACTGAACCCTGGTCCTCTGGAAGAACTCTTAACCCCTGAGCCATCTCTCCAGGCCCCCAGGTTAGCCTTTTGAGGGTGAAAATAGTCAGGGAGGATGTAGTTGGGTGAGACCACTGTGTGGAGAACTTGTGTATTCTTGTTGGGTGGGGCAGCATGAAGCTAGGGCTTGGATGGGATGCCTGTGCCCTGGTGAAGACCTTCTCCCAAACTTTTCTCCCTCCCCTCCCTAACCTCTCAGCACCCCCTTCTTCCCTTCTCTTCCATTCCTTTATTGGAAGAGGGTCCTATCCCTCCTCTTCCAGCCTGCCAACCCTCCTCCGCCCCCTTGTACTGCTGTTCTGTTGCTGTGTCCCTAGTGACCTCTCTGTTTCATTGCAGCGACTTTGTGACTGCTGTATTCCCCTTAGGCAATTAAAAAAAAGTAATTCACTCATTGTTCAAACCCAGAAAACAGAGATAAATGAGCAAATAACCCTTGTTCTTTGATTTTTCTAGAGGTAGCCACTGTTTTCTCACTCTCTCTTTGAGTCAGGGTCTCACTATGTAAACCAGGCTGGTCTGGAACTCACAGAGATCTGTCTGCCTCTGCCTCCTGAGTGCTGGGATTAAAGGCCTGATTACTTTTTAGTTGATTATGCACCCTCCTGGGATTTTTATACATGCATCACAAAACTTATACATCCTATAGGATCTCCCTTCCTAATGCAAATAGTGGGAGATGCATAGGCCCTGGCTTTGTACTTTTTCACCCAGGGAATGAAGACAATTGACCTGAGCAGACATAGGTATCTCTGGGCATCTGATATGCCTTGTTTGTTTGATTGATAAATTGATTGATTTAGTTTTTCAAGACGGGGTTTCTCTGGGTACCTTTGGAACCTGTCCTGGAATCCACTCTGTAGATCAGGCTAGCCTGGAACTCACAGAGATCTGTCTGCCTCTGCCTTCCGGGTACTGGGATTAGAGGTGTGCGCCACCACCCCAGCTCATGCCCAGTGCTTTAGTGAAGTACTCTTTATTTCTTAAGGGTGCTGCATCTCCTCCTTCACTGTTAGGCTCACTCACACTGCTGCTGGGGTAGCACTCAAACTCCCCACGAGGGTCTGGAGCATTCACAGGCTTTATCTATTCTTGCACATTCTGGCTACCCTACCTGCCTTCAGGAATCCCTGGCTACAAGCCCCTCTTGGTTCCCTCAGCCGTTCCTCACTCCCACAGGATCGGATATGCTCTCAAGCTGCTGGACATGCTGTCCACGCCCGGTTTGTCTGCTTCTCTCATTAGGTGGTGAATCCTAATGAAGCGAGAGATGGACCTAATTAATTTTCACCCATAGGGATGGAACATACATGAACAAATGAACAGGACACATTCATGAACAATCTCACCTGCTGTAACAGTTGAGGAGACCGTTTGGAGCACTGAGTCAGGGTTGCTATGGGGTCTCAAAAGACCCCTCATATTTGGGGTGATGCAGTAAGCAGAGATCAAGCCTACAGACAGAAGATGGGCTGTTACTTTTCAATGTGGCAATTCTGGGGTTTAACGGAACATGTTGTTGGCAGTTAGATATGTGATGTGGGAGCTTCAGCTCTCTAGACAATAATTCAGAGTTGTCTGAACACTTGACTGATGTCAGGGTCTGTGAGCAAAACTACACATTATCAGCAGCGAGAGGGACACTTATCATTCATTAGGACACAGGAGCAAAAGCTGGCAGACAGGAGACAGGAGTACTGTTTTGCGGTCAAAGGAGGCTTTGGACAATGATGCAGGGGTCACAGAGGTGAGGGTAGAGGGTAACCTCTGGATTTAACAGTTCTGAGGTCCACGGTGACGCGAGTTCAGCATAGTGGTGCCAAGATGTGACTCGGGATTAAATGGCAGAGGAGCCTTCCAAGATGCTTGGCTGTATAGAAGTGAGACAGGTAAGTCACACCAAGATGAGGTGGCTCTAAACTTCCTTCCAAGTCAGAGGTAGAGGATTGGACATTGCAGGAAAGTATTAAAAACTCACAAAACTGACCCACAATCTCATTGTGACAATCCGAAAGTGCTGCTGGTCCTCGCTGGCCTTTTCTGTGAATTTTAGCTGCTGAGACCAAGTGTGTGAGTGTGGCTTTGCCTTTGCATTGCAGGATTTGGCTCCAGCATCTGCCCCAAATTAATTGCCACGGTTGATTTGGCTGATGTAATTGGCGAGACCCTGTCTCCTCACTGCTCCCCGGGTATTTCTCCATATGGAGTTATTTAATTAGACAGAAATAAAACTCCTCATTCATTCATTCAGCAGAGATTTATTACTTGTCCATGGTGTAGACCAAGCTTGCTGCTGAGAGGCAGGGCAGGCCTATGACACACACACCACCCTTCATGCTGGAGTGGCCTCATTTACAGAGGGGGCTTCATTTCCACCTGCGTAGTTACAGGTACCGAGCCCAGTTTCTTTTCCTCTTCCTTCCCTCTTCCTTCCTCCCTCTCTTCCTTCCTCCCCTCCCTCCCTCCCTCCCTCTCTCCCCCTCCCTCCCTCCCTCCCTCTCTCCCCCTCCCTCCCTCCCTTTTGGATATGAGCACACTTGCAGTATACACTTGTACTACTTCTCACTTGGTGACATTTGCTCTCAGCAATAAAAACTCTCCAGAAATGTGTCTCTTCATGACTGCCCTTTAAGTTTTTTAAATTCCCCGCACAGCCACAACAGTACTAAGTACATCTTCAAAATTAAGTCCCTCCCTATCTTACATATTTCCCAAAAAGAAAGAAACAAACAAAAAACAAAACAAAAAAATACCCCAAAATAAAACAGAATCCCAAGAATTTATTGGGTCAATGATCATAACTTCTAAAATCCACTTCATATCCACTGTCATTGTATCCCAGAATGTTCCCACTAGTTAAAAAAAACTAATAGCATGTGAATTTGTCTTCCCCTCCCCCCAAATAGGATGATTTGTTTATTTGCTGAGTTGCCTGAAAAAGGAAAAGACTAAAGACCTAAAAGACAGCAAAGGTTCTAGAGAAGTAGTGTGCTGGGCTCTGGAAAAGCTGCAAGGGTTGTACTGAGGCAGGAAGCCCTCCTGCTGAGATGCATCCATAGAGGGAGTGCTACATGCCTGCCCAGAGCTACATGCCTGTCCAGTGTGCCCAGTGCTACATGCCTGCCCAGTGCTACATGCCTGCCCAGTGCTACATGCCTGCTCAGTGTGCCCAGTGCTACATGCCTGCCCAGTGCTACATGCCTGTCCAGTGTGCCCAGTGCTACATGCCTGCCCAGTGCTACATGCCTGTCCAGTGTGCCCAGTGCTACATGCCTGCCCAGTGCTACATGCCTGTCCAGTGTGCCCAGTGCTACATGCCTGCCCAGTGCTACATGCCTGCCCAGTGCTACATGCCTGCCCAGTGCTACATGCCTGCTCAGTGTGCCCAGTGCTACATGCCTGCCCAGTGCTACATGCCTGCCCAGTGCTACATGCCTGCTCAGTGTGCCCAGTGCTACATGCCTGCCCAGTGCTACATGCCTGCCTAGTGCTACATGCTGCCCAGAGCTACATGCCTGCCCAGAGCTACATGCCTGTCCAGTGCTACATGCCTGCCCAGAGCTACATGCCTGTCCAGTGCTACATGCCTGCCTGTCCAGTGCTGCATGCCTGCCTGTCCAGTGCTACATGCCTGCCCAGAGCTACATGCCTGTCCAGTGCTACATGCCTGCCCTGTGCTTGTGCAATGCTAACTGGCATGCAAGGCCCTTGTGAAAGCTCCTTATGGATTCATTTCCTTACAGGGCAAAAAACAAACTCATTTTGGCAGAGAAGGGTGGGAGAAGGGGAGGCCGCCACAAAGCCTGGGCAGGAGATGCACACGGTGGAAAGACACAGATGCCCAGATATTGTGACGCCACATGTTGCCGATGACAGTAAGTGGGCACTTGATCTGTGTTCCTGGAACCCTGTTTCAGGGCTCAGTGAAATCAAGAATTCACAGTTATTTGATTAATTTGATGAATGTTCCAAATGAGGAACTCCAGGTCAGGGTTTGTCTCCGACCTAAATTATACAGTGCAGTTGTCTACAGTGATCAAATTAACCAGCTGATTGCCAAATCCCTCTTTCTCTCCATCCCCTGTGGACGCAGCTTACAGAACTAATAGCACTTGCACTGGACTCTGCCCCAGTCTATTTTGGGATAATTGATGCCTTTGTGCTCCTATCCCTGCAGCTTGGTACCAAACACTACTGCTTTGTGCAGAGCACGTCAGTCAGCGATTTATTACCTCAAAATGCACTCTTTCTCCTGTGAAAGCTTATCAATCAGAACTTGGGAGGCAATTTTCCAGACTCCCTCAGGAAAATCTTGTTTTACTGCTAAGGAACATATTTGATTCTTCATATCTTTGAGTATAAAATGAGTCGGTTTTGGGATGCGCATGATCCTTCTTTCATTTCTCCCGCCATCACTTTAAAGCATGTCTGTGTTCACTAGAACTCTTCCTGAAAGAAAAGGACCGATGATCTTAACTTCCTAAAGAACAAGGAAAACAAATTACAGTGAAATGGCGGCCAGGAAGCATTTCATTCTTTACTGTGTACCTGCCTCCTTCCTAAATCGGTCATGGCTGTAACCGAGGCTTTGCCATGAGTGGAGGTAGTTACTAAAGTCAACTCAGGTCTGAAGTTCTATGAGCTGGCCTGGATGCTGCTTGGAGTTTCTTTTCTATGTTCTTGTGTGTCTGTGTACAGGAGCATACAGGTGCATGTGTACACACCTGTGTGTGTCCCTGCCTGTGTGTCTACACACATGTAGAGGTCAGAGGTCACCTTTGGCTCTCATTACTTTTTTTTTTTTTAAGATAGTGTCTCTCACTAGCCTGGGGCTCACTCGTTGGATTAAGCTGGGTAATCTGTGAGCCCCAGGGATCCTCTGTCCCTGCCTCATAATTTGTGAGTAAGCATGCCACCAACCGCACTGTCCCCGGACCCCAGCCTCTGGTCTTAAGCAACAGGGTACCTGTATGTTCAAGAGAAACGAGCCAGCTGGTTGACTCGTCAACCCTCACTCTCCAAGGTTCTGATGGCTGAGATCTTAGAGAATTTACTCCCTGCTTTGCCGGCAATGCAGTCTAGCTGGAAGGCTGCTCCAGTGGAGCATGACTCAGTTCCAAGGGTGCACTCACTCATAGGTGACCACTTACGTCCAAAATGGCTTTGGCAAGGAAGCTTTGTTACATGCTTGCATGACTAAAGTTTTTGAAATGGTAACCTATGTCCCTTTGCTCTTGGGTTGTAACTTGGTCCCTGGTTCAAGTCTCAGGACTGGTCAGGATATGAAGTTGGAGTTGGCCTGGGTGTTTCAACAGCACCAGGAACTGGGGGTGGGTGTGCAGAACTCAGGACACTGATGGAAGCTGGGCTTCCTGGTTCTGACCCCCACTCCAAGTAGAGGAAAGCTTTCGCTTCAGGGCAGAGGAGCCCAGAGCCCAGGGCTTTGTGGGTTTGTTTTTCTTTGAGGTTTATCTTGTTTTGTGGCAATGTCTCACAGCTGTATGGTTCAGATAGTCTCCAACTAAAGATGCTCCTGCCTCAGCTTTCCCAACACTGAGCTCAGGCACAGGTCTGAGTTTAGCTGTTTACTTTTCATTTTCCTGTTTTATTGATTTAGGTTTTGAAACTGTAGACCTGGAAAGTTAAGTTTTTTGAGTGTGGCCCATCTGATGCACATCCATGGTCCAGGTGGCAGCTGCACTCAGTCTGCAGTTTTCTGGGCCCCAGATCTCAGGGACAGACGGAGGGACCAAGGCCCTGTGAGAGGACCAGGATATTGATAGTCAACTGGGGGAGAGACACAGAGGCCTGAAAACAAGGAAGGTGACCCTGTGGCTTATGAGTGACTGACGGAGGAAGTGGGAAAGGAGACAAGGAAAGGTGAGTGCCTAGCAACTCCCCCCCCCCCAGTGAGAGTCACCTGTGCCTGTCAGGGTCTGTGCAGAGAGACACTGACCCAGGTGGCTGTCATAACTCTATGTTCTCATTCGTAAAAACTTCAGGAAGAACTGCAGCAGTGTCGTTGACTCAATGTGACACACAGTGTTGTCAACGTGATAGAATCTAGAATTATCTGAGGAGAGAGTCTCCATTAGAGATCATCTAGATTAGGCTGTAGGGGACTGTGTTAGTGTTCAGGCATCTGTCCTGTCCTGTCCTTGGGGTTCTGACAGGATATACCCTCAGCTGCAGCCACTAAGAGCACCACCTGGGCATATTCACTATGTTCCTTTTTAAAAGGACCCTACCCACCTCCCAATTTTTCTCTCTCTGTTCCTTTCTCTCCCTCCCTCTCCTTCCCTCCCTCCCTCCCTCCCTCCCTCCCTCCCTCCCTCCCTCCCTCCCTCCCTCCCTCCCTCCCTCCTTCTCTCTCTCTCTCTCTCTGTCTGCTTCTCTGCCTGTTTGTCTGTCCCCCCTTTCTTTTCCCTTCTGTTGCTCCTGTCCCCAGAAGCTGGTCTCCCTCTTTTTCCTCCTTCCCCTTAATTTAAAAAACAAAACAAACAAACAAACAAACAAACAACCCCTCCTCCCCCCCCCAAAAAATGCTTCATATGAGCTCTGTCGCATGGTGCTTTTCCAATTACAGCAGACTGTCTTGATTACATTACTGAGGTGGGAAGACTTCACTGTGGATGTACTCTTTCCCCTGCAGGGGATCCTGGGTTGTTCAAGAGTCAAGCATGAGCATGCGTGTTTCACTTGCTTGCTCTGCACTCTTACCTGTGGATATGATAAGACTGGTTCTTTCAAGCTCCTGCTGCCGTGACTTCATTGACATTGATACCTTGAAGCATAAACCAAACAAACAACCCCTACTCCCTTAAGCTGCTTTGTCAGAGCAGGGATTTTTATCACAGCAGTGAAATTAGGAGAGCAGCTGATCACTGCTTGCTATGGTGGGTTTTGCAGTGTATTTTGATGTATTTTGAATGGCCTCTCTTTTCTTCTCCCTCTTCGTTCTTTAAAAACCGCTGCAAATAAATTCTTCCTCATGCTGTAGCCCAAATGCTTCAAATAACAAACAGTAGGAGTATACAAAGGGAGTTCACGGACTGTTTGTTACTTCAGGGGACCATCATTCCAGGTCCCAAGGAAAAGGTCTGTCACCCAGTCAAAGAGCCACTCTCATGAGGAGGTTCACCATTTCTACTTGTGGCATCAAGCAGAGCACTTGCTTGCCCTGGAGTGTTTAGATCCATTCATCTATTGCTTGAAGTTGTGAAATTCTGATGTTAATAACAGTGCCAGAGACTGATTTTTTCCTTTGGTTTCCATCACTCAGAATTCTCAAATATGGTTTCTTTCCAACAGCAGCATATACTTAGATGAGCAGAAACCAGTTGGTGAGTGGCTGGTGACTCTAAAAAAGCATTCTTTACCATTGTGAGGAAGTAGCATTGTTTATTTGCTCTCCCAGCTTGAACATAGTTCATGGAGTAGAGTGTTTCCATGGGTAGAAAATGTAAACGTTATCGATGTGCTTACTGCATGTGTCTTGTTACCTTTCTGATGCTACGTTAAGAAACTCTTGTGTGTGACGGCTCCAACAGGGGAGGCACAGTAGCAGGAGACAGGAGTGAGAAGCTAGCAGGCCGAGGCTCTAAAACCTCAAATCCCACCCCAGTGACATACTTCCTCCAGCAAGGCTCCACTCCTAAAGGTCCCATACCCTTCCCGAACAGCGCCTCCATCTGGAGACCAAGTGTTCGAATACCTGAGCCCATGAGGGACATTTATCATTTGAACCACCACATCTCATCTCTTCATAATTTTTATGAAATCGTGGTATCTCTAGGTATTGAAAGCAGAAAATAGAAAATTCAGCTTTTGAACAGAACCATCAAGAAATGTAATGAGTTTCTCAAATCAAAGGAGTTTTTCTTTTTCTGTCTGTGTCACCTGCCAAGTCTTTGTTTAAAAAGTTCTTAGAGGAAGACACTCTGACCAGCCCTGTGTGGGTTCGTGAAGGGAATTCCCATCACTTGTTAAAAGTCTATGTGCCCTTAATGATGACTTGAAATCACGAAACACATTTTTCTGTGGGCTCCAGGCATTTTTCTGAGACAGGTAACTTTCTGCCTCCCTGAAAGCTCCTTGTGAGAAAGGAGAACAATCGACATTCCCTAATTGCTCCAAGGTTTCCCTCCATATGCTGTATGATTGCAAAGCCGTGATATGTGTCTTCAAGGTCTCCAAACTTAATGCTCTCTGACAGCCCTTTCATTGTAATTGGCCCTGTATGACCCTTTTGCACTCATTGAGCTAATGGTGACTGTTCATTTAGCCAGATGCGAAGACGGAGGAACAGGAAAGCCCACAGCTGCATCTTTGTTGAGTCCTTTCCTCTACGTACTGCAGAAGTGTGCTCTTCACTGATGGCTGGGAGTGGCAGTGTCAACAGACGTGCCACACAGAGAGCACACAGCATGAGGAGTGGAGGTGGCAGCCCCCTGTGAGCCAGCTTCTGCCACACCTGACAGGTCGCCCCTCTTCCCGGTGACTCCCTTCGTTACCTGGTCAGTGGGCGATGTCATCTGTAGCCCATTGAGCCGTGCTCCTGGGATGTTAGGGATTGGCTCTGTGATGGAGATGGAGATGGAGGCTCTGTGGGCCCCATGTGTCCTCTATAGTCCTCTGCTTCCCCTGGACCATAGGGTATTCCCAGTGACAGAGAGCTCTGAAGTCTTCTAAGTCTTAGAAAGCTTCTTTACCTGAGTAGCACTCAAGGCATGGAAGTGTGACAGTCTTGGCCTGTGGCTGTATTTCTCTCTCTCTCTCTCTCTCTCTCTCTCTCTCTCTCTCTCTCTCTCTCTCTCTCTCTCTCTCTCTCTCATGTTCTTCTAGACCAGTGGTTCTCAACCTGCATTTCTTGACTCCTTTGGGGGTGGTATATCAGATATCCTGCAGTTATGAAGTAGAGATGAGATAATTTTATGGTTAGGAATATGAGGAACTGTATTACAGGGTGGTCGCTTTAGGAGGGTTGAGAATCACTGCTCTAGACCATTTTCTCAGAGGGTCTTCAGCTTGTTACTTACATGAAGGACAGGTTCTGACAGGGTATTTAAGAACTAGAGACTGGAGTAGAAAAGAGCAGAAGAGAAAACCCAAACCTCTGGTGCTGAATCCAAGGTCTGTCTCATACATGTGTGTTACTCACAGGCGTTGGTTTGTACACATGGGCAGCACAGAGAGCATGGCATAGTCTGAGAAGATCAAGTTTTCAGTCAGGCCGAGTAATAGACCCCTGAAACACCAGCGTTTAGGAGGGTGATGCAGTTGTGAGTCCTGGGCCAGCCTGGGCTACATAGTGAGATACTGTCTTTTTCTCTTAAATATTTTTTTTATTTGATGTGTATGGATGTTTTGCCTGCATGGGTGCCTGTGCATCCTATGTGCTCAGTCCAAAGAGGCCAGGAGAGGACATCAGATGCCCTGGAATTGGAGTTAAAGCTGGTTGTTAACTGCCACGTGGTGCTGAGATCTTGAAGATTGCTCTCTGGAGGAGCAGCCAGGGTCTTTACTGCTGAACTGTTTCCACACTTCTCAAGACATGTGCCTTAAAGTTCCAAAGTGGGCTGGAGAGTTGGCTTGGCAGTTAAGCCCCATGTGGTTCCAGCACTTACAAGATGTCTCGCAATGGCCTGTTGCTCCAGTCAGCCATTGTTGAACCCACTCTCTGGCCTTTTCTGGTTTCTGCACACATATAGTACATGCGTATGAGAGAGCACGTGCACACACACACACACACACACACACACTCAGCCACACACAAGTATACACACTTTTTTTTAAATTATAAAAACCCAAAACTAACCAAACAAAAAGGCGGATGTTTTGTAAGTGTTTACTCAGGAACCATGGCTCGTCACCATCAACTTCAGTCAGCAATGCACCTAGGTCTCACTTTAAAGTCCTTTAAAGTGCCAGGTGTGGCGGTTCTCACCTTTAATCCCAGCACTCCAGAGGTGGAGGCTGGTGCATTGGAACTAAAGGCCAGCTTAGTCTACATGGTGAGTTCCACACCACCCCGGGTATGGTGTTTGAATGAGAATGGCTTCCATAGGCTTGTATATTTAAATACTTGGTCCAGTTGGCAGAACTTTTGGGCAAAGATTAGGGGTGTGGCCTTGTTGGAAAAGATGTGTCACTGGTCTTTGAGGTTTCAGTGAATCTGTGACATCCCCAGTGTTGTCTCTGCTTCCTGCTTGCAGTTTGAGATACAGGATCCCAGCTATTCCTGCTGCCACGCGTTTGCTCCACCATCAGGATGCTAATCCTCTGAAACTGTAAGCTCAGTTAAACTCCTTCTTTTACGAGTTGTCTTGGTCATGGTGTAGAAAAGTAACCAATGCACAGGCATGCCTAGTGAAACCCTGACTTGAAAAAAAAGTCCTTTAGAATATGAATTTGTTTTTAGATGTTCCTCTTGTATGTAGCACCTTTTTTCCTTTTTAAAAATTTATTTTATAGAAAATTGCAAATGCGTCCCCCATTTCCTCACCCTCCCATCTTCCCATGCCTCCCACCAATCCCCCAACCCACCTGCCACCCACTCCCCAGGGATAGTGAGACCCTCCACGGGGGGGGGGGGCGGTGAGTTCTTTGTAAATTTTGGAGGTCAGCCCTCTAGGGTCACATGTGGGGTTGGAGAAGATCTTTTCCCATTCTGTTGGCTGCCATTTTGTTTTGCTGACTGTGTCCTTTGCCTTACAAGTAGCTTCTCAGTTTCAGGAGGCCCCATTTATTAATTGTCTATCTCAATGTCTGTGCTACTGGTATGTTATGTTCAGGAAGCATTCTTCTGTACCAATTCGTTCAAGGGTACCTTCCACTTTCTCTTCTAAGAGGATTTATGTTGAGGTCTTTGATCCATTTAGATTGAAGCTTTGTGCATGGTGATAGATATGGATCTATCTGCAGTCTTCTACATGTCCCCAACCAGTTATGCCAGCACCATTTGTTGAAGATGCTTTCTTTTTTCCATTGTATAACTTCAGCTTCTTTGTCAAAAATCAGGTGTTTGTAGGTGTGTGGTTTAATATCAGGGTTTTCAATTTGATTCCATTGGTCTACCTGACTATTTTGGTGCCAATACCAAGCTGTTTTCAGGACTACAGTTCTATAATAGAGCTTGAAGTCAGGGATGGTGATGCATCCGGAAGTTCCTTTATTGTATAGGGTTGTTGTAGCTAGCCTGAGTTTTTTGTTTTGCCATATAAAGTTGAATATAGTTCTTTCAAGGTCTGTGAAGAATTGTGTTGGGATTTTGATGGGGATTGCATTGAATCTGTAGATTGATTTTGGCAAGATTGCCATTTTTATTATGTTGATCCTACCTATCCAAGAGCATGGGAGGTTTTTCCATTTTCTGGTATCTTCTTTAATTTCTTTCTTTAAGGACTCTAAGTTATTACTGTACAGGTCTTTCACTTGTTTGATTAGCATTACTCCAAGATATTTTATGCTCTTTGTGGCTATTGTAAAGAGTGATGTTTCCCTGATTTCTTTCTCAGCCCATTTATCATCTGTATATAGTAGGGTTACTGATTTTTTTTGAGTTAATTACGTATCCTGCCCCTTTGCTGAAGGCATTTATTAGCTGTAGGAGTTCTCTAGTAGAGTTTTTGGGGTCACTTATGTAGGTAGCACATTTTTTTAAATTACTTTATTTTTATTTTATGTGCATTGATATTTTGCCTGCATGTATGTCTGTGTGAAGGTGTCAGGTCCCCTGGAATTGGAGTTACAGACAATTGCGAACTGTAATGTGGGTGTTGGGAATTGAACCCAGGCCCTCTGGATTAGCAGCCAGTGCTCTTAACCACTGAATCATCTCTCCAGTCCCAATGTAGCACATTCTTAACCCTTTCTCCAAATCTACCGTCTCTGTATCCTACAGTGAGATGAATTACATTTGTTGTGTTTACAGACTTATTTCTATTATCCTGCACATCTGTTCATACACTTGATCTGAGGAGCTACTGCGCTGTCTGCTTTCTTTGGTGGGAAGGTACTGAAGACTGAACCCAGAGCCTTGTTTGTGCTAGGTACCTGCTCTTCCACCAACGCACACCACAGGCTTATTCAGTATGCTTTGTGTGCTTGCTGCTTTTGTTTCTGAGACAGATTCTTGTTTTGCAGCATAGACTAGCCTCAAACTCACTGCAATCCTCCTGCTTCAGTCTCTGGATTGCTAGGTATACAGGCATGAGACACCATGCCTGTTATGTATGTTTATTTTCTCATTTATTATTTTTAAAAGATTTATTTTTCATGAAAAATTAAAATTTATGTTTTAATTAGTTCTTTGAAATTTCCAGACATTCTGTTTTGCTTGTGTTCACCCTCCCCTTCCCAGATCCACCTCATGTTGCCTACCCAGCTGTTTGAGTTTGCATTGCTGTGATAAAACACCATGATCAAAGCAACTTCTAGAAGGGAGGGTTTACTGGGGACTTGCAGTTCCAGAGGGTAAAGAGTCCATCACTATCACAGCAGGGGGCATGGCAGCAGACAGGCAGGCATGGCGTTAGGGCAGCAGCTGAGAGCTCGAATCTCTATCCACAAACTGTAGGTAGAGAGAGTTAACAAAATGGTCTGAGTCTTGTAACCTCCAAGCCCACCCTAGCAACATATTTTCTCCAACAAGGTTACATCATCCAATCCTCCCCAAACAGCCACCAACTAGGGACCAAGTATTAAAATGCCCAAGACTTATAGAATACATCTCATTCAAACACTATACTGCCCAAATTTGTGGCATTAAAAATGAACTTTTCAAGACCAATTTGTGTTGCCCAAATATTCTTGGATGTATGGTCATTCCCCGGAGTGAGGTCAACTCATCTCTTAGAGAAAATGTCCGTCCTTTATTCAGGTGCTAACAATTGTCAATAGCTCCAAGGCTAGTGATGGGATTACATGCCCAACATTCCCTGCTCCAAGCTGGGATTGTGTCTGGTTTGGGCTTGCCCAGGTTTTATGCATGCTGTTCCAATATCTCCGAGTTCATATGTACAACTGTCCTACTGTGCCCAGAGCTTGTTTCCTTGTAGTCATCTGATGCCTCTGGCTCTTGTACTCTTCTTACCCCCTTTTCTGCAATGATTCCTGAGCCTTGGGAGAGAGGTACGGAATATATAATCCCTTTAGGGCTGAGCATCCTTCAGTCTCATTTTCTGTACTTTGGCCAGTGTGGGCTTCTGTGTAGTCACAATCTACTGGAAACTGACATTTTCTCTGATGAAGGTTGAGAGATACATTGATTTATGGGCATAATACCAAGCCGTTAAGAGTTGGTTTAATACCTTTTAAGGTTAAAAACAAAGTTTATTGATTGCCTATGTGTATGTATGTGCATGCATAAGTGTGTTTGCCCAGGGAGGAGATAAAAAGGCTTTGGATTCCCAGGAGTTGGAGTTACAGGGAACTGTGAACCATACATGGCTGCTGGGAACTGAACTTAGGTCCACTGGGAAAGCAGGAAATACCTAACCACTGAGCCATCTCTCCAGCACCTATTTTCTCATTTCTTGACTTTTAAAATTGATTCTACTGAATTCTTCTTTTTAAATTATATATTATTTTCTAATTTCAGACATAAATACAATGTATTTAGATCATACTCATCACCTTTCCCCCTCTCCAATTCATCATAGAGCAGCATCCCCAAGTCAGTTCTACACCTGACTATGTTGATTTTTTAAAAAAAATTATGTGTGTTTGCGTGGCAATGTACACACCTTTAATCCTAGCACTCAAGAGGCAGAGGCAGGTAGATCAAGGCCAGCCCGGTCTAGAGAGCAAGTTCCAGGACAGCAAGAGCTACACAGAGAAACCCTGTCTCAAATAACAGCAACAAAACTAAGTATATTTCTCTCTGTGTGGGCGTGTGTATATGAATGTGGGTGCTCACAAAGGCCACAGGACCAGATGTCCTCAAAACTGAAGTGATTGTGAATTACCAGACAAGGATGCTGGGACCCAAACTGGGTTTGTCTAGAGTATATGCTCTTAACAGCTGAACTGTCTCTCCAGCCGCACTGAATTCTTCCTCATGGGGATGCACATCTTATATTCTTCTTATAGATTTTCAGCAATTATTTAAAATTGTATTATCAGTGTATCTATTCCTTAACCATTGTGTCCTGCTTCTTCTTTCTCTCTTTTATTTTTAGTAGTTCCTTCAGATTCTTTTCATGGTTCCATCTGTGACAATTTATATTGTGGTTTCTGGGTTCCTATTTGTTTATTACTCTTGAAGACAGTTGAGTTAGAATTCCATATATATTTCTTATAGGTAAAATGCCAATTTTTTCCTATTGTTTGGGAAATTTGTTCTTTAATCATGTTGTGTTTCACCCTTAACTCCTTGACTATAAATTCATTTATATATTTATATTTTCAACATACTGCTTATACTGTAAAATATTTTGACATTAAATATCATTATAGATTATCTTCCCATGTCAATTAGTCTGCATCTGTCATGTGGCTGACTACATTTACATATGGTGGGAAACTGACACAGTTGATCCCCTTTTGATTCGAATACACATGCTGCACACGTTCTCGGAACGGAGCTGACATTTTCAGCCCGTCATTGATGTGCTGAGGCAGCTCACACTGTTTCAGACACCTGTGTGCATCTCTTGATCCACATTCATTTCCGCAGTCAAGGTACTGACACCTTGAACATCAACAGATGCTGCAAATCAGGGATCTCTCTTCATTTTCTGGCGAGCATCTCCCCTACATCCCATTGATTATCTTCCTATATGTACTTGTTACTTCCTACTGATATCCCTATACCCTTCTCCTCTAGGCGTAGTCTTGCCAAGCTCCAGAGTCATTCCTGACTTGAGCAAAATGTCTGTGGGTAGCATCACATCCTCTGCTTGGGTCATGGAATCATCCATTCACCTGCACATCTGTTAGTCCATTTGTTCATGCGTTCATGAAGACATCACAAGGGTCTAGTAGCATGTTGGGCAGCAGGGACACACAGTTGAAGAGGCAACCTACCAAACCAAGGTCAGCCTCTGTTCTCAGGGAGCCTTCTATTTTGGGAGCAATCCCTAGCAGGGCTGCAATTCTGAGGTTCACTGTGCCTTGAGCCTAACTCTTCCTGCCTTATAACACCCAAGCCCACTCTGTGTGGAGAGGAGTGGTGGACGCATGGCAGGGTCGCGATCTTCTGCTTACAGATGTATATTTCTCATAGAAAACATAGCTTGCACTTCTTTAAAGAGGAAAAAAATCCTTACTGGCTAATTCCCAGTCCCAGTAACTGCCTGGACATCTGAGACATACATTCTGCATCTAGGAGTTATATTTGGTATCCTTACTGGCCAATTCCCAGTCCCAGTAACTGCATGGACATCTGAGACATACATTCTGCATCTAGGAGTTATATTTGGTATCCTTACTGGCCAATTCCCAGTCCCAGTAACTGCATGGACATCTGAGACATACATTCTACATCTAAGAGTTACATTTGGTAGGACTCTATAGAGGAAAAGAATTGATAGAATGTGTACACCTATATTATAGAGGGGATTCACTTGCATGGCTTGCATGACTGGTACTAGATAGTTCAACAACAAACCTGCTAGAGAGGCCGAGAGCCTGGTACTTGTTCATTTGATGAGGTTGCCTGTGTCAGTAGTCCCAGTCTGAGGGCCTGAGGTTCCCTGGGGAGTCCCTGGTATTCAGTTCATGTCAGAAGGCCAACATGACATGGGCCTTCCTGCCTCAGTTTACCCTCTCTGCAAACACTCCCAGGGACTTGCTCAGAGGTCTGCCTTCTAGTTGACTCCAAATCTTGCCAATTTGTCCAGCAAGACAAGTCATTGCAGGACTTGATTTCCACTTACTGCAAATTTCAGAAAATTACTAAAGAAACCGAAAATTTGAAATACCAATTACTTTTTAGTTTTATATTTTGGTGAATTCAGGATAACTTTATAGTCATAAGAAAAATATCCAGTTTTTCTTCTAATTCACATGGTTTACAAATAAAAATTAAATGGGAAGAATGTTTTTTTGCCAAGCACCTAAGATTTTAGAGTTTAAAAATGTTACTGAGATCTGTGACAAGAAACCTCACAAGAATAATATCTGGCCAAATAGCTTGATTGGGTGGATTTTTAATTGAATGGATTATTCCATCTTTACATTAACATGATAAAGTTAATGTCTCAGATTGCCTGGGTTAAAATAATTACAGAGTTATATGCTTTATAAATTACCGTTAAGTATTGCTTGTGAAAAGCAATTTATTGCATGTGTGTGTGGTCAAGAGAGAAGAATGGTACTTGGAAGTGATGGGAATCTGCTCGACCCCTGTTTCTATCAGGGTCCTCACTGAGTGAGTGTATATATCTCCACTCTGCAGAGCAGCATGGATGTGTGGTGGGGACAGGGCCCAGGAGCTTACCCACACTAGGCCAATTCTCCCACTGAGGGATAGCCCAGAATGCACAGAGTTCACAGAACAGGAATGGGTACAAAGCAACATGTTGATATTTTACACAGGTTTCTATGAAATTTGGGTGTAGGTCAGGCATTTATTTGTTCTTAAAGATGCCCCACAATTCCTCTGAAGCTCTATATTATTGGTTGAAAGATGGTGACACAAGCGCCTACTTTGTGTGTCATGAGGGTAATGAATGTCTGGAAGATGTCTGGGGACACAAGCTTTCCTTGTCATGTGTTCAGTGAATGGTGGCCATTCCTGAGTCAGTTATTGCCTTGACAATGCTTGGAGACCTCACAGGTCAGGGGGCTTTGGGTTCACTGGTTCAGATGAGCAGGGCTCTCTAAACATCGGAGCAGATTTTTAAAATTTGACAAACATGGTTTGTAAAGAGGAAAATAGTGTGTACATCTTGAGGGAACAATTTCCAAGCTGTGGAGTAAGGCTACAAAGGATGGAGGCTGACTTCAGGTGAGCTGCAAATGCTAACAGAGACTTAACTCCTGGGGAGTTTTAAAAAATAGAGTGTGCTGTGCGGTGTGTGTGTGTGTGTGTGTGTGTGTGTGTGTGTGTTACCAAGGGGGAAGGGAAGAGGGAGGGGGAGGGAAAGGGGGAGAGAGAGGAGGAGTTGCACCTCTTCTTGTCTTCAAAGCCAGTCCTGGGAGCTCTACCCTCGCTTCATCATCTAAACCAATTACCTCCCAAGAATCCCACCCCGAAATGTCACCACACTGGGGTTTAGTTCTTCATCAAATGCATTTAAAGGGTTACAAACATTTAGACTATGAAGCAGGAAAGAAGCCCTCAGAAGAAGCCATGACCCTGGGCTCCTGTCCACAACTCCAAGAAAATTTATTACTGTTTTTCAAGCCACTTTAGTCTCAGGCCTGAGAAGCAGTATAACTGGAGGAGTTGAGCTGTCTGAATTCTTTTATTGATTGATTGATTGAGACAGGGTTTCTCTGTGTAGACCTGGCTGTCCTGGAACTCACTGTGTAGACCAGGCTGGCCTCAAACTCAAAGATACTTGCCTGCCTCTGCATCCTGAGTGTTGGGATTAAAAGCGTGCATGTTCGGCTGGATTTTTATTTTCTAAAACAAAACAAAAACTGGGTAGTAATTTGAAATTAATGAAGTAACTTATTTGAATTAGAAAAGAAGATGGTAAAAGTAGAATAGTATTAATTCATGGTAGCTCTTAAGTTTTATTTTTCAAAAAGACAGAATATACAAGTACAGCTTGATTTAAAGGGAAAGAGAAAACCACTAAAGACTGCATTATAACTGGCTAAACAAATGAGCGGGTTATGTTTATGAGGAAAATTTTCAGTATGATACTCTCACTTAGAGATGGTTCCAAGGGAATTTCCGAATATAATGTGACCTTTCCCCCACCAAATTGACTTTGCATCAACTTTCCAAGAATATACTTATTGCATAAATTAGGCTGCACTGTGCTTGCTAAATACTTAAGGTTTGATTTAACAAGTGATTTCTGGATGCAGGAGGCGGCCAGCCCTGTAGCTGCCTCTTAATGCATGCATAAACTGTGTTGGTAATCAGGGCTGTGCAGGGAGTTCACTTTGCACCTTCTAGGGTGCCAATTTTCAGAAACTGCGAGAATCCAATAGAAAAGTCTCACCTAAGATTCATCTGTGATCTAAATGGCAGGGGAAGCCATTGTCATTCATTTTACATGCACACTTGGCCCAGGTTGTCAGCTGAGCACCTCTGGACTCTAGGGAAGGATTTTTGCTGGCTTTCGAGAGTCCTGAGAATGGAAATGGTCAGCCAAGGTACTTCATTATCCTGATCAGAAAACAATTGCTAATTAAAACAGAAGGGTATACTTGGTCCTTTGCAATAGCCCGGACTCTTTGTCCTGCGGTGGGGCAGGTGATCAAAGACCACTAAGCAAACAAACATCTATAATTAGAAATGGATTAAATAAGTTGGGTGTGGCTGCACATGCTTGAAATAAATTGGGGAGACTGAGATGGGTGGATTTTTATGAGTTTGAGGTCAGTCAGAGAATTGAGATCTTATGTTAAAAACAAAACAGAACCCATCAAGTAAATGGTAGAGTATATGGAATTCTATGGAAAAAGGGCTTTAAGAGATGAGCAAAGTCAGTTTGATACTGAGGAAGGTAATGCAGGAGGTGAAATATGAACCAGGACTTGGAAGTAAAAATTATAAAGAAAAGGACATGTAGAGGCATTTGGGCTAAAAGCAGGTTGAAGCAAGGGAGAGACATAGGAGCCCATCTGCTGTAAGATTAAGAAAGTTTACGTTTGAATTGTCCTAGCCACAAACGAGTGTACTGTGACTACCATCTTGGCAATGAAGGAACTATGGCTTAGTGTTTGTGTTGTTGCTCTGAGTCCACAAACTGAATTGGACATTGGTCCAGAGGGTGGAGTCCACTTTCAGCTGGTTGGTACCCACCATAGAGGTTTCTGGCCAATTCAGAAGAGATAGAGAAACACAGAGTGGAAGAAGAGGGGGCTTGGAAAAGATTTGTGGGCTTTTCTATCTGGAAACATGGAAGGTAGGGTCAGCTGAACTTTCCTCCACTGTTCTTTGAATTTATTGGATTTTTATATCAATTTCTGACTCCTGAGTTTTATTAATGCTAGAGCAATTAAGATAAATGCATAAGAGGTGTCCAAGCTCCAGAGTCTTCCTGGGTTCCACATAGGTACCATTCACTAATAGAGCCCTATTGCTCAAGATAGGGCTCACTGTGGTGCATGAGTTTCCGCACTGAATGGGATGGAAATTCATCTGAGCAAGACGGCATCTTGCTCAGCATCTCCTCCCTCTCTGCAACTTGTCTTGTCACACTAGCTTATGAAAGTCAATGTCCTGGGAATGCTCTCTCGGTAAGCTATTTGAAAAACAAAATCCCCATGTCATGCTCTGTCATCTAAGGCACTGCCATCTCCAGGCTTGCCCCTAAGCTGTGGTTATTCCTCACAGGGTTTCTGTGCTGTGGGGGAGGATGTGCTCTGTCCCCCCCGTCAGTAGACACTGGCCATCAGATCATCATGCTTAGAGACTAAGAGTGGCAGCAGTGGAGATCTCACTATTACACAGCATGTGAGTCAAGCACCCAGATCTCCCTGCCCCAGTTTGGCTCTCTAATTATTTTTGTATTTTCTAATGAGGAAGATGGAAGGAACATATTCCTGCCTATGATCACAGACAGGTTGTAAGTGACATCAACTGATAGATAGCCATGCTTGACTTCACAGCTCCAAAGTCTAGTTGTACTTATTAGAAAAAAAGAGGCAGCTTGATAGGCTGCTTTCTGCATAGTTAAGGTTCTGCTCAGACTGTAGGGGTAACCACATTAATGGTGGATAGCCAATAAGATAATAAACCAGCCTGCCTCCAACTTAGGCTTGAAAGCTATCTTACAGTAAAGACAAACTAGGCTCATTCCTGTTATGATTAAATCTGTTTCTCAAGGATTGGGCTATGCCTCACCTGTAACCTTAACTACAAATGGTTTTGTACTGCCTGTTGCAGGAAATAGCAACCACAGTTTTGTTTCAAAAGTTGTTTACAACTATCTTGCAATCCTGCCTTTGTTTCACAAGGTTGCTATGCCTACCTGTTTTTATGGTTGTCTTGTTCTGACCACCTTGCAACCATGTCTTTGTTTCAGGAGTCGTTGTGACTAAGTTATTATGTTTATGCTTTTTTTTTTCTGTAACCCTGCCTATTTGGAAGCCCCCTAACCCTGAGTTATAAAAACTTTGTCTTCTTCATATCCAGCGCTGACCTCACGAACCCCACCTTAGTGGGAGGCAGCCCGGGGCCATGAATAAAAATGCTTGCTTTAATTAATTGCTTGCCTTAATTAATTTGGCCATGTTGATTTGGGTTGGTGGTCTTTCTCCTGGAATCTTTGGGGTTAGCAAAGCCCTTCTGAAGGATTCCTAAGTGTAAGCGAATGGCAAGGTGGGCTGGGGAGTCTTGAAGAATGGAGGAGAAGCAGTGACCATGTGATCAACCAAATGGAGAGTAATCAGAGATTCCATAACACTTATGAGCTGCACAACCTGAGCAGCCAGGATGCAGGGTCAGCATAGCAGTAGGAGGCAACAAGAGATTCTTGAGCAGGGAAACAGAACCATACTGTTATTGGTGTAGTTTAGATACAATCTTGGAAGCTAGATGCCTAGCAGACAAGAGGTTGTTCCAGAGATACCCCTGGCCTCTTTGACTTTTTACCCTATCTCTTGGTTTGCTCTCAGGCGTCCTTCCTGGACCTCACCATCTTGTCAAAGGCCATCAGCCCATCTTAGGGTATCTATGCTCTGGTCAGGGGCCCAGCACCCTTGCTTAAGTCTTTGGCTTGCCCAAGGAGGATCCTGCACTGAAATCGAAGTCTCCTTACTTTAGGGCTCTGCTCCCTGAGCTATCTATACCCATGTGGGGGTGCCCCACACCCTGGATCTGGTGGTGTTCCCTGTGGAGAATTATAGATAGAGAAGATGATAAGGATGCACAAATGTTACTAAGGAAGACTTCCTGGTCAGGTAAATTTTCCCTGCTGGTTACCTAATGTGGAGAAGGGAATGGAAAAGAGCTAGTGCTTGGGTCTTTTGTGTTGCTCAGAGTTCATGCTGCTCTGGGTCAAGAGGCCAGGCTTCTTATTCTCCTTCGGGTCTCCTCTGCTTGAGTTTTAAACATCCTCTAAGCCTGCAGGGTCTTTACAGAATTTTACCTGTGAAGACACAAGATTGAGGTAAATTGCTTTAGTGGATTTCAGGGAGGAAAAGGATAGGTGGAGAATACCTTTGGAGAAAGGAAGTGGGGGGGGAAAGGCTGGGGGAGAGGAGAGGGAGAGGGAGAGGGAAAGGGAGAGGGAGAAGGAGTAGGAGAGGGAGAGGGAGAAGAAGAGAGAGGGAGAGGGAGAAGAAGAGGGAGGGAGAGGGAGAGAGGGAGAGAGGGAGAGAGGGAGAGAGGGAGAGAGGGAGAGGGAGAGGGAGAGTCTATTAAAGCTGTAGTGTATCAAATCTCCAGGTCTGGAGAGAAAAATCTAAACAAATGTGTAGCCATGTCTTTGAGAGCTGAAACCCAAGTCAGGAAGGAGTCTCTGCTCTCATCCTTTGCAAAGAGCTGCCTCTGGACCTCCTTGAGTAGAGAATTAATGAGGGGAGTGTATCCTGCCTGGTGTGCCTATGAAATCGGCTCCTGAAGGAAGGTTGGTTGCCCAGTCTTAAACATTGGAATTTCTAGAATGAGAGTGTGGAGCACTTCTGTAATGTCACCGCAATGAAAAGCACCCAGAACTATGCGGACCTAGGTTCCAGTCCCAGGTGTCACAGAGCAGTTGCGTGGCATATGGATATGCCCCTGAAGTCTACAGTCTATGTCCTCTCTTAGATGCTGTCCTGGGGCGACTGCCCCTCTGCTGATTCCTATGGCCTGGGAGTTGGCATTAAATCCCTAGAGCTGAAGACCAGGCCTCAGGGAGGAGGGGCAGTAGCTTACTGGGATGTACCCCACTTTCCCTGTCTGGTTTCCTTAGTCACACTCTCTAGAGGTACACATCATATGCTTCAGCCTTGATTGTTCATAAGGGTGCTTCTCCTTGAGACTCCCAGGGTCTTTCTTGTTGGCTTTCAGAGCCTAGCATGCAGACACTCTGGATATGGCCGGCCACCACAAAGACTATTGTTTTTACTTCAGTGTTTACAAAGCTTCTAGCAGTACCATGAAAAGACTGAGAGCTTCCTCCATCCAGTCCTTCCTGCTCTCCTTGTCACCCTCGTTCTCTCCCTTTTCTGTCTCTCTCTACCTTTTTTGTTTTTTCATCTGTTCAATCATTTTGTTATAATTTTATTTATTGATTAATTTATGTTTCGGGATTTTCAGAGACAAGATTCTCTTGTAAGCCAAACTGGCCTCAAACTCATGTTGTAGTTAAGGATGGCCTCAGCCTTCTTGCATCTACCACCTAAGTGCTTGGGTTACAGGGTTCTAGCACACCCAGCTTCCTTCTTGGTCAAACAAGGGCATAACGACATCTTATTACCATATCCCTGGAACTGGAATGACAGATGGTTGTGAGCCACCATGTGGGTGATGGGAGTTGAACCCAGGCCTTCAGCGAGAGCAGTCAATGTTCTTAACTGCTGGGTCATCTATCCAGCCCAGCACCTTTTATTTGGTGCTGGGCATGCAGCTGGCATTAGATGCCATTGTCCACAGGTGTGAAGCTGTCAAAGCACAAAGCAATGAAAAAGAAACGCCGTCTCCTGTGAGGGCCCAGCCTGAGGCCCAGCATAGACAGGTGTTTGACCAGCACGTGTGATGCTCACGCTCATTTCCCTGTGGAAATGTTGGCACAGAGACAAGATAATTCTATTACAATTTCTATCTTTAAAGGAAATACAATTTTAATTTAAAAGCTAGTGCATACTGTTGAAAATTCAGAACACACTGACTCCTTATCTTCATGGCCAGTTCTGTTGGGAGGCACCCTTGCAGCAAGTTTACAGGGATGATGACAGTCTTTTGTAGAACATGCAAACAACTAAAGATGTTAAACCAGTCTGCAGACATGGGAGCCCATGGCATAGACTACAGTCTGGACATGTCCACCCTGCTCTGCAGAATGAGAACAATGACAAGCTTAGCTATGGACCCCTGTGCTCCAGTCTGAGCTGAATCCTGTCTTAACATGGCCCTGGGTCCATTGGTGTGACCACTTCTAGGGCCCCTGTCTGGTCTCTTATAGTCCTGGATGCTGGTCTAACCCCTGTTTTCCAGGAACTTTCTCTAGTGTCAAAGTGTATGGGGTCAGAAAGGTCATGCTCACATCTGGATCATTACATCTGTATCACCAATATTGATATATTGAAACTTTATTCCTTTGAGTCACTATGAGAAACAGCTTCCAGACTGGCCCTCTTCTCCCCTGCCCCGTTCTTGGTCTTCTTGAGGCCATAATGTGCTCCCCCCCACCTCTGCCATTTCCAGATGCATTTTCTGGACTCAGATGTGACAGCTCTTCAGTGACCTTGAACTCAAGTCTCACGATTCTCCAAGGCTGCACACTTACCTAGAATGCCTCCTTCAGGGAGACATCCTTCTCAGTCATTTTTGCCGATCTAAATGCTACCATGGCAAAACCTTGTGAGGATATGCACTTGCTCCCCTGTTTTCTGCATCTGAACCTCATGGTAAGCTGTAATCATCTGTTATCACAGCTGCCCCCCTCCCAGAAGACCACAGGTCTGGGGAAGACCCTGATCTCCAGGTCTAGCACGTAGTAGGTTTGCAGTGTCGTCTGGAGAACCACTAGTGCTTATAGAAGAAATCTTTGGCTCATGTGAAATGAAATAGCCTCTGGGCTACTGAGATTTTGGGATTTTGCTCAAAATAATAAAGTTGAAGGGGAAACCTTGCTCGACCTGTTGGAATGCACAATGATAGATTTCATCGCTCACTCGGTTCTCAGTGCCATATGGCTTTCCCTCCCCGGACTGCTCTGTTGAGAATTACTTTTGCAGGTAATTTCCTAATGATTGCCTTGGGATAAACAAATTTATCAGACTTGTTTGGCTAATGTATTCAAGGAAGATCACAGGGGAAAAGTTTAATCATCGAAGAAGCCAGCCGGTGTCTGTCATGAGAGGAAGGGTCCAGAGCTGACGGGTGCCGAGCTGTGGTTGCTATGACTGCACGTACTTTCCGATCCCTTTGTGAGGTCAACTGCCGCTCCCAAGCTGATTGGCTAAAATGAGATTACCCTGCTGGCCAACCATGGGGAGTTAATTTCATCAGAAAGAGAAGGACGGTGGGAAACCCTGTCACGATGCTACAGAGGAATTTTCCTCAGCAATCCACAGAGTCCACGTTTGCTTTTATTAAATTGATATGTTCTGTCTAATGAAACAATGTAAGGAGACAGACAGTGGCATTAGTCTGTTTTGTACAGCCATGGGAACTTTAGTCTGCTTTTGTCAGGAAACTGACTCTCAGAGTTAACCTTTATTTTCCTGTAATGCATCCACATAGCTAAATGCTATCGTCACATGCATTTATATAATTGGAGATGGGTGGCTGTGGAAGGCACAAAGGAGCTGGCACAATGGCAGCTATCTGCTTGCAAGGCTTCAGCCCAAGGGACACAATGGGCACAGAAACTTTACACAGAACTACTGATTGCTGGACTGGAGACATCCGTGTGGTGGAACGAAGAGCCCCATGTTGCACAAGAATCTCCCTAGAAGTCTTCACCATCACCCCATTCTCCACTTGGCATAGTCTTTGTTCTAGGAATTAATCACATGGCTTCACTGGTTATGTTTTAATTCTGCGCAGGGAAGACATGGAGGGAGCTTGGCTTGAAAACAGAGAGAATATCAATCTGCTTGCTCCAGTGGCTGGTGAAGCTAGGTGGGTGAATATGAAAGCATCACCAACATGAGTTCTAAACATGAGCTGAACAGGGATGATGTAGGCATTGAAGCTCAGATGGAAAGGCATCCTGGCATTCGGAAGCCAAGAAATACTACAGAGTCACTGTGAGCATTCTCACAGCTCTGCTCCAGGGAAAGGTTTCCCCACTGCAAGTGTCGTAACTCTGCTGGGGCAGGGGAGGGTTTCCCCAGCGCAGTTGTTACAGCACTGCTCAGCTCTGCTCTGGAGAAGTGTTACAGCTCTGCTCAGGTCCCCAGAGTGTAACCACTCTGTCTGCTAGGGGAAAGTTTCCCCAGCAAAAGTGTTACAGAGCTGCTCTATTCTGCTCCCGCTCTGGTGACAGTTGTTCCAGCTGGGCTCATTCTAGTGAAACTGTCACATTGCACAACAAACCTCACTCAAGAGGTTCATTGGGAAGAAAGAACCCAGGATGGTGGCTGCCTCTAGGGTGAGAAGCAGCAGTTAACTGAACAGGGTATGGAGTTTATATGGGTTTCTTGGGCAGGGGGTGGCTTCCAGGGTAGCCTAGGACTGGTGGATTTTTTTTTTATTGAGCTATATATCTTTTTCTTCACTCCCCTTTTTCCTCCCCCCTACCCTTCTATCCCCCCACCCCCATGCTTCTAATTTACTCAGGAGATCTTGTATTTTTACCTTTCTTAGGCAGATCCATGTCTCTATTAGGGTCCTCTTTGTTATCTAGGTTTTCTGGGGTTGTGGATTGTAGGCTGGTTATTCTTGGCTTTATATCTAATGTCCACTTATGAGTGAGTACATATGATATTTGTCTTTCTGAGTCTGGGTTACCTCACTCAGTATGTTTTTTTTTTCTAATTCCACCCATTTGCCTGCAAATTTCAAGATGTCATTGTTTTTTTTTACTGTTGAGTAGTACTCCATTATGTAAATGTACCATATTTCCCTTATCCATTCTTTGGTTGTTTCCAGGTTCCAGGCTATTACAAATAATGCTGACTGAGAGGTGGATTTTTGAGGCAAGCTTGGGACTGGTGGGAATTTGTGCTCAGGGCCCTCAGTGTTTGGTGGGATTCTGAAGACTAACTCTGGGGCAAGCTCAGAGACTGGTGGGACTTCAAGTCCTGGCCCTGGGGTCAAGGCAGGGCCAGGGTGTTTGTCCTTGGCCCAGGCCTCGGGTCTAGTCAGGAGCAGAGTGATTTTCCTTGGCCCTTTTCACTCTATTGACAACACCAATAGACAAGCTAAGGTGTATGGGCGAAAGCTTAGGAGACCTGAGTCCTGCACAAAGAACTCCAAGAAACTAAGGAATGTTGACAGTGGGAGAAATTGTCTTTCCCAGGAATGAGCATACCTATTGGTCATCCAATACCAAAGATTAACCCTGAAAACATATATACAAGTAACATTATCCAGACTAAGGAGGTTGTATTTATTAAGTTGATAAGAACAGATACTACACTTTATCTTAGTCAAAAAGCCGAGACGCATTTAAGAGGTTGTATTTATGTATTTAAGGATATGCACACTCACACACACACACACACACTCACACACACGCACACACACTCATACTCATGAATATAATAACATTAACAACAAAAAAAGGAGGTCGTGAACTTGAAAGAGAGAAAGGAAGAGTACATGAGAGGATTTGTAGAGAAGAAAGGGAAAAGGGAAATAATGTAATTATAATCTCAATTTTTTTTAAAGCTAACTGGGTAGAAAATGAAAACTAAGAACGCCCAACTCAGGGCTTGTTTCATTAGTTTTTATTGGAGTATAAAAAATTGATTGAAGGAGCCAATGAAGAGATATTGTTGGTTGAGTTCTGGACACTTTTTATGTTTCTTAGCCATATGTTTTCCCATTTATTAGACTTTAAAAAATCAAATCATTCTGCTGAGGTACAACAGGCTGTTGGCTGAAGGTCCACCCCTGGAGGGGGACCTGAGAGGTGTTTTCCTGAGACCTGTGTTGTGGGTTTGGGACCTATGTACATGTAAGAGAAGTAGGGATCTGGGATGCATAGACAGCTTGCTAAGGGAGCCTGTTAAGCAGGAAGCTCTGGGAGCCCTAGGAGAAGAGAGCAAGAGGATTGCAGGCTGAGTGATTCGACCAGGTCTTTCTCACATCGGGAGGAGGAGCAGGGCGGAACAAACACAGACAAGGTAGTGCAGTGCATGAGGCACCAGTGCCTTGGGCATGCCAAGGTGTTGATCTTACCTGTTTCAATCTCAGCCCCCACTTGTCCTTGGAATCTCCTATGAGACCAGGTTTCTTATTTCTTACTATCACATCCTCTAATGACTGCACAGCAGCTAGAAACTGGGAGGCCAGGGCTCCAGCTCATTTCCTGGTGGTATTCTCTGTAGGATATGGACATGTGGGTCATAGCTGTTCTCACAAAGGCCTTCTTGGCTACTTTTTTCAATTGCTAGGTGGTTATATAAACCTAATCACTTCAAAAGCATTTCAAGTGATGATATCTCTCACTAACATTATCTCCTAGGCCTACTCATTTCAAATTTCGGAAATATTTTTTGTGACTCTTCTTTCTGTGTCCTTCAGGGGGTTTTCCTAGTGTCAATTCCCAATGGTGAGAAGGAATGCTCTGAGAAGCTGTGCTGGTAGAATCTCAGGGTACTTGGCTGACTGTGTTCACATCCTGAGAGGGCCCTAGGAAATCAAAATAAGATAGGAGAGCCTGGTAGCCAATGACAGGTTGCCAGGTTGGAATTTCTCATGTCTTTGTTTTTTGTTCTGTAGTTGGACATGGACCCAAGCCTCTCTCATCCCTAACATGCACTCTGCCACTGAACTATAGCTTGTTTCTCCTCCACGCTCCTGTAGAACCCTGTCTTTTGGGTGTGACATGGCCATTGTTCTCTTGAATGCTCAGTCCCTGTGATTACCCACAAGAGGCCCAGCTCATGTTTCTTGGGAATAGTGTGGGATTATGGGAATAGATGTTGAACTTCAATTTTGGTAGCCTAACAATAAAACCAGCTTGTCTTGAGGCTTATTATCTGGTCATGCTTGCTAAGTATTTAGTTCAATGGTCAGCATAAGGATACCATTTATTTATTTACTTGATGTGTGTGTGTGTGTGTGTGTGTGTGTGTGGTGTGCACACATGCATCATGACACGTGTATGAAGGTCAGAGGAGAGCTTTCAGCTGTCCATTCTCTACTTTCATTGACTGGGTTCTAGGGATCAGTCTTATGTTCAGTTCTTTACCTGTGGGCGCATCTCATCAGCTTAGAAACACCATTTATATTGAACCACAGTTGGTGAAGCAAGACCTGCCCTAACCCCCACCAGAGGAGGGGAAGGGGAAAGGAACAGCGTTATGGATGAAAGAGACAGCACCATGAAGATGAACCTGTTTTTAGGTCTGGGCTGATGCTGTCCGGTGTAGAAGCAGCATGAAGAGGCCAAAGGGAGTTCAGTGTTAACAGGTTGCAGGGCAGATGGAAGTCCTGGGTGGGAAGCACACTTGTGTGGAAGAGCTGAGGCTCTATTAGCAAGCCAGGGCTCCAAGGCCGCTAAGAGATGCTCTCTGTCAGGCTGCCCACACAGCTTCTGCCACAGGTATGGAAGGCTATGCTGCTAGGGAGAAACTGAGGAGCCTTGGAAAAGACAGATGCAAGATCATTGACAAAAGCTGAGGATTATTAACCACACAGAGTAGGACACACTGTTGGCTATGCACGAGACTTCACAAGATGAAGGGTTCAGGGCTTGAACCCTGCTGTGGCCCAGTGATTGGCAGATAGACACACAGATTGTGCTGCCACCATGTGACAGCAGCTCAGGCCCCTGGGTGTGGGTCACCAACTTCTGCCCAATGTGAGCAAGACCCTACAGGGTGCTGGGCAAAGAGTCCCCAGCACTGAACTGTCACCTCTGCGTGCCTACAGGTAGTGTACCTTGGTGGCATTGACATGGTGGATGAAATAAAATGAATAACACACTTTCCAGTTGTATTTTCTCTAGACAAGAGATATTTGAAAATCCCCATTCTTTCTGTGTTACAGCTTATCAGGAAACTCTGATAAGCTCTCAGTTGTACGGTTATTGTTCATTTTATTTCCTGAGCTATTCAAAGACAAGGGTATGCTTTTTCTTTTTGATTTCTCTAGTTCTAATGGGAAAATATCATTGAGAAAGAAATAGAATGAATTCCTCTGCCCTTAGCTACCCATTTCCCAGTCATTGGTGATCAGAATTGCTTCACCAGCCTCAATGCCTTTTGTGGACAAACACTAATGAACTGTCTTATGCTTCCTACTTTGCATGTAGTGATATGTAGTAAAGTTTTTTGTTTTGCTTTTTTTTCATAATCTATGAATTTCTTCAGTGTATAGCTACATGGTATTTCATTCTATTTTAAAATCATAATTTAAATCTCAAGTGTTAAATATTTATCTTGTTTTCACTACGTGGTATGAAACAGTATGTTAATGAATTACCTTATCTATAAATGTTTTGCATGTGTGCCTGCTAAAGTTCCCGATAGAATTTTGGGTCAAGGATGCATGTATTTGTAGTTTTGACAGACACTCTCAAATGACCTCCTTGGACGGACGTGTCAGTTGACATAGCTCCTGCCACCTAGTGCGCCCCCAGCCAGCGGTGTGCTCCTTGTTATCAGAGGCTCTGTTCTGTGATGGGGAGGTCAGCTCTCTCCGTGAGTACAGTGTGTTTGTTCCCTGACAGTGTCCTCAGAGAGCGTGCCTTCCTGCCTCCTCCTTCCTCCTTGAGGCAGTGGAATGTGTGTGTGTGTGTGGGGGGTGTGTGTGTATGGTGTGGGGTATATATGTGTGTGGGGGTGTGTGTGTGTGGGTATATGTATGTGGTGTGGGGTGTGGAATGTGTGTGTGTGATATGTATTATGTATGTGGTGTATGTGTGTCTGTGTGTGTATGTGTCTGTGATAGAAGTGGTAGGTAGCTCCCTAAATTGGGAAATGCTGGCTGGCCTTTCTCACCCAGATACATAATCTGTCAACTTTTGATTTTTGAAAATTCCACAATTGAGTTCATTCCTTTGCTTAACATTTGTCTCAACAAAACATAACTAATTGAGTCTTATCAGTCATTTGTACCATGTTATGAATTATTTCTTCCGTAAGCAGTCCTGCCATGTAGAAAATCAGAGACAGGGGTGGGGTTGGGAGAGGGGAGAAAATGACTTTAGTATGAAGATTAGAGGAAATACAAACTGCTTCGTGCTTGGGAGTTTTGGTCACTCTGCCTGCAGAGAGGTCCCTGTGAAGAGGGTCTCCCCTGGCCATTCTCCTGCTTGGTACACTTCTAAGGTCTTCAGAATTTTAGGGTGAGTGTTCACTTGGAGTTTACCTTTTCACAGCCTGGCTTTTCTAGTGTTCAGAGCCTGCGCTCGGAGGTCCTGGCTTTCAGAGCCACAGCCGCAGTATCTGCCTATGAGTGGGTGTCTGTCATCCCTGGTTGGGCACATGTGCCCAGCTCGGAAAACTTTCCTATTGCCTGTGAGCATGACGGCTGGTTAGCTCTGTGTTGACTCTTTCAGGCACCTTTTTGCCACTTTTCCTAATTTAAGGTTCTCTAAGTTAAAATGCCAAGGACATCCCTACTGATGATGTCCTTGGTGTCACATTGGCCCTTTAATGCCACGGCTGCTGTTTTCCTTCCTTCCTGTAAACTGCTTGCTCATGGACACTCTCCTTTTTTGATTTTCCTTTTTTTTAAAGCTTCTGATGCAAATTTGCAGCCCCTAAAATGCGTTTGAATGCTGAGTAGATTGTTAATAGCCTGTTAATAGTTACCAGCTTTTAACTGAACACTAGTGATAAAGAATAAAGGTTGAGGGCTGGGGACACAGCTCAGTGACAGAGCTCCTGCCCGAATGTGCAAGACACATACACAGCTTTCTCTCCCTCACCCCAATAAAGGACTAAAACTAGAAGGTAGTCACCACCTACATTACTAGACTTGACTATTCTCAATCTGAGAGCATATAATGGTTGGGGTTAGAAACTAGAATGAGGGTTTTGTCTTACCTGTCCCTGCATGACATTTCTCAGCTGCAGGTAGATCCTGGCTTCAGAGCCTCTCAGAACAAAACCGCACATGTTATACGCACGCGCACACACACAAAGACACATATCCACACATAGACACAAACATGTACTCCTGCATTCATAAACATAAGCACACTGTATTAGTTAGGTTTCTATTGCTGTGATAAATTACATGAGCAAAAGCAGTTTGAGGAGGAAAGGGTTAATTTTGCCTTACAGTTTACAGTCCTTTGTGAGGGGAAGTTGGCAGGGACCTGGAGGCAGGAACTGAAGCAGGGCCAGAGTAAAGCTGCTTACTGGCTTGTTTTCTATGGCTTGCTCAGCTTGCTTTCTTAAACAACCCATGACCACTTGTCCAGGGATCAGTCATTAATCAAGAAAATACCCCTATAGACTTGCCTACTGACCAATCTTATGGAGATGTTTTCCCAATTAGGAGTCCTTCTTCCCAGATATGTCTATATTTGAGTCAACCTGACAAAAACCAACCAACACACACACACACACACACACACACACATGCGCCTGCGTGCACATATAGGCTCAGAAACATGCATACACACTAACATGTAGTCTTACATATGTACACACACATGCACTGGAACACCTACAGTGTACACTAATAATATTTATGTGTGGCCAGTCTTTTGGCGGCCTTTTGAGAGCAAGAAATCAGAAGTACAGTATGCCCTTACTTTCTTGAGGGATGCATCGATGTCGCTGAATCTCTTTCTCTCTCTCTCTCCCCCTTCTCTCTCTCTCTCTCTCTCTCTCTCTCTCTCTCTCTCTCTCTCTCTCTGTCTCTCTCTCTCCCCTCTCTCTCTGGTGATGGGAGTTATATTGAATTGGATGAGGTTATTTGTATAAATAAGTTCACAGGTATTCAGAAGTGGGTGTCCCTTGCTCACCTATTATAGGACTTATCCTGTGCATATCCTGAAAGATGGTGTCAGTTGCTGGAACGGATGTGGATGGCTCCAGCCACACCACTTTCTGTTAAGCTGTCGCACCTGCTGTGCAGCCTGCATCCGAGAATGTAGCGAGGTGGTCAGGATAGATGACACAGAGACCGGTCAGTTACTTTAAGAAAACTTTATGTTCCCCAAGTCGGCTTAGGAGAACTCCCCAAGAAAAAACGCTTCCCTTTTTAAAGACTTCTGCCATCCATACACACACAATTCTCCAACTGAGCTCTCACACACCTCTCACAGCTCTCCCTGACTTCTCACCCTCCTGGCTGGTGGTTTAATCTCCGGCCCCAGAATCGGGGAGACACAGCAGGGAGCAGGAAGAAGCATCTAGCTGTAGGGGGGATCAAAGTCATGGTGTTTCAGTGAGTGAGCCCTTATTGGAGCCCTATCAAGAGCTTTATAGCACTGAATTGTTTTCAGTAAACATTATCTCACAGTTGCCTGCTCCCAGGCCTAAGGGGAAGTGGGTCTCTGTTCAAGGTCTGGTGTCCCCACATTAAGTTAGGAAGCACCGGTCGTACTCCAATTCTCCAGCCAGTTTTTTCTGAGTAGATTTCTTGCCCTAGAATTTAGCTGCAACTTGGTTTTTACCTGAAACTCAAGAAGCTAGATCTCAGCATCTCAAGTTAGCAAAATGTGGTTCATCTCAGCCCCAGGGACATACCATGTTATTTGGGGAGTAGGCTGATATGTTCTCCTTAACATCAGGTAGTGTCTGGGGGGGGGGAGAGAAGAGAGAGAGTGTCCTTCCTGGTGGCAGGATATTTGTGGTACCAGGATTTAGTTAAGTTGACATATATTATCCAGACTACATGATTTTGAAGCCTGGCTTCATCTAGTGAGGTTGAAGCTGAGTAGGAGGCAGGTCCCCAGGAGGCACAGGTGTGGAGGCTCAGCATTGGGCTGGTGGCACCTAGTTGGGGTGATTAGAGAAGGAGCATCCATAAGCCTAGAAACACTGCAATTCATGTCTCCAGCCAAGAGTATGTTTCTGTGTGATGAAGCACTCTAGAAGCCAGTTAAACAAGCTCTAGACCCTGTAAGAGGCTAGCAAAGGCGTGTACAGGCTGTTCAGAGGATAAGAGAACAGGTTGTCATGTTCAGGAAAAGCTTCCCAGCCCTTCTTAGGAAAAATGTAAATTACTGTTATAGCGTGATTTCGTTTTCACTATCACATTGTACGGGAATCGACTCACACCCATTTGGGATGACTGTTGTAGAGAGACACCTGCTATTATGTATGTAGATGAGAAGTGCCCACTATGGACCTGGCAGGTCGTCTTCTGGCAAGGCTCTGTACATGCGTACTCCGAGGTGTGGACTGAGCCAGGTCATGCCTACTCTCTGAAGCATTGTTTGTGGTGCTGCATTTTCAGGACTTGGAGAGTCTACTTACTGAACAGGCAGCAGAACAACAAACCACAAAGCAGCCACGCACCAGAACTAGAGGAACTTTTTAAAAAATTGATAGGAAGGTCAAGGATTGAGAATTTAAAAAAAAATCTTAAGTGTGGAAAACATGCTTAGTTGGCTCGGTTTGTGTTTAAAAAAAGGTAAAACAGGCTTTAACACATGGCTCCTGTTTTGTATACATGCAGGCACAGAGAGAAAATGCAATGTTTGCTAGTGAGGAGAACGAGGCAGCAGCGAGAGAGCTTTGCACTTGAAGTCATTTTGTGAATCTTTTGATTTTGAATCACATTAATTCAGCCAACCTTTTAGAGGGTGCCTATCAACACTGTGTCCCACTGACTGCCACAGCCACCGACTTCGAGGGGAGAGGTAAGGTGTGAATGTCACCTGGAACCGCTTCATCCCATGACATCCTACTCCGTCTTTCGACATCCACCAACATCCAAATAAATGTGATGCCTCAGGAGGTTGGGGTGCCCCTCCCGTCTACAATCCAGCTCCCATTCTATGGTGATGACTTCGAAAGAGTCGCCTGGGTCTGCAACTTGTTGGTGTGGCTCACAGGCCACATTAACTCAGGCAAATCTCGTAGTGTGTGGGAACCTCAGCTCCCCACCTCTAAGATGGAAGACTGTTGTCACACTGTGACTTGGTCTCAGCCTCTCTGGTGGAGACTACTGTCACACCATGGCTTGGTCTGGGCTGCTCTGGTATATGGCATTCTTAGTTTTTAGAGCCCTAACTCATTGGCCGTCATCTTTCCCATGGCCCTCAGCATTGGTGTCAACTAACCGCTGCCAGAACCACCGTAAAGCTGGCTAAGGTTACCTCAGCCTGAGTTCCACTAGAACCCTCTGGCCTGTTAATTTTTTTAAATCTCTCTCCTGGTATCGCTCCATCTTTAGGACAGTCAGGTTTTTTTTTTTTTCCTCATTTTTTGAGACATTTTTTTGTGTAGCTTTGGAGCCTGTCCTGGAACTTGCTTTCTAGACCTGGCTGGCCTCAGACTCACAGAGGTCCACCTGCCTTTGCCTCCTGAGTGCTAGGATAAAAGGTGCATGCCACCATTGCCCGGCAGGATAGTCAGTTTTGTTCTCGCTTATACAATGCAGTCCTGAACAGCCCCTCTCTCACGACCAGGCCTGCTAGGGATTTTTAGGTAGCCTTCTCTTGCAGGGGACAGAAAGGGAATGATTTTGATGTTGGAGCTTGCAAGCTACAATGTCTGGATCACCAGGGACATGGCAACAATCACACTTGCCTGGGAGGAATATTTGTGTCAAGTGCCCAAACATAGGTGAGGCTTCTTCCCCATCTTAGCTCAGCACTCCTGTAGCTGGCCTGGATTGCAGAGCCCATCCGAGTGCGTCTGGGACGATTTACAGTCACGGGCATATAAAACGTGCCTGTGTCCTGCATGGTGTTTAGTTAACAACCATCAGGACCTGTAACCAAGTGACTTCAAAGGCTCTGGGGTTGGCTAGTTTATAGTCAGTCTGAGGAATGACAGGAGGCTCAGGTTTACGTGTATTCACATACTTTAATGGGAGAAAAATTCATACAGAGTGAATCGCTTAGTTGCTATGGGGAGATAGAATGCTTTTTGAAAATGTTCCTCTTTAAAGTCAGAGATAAATCACTTTCAAGGTGGAGTGGGAGCAGAAGGGGGAAGGAACCCAGACCGGGGAGGCTGGATTTCCCCAGACATTATTGCTACTTGTGTGCCTAGAGCCCAGAACAGCTGGTGAGTGTGAGAAACTCGAGAAAGGGCTCTTTCACTTTAATCCAACCTGCTGCTTTCCTGGGCCCGTTTTACTGTAATTCTGGGCGGCCAAGGGACAAAGGCTGTTGACTGATACGTGCAATTACCGCCTCTAATACTGCTCTCAACTGTCGGCCCTGACTGACAAAAGTGGATGAGGTTTAGTTAAGGTCTGAGAAAACGCTCCATTAATAAAAGCCATGCCCATCCTGACGTGCCCATCCTCCCTCAGACCTTGTCGTCTAGTTTCTGGGAAGATAAGGTCTGCTGATGGAGAGCAGAGAAGTAGTGTTCGACTTGGACATGCCAGACACCACGGCAGCCTCACAGAAGTTCTGCGCAGCACACGTGGGTAACTTGCACCTCAAGTGAGGAGAATGAATTTGGATCACTGGACAGGGTTTCCAAGAACCAGAGGAGCTTTTAAAAGTTGAACCAGTTTTTTTTTTGGTGTCTTCCCTCCATCAGTTCCGTGTTAGTAGAGTAGGGAGGAGTTCACTTCCGGCTCATTATCTTTCTACAGATCTCAGGCCTTCACACCCTGGTCATTCCCATGTTGAAAAGCTGCAGATGGAAACCTTTTCCCACTCAGGAGGTGGGGGCAGTCTGGACAGACTCAGAAGCAGGAATGAAAATAGTGAGAAGGTCACCATGGCCACCTCCTCTACCTGTCCACACTGACTATAGACAAGGCCTCTGAATGGGAGACAATGCCCTGTATACAAATGTCCCTTGAATAGCTGAGGCAGACTCTGTGGGAAGATGCCCTAAAAGGAAACATGAGCTGTGGCTGGGATAGAATGCCCGTTTGACAAGCTTGTGCTGCTGGCCTTGGTGCAGACAGATCAACTGGAGTCATGTCACCATGACTTGGGAGCCGTGGTCAGCAGACCCCAGGGTTCCTTCCACTATGCAGGGTGTGAGAAGCCAGCTGGGTCAGGGAGGCTGTGGCTTATCATCCACAGGCTTAGACAAAGGTAAGTGAGGGCAGAAGACGTTTACCCTCATCTACCTCAATATAGCTTTTCTCCCTCTCAGATTTCCAAGGTGCTTGTCTTAGTTAGGTTTCTATTGCTGTACACAGACACCATGATCACAGCAACTCTTATAAGGAAGACATTTCATTGAGGTGGCTCACTTAAAGTTCCAGTTCATTATCATCGTGACAGGGAACATGGCAGCATGCAGGCCAACTGAGGTACTGGAGCTGAGAGTCCTAACAGGTAGTCAACTGAGTCACACTGAGGGAAGCTTGAGCAATAGAGACCTCAAAGCCCACCCCACAGTGACACACTTCCTCCAATGAGGCCACACCTCCTGACAGCGCCACTCTCTCTGGGGGCCATTTTCTTTCAAGTCACCACAGAGCCACAATTGGTTTTTGTTGTACAGTATGCCACAAGATGGAGCCTCCATGCTATTTGCGGCAGCAGCCCTGCGGCAAAGGTCGTCGGGGAGTCTGGATGAATGCCAATGGCTCTGAGGATGCACACTTGTTTGGAGCATCAGAACCAGGGCCCAGCACATGGTTTCTTTCAAGTTTCTGCAGATTGAGGGAACTGTCCTCTCTTAGGGGAAAGCCTGCCTTTACCTTGCTCCCTCTGCTCTCTGTAGGGGCCTTGGAGACTGGTAACCAGGCTCCCATGACGACAACACCGGAACTTCCCACTGCTCTGCTGCTTTGAGAGATGCATGGCATTGGAAGCGTGGGACACAGTCAGGGAAGCACATATCCCTGCCCCTCAGAAGAGAAGGGTGAAGTGCAGGGAGGGAGGTGAATGCTCAGTGCAGGTGATCCCACAGCCTGCACAGGTCAGCGGGGGGCATTCTGGAAGAAGAAGCAGGTTCCTCTACCTGAACCCCCAACGGTTCATATTTACATTGTCAACCCAGAGAATGGGGTCCATGGTCATACATGGTCACTGGATTCTGGGAAGAGAGAAGCGTAGCAATACATTTGTCTTTAACCTCCAATTGAGAAGACAGGACAGAAGAGAGTGCTCATCCCTTTTTGAGACACAGCTGTCCCCAAAGAAAGGGATATAATGTGGGAGGCCACGAGACCGAAGAGGTTGCTGCACGGGAGGCTGGTGTCTTCTTCATGTAATCCCTTTCGCGACCACTCTGTTGTAGACTAACCTAGTTTAGAACTTCTCACAAGGCAAGAGGACTTCAGACCAAATGGTTCCCTACCCTGACTTCTTTACTTCTTTATGGCACACAGACACCGTTGCACCATGTTGTGCAAGGGGCAGTTGCTAGGGAACTAGGGTCCAGTGATGTAGCATCGGTGGGGGATGGTGGGTGGTGTGGCCTGGTCACGTAGTCAGACTTATAGTGGGAGATGGTGCTGCGAGGTGATTCAGTAGGAAGAGGTGATGATCAGGTAAAGACATCAGTGATGAAGGACTCACCTGCTGCCACTCATGTCACAGACAGCACACACACAGCAAATGGAAAGTCCACACAATGGCGTGAGTAGAGATAACCTGAGTCACACTTGAGCCGGGACTGAAATGTGGGCTGCTAGTCCCTCCTTGTGAACTTCTGATCCTCAGTGGGGAGTCCTTGGAAACAGACCTGCTGTGGAGACCATGATCCCATATGGCTTCTGTAAGAAGGGCAGGAGACTTCCACAGAGGGAGCAATACAGAGACAATTCTGTCTCTACTTGTTACCCTGTTAGACAGCTGTGCGTGCCTCCAGGTCACTAACCCAATGCCTTCTTTTTAGGTAAAACACAGGTGTTGACACCACAACCCAACACAATAAACAGTTATCTCTAAGAGTAGGACTCAGTGCCCACATTTTCCCATTAAAAATCAAACGACATTATACTCACATTAAGACTTTAGACAGTCTAGAAGAGAAAGTTCTGGATCCCTCCACTATCTTTCAGCCTTTCTTCCTAAAGGCATGTATTCTAAACTGCTCTGTGATCCTTTCTGGATCCTTCTAAGATTCTCTTTGTGCATGTTTCTCTGTGTGTGTGATGCATGTACACAGGAGCATGTGGGCGTACACTCACATGGTTACCATCAGGAGCTACGTGAGGACGTTTGGTATTCTACTTTATCACTTTCTGTCTAATTTCCTCTAGATGCTGGTGGCACACAAGCCCAGGTATCCTCCTGGGTCTGTTCCTCCCAGCTCTGGAATGACGGGTGTGACCCACCAGATGTTCACACGGATGCTCAGATCCAAACCAAGCCACATATTTACCTGGCAATACTCTCACCCACGGAGTCCTCTCCCCGTTCCCCATCTCTGAGTCTTTTAATTTCAGAGCTGATGATCAAGTGTACTGTTGGGCCTGAGCCCTGCTGTCTGTCTGAGGGATGTGTCTTTGGTGAGATGCCGGTCAGGGAGGGATGGGGAAGCTTGAGTACTGAGGAGAAGCTTAGGGTACTAGGCAGAGGGTAGAGCTGAGGAAGCATGCTTGAAGAGCAGTTTTCTGTGGACTGAGGAGGGTCAATGGTCGGAACTGCCCCAGGATCAGTAACGAAATGTTTCCCTGAATGACTTGCAGAGGCCTCGATCCTGGAGGACAGGGTGAGCTGGTACCGGGAGGGGAGCTCTTTTGATGCTTCGTCGAGGGGACTTCCTTTGGCACTTTGAAGACAGCAGGCAGAGAAACAGTACTTGCGGTGTGCCCTGGGGTACAGGTCTGAGTACACAGCAGGTGTGGTGGCTGACTTGAGGGAGGAAGATAGGCTGAAACCTGGTGTAGCGTGAAAGTGCTAACCCATGGCAGAGAAGTGCTGGGAGGGTGGATTTGAACTAGGCACTCTTGGAGTTTCTTTTCAGACCTAAGGTCAGGACCTCATTATCTACAGGTGTGAATCTCCTAAGCTTTTTCAGCCTCCAGATTCTGGAGAGGGGGCCAAAGTGACCTGTCACAGACAGAATCTCTCACAGTATAAATTTCATTGCCTTTGGTAAACACTGGTTTATAATTTGTCACCTGCTTGTTTTCTAGAGTCCTCCTGGATGCCACAGGAGAAGAGGTGGCAGGCTGTACTCCTCTATGAGACTCAGGCTATCCTGGCTGAGAAGTCCAGATTTTATGATTGTCCCTACTCTGTGGACACACATGCACGTGACGCGGCTACACTTCTGGAGACTTGGATCTGAGAAGAGCCATCCTGTATCGGTCTCTTTATGTGACAAGGCTGACCCAGACTGGCATTCAGAGTGCTTTAGCTTAACGGTTCTACAGCAGAAACGCCTGTCAAAATGTCTTAGCAACAGAGTTGCTAGAGACCAATACCAGTTTTGAGCTCTGCTGG
Source organism: Mesocricetus auratus (assembly GCF_017639785.1). NCBI lineage: Eukaryota > Metazoa > Chordata > Mammalia > Rodentia > Cricetidae > Mesocricetus > Mesocricetus auratus. The sequence goes on along the minus strand of NW_024429195.1, from coordinate 28,508,158 downwards.
GTATCAGGTGTGAATTTTGGCTCCATTAGGACAAGGTAGAGCTTTTTGACTTCCCCCCTTCTGTTTATCATCAGTGTCTCTCCCGAATGATGACAGTGGTTTCTGAGCACCTAGTAAGCATGAGGGCTGAGCATCTCATTTTACAAATGGGCCAACTGAAGTACCAAGATGACATTCCTTGTGCACTGGGGATCATGGAGCTCAGGACTTCAGTGGTTATGACCAGAGTGCTGTATATAACATGTGGGTTGTTATCTCCTAAGGGCTAGCCTGTGCTTTGTACAACACATGGGTTGTTATCCCCCAAGGGCTAGCCTGTGCTTTGGTGTAGTCCCTTGGCTGTATACAGTAACCTACACCCTTCCCCCCCACCCCCCACGGCTCTGTAGATTCCCAAGAACTGTATGGCTGTGTCAGTTCTTCCTGAACTCTATTGGGCATGGACGTTCACAGTTCAAATACCAGGCACAAGTTCTCTAAGAATTGGGTCGGCACTTTGCTACCTCTCTTGACAGTTTCTCTCTTGGCAGCATGCCTTCTTCTGACTTGGTCCACAGACCCAGATCCCCTTTGGTTTTCAGATATTTCACAAACTCCACTGCTTCATAAGATTCCTAGTTGCAGAGTTTTGTGGGACTTGTCAACTTTGTTGAGCAATGGAGGCAGCACAGCAAATCTTAAGCTTGAAGATGTACTCGCAGTACTGAGGTGTAGGGCTCAGAGAGTGCTTCTGGTACAGTGAAGTGTCCTCAGCCAGCTGAGCCTTTCTAATGAGCCATGGGATTGCTGCTGCTGAGATCCATGCCCACGGCTACCCAAGGCCAATGCTTTTCCTCTTTTCCGATCATCAAGAATAGGAAAGAATCGGATCAGTCTCAAAAGGGAAGGTTCTGGTGCTGCACCAAACCAGGGGTCCCAGGTTAATGGGTTCAATGTGGGGCACTGTAAGCTAAAAGGGCGGGTTTGTGGATTTCCCTGGAGACGGGTGCTAGGCAGGGAGGTTACCAGGAACTCCTGGTTCATTGAGGTACCAGGAATCTCCTGCTTGGGTCTCCTTGCTGTGTATACTACCTTGTGTCCTGGGGCTTCAGGCTGAGAAGCCTCTAGAAGAGGAACGATCCTTTAGGCATGGACAGGTTTGTTAAAGGTAAAGACATGATCCATTTGACCAAGTAGTCATACAAGAGGATATGGAGGGGACCCCCTCAGTTCCCAGGAATGTGGGAAGACTTCACAGGGAAATGAGGGTCTAGGTAGAGAGGAGGGACCAGAAAGGAAAACAGTGGCAGCAGAAGACAGCCCATGTTCAGAAAACCAAGGCTAGACATTGTATTGTGGGCACTAGGCATGTACCAGGGCACATCATGGGAAAGCAATGGGGAAGTAAAGCTGAGGGCAGCATGTGGCTGGCTTCAGATGTCAAAGTTTACCTCAGCACCGCCCCCTCAGAGTCAGATCCCTGCCTTTGGATGTAATCCCTTGTCTCAGACTCTAGACTCAGCCCAGGTGCTCTCAGGAGATGTCAGTCTCCTGAAAACTCTGGATCTCTTGTTCCATTCCTACCCTGGTCACCCGGTTTGGTTTGTCTTCTTTCATATTTCAAGGACTTCCTTGAAGTGTGGGAGAGTGTTATCTTCTTGCCATCTAATGGTAGCACACAGTAAGCACTCGGTACATTTTGATGGTGGACTGTCTCCAGTTTAGCATTCATGTGTTTTTCAGGCAGTGAGGAGTCCGTGGAGCACGGCTCCAGGAAGAGTAGAGGGCAGTTCTCCTGTTTGCATTTTCAAGGCTGATCCAGGTCTGCTTTTAGAGCGAGCCAGCACTGCAGTGGTCTCCCTGGCAGCCTGTAGCCTCTGGTCCCTGTACTTTGCTTGCCTTACAAGGAGTAGAGCCAACCCTTGGGAGTTTTGTTATATAGCAAGACAAATAGGATATTTGACTGGCACTACCCAAATGAGTCATCACAACCTTAGTGTAATTGCTCACACCGCTACACTACACATGATCTACTTTTCCAAAAGGGTAATGTTGGACCTGAACAAGGAACTACTGAAAGTCGTTGGGCTCTAGTTATCAGTCCTATTTACATGCTACAGCTTCTGTACCTGGGCACTCATTTGAGCTGCTGGGAAAGCTGCATTGATTTGCAGAAAGAGATTGAAGTGTGTGTGTGTGTGTGTGTGTGTGTGTGTGTGTGTGTGTATGTACGTACAGGAGGCAGAGGAGCAGCAAGCACACAGTGCAGACAACTGCATGGGGTCCTGACCATGCAGTGTTAATCGCAGAGAGCTTCAGCAGAGCTGGTCCAGGTGGGAGCCGTGGTCCAAGTCTGTTTGACATCTTCTTTTGAAGAGTGCTGAGACCAGTCCGACCCTGATGCTGTGGGGTGGTGTGGGCAGTCTCTCCAGACCTTAGCATCTGTGCATCTTGGAGCTGAGCTTTAGGGCTAGATTCTTTTACTGTCTAAGCATAGTAGGTCACATATTCATCTTTGCTCATTTCTTCAGTGATGGTCTCTGAAAGTGCTACTTCCATTTTAGGCTGTGAAAAATCAGTCATCCTCACTGGGCAAGCCCTGCCCCCCATCAAGATACAAAGGGACTGTACCATAGGAGGGGGTGAGTGCGTTCCTGATATGGTGGCAAAGGGGAGAATGTATCATTCAGCACATTTGACTGTACGCATCCATAGAGTGAGCCGCAGGCACAGGCTGGTAATAAAACTCGGTCCACAATGGCGTTGCCCACAAGAAGTTCACAGTCTAGTGCAGTTGACAGGTGTGCAACAGTTGCCTAAAAAGGAGGAATGTTTGACATGTTGGACCTGGGGAGGTCAGGGCATGTGTACTTTCAATGGAACATGAAGGATGAATCGTGTTGTTTTCCAGGGTGGACCATTGAGGAGCAGGAATACTAGGGAGGCAGGGCTAACGTAACCACAGATAGAAGTAACTAGAGCGTGAAAGCCACATGTGCCAAATAGAGTGCATTGGTTTAGGTTCTGGGTGTGTTAATATGCAGTCAGCTGCAAGGGGCAGGAGCCCATACTCATCTGTCATGCTTCAAGGTGGGCCAGTCACAGGTGACTGAATTCAGTGAGTCAACTCTGTCATTGAAGACCTAGTGTTGTCCAGTGCTCAATGGTAGTGTATTTTCTTCACAGAGTGTGCCTTAGCCATAAAACAAATGGGAGATACTTGTCTGCTCGCTTTCATTAGTCTCTTTTCCTTCAGTGAGGAAAATCTGTGAGAAACCCGACACCAGTCAGGTTCATGCTCAGGTCTCAATGGCAGAGGTGCATCTCAAATCCTACTCAGTCAGTCACTGGCAAGGAATATGCACCTACCATGTCCCATCCCAGGGTGTGTGGACCTGCTCCTTCTGAGCTTCTGTCCAGGTGGAGGGTGCTGGTACAGAAGCAGGCCTCCGACAGGGAGCAGAGGTCAGGAACTGTGGGCTGCTGAGTAACGGTTTGCTGGGGTAGATGATGGACACCCTTGGAGAGGGGTGGGCCACAGGGACCAGGAGCATTCTGTCATGTCAAAAGAGAAAGCCCCATTATCATTGTACAGTTCAGTTTTGTCGGTCAAGCTGAAGGCAAACGGTGTCATGAGAAGTCAAGCATCTCCATGCACTGCTGCCTCTCTACTCTAAGGCCATGTGGTTCTGGGTGAATGGGGACATTTTAGGGCAGGGAGGGAACCAACACAGTAGGGGTTTCCCATTGTATTTGCCAATATCCTCCTCACGGACTTCAGCAAGCCCAGACTTCTTGGAGAGTTTGAGGGGACCGTGTAGTCCACTTGGAGGGACAGTGGTGATCAGAGTGCAAGGCAGAGTTGGGCCCGCCTCTGGAGATGGATGTTCAAGACCTTCATTTTACAAGTGAGGAAACTGGGACCCAGACAGGTGGAGAGATGCATGGAGCCTGGGCTGGCACTTTCTCTTTGTGCTGGACTGCTATCTAGGATCACTCTCTATTGGCATCTATTGTGGAGCTTTAAATGTCCTAGACGAGTCTTACACTCTCTTGAGGAGTGGAGCAGGGATTGAGGCGGGAGGAGCAAGAGGGGATGGAGCCGGATCTGGGATTGGTATGTAAAATGAGAAAAGATTGCTTTAAAATAAAAATATTGATAAAAACCAAAATAAATAAAATTGTGGTCCATGGTGTGTGTGTGTGTGTGTGCACGCGGTGTAGACAATTCAGGAGAGCACAATGCTTTAGCTCCTTCACTTGTGTCTTAGTGTGAGCGGTGTCTCTCTTTCCTTTTGAAGACACCTGGAAGCTGCAGGGCACTGGGTAAGTGGAGGGGTTCTTTTTTCATTCCTTTTTGGGGAGGTTTCTGTGGACACCTAGGTGACGAAGACTTGAGCTCAGGTTGAGCTTTCTGAACACAAATGAGGGGCAGTTGCCATGTGTTGTCTGCAGGAAGACTCTTAGTATGTTTTTCTTGACAGTCTATCCTTCCATTCACAGCCGCCCTTCACCCTACCCTGGCCTGTGCACTGTGTTGACTTACCATGACCAGACATGTACCATGGCTAATGCAACCTTGATAACTTGCCTTTGGAGACAGAACATTCCTTGGAACAGAAGACACAAAATAAGTAAATAAGTAAAATAAGAAGACTTGGTAAACACAAGGCCAAGGCCTGAAAACCAAGCTCTTTCTGATGAGGTACCATGTGGAAATCACCCCAACTTTCTTTATTTCAACTTGGCTTTCAACACCATTCTTAAAAAATACATATGCACATATATACATATAATATATGTTATGGTATTATGTCAGGCATCATAAAACATTGTTGCATGTAGAAGGTGGGAAGAGACTGAGCTAAATATGTATTGATGAGAGCATCCTTGCTATGGCGTCATAATCTGTTTCCATAAAACAGTGAAAAGAGAAAAAAAACTATGTGCTCACATATGTGCCTTGTGAGACTATTTCAGCCTGGAGAGACATGGAAAGAAGTGTAACAATACATACAGAATGAATATCAGTACTATGCCTGATGGAATGAGTTGTCGGTGTGGATCTGTGTGGGCCTGGTTGGGAGGTGCTGGAGGAATAGAGATGGGGAGGAACAGGAAAGGAATTGAAGGAAGCACTTGGAGAAAGTGAGCTGACAGCACTGCAGGCAAGAAAATCAGCTGCTGGTGCAGAGGACCAGTGTGTGATCCCCATCACCCTCATGGCAGCTCTCAACCATCTCTAATTGCAGTTCCAGGGGATCTGACGCCCTCTTATGGCCTCCTCAGGCACTGTACAAATGTAGTTCACAGACATACATGCAGGCAAAACACCCATAAGAATAAAATACCAAGACAACAAGAGGGACTGGTCCTCACGCATTCCTAAGAGGATGCTGATCTTGGCTGCTCAGCTTTACAGAGTTGCGAGGAGCCTTGAGCTGGGGTGTGTTATAGTCCTTTAAATTGAAGGTGCTGGCTCACTGGAGCTGCTGTCCCCTTTCATTTTCATCTCACCTCCTTTGTCGTTTCTTATCCACGGCTTGCATTCTCCTGCCTTCTTCATGTCAGTAATGGCTGAATTATAATTGAAAGTGTGTATATAATGTGCATAATTATATACACAATTATAGTAAGGTTAGTTTGAAATTACACAGTTTGTTGTGAAATATAAATATCCACCTGAAAGACTCTGCATTCCCATCTTGTGATAAGAAGGGGCTCCCTGTGCAGGATTTCCATCTTGTGATAAGAAGGCACTCCTCTGTGCTGGGGAGAGAACTCAGAACAAGTCAGTGTCGGCCACCATTTTAAATTCACAGCTTGCAGACTCTTTCCAAGGACCATGACTCTGGTTCCCTACAACACCACTGTGGTGCTTTCTGCTGGTGGATAACACTGAGAGGTCTCCTCCAGCCCCCCCCCATGGTATCATGAAACCAATAGTGCTTGTTAAGTGCCTACCATGGTCCTGGCACTGTTTTCACAGCAGAGTAGCAAGTACACTTTTGTGACCATTTCATAGAGCAGGAAACTGAGGTGCAAAGGAGCAAGTAACCCACTGGGCAGGGGTGGTGGTGGTGGTGAACCAGTTTTGTCATTAAAAAAGACAACTTCTTTTTACACCTAAGCCACATTAGAAGAGAAAGTTGGTCTTTTTTTTTAGTATTTTAAAATTTATCTTTACAAATCTCACACATGTATATAGTGTATTTTGATTACATCAACTCTACCCTCTCTTGTTCTCTCTCACTTCCTCTGGATCTCTTTCAGCAAGCCCATCTCCTCCTCCTCCTCCTTCTCCTCTTCCTCTTCCTCCTGCTCCTGCTCCTGCTCCTGCTCCTCCTCCTCCTCCTCCTTCTTCTTCTTCTCCCATGATGGACTGGATTAATTTGGGTTACTGCATGACCCCAGCTGTGGAGTTATTTATGGGAGCATGTGCATCTTAGTGATGACTATACCATTGAAGGGAAAAAACCTCTCCCTTCTCCTAGCCCCATTACCTGACATAGCTCCTCTCATCCATGCTAGAATGTTGCCAACACAGTCTTTCAAAGAACTTGGCCAGGTAAGTTAGTACTGTGACTTCATGAGTGCAACAGCCACGTCTTGTTGTGTCTGAAAGACAGCATCACAGATCTCCTGTCCTCCAACTCTCACAACCTTCTTGCCCACCCCCCCATGCATCCTACCACTTCCACACTAGCACTCAACAGCCGACAGATTCTCAGCTTTTAAATCAATAAACACTGCCCACTACAAACATTTACAGACCAAGATCGACAGTAGCACTAACCTACAGAGTGAATTTACGGCATAATTAGTGTTTATGATCCTGTTTCTCCAGCTGCTGCAGTCAGGGGCAGTTTCTGCACCACCCAAATGCCAGGCTGCTCTGTGACAAACGTCAGTCTTTTAATAGTGAGACTAGAGGTAACCGTTAACTGCCTCCTTCATCCTCTTCAGAAAATATCTAGCTTCATTGCTGCCTTAAGTTTCATTTCCTGTTGCTGTGGTAAAATTTTGTGACAAAAGCAACTTAAAGGAGAAGGGTTTTATTTCAGCTCACTGTTACAGGTTATAGCCCATTATAGCAGTGAAGTCACATTGACAGGAAAGTAATGCAACCATTATATTATATCCATAGTCAAGAACCAGTGTGACAAATGTCTGTCCTGACTTAGTTCTCTGGGGTCCCAGTTGGGGAATGGTATCACCCTCAGTGGGCAGGTCTCTCTAGCTCAGTTATGCAATCAAGACACTCAGAGATATGCCCACAGGCCAACCCTATTTAGGCAATCCTTTGCTGAAGCTCTCTTCTCAGCTGACAAAATCACCACAACACCAACCAGCTTCCAGAATGTTCTTTCATAGAACTCCTACTGCATTTGGGCAGTGCCTAGTAGAGTTTTGTGTGTTCAAAATGCAAAAGTATTAATAAAATGGGGAAATGAGATCTCTTGATGTAAGCATACTAAACATTTCCCCAAGCGTGGTATCCTTTTGCACAGTAACAAGAATTAGAAAAAAATCTTCCAGCTAAAAGGAATGTTCATAATGATGTCCTATGCCCTGTAATAAAAACAAAAAGGAGGTAATGGTCTACATAGTGAGTTCTGGGACAACCAGGGCTATGTAGAGAGAGTGTTTCAAAAAGAAAAGAAAACGTGAAGGCAAAGTAGAGTTTTCCTCCCTGCTTGTGGGCCCTCCACCAAGCCTGAGTCCTCCAAAGAGGAAACTGCTCTCCTTGAAAGCATGCCTTGTGATGCCGAGGTACTCTCTGAGTTCCAGGCCCGTGGGCCCCAGAAGATCTTGACCACATTGGTGACATATTGACTTCAACTGTTTCAGGGGGACACAACAGAAAGCTGATTATTTCTGTTGAGTCCAACAGGAAATCCAATGGGAGGATATCTGGGACTTTCTGGGCATGTTTTACAAGTATTAAGTGTGGGGTGTCTTAATGTTTCTCCCCAGTGGTGCTGGAGACAGGAGTGTTTGCAGAGTGGCTTCCCACCTGCAGACCACAGCATAGCTCTTCCTCCACAGAGCCCTGGATGTTGGGTGGAGGAACGTCTGCCATCAGAGTTATGACCATATTGTGGGACTTGTTTCATCATTTACCAAGATACAAAGGAGGACCCTAGCCCCTCCAGTATCTCTGTGTTTGGAAAGACTAGACTTCAGGAGCAGGTTTTCCATTGTGATAATGCCAGCAGAACTGCCCCCTCCCAGCTTGGTTACTTATGTTCATTAGAATGTGGGCAGTGGGGGGAGCTTTCCCACACTGGTTAGATGGCAATGTTTCTCCCCTGTGTGCAGGTGCTGGTGTGACTGCTGCCTGCCAACTACGGCTCTTTTCCTCTCTGTTTGCAGAGATGTTTGCTGCCGTGAGCGGAGATGCTGGCATGAACTTGGTCTAGTGTACTGACCACAGCCTCCTATACTCTGCACTGGCAGCGGCTCTCTCCGGTGCACATGTCCCTGCTGTTCTATTCTCACAAAGAAATAAACTAATGCTTGTATATTGCTGATGCAAGTTTCAAGGAATTTTGCCCTCAAGCCTAGAGGCAACCCATCAGACTTAGCTTTATGACAAGTAAGCCAGTGATTATTCACATTCCCAACACAAGAGTTAATAACTTTTGCCACATAAAGGTGATGCTTAAACACAATGGTTGTAATGAAGTGTAAAAGGTCCATAGCTACACACAAACTCTGCATCACTGGTTCTCAACCTTCCTGATGCTGCGACCCCTTAATACACTTCTTCAACCACAAAATCATTCCTGTTGCTACTTCACAGCTATAAATTTGCTACTGTTATGAACCACAATGTAAATGCTTTTGGAGATAGATGTTTGCCAAAAGGGTTGCACGCCACAGGTTGAGAATCACTGATCTACATAGTTCTAAAATAAACTGCGCATCTAGACTTTAATGAAAAGAATATTTTCAAAATGATACCTGTGTGTTTGAACCGTGTGACCTAGGCAGTTACTGCGCATGTGGGAAGGTGTGCATGTACAATGTACTCTCTGAAGGAACACTTTAATTTCAGGGTCACTGTGCTCACAAAACTGTCTTTGTGGGAAGGCAAACTTCTGGCTCTTTCTCTGTCTCCCACTGTCAGCGTTGAGAAACAAGTCCTCCATCTTTCATGTCTCCCCACCTCAGCTATGGAAGACCACCTTGGCCCCAGCCTCCTATCTTACCTTTCAGCCCCTTAGCTCTTCTCAGGCCAATCTTAGCCAGGTTCCTTCCCTCCTGACTTCTGCTCAGAACAGAAATTAACTCAAGTTGTTAGAGGAGGAAGAACTAAATTGTAGCAGAAAAAAAAATAGGCTGTCAAAAATCAAAGGAGGAGGAGGCTGTTCTAATTTAGGGCACTGCAAACACTCAGTGCCTTGAAGTTCCTTGGTGCCTGAATACTCCACGGCCTCCTGGCCTTCGCTCCAGGCCCCTGAGATTAATCATCTTTGAAGGAAGGTAGACCGTCTTCAAACAACAAAACAGGAAGTAGGACACCCCAAATCTGGGGACAGTCGCTGTGAGACTGGGACCTGACAGACAGCACATTCGAATTCTGTAAGGTCAGGGAAGAAATGTTTCTATTCAGGGAGTCTTTGGTAATGAGAGAAAGAAGGCGGGGTGCCAAGTGGAGAAGGAAACTGAAGTCAATATAGATTCTTTGCTTACATTAATGGGTAAAATATATAGACTCAGAGCAAGGCTCATCAAAGTAGCTTGTAGACAATTATTTTTCTAAAGTTGTAGCGCTGGTGAGGGATGGAGGTGGGGGTTTTGGCTTTGTTAGTTTCCAGGGGTCAATCATGTCTCTGCTTCACATATGGGACAGTTGCTTCAAAGGCTGAACTTGGTGAATGTAGCTGTGGTTGCAGTGTTGTGTTTGTGGGGACTTTGCTGTCTTGATGCCGAGAACACAGATATTAAAATGAAAATATTTTGGCTTCAGACCTAGGGTTAGCAGAGGAGAGGATTTTCTGTCCTTCTGGCTTCTTTGACCCTGGGATTTAAGGTGGGTACTCAGCCTCAGCCTACTTGATCCCTAAGCTTGCAGGCTCCATGTCCATAATTTAGCTTCAGGATGGTGGCTTGTGCTGTAATTTAATGGGATTTCTCCTTCCTCTCACCTCCCATGTTGACCCCAAGTTCAAAAGAAAAGCCTAGCATGGCAGTGACTTGCCTAGGGAACATGACTGGGTTCTTGGCTTGGTGGCTGTTGCTGCTTTCTTCCTCTCCCTCCTCCTTTCTCTCCTCCTGTCTTCTTCTCTCTCCTTTCCTTTCAATGTATTAATTGTACAAACTAATGAGTGTCATTGTGACATTTTCCTGTGTGTGTGTGTGTGTGTGTGTGTGTGTGTGTGTGTGTGTGTGTGTTGATACAGGACCTCCTACAGTTTAGGCTGGCCTTTAACTTGTACTGTAGCTGAGGAGAACCTTGAACTCCTGATCCTCTTGCCTCTTCCTCCTAAGTGCTGGGATTCCAGGATTGTGCTATATGCCTAGCATTTACTGTGACATTTTCACACATGCATATTGTGTGCTTTGATGGATGGCTTAGTTGCCATACAGCATTTTGTTATCTGTTCAAGCTCTCATAGCAGGGAATTAAACTTGATTCTCTTAGACCAGAGCCGGACGAGTAAAACCTTGCCCTCTCTGATTTGGTCCATGTGGATGATGAGGCAGCTGGAGGAAGTCAGTGGCGGGAAATGCGAAGAAGCTGGTGGTTCACCCTGGGAGGGACTCTGATCAAGGAACTTTGCGTGTGTATGAAAGGCTGGACCATAGAATGTAACGGAGGCTCTCTCAGGACATCACGGTGGCATCAGCGAAGATCAGCTTTGTGAGAATACAGAAAGCAGAGACTGTAATTCCTAGTGACTTCAATTGTGGAGAAAGGGTCAGGACAATGGCTCTTCATAGTCCACCCTGAAATCCTGCTGAGTTCTAGCCACTAAGATGTTCTCCAGATTTTCCCAAACATCCACATCAGGATCCAATGAGAAGAGATGGCTGCAGGTATCCAACAGCCTCAGACGAGATACTTTAGCTCCTTCTGTGACCAAGGCAATAAAGGGCAGCTGACCCACCACTGACACAGTGACCATTGGAGGACTCACTTCTGATGGGTGACCAAGAGAGTGATGTTAGAGACCCCGCCTGTGCTACTGTCACTTCAGAATGTAAAGCATGAAGTCAGACCCAGTGACTGCTTCTGTTTGCCAACACAGCTTCTTGAGGACAAGCCACTGGAGCCTTCACATGGGGACTGGGCCACTCTCAACAGGGCCCGGAGAAACTCTTCGTTGGATGGGGCCATTGTCTCTGTTTCACACCTGCCAGCTGCCCTATCACAGTGGAGTAGAGCTAGACTGTGTGTATGTTTGCAGTCTTGTGTTCTCTGAAAGGCTGGGTATAACTACCACCTCTGTAGTTTGCATTGTATTTGAAAAAAATTGGGACGACAATGTCAACAGGCAGCACGAACTTTCCTCATGATAATACAATCTTCTATCATGTCCTGCCAACCCAACACCTCGATACAGTCTGAAAACTCTAGGCTTGGGGAAGGGAAACAAGAGTTTTACATCAGAATAGAGGCTGGGCTTGCAGGAACTCAGAGAAACACATTCCTCAGTTGGGTGGGATCAGAATTGCAGGGGAAAGCCTGCAGGCCCCACCCACAACTGAATTTACAGTGTGTGGAGGGGGAAGAGGCAGGCCTTTGCATCACACTGAATATTGCTTTCATTTATTTAGGGGCTGTCACATTTGGATACATGGATTAGTATGTTGCTCTCACACTTTAGTGGGGATCAGGCCCACCCCTATCCCCATCCCTGAGGGCTGCAAGACAAACTCTGTCACCAATGTTTCTAATTTAGTCTCTGATGGGGTAAAGAGTGCTTTTCTTGCATTTTCTCTATAAACTGGTGCTAAAGGAACATCTTTCCAGGGTTACTGTAACAACTACACCCAATTGGTATTGAACACTCATGATGTGCCACCCGGGCAAGATGCTCTGTGGTTTCCACCATTTCAGTTCATTCAGGAACTTTATAAGATAGGATCTGCCTTGAAAGTTTGCCAAGAACAGTGGACACAGAATTTGAACATAGGTTCTCTTGGTTCTCTCTCTCTCTCTCTCTCTCTCTCTCTCTCTCTCTCTCTCTCTCTCTCTCTCTTTCTGTGTGTGTGAGTGTGTGTAGGTTTGTGTGGGTCCATGTACGTATGGAAATGTGCATGGCATGGCGTTCCTATGTGTTAAGAAAACCCGTGTAGGGTGTAGGTCTTCGGTTTCCATCATGTTTGGGGCAGAGTCTCTTGGTTGTTTATTGTTGCATGTTTCAGGCTAAGATGATTTCCAGGAATCCTCCTGTCTCTGAATTCTCCCATCTCACACTAGGAGCAATGCAATTGCAGATTTGGGCTGCCATGTCTGCCTTTACATTGGTTCTGTGGATCCAAACCCAGCCTCTCATGCTTGCCCATGTCCTTTACCCACTGAGGTATCTCCCCAAACCTTTTTACAGACTTCCTAATGTTTCTTTTCTTTTCATGCATTTCCAAGCTGACGGCCTCTGGAGCCTCTTTCTTTCCTCAGCCTAATGAAATACTGAGAAGAGAGCTGTGGAACACGCAGTGTGGATGCAGTGTGCAGGGCCATCGCCTCCCATGGTTAGCATGGTTTCCCAGGGCTCAACTCCAAAGCAAGAGAAATGTTCTACACTATCCCACAGGGCTCTGGCCAACCAGAGGGAATGTTCTATAGTCAAGCTTTGCCATTGCATTGGAATTGGAAACCACAAAGGGGCAAATGTACCTGCTGTCTTCAAAATACCACAAGACAGCAAGAAAGAGAAAGAGAAGCAGGGGAATAGGAAGAAGATCTGGACACTGGCTGAGCTGTTTTGCCATAAACTAAAGTCTCAAACCAACCTTGAATCAAATAATCCCCTGGTTCAATGCTTTAATAAGTGTGATTATCAACAACAACAACAAAATGGCAAGTTATAGAAATTTTGTGGTTGGGAACACATTACACCCAAGTAGACTTGCTTTCTTTTTCTTTTTATTGGAGACAGGGTCTCTCCACATAACCCTGACTGTCCTGGAACTCACTGTGTAGACCAGGCTGGCCTTGATTTCACGGAGATCTGCTTCCTGAGTGATGGGATTAAAGGCATGTGCCACCATGCATGGCTCCAAATAAGGCTTTCTGTTTAGCCTTTCTGATCACATTCATTTGCATCCTGGGGAACATTAATTGTTCAGTTTGAACAAATGCAGTGAAAACTTTATAAATATCTGACAGGTAGGAAGAGGGGCATTTCTTTTCCTCAAAAGGAGATACACAAAAAATCCCGTTGTTTTTTGTTGACACTGGAAACACTCTCTTTGGGGGGATCTAACTCTTCCCTTGAGAAGGCAGTATGAATGGCCAAGGGCAGGGATATGAGAAACAAAAATGGAATTTTTGCTTCTGTGACTTTGATTATTGTGAGGTGTGCATACCTAGACACACAACAATCACATGATTCCAGAAGCTGTTACTGTACTAAAAAAGAAGACTCAGGGACAAATCCAGAATGGGAAAGGAAGCTGAGAAGTTGGGACCCTTTGCAACAGGAGTAATACACTGTCTGGCCCTGCCACAGATATTGGGAGTGAGTTATTACAGTGCATAGTACAGTGGTTTCTCAACCAGTGGGTCACCACCCCTTGGGGTCAAATGATCTTTTCACAACGATCAATCACATAGTAGATATCCTGCATATCAGATATTTATGTGCATATTCATAAGGTAGCAAAATCATGGTTATGAAGTAGCAATGGAAATAACTTTTTGCTTGGGGTCACCACAACATGAGGAACCGTGTTAAAGCATTAGGAAGGCTGGGAGCCACTGATCTAGTGGAATACATTTTGCACCCACATTCCTTGCTTCAAGGAGATGGTATAAGGATTATTGGACAACTTTGACAACGACATCTACAGTTTGCTGGTAGGAGATGACTATGGACACAATCAAAACACAATTGTGTCCAGTAACATTTAAAATCTGACAATACTGCAGCACCTCTGACTACAGTTATTGCAAGGAGAGAGAGCAGCAGCAAATCTGCATGCCTGTGGATATCCCACAGCCAGCTCTGGCTAATTTCCCATTTGCTGGAGACCTTTGATGTTTTCCGTCTCCAGAGCTCCTAATCTCAAGGTGGAGAGAGTACACTTGTTGGGTTGGTATTCACATTTATCAATTTTGTTGTGTCAGTACCCCCTCCCTCTTCCCCCCTCTCTTCCGGCTTCACAGGTGTCTGCTCAGACCTGTCAGGTGGGTCTTGCTTTGCCTGTCATTTGGGAAGCCCATGGTCTTACCTGGGCATGGCTGATTGCACAAAGCGGAACAGGGGTTAGTTTGACTCACAGGTGTGGGCAATCAGCGCAGCTCAGCACTAATCCACCAGCTATTAGAAGCAAGAAGTTGCCACAGATCGGTGGGAAGATGGAAAAGCTTGGTGCCACTATGTGTCCACACAGCAGCCAGTGGTTTATAGGACTGGGGGAATCCCCCCCCCTTTGCAGAGTGTGATCTTGGTGGCCTCGACAGTGACAATTCTTTTTTTTTCTTTTTATTTAAGTTAAAAACAAGCTTGTTTCACATGTCAATCCCAGCTCCCTTTCCCTCCCCTCCTCCCCCACCCTCCCCACCAGGTCCCCCAGTCCCCTATCCAGTCTTCACTCTGATCCCCAAGGAGGGTAAGGCCCTCCATGGTGGATCTCCAGTGACTGTCATTTCATCCAGGGCAGGGCCTAGCCCCCCCCCCAAGAGTCCCGGCTGAGAGAGCATCCCTCATTGTGGGGTGGGTACTCAAAGTCTATTTGTATGCCAGGGATAAATACTACCCAAGGCCTCATAGATTACCTAGACCTCCTCACTGACACCCACATTCAGGGGGTCTGGGTCAGTCCCATGCTTTCCACACACCATTAATCTGGGGTCCAAGAGCTCCCCCTTGTTCAGGTCAACTGTTTCTGTGTGTTAAACCAGCCCAGTCTTAACTCCTTTGCCCATCAGTTCTCTCTTTCTGTCACTGGATTCCAGGAGTTCAGTTTAGTGTTTTTCTGTGGGTATCTGCCTCTGCTTTCATCAGTCTCTGGCAGTGGGATTGTAGGCTGGCACTCCCCTGATTCATGTCTAAAATCCATATATGAGTGAGTACATACCATGTTTCTTTTTTGTGACTGGGTTACTTCACTCAGGATGGTTTTTTTCTAGTGCCATCCATTTGCCTGCAAATCTCAAGATTCCATTGGTTTTTCCCCACTGAATGGTATTCCATTGTGTAAATGTACCACATTTTCTCTATCCACTCTTAAGTTGAGGGGCATCTAGGTTGCTTCCAGGTTCTGGCTAGTATCAATAGTGATTAAGGCTCCTTTGTTCACAGCAATAGAAGACAAATGAGAAACTGATTCCAGCTCGAGGAGCTTACAACCCATGGAAGTCACAGGAAAGCAAAACTCAAGGGGTTCATATACCATCCCATTCTGTGCTCAGACATCATCCTATCATTTATGGTCCATGACCTTAGGTTGGGCTCTGGCTTGCATGGAGCTTCACTGGCTCATTTACAACACAGCTCATTTATACCTGAAGAGTCAGTATCAAACACACCTTCACTCTGATTGGTGGGAGCTAGCTGCTCAAGCTAGATGACAAAATGAGAAGGAGCCACACCTCCTCCATCCTGGTGGCCCAGGAAGCTTTCAGGAGGGCAAGGGGTGACTAACTTGAGCCCTGAAGATGGACAGGATCTGAAGTACATACCATAAACAAAGGCTGTTGTGGGGCAGGAAAAAAGTGTATTTGGGTTGTTGTGACAGATTAGAGATGAAAGCCCCTGCAGGCCCAGGTTGTCAAGGTGCATGCTCTCTAAGGGGCTTACCCTTTCCAAACAAGTTCTGAGAAAGGACAGTCCCAGAAGCTGCCTATGGAGGCTCCTCTTGTAATCAGCCAGCTGTCCTCCAAAGACTGACACAAGGAAGACGCCATGCCTTTCCCCCTCGCCAGAGTTGGATGATTCAGCACCCTTTCCTCTGCCAAATAGTACATTAGCGGGAACAAGTGGGCCCAGGGACATTTTACCTTCGAGTAGTTTTAACAGTGTAAACATGGAGGAGGGAATTCCAAGGGGTGGGCCTCTGCCAAGGACCTGCTAGTGAGCTGACGCATCAACATCGGGGTGACATGTCAGTGAGTCCCACTGGCTGACAGAAAGATGGACACAAATCCTGAGGACCACGTTTTCAGAAAGAAAGCAACGAATGAAGCCATAACTGTCTTTTATGGATGAGGAGACCCTGGAAGAACCCTTTCCTTCTCAGACTCCCAGGAGTCACGGACATAAAGCTGAAAGGTGATATTAATCATTAGTGAAAACCAGGCTTCTTCTTCTTTGTCTCTTCCTTAGGCAGCTAATCTCACGTGAAATCCCCAAGCAGGGTAACAGCATGGAGTATGGGCCCTCCTTGGTGGCTGGGTGCCACATTAGGTACCTTCTCTCCTGTGGCACTTGGAGTGGACACCCAAGCCTCTGTGGAGTGTGCCCCACTGCATTGGAATTCAGGGTGGCTAAGGCTCCCCCATATTTCTATCATGATTCAGGTTTGAAGCACCTAATGGTAGAAGACTTGGAGTTTTCAACTTTCCATTAACTTATACAAAAAAAATTAGAAAATAACCACGTCTCCCATTTTCCATGGATGCTCATGATATTTTTTTGTGTGATTTTAGCTTGCATCTCATCATACCTGCACTAAATACGAGGAGCTCTGAGAGGAAGGGCACTGAGATGTACCCACTGGCACGTTAGGATCTGCTTACTCAGATGGAGGCCACTCTGAGGAATGGCACTGCAAAGCCTGTAGTCAGCACCTTGCCTGATATCTGGACAATGCTGAGAAGACACATAGGGGCAGATTTCCCTAGCAGTAGGGGACATTTCCCGGGAAGTGACCCATATCTACTGAAGACTCCTCAAGTGACAGGAGCAATAGTCACACAAAGGGCAATTCTCTCTCACCAATGTCCCTGAGGAACTTGAAGAGTGAGTACATCACAGACTTATAAACCATACCCTGTATTCAGTCACCAACTGCTGTGTTAGACCACCCATGGCCATGGTGTGCCCCATCTCACAGGAGTGGCTGGCTACACAGCAGAGGACTCCAAGACCTTCTTTGGCCATTTGGTTTCACACTGTCAGCTGGGCAGTGCCCGTGACTGGCAATTCCCATGGTCTTGGCCATGTTTCATTTACACTTCTGTAGGTTTCGTCCTGGAAGATTTACCCTCAGAGAGTCAAACCCACCAGTAATTCCATAACAATTTTACTTGAAAATCGACACTAATTTAAAATCTGATACTAATTAATTAATATTGAATGACAGTTCCAACATCTTCATGCATCTTCAGACTCATTGCTGTACATGTCTTAAATGGAAAGCAAACAAACAATTACAAAAAGAAGCCAAAAGGGAAAGTCAAAAATGAAGCTAAGTTCTGTATCGTGGCTCTATCGGAAGGAATCAATTGTGTTATAGCTGCTGTGTAAGGATAGTCTAGCTCAATAATTTAGAAAATTAGTAATAATTTAGAAAATCCTTAAAGTCCTCCAACTTTTGGCTTCTTCTTGTAAATGATCAGTTTAAAAGCCAGCGTTGTGGCACATGCTTGTGATCCCACCATTGAGCTAGCAGAGACAAGGAGGGTCCCTGGGGTTCACTAGTCAGATAGCATAGCTCGCATGACTCATTCCAAGAGAGCGAGAGACCCTGTCTTAAAAATCAGGGTGGACAGTGCCTGAGGAGCAACACCAGAGGCTATCTATAACATCCCCAGCCCCTCCCTGCTATGCACCTGCCTACACAGGAACATATATATGTGTACACAAACTGTTTTAACTAAACATGCAGAAGGATCTTGAGAAGATAGTGCATAACATTCACATTTAGCCTCTTAACACCATCTCTGGCCTATGCACACCAAACTTGCATCTTTTCATTGATGTTTTGAATGTTTATTTGCTGACCAGTTGATTCTGCTGATGATTAGTTTTGTCTAGCCTCTGATGTCACTAAACATGAATTGCTTGTCTAGGGATGGATTTAACCTAGGCCAGGTGATCAGGCAGAGTGTGTGGGTACCTAGAGTTCACGTGAACACTGGCCTCTAACAAGACATCTAATGCTTCTCTGAGTATAAGAATTCGGACCTTAAACAAATGCTGACAAGGTCATGGTCAGAAAGGTGTTCCAGGGAGTTGTTCAGCCTTTTCAGAGGCAATTTTTTAAATATATTTTTTATTTAACTTTTTATGCATGTCACTTTGAGTTCCCTCTCCCTCCCCTCCTCCCCCACCCCCCAATACTCCCAACCTCTCACCCCCACACCATCCCCCCTCTGCTCCCCAGGGAGGGCAAGAGCCTCCATGAGGGATTTTCAGAGTCTGTCACATCATCCCGGGAAGGGCCCAGGTTCTTCCCCATGTATCCAGGCTGAGAGAGCATCCCTCCACGTGGTATGGGTTCCCAGAGTCCTTCTGTATGCCAGGAATAAATACTGCTCCACTCTCCAAGGTCCCACAGATTGCCCTCTCTGTCACCCAGGTTCAGTGGGAGGGTGTCTGGATCAGTCCCATGCTGGCCCCTCAGTCATCAGTCTGGGATCCATGTGTTCCCTCTTGTTTAGGTCAGCTGCCTCTGTGGGTTTCGCCAGCCTGATCTTGATTCCTTTGGTCATCACTCTTCTTTGCAACTGGGTTCCAGGAGTTCAATTTGGTTCATAGCTGTGGGTGTCTGCCTCTGCCTCCATCAGCCACTGGATGAGAGTTCTAGGATGGCATATAAGGTGGTCATCATTCTTCAGAGGCAATTTTAATGTGGTGAGTGCGTGCGTGCATGTGTGTGTGTGCGTGTATGTGTGTGTGTGTGTGCGTGTATGTGTGTGTGTGTGTGTGTACGCGCGCCTGTGCTTGTGAGAGCAGGGGGGCAGAGTGGGCACTTGAGCTGCAGCCTCAAGCATCTTAGCCAGGGAAGTGCTGGACCACAGCTGTATCCCAAATCTCTTGACAAATTGCTAAAGCACACGAGACTAAACATCACACTAGTGAAAGTCACAGCCATCTTACTGGCTTCTGATGTGGACAGAGTGTACTTAGCTAGGATAGGGTTTGGAAAGTAGTCGTCTGTCTGTTCTCTTGACCTCTTTGCTGGCAGTGATGCTTTTTCTTAGTTTGTATAATTAAAAAAATCAGAAAAAGATGGTAGATATTGTTTCCTTTGATGGGCATTGTTTTCGCCCACACTCAGGTGACTAGTAATTAAGGAATTTCTGTGGTTTATTTCCTGATCTAACAGCTCACTGCTGAAGAAAGCAGTTCTGGTCAGCTTGAGTCAATCTGGGTTGTGCCAAAACCAGAGAGATGAAACCTTTCAGACACACTTAGATACAGAAGTGAGGCTGGAGTTTAAAGAGAAAGTGCTTCTTTCGGTGTTGTGGCTGGCCACGCGGTCCTGGGTCTTCCTGTGTGATAACTGCATGTGAGCTAGAAATAAGGCTAGGAACCGTGGAGATGATTCCATTACTACACAGTAGGATGTTAGGAATGCCCTTTCACTTACAAACCCAACAGTGTTGTCACAAAGTGGACACCACTTCTGTAAGCAATATGGAGAAGCTCAGAGATACCCCTTTCAGTCCAGGTGCAGAATGCCACCCTCCTGATGAGAGTTACACTTTGTAGAATGGACGTCCAACAAGGCAACCCCGGTGTGTCCCAAGGGAAGGTCCATTTCCTGTTGCTGTCTTCTGTCTATAGCCCCAGCCTCAGCCTAGGAGGCTTCACTTACAGTTAGACACTGTTGGTCTCAGTGGATGATGTGGCTATCTGTCCTGGAGTCTCCTCTGTGGAATTCCTAGGCTTCACTTTGATCAGACAGCTTAGTCATTGCACAGAGACATCCATGATCCATGCCCATTGGCCAGAAGAATGGGGGTGCCCTGTGGACTACACATATCTGGAGGCCTCAATAGAGCCAACTTTATCCAGATGTTAGGGTCCACCACTGGGAGAAAAGAAATTCTCCTGTTGTAGCTCTCAGGGAGAAAATACCAAACTGAGAAGGCAGCTGGTGTTGGTCACTGATTCAGTTTAGACACACGTTCTGCCCACACTGGTAAAATCTGGGGGTGGTGTGCAGTGGGGAAGTATGCAGGTGCTGTGGCTTCTCAGCAGGAACATCAGAGTGAACTGACATCAGGCATGGGTCGTCTATGACAAGAAAGGCAGCATACTGCATGGCTGGGGCTTCTCAATTCCCAGAGCGGCTTTTCCTTCTGGAGCCTTTGAGAGTCAGAAAGTTTACTTATTTTGCAGATGACATACAGGTCCAGATACCAGGATGAGGACCCAAGTCTCTTCAGGCATCCTCATCACATTGCCTCATTCTTTTACCATACAACAATGGCATAACAGGAGATCAGTTGAGTTTTGAAGAGCCGCCTAGTTTGTCCACAGGATTTTTGGCTGCCAGTTTCTACGCCAGGCATTTTGTGAGGTGCCGATGTGGCTCTGTGATACCACATAAGCCATGTTGTGAGTCAGGAGGTAAAGGGATTAGGGTTTTGCACTGGCCTAGTCTTGAGAGGTGGAGGGGAGATTAGGAACTCGGAGAGCTGTGTCTCAGCTAAACCTTAAAGACAAGTAGGGTAAGACAAGGTTGGAGAGCCAGTTGGAAAGGGAGCAGTGGTTGTCACTAGAAGAAACAGGAAGCCCCAGGATGAGAGCAGCACATAGGAAACCTACACAGCGTTGAACACAGCAGGAGGTCTGCGTCATGGAACTAAGGAAAGTGAGATCATGGCTGTGGCTTTGGCTGTGTGCTGAGGTTATGGGGGAATGAGGACAAGTTTTACAACGAGGCTACTCTGCTTATAGAATGGAGAATGGCCAGGCTTGAGGGGCAGGATAGGAGGCTTATTATGACCTCTGTTGCCTCAGGAAAACCAGAAGGTGATGGTTTGAATTCAGGCATATCAGAGGAAGGGCCATAAACCTTAGCACTTATAGTTATTAGTTAATTAAAAATATTTTTTGAGACAGCATCTCCCTATGTTGCTCAGGCTGCTCTGTAATTCACTACACAGTGCAGGTTGGCCTCAAACTTACAGTCTATCTGCCTCACAGTCCTGAGCGCCGGGATTATAGGCGCCGGCCACCAGGTCCAGCTTGGACTTGGACTTTTGGAGGTAGTAAAGCAGCAAACTCACAAACAATTTTACTCCAGGGAACCGGAAACTGACGTCCACTTGGCTGTTACTTCTCCATTTAAAGTTCACTGAATTCTTTTCATCAGAGTTGCTGGCTTCAGTCTTTACTGAACAATTACCGGAAGCTGGATGCTCTTGGCCTCCCCAGGTGTACTGTTCTCATTAGCTTAAGTCGTTTAGCGTGGGGTTCTGGTTTCATTTCTGTCACTGTGTTCCCCATCGCAGTTCCAGTTTGCAGTCCACTGAAGGTGTCTTAGTTAGATTTTCTATTGCTGTGAAGACACCATGACCATGGCAACTCTTATAAAGGGAAACATTTAATGGGGGCTGGCTTACAGTTCAGCGGTTCTGTCCATTGTCACTATAGTGGGAAGCACGGCGGGAAGCGTGGCTGTGCTCAGGCGGACATGGCGCTAGAGGAGGAGCCAAGATCAGCAGGCAGCAGGAAGAAAGCGTGAGCATTGGACCTGGCTTGAGCTTCTGCAACCTCAAAGCCCATCCTGTGATGCACTTCCTCTAACGAGCCACATGTCCTCATCCTTTCAGAAAATGCCCTGTGAGCCCAGGAAGCCATCTTCATGCAGAGCACCACAGGCAGGGAAGTGAAAGCCGCACCACTGGCCACATCACACCCACACTCAGGGGCACAGAGAAACGAGGGTACACACCTGCCTGCTTGGCTTGCCTGCGCGTGCTCAACTTCACGTCACTCTTACACAGGTGAAGACCCTTCTCTAGGCTCCTAGGCAACCGTGCCACACAGTGGGCTGGACCTTCTCACCTCAATTAATTAAGACTAGCCTCCGCAGACATGCTCACAGACCAAACCAATGTAGACAATTCCTCATTGAGACTCTCTTGCCAGGTGGGTGATTTGAGGTTGTGCCAAGTTGACAATTGAAGCTGACATTAGCTGTGTCAGTGACTGACTCACTTACTTTGTTCTACTCAGAGCTGGGAATTGAACCCTGGAGCTCATGCATGCCAGCCAAGTGCTTTAACCACTTTTTATATATTTTACAAATTGGTTAATTGCCCTATTTTTATTTTTTATTATATCTGAGAAGGCAAGAAATGTATTGGACAAACCATCTTATCACATGCTAAAACTGTAACATCACTGCAAAAGTACCTTCAATGCATTTTGTAGAACTTGCTCAAGTTTCAAAATCAGGGCAGCTCTCCATCTTACAGATGCGAACCAGGAAATTCTATTCTCAAGCAGAGAATAAAAAATTCAGGCCAACATGCAGGGCATGTTTACTAATTAATTCAGCTACATTCTGATGAAGTCTGATGTGCGAGAACACTCTATTTATTTGTGGAATTAAAAGCCTGCACCCTCCTCTGTTATCAGCAGGCTGGGCATGTTCCTAACCCAGGTATTCACTCGGCTAGTCATTTCCAGGCTGCAGCAATGCTTTACAACTCAGACAGATAAAGGCAATTCTAATTTAGTGCTCACGTTAATTATCAGCAATATTAAATGACTATATTGGAGCTATTTACATGTGTCATTCAGACTTTCTGTATGTGAAGGAAATGACTATAATTGTTCTTATTAGTTATCGTATTTCCTGCTTCTGCAACAACATTCTCTCTCTCGATCACTTGCTTGTTTTGTTTTGGGACTATCTTAATATTAAAAAGGGATCACAATATTTTGGAGTGTTTGTGGCGCACAACATGGCATTTCCTAACTCATTAACTATACTTTATTTGAAATTCCTTTGTGCTATTTTGTTTCTGTGCCCATGTAAACCAGATTAAAAATGAGGAGTGGGGCAGCTGGAAAGTCTCTCTCAGTTATAACAAAAGAGGTCATCATTGAGAATGACAAACAGAACGCCTGGGGGATTTGAGAAAGTTGAAGATTCTTCCTGATTTTTGCTTGTTGTCACTGCGAGCTGAAATATGAAAACACGAAGCACATATTTGCTTGCCAAACCTTGTCAATTAGCATCCAAAGTAGAGGCAACAGTGAGGTGACTTGTTTTTATGTTCTCCCTTTAGAAAGAGGAAAGTAATGAACTTTATTCTATAGAAATTAAAATTTTTGTGACTAATACATGGAATCTTGCTGTAGATAGAAACCCGATTAATTTTCAAAGCTGAGTTAATACTTTAAACTTTGCCAAGGCAATAAAAGCTTCTAGGACTGATCTCTGTAGAATAAAGGCTCAGTCTGGAGAAATGGGATATTTCAGAAACAGATTGTTTCTAATTAGCAGACATCTCAATGTTTAAACGGGTTCGCCTTCTGCCTCGTTTACAGCCCAAGGCTGAGTCAACTGTTCCCTTTCCTGAAATCTCTTTCCCTCTCTCTACAGGCTCTGCTCTGCTCTGCCACCGTTTTGTATTGTAATCATCTATCTTTATCAAGATCCCACCCTCCACCTGTCCCCTAAGTCACTGACTGCTGGGAGCCCCTCACCACCATATGCCAAAGCCGCAAGCTGCAGGTCATGTACAGCAGCTGCCTCCCATCATGTACCGGAAGCCCCTGGGAAAGAGACCATTGCCCTTGTAACAGGGAAAACACTCAGAGTTTGATCTCTGGGTTGCATCGTTTGGCATCTGGATGAGCTTCTGAGGTCCGGAAGCACTTCAAGTATTTTATGAAAGCTGGTCAGGGATGCACACTATCCTGGGTCTGTGGCCTCCACCCACATTGATACCATGTACACGGTGTGTTACTGCAGTCAGGTCTTGGAGCCCACTGGGTGTGGCTTGAGCATATATGAGACCTCAAAGTCACAGTGACACACTTCCTGCAACAAGGCCACACCCACTCCAACAAGGCCACACCTCCTAATAGTACGAGTCCCTTTGGGGGCCATTTTCCTTCAAGCAACTGCAGTGGGTGTTCTCTTAGTAAGTAAATTGGATGACCCTGACAAGCTTAGAACCAGTCTGGTTTACATCACGGCATGTGTTAGGTCAAGCAAAACTCTCGGGTCCTTTTGAGGAATTCTGTTTTTCCAAGCACGCTTTCCACACTCTGCCTGGATGACGTGATCGTGTCTGTTTTAAATGACAGCTCTAAACTCACGACATCCACATGTGTAACTGTCTTTGACCTCTTTTTCCCTGAAGTCAGGCTCAAACATCTTGACTGAATGCCTAACAACACCTCACCGTCCGTAGTCAGCAAAGCTTATGGCAATTTGACCTGTGATTCTTGATCTCCACGCCAACATCCCCAGCTTTTGATCTTCCCATGCCCACATTCTGATGGGCAGCATCGTGAGTTTTCTTCTTCTATGGGCAGGAACCCAGAGTCGTTGTGTTTCCTCTCCTCCCATCCTCTCTGTCGTCAGTCTTGGTACATCATCCAGCATGTATTCAGAGTCCGAACACTCTTCATTCTCATCGGCACTGTCCTAGGGGTCCAGGCCTTCATCTTGCCTGGCCAATTCCCACATTAGCCTGCTTGTCATCCTTGTCCTCCATCCAGGTGCAATGACCTTTTTTTTTTTTAACAACTGTCTTGGAACAAAACTCACACAACTTTCCAAGACCTATAGAAGACATAAGTGACGCCTCATGCCCGTCTGCCCCTTGTCTCCAGGGTCTCACATTTCAAGTTCTCTTTCTTTTGTCTGGTGTACTCTTCCCCACTGTGTTGACCCGATTTTCTCCATCACACCCTTCATGTCTCAAGTTACATATCACCTAATTCAAGACTTTCGTGTTTGAATTACCACCCCCCACCATTCTCCACTTCTTCACCCCGGTAGACATGTTCCCCCACCCCTTTTTTTCTTTTCCTGACATGTAGCTGAGGCTGGCCTTGAACTTTCTATGCAGTCAAGGAGGATCTTGAACTTCTGATCCTCCTGCTGCCACCTGGTGAGTGCTGTGCTATGGGGATCTAGTCCAGGGCCTGGGGCATGCCAGATGAGCATTTTACCAGCTGAACTCCATCCTCAGCCCTTGTTGAACTTTAAAGTTCCTATGTTACCTAGAATTGTGTTTCCTACTTATTTTTACAGTTATTTCTTGTGGGATCTTGTCTGAGTTACTATTCTTGAAGCACTCTCTATTCATCGTGGTCCCCAGGGCCTATAAGGTCTCAGCACAAAAATATCTGTTGGATGTCTCTACTTAATCCACATCCCTTCTTTGGAGAGCACTTAAAATTGAGGCTGAGAAACCATTTTGTAAACTTTCCATGGCTCAACAATGGGAGCCTCAGCTTTGGACCACATTAAAATCGGCTGTTAGTTCTGCCTTTTTTGTTTGAAAGCACTTCTTAAGTCTTTGATTCATTCTTTTTCTGTAACTCCCTCTTCGCAGGGACTGAGCTGAGGTCCCCGATCTTGCCCCAAGTCTGCAATTACACATTACCCCAATTGTCTTGACTATTTAGTGTCGCTTCGAACCTCTGGGTACAAGTCGTTTACACCATGTGACATTTCATAACAGTGCAAAACATTTCTTGATGTCATTTTTGACCATTAATCAGGTTTCATCATGTTAATCTGGGTATCGGGGTATTAAAAGCTGTTTCTTTTCTTAGCTCGGCATCATCAACCACACTATGAAGATTGTTGAATTTATTACACACAGAATTTAGTATGTGCATTAAATGAGATCATGTTCACCAGCAAATGTAAAAATAGAATCGTGCTAGCAGATGGAGGTGAGGTGATTGTTGCGTTAATTAACGGTGACCTCTCCACTCTTAATACTAACCTCTTGATTTCCCCCAGTGTTCCAGGTGGGAAAAAATTATTCTTCAATATTCGTAAGAATGAGCTTGGATAAAAGACACAAATGAAGTCCAGACCAAGTACAAAAACACGGGCTCCTTCTCCTGGCTGCTCAGCGAATGCGGTCTCCGTCTGCGAGGCGATAGCCATCTCGACAGCCAGCCACCGCTCAGACTTCGAATTACAGTAATTATGACAATTTGTGCCAATAGCCACGAGGTGGGATTTTTGATGTGGTTAAAAATAACATCTGTAAAACCCAATAAAAATTACATTCTGCTAATTTTCTGATAAGATACTGTTTTAACTATCTGTGTCTTCGGCCGCTTCCAGTTTTCAATTAGAGCATTCCTTTAAAAATTTTTTTAACCCATTTTGTATACGGGATTCAATTCTGCCATAGGCAATACATTTGTTTTAATGCTCAGAATTAATTGTTTTGTGTGGATTTTGCCTTTCAAACTGATGGTAATCTTTGAGGCTTTATAAGCATGCCGATTCCTAAACCTCAACACAGAGTACTTAGCTTGCTCCGTCTAATCACTTGCTTAGCCAGAGCAGGACAGCGAAGAGCAGGGTTAAAGGAAAAAGGGAGGACAGAGTGTTCATCTGAAGTTCAGCTTACCCTAACAAGCAGCAACAGTGAGGTTGCTCACAGAGGGCTCTGCCACAGAGCTTTGTGTGCCCATGCAGAAGATTCCAAAACCCTTCTGGTTAACTTAAAAAAAAGATTTATTTCATTTTTGATCCTGCCTTATTTATTGCTTTGTGTGTGTGTGTGTGTGTGTGTGTGTGTGTGTGTGTGCTCACATGTTTGCCTGTGGAGGCAGAGGCCTAGGATCCCCTGAAGCTGGAGTTAACTGGAGTTACGGGTGGTTGATCATACTGACATGCATATTGAGAATCAAACTCAAGTCCTCCACTTGAGCAATAGGCACCCTTAACATTTTGTCAGTCCCTAAGTTTTAGTTTTAAAATGTCATGGTATTCTGCACTTAAATTTCACTGATCATAAAACTGAGGTTCGGGGCCTCCAGCTGCCTGGTTCAGTCAGTGGGTGAATGAGCAAAAGGAGGTTTAGACCCAGGACCCTCGAAGATTTGTACATTGGCCCTTCATTCATGGCTGCAAAGTTAGAAATCATGTTTTTCTTGCCTCCTTCATCTACTCCTCTCAAAATCAGTGAAGCTCTCTCTTTTCTTTTTTTAAAAATTTAATTAAAAGCAATTTTATTTTACATACCAATATCAGTTTCCTGTCCCTCCCATCTTCCCACTCCCCCCACCATCTCCCCATCCACTCCTCAGAGAGGGTGAGGCCTCCCATGAGGAATCATCAAAGTCTGTCACATCATTTGGGGCTGGAGGCCCTCCCCCATGCATCTAGGCTGAGAAAGTATCTCTCCATAGGGAATGGGCTCCAAAAAGACAGTTCTTGCACTGGGGATAAATACTGGTTCCCCTGCCAGAGGCCCCATAGACTGCCCAAGTCCCACAACTGACACCCACATTCAGGGGGCCAGGTTCGGTCTTGCCCAGGTTCCCCAGTTGTCATTCTGGAGTCTGTGAGCTCCCACTTGCTCAGGTCAGCTGTTTCTGCGGGCTTCCCCCATCATAGTCTTGACCCCTTTGCTCATCCCTCCTCCCTCTCCACGACCGGATTCCAGGAGTTCTGCCCAGTGCTTGGCTGGGGATCTCTGCTTCTGATGAAATGCTCTCTTAAATCCAGGGTTCTCCAGTTGCTGCTTGACTCCTGTTTCTTCATGCCCTTGTGTTTCAGAACTGGCTGCTTTCCTATTTCTACTAAACAGAAGCTAATGTGAAACTTGATTCTGGGATCTAATTCTTCCGCCATTCTTATCTTTGCTCACATTTGGGCCTCACTATCGTCCCTCTGACCAGAGGACACCGGGTGGGATGGTGAATCAGTGTCTGCATTTGCACATTCATTTATTGCTAAGGTCATTGAAGAAAGACAGGACTTCTGCCTCAACTGAGAATTCAAAATCTGATTTTGTGTTCATAAAATTTTTCTTGCTTGTAATTACTCGTAAGTTTTAAACATGTGAGGCTGTCTTCTTTGTTTTAAGCCATGTTTAGAGACACCCCTCATTGTCTCATTCACAGGGAATCTCTTGCTTAGTGAGCAAACATTGACTAATACACTGCTCTACCATTCAACTCTTTAGCAATGTTCGCTCACTTTTCCAAGCCATTCCTTTAGCCACTTGAAATCTTCTCACTGGGTGATTTTAGTAAGGTGGAATCACACATTTTCTTTAGAGTAACTCTGCCTTATTTATTGCTTTGTGTCTTGTCCGTATTTGTTAGACACTGAGGGCTCAGCTATGGTATGAAACTGGCCGCTTCTGAATATTAAGATGATATGTAAGGAAACTTAGGCATCACCTTTTCCTGGAACATTGCTGATAAACAGGGTACAATGTGGTCCCACTAATCTTAGGGGCTACTGCAGAGTTCTAAGCTATCAAGTGCACATCAGTCATAAAGACAACTGGAAAGAAGTAATCCCATCCAGCTGCTGCACTGCTGCACTTCTGCACAAATACTCCAGCTGATGCACTGCTGCACTTCCGCACAGACACCCCAGATGCTGCACTTCTGCACTTCTGCACAGACACTCCAGCTGCAGCACTGCTGCACTTCTGCAGACACCCCAGCTGCAACACTGCTGCACTTCCGCACACACACCCCAGCTGCAACACTGCTGCATTTGCACACACCCATACCAGCTGCAACACTGCTGCACTTCTGCAAGACACTCCAGCTGCTGCACTGCTGCACTTCCGCACAGACACTCCAGCTGCAGCACTGCTGCACTTCCGCAAGACACTCCAGCTGCAACACTGCTGCACTTCCACACACATCCCAGCTGCAACACTGCTGCATTTGCACACACCCACACCGGCTGCAACACTGCTGCACTTCCGCACAGACACTCCAGCTGCAACACTACTGCACTTCTGCACAGACACTCCAGCTGCTGCACTTCTGCACAAACACTCCAGCTACTGCACTGCTGCACTTCTGCACAGACACTCCAGCTGCCACACTGCTGCACTTGCACACAGACATTCCAGCTATTGCAAGGCTGACTTAGACAGGCAGATGTGGTGTCAGAAAGACAGTGAATGTTTTTATTAACTTCTTTTTAAGTCACAACTCACCTACAGTCTTGCAGGAATGGAGTTGAATAGCTAGAAGGGAAGAGTAAAGGAGCATGGAGAGAGCCTGCTTACCTATTGTCCCCAAGCCAGGCCCTCTCCCTCACAGGATCCAGGTTTGAAGGCAGCCAGGCCACAGAGAGTTGAGGGGATGGCCATCCCTTCCCTGATGAGCAAGTATCTGAGAGAGGGGCTGCCAGCCCAGTTGCTCTGGCTATGGAATGAGGGAGGAGTGGAAAGCTGAAGATAAACGTAGTGAATTCTTTCAAGAGTTTTAGCTGAAATGGTGATGGCTACCGGAACCAAGGGACTGGGACACGATGTTTTCCATTTAGTTAAGAGGACCTCAAATATGATGAAGAGAGTAATACAACAATGGAGGAGAGGTCAGAGACAGGGAGAGGTATTGGTCTAGCAAAGTCAGGTGCAGAGGTGGCCCAGGTTCCCAGGGCCACCTCCACTGACCTGGGGCTTCTCTAGATTAGACTTCAGGACCCTTCTAATCTTCATGGAAACATTTTTATTTTCACTCCTGAAAACTTTCAGGAATGGAAGTCATAGCTCTGAAAAAAGATGGAAGTGCCTTTTCTGCCACTTTATGAGAATTTATGGAAGCATCAAAATCAACATATACATACTACATTAAAATAGTATATGACTATATGTCATAAAATTGTACAAAGTCCATGTGACCTGTATATACACAAATAATATGTACAATCATGTATTGACTGCAGCACAAATCTTTATAGACCCAGATGCAGACTGAAAATGACCAGCTGTCCAGAAGGGGGTCTATCTCCATCCACCATCTGTGGAGGGATGGTTGCCAAGGTATAGATTTTCCTGACGACTCTCACCTAGAAGACCACAGTGTTGGATGCTGAACCCTGGAAAGATGCAGAAAACAAAAAGCCAACATCCAGGGTAAGGAAGGCATTGGTCCTGACAAGCCTCGGCTGCTCTCACTGACAGGTAGGCCGTCCTCCATTACCTTGTGAGATTGCAGGGTGGTGTGACGGAATCGAAGACAACCTTATGTCTCTCTTGAGACTAGGAAAAGAGAAAATAGGTTAAGTTCTGACCCGAACTATTAGTTGACGAAAATGGCAAACACAAGTTCCTTGGTAGCACTTCAGATGAGTGTGGGGCTGGGGTCTTGAGCAGACTTGTGACTAGAAAGAGCCAGGACTGGACTACTGTACAGAAACACTTCTGAGTTGCCACATGACAAGGTTCAAAGTGTTTCTGTCTTCTCACTCTCTCAGTTTGAGCCAGGACTGGCTCTGTAGTCCAGGCTGGTCTTCAATTTAGCAAGTTCCCATTTCTGTCTCTCAACTGCTGGGATTATAGACCTTTGTCACCATACCCAGCCCAAGGCTGTTGTCTTAGCAATACATTGCCTTGTAGATTATTTTTCAAGATTTTATTAACAAAGAGGAAATTAATTAATCCCAGCACTTGGGAGGCAGAGGCAGGCGGATCTCTGTGAGTTCGAGGCCAGCCTGGTCTACAAGAGCTAGTTCCAGGACAGCCTCCAAAGCCACAGAGAAACCCTGTCTCGGGAAAAAAAAAAAAACAAAACCAAATGTTGGGGGAAGTCCTGTGCATTTGTCAATAAAGTACTGTTGAGCCTATAGGGAACCAAGATAGGAGGGACTAGGAGTCCAGGAGAACTCTGGGAAGGAGAAACACAAGAGAGTCGAGATGTAACACCATTGGGGTAGGAAGCCCTGAAACCTCTCCAGTAAGAGACATACTTAGATTAACAATTATGGGGTAATTACTTAAGTCAGAGCTAGCCAGTAAGAAACAAGCAAAGCCAACAGCTTCATAATTAATACAGCGTCTTGTGTGTTTATTTGGGGACTACAAAGCGGCAGAGCCCAGGCAACTGGCGGGAGATAAACCAAAACGGCTAGCAAAGAAAAAGCTTCTCTTAACAACCAAAGAGGAAATTGAGTATCACCGGCTGGAGTTTCATATGTGAATATGAGATGAGAAAATTATATAGCTTCGGTGCCTCACTTTTTAGCTCCATTCCATGCCACTAATTTATGTATCAGATTTATGGAATCGATTAGTCATTCCTACTAATAGTAAGACAGCATGCTTTGGTGTAAATGTTGAACAGCAGCATTGTGTCTATAAGACTCAGACGGGTCAGTCTGACTTCTCCGCCATCTTAAGCATATGTGGGAGGGGCAGTGAGTCATGAGCCTCATTTCCACATGATGCCTGAGTTGAGGAGCCAGTCATCCCCAGGGGTGTGGCAGGAGAGATGCTTGACATTTTTTATGGGGTCCAGGAAACATATGTAAAAGTCTGCCTGAAGACTAGGGTTAGTGACGGCAATGTCTGAGGTCCCTTGAGACCAGCTCTGTTGACACCAGAGTGAATGAGGCTGATACTCTACATGTGGGCACTAGGACCCTCTCTGGCTCTCCACTTGGTGGGCTGGAGAAAGCCCCTGAGCTGACTGGCCTAGTCTACACTATAAGAGAGACAAAGTGAAAACCAGATGTTTCGCTAACACTTGAGATGGAGGAGCTCCTCAGGCCACCCCGTCTTCAAATACCAATTCTCCATGGCTTTGCGCCAACCCCCCCCCCACTCCATCTCAGCTTTTCACTTGGTAGAGCAGGAGCTGTTACAGTGTGATTAATTTGTCTCCTGAGGGGGTGTTTATATTAATTAACAACTCTTAAGAGCTTTGAAGATGAAAAGTGCTAAATGCTTATGCCATGATTGCCGGTGGAATAGTGACACTGGATAACTACTCCACCAGAAAAATGGCTAACCTTGACTCACACACTCTGTGGCGGGCGGGGCAGAGGGCCTGCAGAGGGGCCAACCTTGTGTGCTCACTGAGGCCTGCACTTCACTCTCGACTGTGTTGTTACCTACTGAGTTATGAATTTATGCACGTACCTTTCATTTTTAGCAAACAGAAACTGCTAAGACAACATGGTGTGGCCATGCTTGTTGCTGTGGCTTATTTATTTATTTCAAGAGCATGTTTTTCCCTCCCTCCCTCCCTCCCTCCCTCCCTCCCTCCCTCCCTCCCTCCCTCCCTCCCTCCCTCCCTCCCTCCCTCCCCTCCTCCCTTCCTCCCTCCCTGTCAGCTCAAAGGTTGGAATCTCTGTAACATTCTTTGCATTAGGACTCTGGAATAATTTATTGTACTTCATTCACAGTATCTTTCTGGGAATTTGATCTTCCATTCTAAGCGTTCACTGATAATGTCTAACTCTTTTATATCTTAAGACAGTTCAGAAATTTTGATGATTTTCTCAAATTTTATTTTCTCTGCACACATGCCACTGTGTTTTGGAAAAGGCTGAGGCATCTGCCTTTATTAGAAAATATCTTTTCTTTATTGCAGTTCAGTGCTCCAAGCTCACAAGCCTGTCAGGAGGGGATTATGGGAAATCTCAGTCTTAAACCAAATCTCATTGCTAACAAAGTCAGCGGAATATGTAATATTCATGTCTGAGAGATACCACAGAGAAGTGAAAAGCATGGTCCAATTTGAGTGGAAAACCTGATGTACACACTTACCTGACAGCTACTTGGCGGTGAACCTTGACATGTCAATAACCCTGCTCAGGCACTGTGAATGGTGAGAACTTCATCATAAACTGAAAATATTAAGTGCCCAGGTTTGTGAGTGCTGGACCATGTGCACTGTGGTTTTCCTTTCTGGCCAGTGGAATCCATTGTGCTCCCTGCTAATGGGCCACTTTTTATTTTATTCCCAAAGCTCCTGCATGTGTCAATTCTTCTTTACCAGGAGTTATTCATTATTGAGTAATTTTCACAAGTCCCAGGTGGTACTGGTTTTCTCACACTGTGAATCACAACATTCCTACTAAAAGACAATTTTTAAAAAGAATTTAATCTTAAGGGACAAAAGATTTATTCCTGATTATTCTCATAGAGAGAAATCAGTGATGTAAATGGAATATTTTACTATTTATATATTTTTAAAAGGCTTCTAGAGCATCAGGTGGAGGACATTCGATATGCCACAGTTTGTGTGACAATTCAACCTTATAGAACCTATTTACCGGTGTCCAGGGAACAGTTCCTTCAGCAGAAGACCAGGAAATCTCAGATAAACTTCTAGACAGAGAAAAGAATGGGGAAGGAACAGCTCTTTCTGGAACCTGAGCCTAGATAAATATTTGAAGAGGAATGGTGTCTGCATGCATGCAGCAGGGCATGGGCCATCCTGGCTACACATTTTGGCAAGCTCAAGTGTTGACTTCATCACCCAGGATCATCAAAGACAACATGGTGTGTAGGGACACACCATAACCCTGGGTGTGGAGGGCCAGACCCGCAAGTCGCTCCTAAGAACATCCCCTGGCTTGGCCTTCTGGTGACCAGACTCCTCACTTGGTCCTCTGTCTTTGGCAACCCTATCATATATCTGAGTCCCTCTGTGCCAGTGCCATTTAGCTGTGCCTCCAAATACTCCCAGATGTCAGAGCTGTCTGCTGGCAGGCAGAACTGACAGGCTTTCCATCCCAAGGGCATCTCTTGGTGGCAATTTTATGGCAAAACTCCATATGTCTTGATTACCTGAGAGAGGAAAGACAAGTAGGTAATTAAAATGTTTGTAAGTTTAGATCACAGGCTGTGCATATATGAAGTACGGGTCTACCCGCTGTACAAGCTTAGTTTACCACACTCACTTGTGCAGGAGGCTGGCTGAAATATCATTTGGGAGGGCTTTGCCAGTCACTGTGGTGATATCCAAAGGAAGTGAATCAGAGGTCAAGGGACTTACTTGGCACTCAATGTTTCATCCACACTGGTGGCCCTCAATGATACAACCTGATGTAACGAGTGTCTAAAAGTTAGTTCGAAGAATGCCACCATTTTCTTAGATGAAATAAAAACACTAGAAATAACTTATTCTCCACACACACACCACTGTGGAATGGCTTCCACTTAATATGGGAAGACAATCTACAGCTCTCGCAAAGCTTTCCATGCTCTGTCCCTGACTGCATGCCAGTAAGAAGTGTACAAGCCCTAGCCACAAAAAATTTCTGGGGTTCTGTCATCCTTTGTGTCCCTCAAAGTCAACATCATCTGTGCCTGGAATTCTGTCCAGGCTGACACATCCATCTGAGGCCTTCTAGTACATGGTTATCCCTCTATAATCTATTTCCCTGCCTCTTCTCTAGACCCATGTGCCGTGTAAACCTCGCCTTCCTGTGGCATCACAAGGTTTGACAGGTGGGATGACATCTGAAGTTGCATTTTATCAGGGCGGGCCTTCTCTGCATGGATCTGTGAGCAGACATGTCACTAACAAAGGAAACACTCTTCAAATTCATGTATATTTGTGTTTGTGTGTGTGTGTGTGTGTGTGTGTGTGTGTGTGTGTGTTGGAAAGCAAGAAGATGCTAGCCCAGGGTAACATTGACCTAAGTTGCAACTCACCACTAATGTTTCTGGAGTACTCCAACTCAAAGAACAACATCATTAAGCCGTACTTTAGGATCTGGTGGCATTGTCAGCAATGCAGCTCCCCTCAGCAGCTGCAGCTGCATTTGGCTTGCCTGCTCCATGAGTAGTTGCTGAGTCTAACTCTGTAGACACCCTGCTATCTGGGAAGAGTAAAATGTGCAGTTGACCCAAGAAATCCTGTTGTCTCCAGGAGCACCTTCTCAGAGACCCACAGCAGAACATCCTTCTTCCCTCTGTGCCATTTTCGGTTTTCCTATCCTCACGGAGGCAGCAGTGGGCAACTGTGCTTGGGATGGGTTGGAGGAAGCAACAGTAGAAAATGAGAGTTTTCAATGGATTTGTGAGCTATACCACGACAAGCAGAGCAATGACTCTGGCCAAGAGAAGACAGAATTTTGTCATGGTTGTTTGGAATTTAGCACCCTAATTATGATAGAGCAGGTTAAAGGCACAACAGTCAGGGTGCCTCCTATATCCCTTGAATTTAACCCCATTTCCTCCTGCCTCATTTCTCTGTTTCCACTATTCTTCATATATTTTCTTTGTCACATTTTAGGTAGCAGAAGTTTGCATTAGCCTATTAACACTGATCAATCTCAGGATGGGAGTTTCATTCATTTTAAAAACTATGCATGTATTTAAAATATTTACTTTGTTTTTGATATGTATAAATATTTGCCTGCATGTATGTAAGTATACCATGTACATGTCTGGTGCCTACTGAGGCTAGTAGCCAGTGTCAGGTCCCCCGGAACTGAAGTCACAGATGGTTGTGAATGACTAGTAGGTGCTGGGAGTGGAGCCTGATTCCCTATAAGAGCACCAAGTGCTCTTAACTGCTGAGCCATCTAGTCAGTCCTTAAAAACTTCACATTTAAAGAAAATATGTATTATTGCCTTACTTTTGAAAGTTAAAGAAGTTAATAATATACTTTTCTTCCTCCGTGGGTTTCCTTTTTCAAGCCTTCTGGCTGAAAGTGGTTTTTCTTTCCGTGTCTGATTACTCAGTCTTTCCTGAGTTAGAGATTCTACTTGTATGTGTGTGAGAAGTGTTGGGGGATACTGACATTGACACTTAGCCAGAGCCACCATGCGACACTTGAATCTCATTGGCCTGAGTGGTAACCCCATCTGTGCCTCCTCTGAGTGTTTGACCAGTCACTTCAGATTACCTGCCCTTACCTACCTCTAGAAGCAGGGAGGACTCGCACTTTGGCTCTGCCCACAGGACTCTGAAGTCTATGAAAGGCATTTCTCCTCTTAGTCTGTGATTCATCCTGCTTTCTCTTAGGTCTGGCGATGACAACAGTTGTGGGACGAGGGAGGAAGAGAGTAAGACAAAAAGCAGTTTCCTTTCCAGAGAGTCAAGGCAGGTCCCTGTCAACCTGGTTTCACAGGAGTGTCCCCCTCCATGGCCCTGCATCCCCGCCAAAGGACCATGACATCTGAGAAGTAACTTTTTATTTGCTAACTATAAACTCAAAACCAATTGTTTCTAGATTGAAATGGCCTAATGAAGATCACTGACTACTATTCCATTTTCCACAATGTACCAGGATGGAGAAGCAGCCTCATCAGGATGGAGAACCAGCCTCAGGCATACATTGTGTTCCTGGACCATGCTGTTCTACAGAGCACAGAATGACATTTCATGAATTTAAAAGAAGTCAACGAACATTTAAGAAGTCAAGTGGGTCTAAAACTGTGGCCCTAAACAAAGCCTAAAATCGAGAAAAATTAAACCATAACTTTTGCTTGAACCAGTCTCCCCATCCCCCATTGGTTTCCATGTATTAGGCATTATTGTCTCATGCAAATGCCACAAGGATTTGAAGCCAAGTCAACAGACCCTGGCTTATTGGCTGTTCCAAGGATAAAGCGGCCATTGGAAAACAGCTTGGAAACACAGGGCAAATGCATGAAAGAGGCAAGCCGAAGCTTGTAGCAAAGAAAATGTAGAAAACTCCAGCATTACAGGTTTATCTAAGGTGTGGTCTGGAGTAAGCCCCAGTAATTACCCAGGATTCCACAGCCAGTAGCTGAAAAAGGAGTTTCTTCATGGACTTAACTCTTTCACCCATCCCCAGTCAGCTTCTCACAGGAAGTACACTACAGCCGGGTTTAGATTAAGCTGCAAGAATTGTTTTTGTTGCAGAGGAAGTTGTCCTCATGACTGCACTTGAGTTGTTTCTTAGTTGTGGCCTTAGCCTTTTTTATGAATGATAGGGCTTCATTTCATGACGTACCCTTGCCCATATCTCAGATTACTTGACACTGTGTGTGTGTGTGTGTGTGTTGTGGTTTAGAAGTGTTGTGAGTGAAAATGAAAAAGCTAAAAATTATGTTCAGGTCTTGTTTCAGATCCATTAAAGTTCTATACAATTTCAACTTCGGTTTCCCCAGTCTGGATATGAGCGACCTTCACCATGCCCCCAAGAGGTACCCGTAGCTCTGCCCCACCAGTTTTCTATCCCGGGAACTCATGACATCCAGAAGCACTTATTCCTCGTTGGACCCACAAAGAATACCTTAGTTATTGATGACTGGGTTTCAGAAGACATATAATGTCTTAAGTTTGCTTCATTTTTATTACATAGTGAGAAAATGATTAAAAAGAAAACTCCAATACTTTTATTATTATTATTATTATTATTACTATTTTGCTTTAAATTGTATCCAAGAGGAAAGCAATAATGCAGCAGTAGCAGCAATAGCAACAACCCCTTCAACTACCCTTGAAAATGACCGGATTTCTTTCTCTGTGTGGTTTGGATTTCCATGTCCTAAATGCCCCTGTCTCTGGGATGTATTTGATGCTTTCTTTTCAGAGACTCTTGTTTCTGCCTCCAGTTTAGAACTTCAGGCTGAGGGTGATATGCCTCTGTCTGCTACTGTTGAAGCAAAGGCAGCCCTTGACCTGTATCATGTGGGCAACCCTCCCCTCCACACAAACACCTTTAGCCAGTGACTCATCAAATCTTGAAACTGGAAGAAAATTTTAGAATAATTTGGCCTAATCACTCCCTTTTGGGGGCATGTTGGAGATAAACTTAGTAGAAGATGAGATGTAGATTCATGGGAATGTCCTGAAGACAGTGAAGGTATTTCCCGTGTGCAGTGTACCCAGCATCTGTGAACGTTCTCCTCAAGTACTTGGGTGTATTTGGTACAGCCAGGGAAGTGTACGGGTCCAGTATTATTGGTTAAGGTCTATACTTTCTTGGGCTCTCACCAGCTTTTACCTGATGTGTTTTTTTCTGTCTCAGGACATAGACATAGACATAGACAGTAATCCAGATACCATATCCCCTTTGGCTCTGGTTTTGGGTGTTACTCAGATTTTCCCACGGCTTTTGATGCTCTTGACAGTTTTGAGAAGTGCAGGCAAGTATCTTGTAGAAAAATTATTGATCTGGGCTGGTCTCCTGTTTTCCTTGGCTTCTACCTGAGTTGGCACCTTCTGGGGAGGAAGACCTTCCAGGTGAAGTGTCTTTCTCATGCATCATACCCAGAGTGTGTGTAACATTAATGTAACCATGGTGTCATTAGTCTGACTGGAGATAACCCCCAAAGGCTACCCTCTCTCAGAAGTAAGTAACTAACCTACAGTCAGGGGCCCCGGGAGATGAGCTCTCAGAGGAAGGAATACTTACATACATTATTTAGGATTTTTTTTCTAGTATGGGAAATGAAGTATTTCTTCCTATCCATTTGTTTATCTAATTCTGTTTATCAGCACGGCTGTGCTGATATGCAGTCACACCTGAGTTCCTGTACAATGGTTTCTTTTGTTGTTTAATGGTCTCACCTTGGGCTTTGAGAACCACGATACCTCATTCTTTTGTGTTTTAAGCATGTTCTTATTTTCTGACATTAGAAGGCACTCTAGCCTGACCTTGTAAGAGTCCTGGTTCCTTTTATTGAAACAGGATATCTAAAGCCAAGATTTAGGAGCTGGGGTGCTTATCAGCACAGGGTATCACTACCCTTGGACCCTTTAGTAAAGAGAGTCAAAAATGTGTGCCTATAGCAGCTCCATATATAGAGACATAGGTGATTGTTTCACTTTATCTTTTAAAGACTTGTTTATTTTTATTTAGTGGGTACAAGTGTTTTACCTGCATGTATTTTTATGCACCACTTACATTCCTGGTGCCTGGGGAGGTCAGAAGAAGGCATCAGATCCCTTGGAACTGGAGTTATAGACAGTTGTGAGCTGCCATGTGGGTGCTGGGAACCCAATCCAGGTCCTTTGTGAGAGCAGCCAGTGCTCTTAACTGCTGAGCCGTGTCTCTAGCCCCTTACTTTACTTTTTGCAAGTTAACACACAAAGTGATGGGTTTCACTGTGCCATTTTCATACACAATGCCATTGTCCTTCAGTGATGTCTGGGTGCTCCTGCACAGGCTGAACTCTCAGAGTAGTAGCAGTGTAGAGCTCACTGCACCTTCTTTCTGTGCTTAACTGTAAATTTCTGTCTCAGTGTGAGCCATTTGAGTTCCACCATACATTGTCCACTTACTTATTTGTTCAGCCTTAGTATGTGTGCACAGAAATTTCATAATCGTCAGCTTATACCCCTGTGAGAAAATGTACTCACTAGAGTAAACACAGCACAGCTCTGTTTACTTTGGTCTCAGTTTCCACTCAAAGCGCCATTTTGTTTTCAGAGTTACTTCTTATCACCTTCTTTCCCCACTGACTCATTTTTATTTTTCCTGGAACACAGAAACACCTGCTTGGCTTGTCTGCAGAAAGCCAGGTGAACAGTGCTCAAGTTCAAGTCGGATCCTGTGCTTCTCCGTCATTAACAAAATGTATCCGGGACTGAACCCAGGGTCTCATGAATGCTAAGCAAGCACTGTGCCCTGAGCCACGCCCCAACCCATGCCCTCCCTTTACTGACGACTGTATTGGCCGTAGATGAGTATTGCAGTGGGACTCCACATTCCCTCACAGCTTTCTAAGGCACTTCTCCTCAGTTATTAGGTTGTGTATATATGTAGTTTATTGTCTGTGTCCTCTACTGGGATGTAGACTTTGGCATTTCTCTATCTTTAAAAAAGATTTATTTTTATGGTGTGTGTGTGTGTGTGTGTGTGTGTGTGTGTGTGTGTGTGTGTGTGTGTATGCATGCCATAGCGCACTGGTGGAGGTCAGAGGACAACTTGTAGGAACTGGTTTTTCTCTTCCACCCTGCGGACTACAGGAATCAAACTCAGATAGTCTTGGTGCGAGCACCGTTGACAGCTGAGCTATCTCACCCGGCCCTTCTGCTTCTTACACAGTCCATTTCCACCCATATTCCTGGTCATGCCAGGATTTCATTGTTTTATAAATACACAGTGTACACGAACTGCAGTTTCTTTCTCCATTCTTCTGCTTATCAGCCGCTCAGCTGGTCCTGTGTCTACTGTGACTGGATGTCTGTAGAATGGTGGCCGGGGCCTGCAGGTATTGCTGTGGGTGGGTGGTAATGGGCGTGCTCCTTTTAATCTTTCGAGGCACCTGGGAGCCTGCTTTACAAACTAAGGGTGAGTCCAAAGCAGCGACTGGGCTAGTGGCTCTCCACTTCTGCCTACTAGGACCTCTCTTGGGAAACTCAGCTGCTGAAATGTATTTCCTACGGGGGCTCCTAACACACTGTGGTGTTTATCCAGTTGCAGCCCTGTGAAGTAGGCAGAGAGTGTGCCCGTATATGAAAGAAAGCTGGGCTTCTCAGGAATGGAACGTTATGTCCCAGATCGCATGGGAGTCTGGAAATCCAGAAGGTAAGGACGAATGCAGTGAAGGTAGTGAGATTACGTCTCCTGTCCATCCTACCTGAGGAACCCTGTTGCTGGGAGAGAGCCTTGGTAAACAGTGAATCTGCATGTTTATTTAAGAGTCACCTCTCATGACCGAGAGAAATAGCTGGGAAGTGGTCCACAGTTTTATCATTTTC
Source organism: Mesocricetus auratus (assembly GCF_017639785.1). NCBI lineage: Eukaryota > Metazoa > Chordata > Mammalia > Rodentia > Cricetidae > Mesocricetus > Mesocricetus auratus. The sequence goes on along the minus strand of NW_024429195.1, from coordinate 28,467,491 downwards.
TGCTGAGGAACATTCAAGAGCCAGTCTCCATAAGCCCACACAACTGGGCCAATGTCTAGGCACAAGGAAGAACTCAAGCTGTTCTCACACAGGGCCTCCCTGAGGAACTGCACGCCAACAGGGCATCAGGAGTTGGAGATGGGAGGCCTGGAGACTGGGTGTTGGTGTTGGTGTTAGGCAATGCTATGCTGGGAATGACAGATTACAATGCTTTTTTAAGGCAAGTTCACGGTCAGTATTATTCAGCACACTAATGAATAAACATGACTCTGTGTGGCTTCCACTGTAGATATTCAAATGACATTTGTGGCAGACCCAATGAAGGGGCCTGATTTCACATTATACGGTGTCCTCCCTGCTTCCACGGCACCCCTTGACCTCTTCCTGCCAATGTTTTAAAGTAAGTTTATAATCACAGTATGTCCAAACTTCAATATAAAATTTAACGTAAAGGGTTTCCCTAAACCTGAGGATTTAGCCCAGGAGCTATTTGGTTTTGATAAAAATTTAACAATTGACTTTAGAAGGAGGCAGTTGTATCCTGCCAGCCCCTTCCCCCCCTCTCTGTCTGTCTGTCTCTCTCCATTTCATATTTTGAAAGAATAGAATTCATTATGCCACCTTGTTTTATATCAATTCTCATATTTTTTTATTGATTCTTAGAGACTTTCACATCATGCTCCCCAACCCCATTCATTGCCCGGTCTTGCCATGTCCTGTCTCCGCCCCTGTAGCCTCCTCCCACAAAAGAAAACAAAACAAAACATTTTGCTCCTCCATCTTCGGCACACCATCAACACTGAACTCTCACTGCAATAATTTATTTTTAAATATAGGTCCTTTGCTCCCCAGGCTGGTCTTCAACTCACCAACTTTTCTCCTTCTAAATTACATTTTAGTTGTGTGTGTGTGTGTGTGTGTGTGTATGCACACATGTTTGCCATCATGTATGTTTGGAGGTCACTTCTTGCCTTCAACTACATAGGTCCTGGGATTGAACTCAGGCTAATAAACTTGGTAGCAGGCACTTTTTCTGACTGAACCACCTCACGAACCTCTTTCCATTTCCTGAGAATCTAGCATGAAAGCTGTCTTAGTTACTGTCCTATGGTTAAATGAAATAGTTTGACAAAGAGGCTCAAGAGAAGCAGGACTTATTACCTTCACAGTTCCAGCTTTCGGTCCCTTTCAGGGGGGATGTTTCATTCAGTCAAGAACCGAGAGCCACACAAATGAAAACTCACCTCATCTTCTCTGTTTCACTCAATCTAGAATTCTCTGCCCAGGGAATGTTTCCATTCACACTTAAGATGGATCTCCCTCTATCTGTCAGCCCCATGCAGAACACACTCTGCAAACATGCAGGGGGCGTCTACTAAGTGATTCTAGATTCTGTGAGGTTGACAATCAGTGCTAACCAACACAACGCTCATGTACCGCCAGGGTACTCTGGTTGGCCTCTTTTCTTGAAGATGATTAGCCAAGTGGTAAAAAGCTCAGAAAAATCCTTCAAAGAAGAAGACTTCATATACAACTACTAGAGTTATTTCATAATGAAGGCTTTCTCGAACAATGGGTATGTGATGACCTTAGTATCTTCCTCCTTGAATAATGTTGTGCAATCATTGATATGTGGTGAGGGTGTCTGCTATTATGCCCAAAGACAGTAGACTGGAGGGGTTGAAGTGAAATAGTGCTACAGGAGCAGAGCAGGCGTTGGGCAGAAGGAGCACCAGCTGGTCTGTGAGGGAGGCCGCTGTGAGAGGCAGTGGTCCCCAGCACATACTGTGCGCTGTAAGCTGCCCTACATTTACCCTACACACTCACCTGAATCTCCTTGGCGGCGAGTCTGCGCACTGGGAAAGGAAAGCAGGATGAAGGAAATGCCATCGCCTTTGACCTGTGGAGGATGAATTCACTGTTATTGTGTAATCAATTTCCTCCACACACCATGTTTTAAACTAGCATGCACTCACCGTGGTAGTTTCTGCAAGTCAGAACTCGGGAGCAGTTCAGGCAGGTGAGCTTAGGTTCTGGTGCGGGGTCATATGGTGGCCAGAGCTACAGTCATCAGAAGCTAGGGTGCAGTCACTTCGGGACGGTTGTTGCTGTGGGGTACAGACGGCTAGCTTCAGTTCCTCCCATGTGGGCTGTCTCAGAACATGGCATCCCCTGGTGGGACTGACCAATAGGCTGAAGAGGAAGGCCCTGCCATTTCAGGATCCTTCCTTGGAAGCCCCTCACCCCCATTTCATACCGTTCAGTGTTCAGGGAGAACACACAAAACTATGAATGTGGGAGCCTGGCCCCGGCTTTGGACTTTGTGTCTGTAAAGTTATGTCATTTACCCCAAACTCTCAGGGCTATCAGGAGACTCTCTAACAGGGAATGCAGAAGCTAGGTGCAAAAGAAAACAGAGCTAGTGCTCACCTTTGTCAATATCACTTAACTTCACACATTTTCTCCCACATGCCCACAACAGGCTCCGTGAAGGGAGGTCAATGAGACAGGTGGGATTTCGCCTTTATAGCCGCAAAGAGCTGTGATAACTGTGGGATCATGTTAGAAAGCCCAGAGGGGCAGCGCCCTCTTGAACCCCAGGACTGTGCATGTATGTGTGTACATATGCATCTGCATAGTATATGCACAAAATAAAAACACACACATAGCTATTATTCTTAGGCAGGATGAGGCTCTGCTTCTGAGTGAGTGACAGAGATTCAGACACTGATATGAACCAATGCTCACGTTGATCTGCTTTGGGGAAAGTTGCTCACTAACCCGTCTTCTTGGTGACATGAAAAGAAACTTTGGAAGGATACTGTTTACAGGACTGTTTAACAGACATTAGAGAATCAGGGTTCACAGCTGCCCCAGGGCCACACCTGCTTCCCCAATTGCCAATTTCAGAATTTGACGGAAATAGATGAATCCCTGGAAGGGCTGCCTGGGGCCATTTGAAGATTAGGTGGAGCTGCGAAGAGGCCACATGGAAGTAAGCCCCATTGAAGGTGCTGCACACACTTAATTCCAAGTGAAATCACATCTAACTCTGTCTAGTTTAGTGTCTTGAGAGTTCTTTCAGAGCTGCAAGAATTATTAGACACAGGCCATATTTACCCTGGTGACATACTTTCTGAGTTGTTTTCTAGGAAAGTTTAAAAGATTCCTGTATTTTAATTATTTTATTTCTTTTGGGTTGATCAACAGAGACAAATTTTCTCAGTTCTCAACCTTGCTGAGTGACTTTAACCTGAGTTCAGATAAAGGAGTCCCTACCTTGAGGGGTGCTCACAACATCTTGACTGGGGTGCTTCTGTTCACAGTCTAGCCTATGTGGCCTTTGCAATAGGTCACCAAAAGCAGAGGACCTTTCTAAGTGTGTATTCCGTCAAGTCCCTACCCAAAGTCAACCAATTCCAACCTTAAGATAACACTGCACCTCAGCCTCTGAGAAAAGAAGACAGATTTGGCTCATGAAGGCTTTACACACTAAATGTCCTAAAAGAAGCCTGAGAACTCCCTGGAGCTTCACACACAATGCCCTTTTCCTAAGATTCCCATTGCCATGTCCACAGCAAACGATTGTGCTGTAGAATCAGCTGTGGGGCACAGTTCGGCATGGAGCTTCTGGCTTCTGGGCCAGAAAAGTACATTTGCACAAATTGCTTCTGGGTCCCACTGTCCGCTGCTAGGAGTGTGAGCTGCCTTTGATCCTGCTCTCCCCAACCCTGCCCCAACTTCTAGGGCTCAGAACAGAAGTCCTGGTCATAGACACTAAGTGGACTGAATCTCCACTTTGCTGCTTTCTGGTTTTAGAACTTTGGGCAACTCTTTCTCATCAAGACTCAGCCTTCTAGAGAGGCACTGTATCTGCATGTTCAGGATTCAATAAGATATTTGTGTAGTATGTTCCTGTTCACGTGTGTGCATGTTCAGGATTCAATAAGATATTTGTGTAGTATGTTCCTGTTCACGTGTGTGCATGTTCAGGATTCAATAAGATATTTGTGTAGTATGTTCCTGTTCACGTGTGTGCATGTTCAGGATTCAATAAGATATTTGTGTAGTATGTTCCTGTTCACGTGTGTGCATGTTCAGGATTCAACAAGATATTTGTGTAGTATGTTCCTGTTCACGTGTGTGCATGTTCAGGATTCAATAAGATATTTGTGTAGTATGTTCCTGTTCACGTGTGTGCATGTTCAGTGTATATGAAGCCAGAAGACAACCTCAGTTTTCTACCTCACAGGATGTACAAACTGTGTTTTGACACAGGGTCCCCCCTCCCCTGGCCTGGCACTCCCCAAATTGACTGGGCTGGCTGGCCAGTGGGCCCTAGCTCCTCCTGTTTCTGCCTCCCTGGGGCTGGGATTACAAGTGCACACCACTGCATCCAGCTTTTTATACTGTCTCTGAGGACTGATCTTAGGTCCCTGTGATTTCGGGGTAAGAGTTTTATCAACTGAGCCATCGCCCCAGCCTCCAAACAAGCCCAAGCATCTCTCATACAAATGCAAGATTTTTATTTTTTTTTTATATCACTCTGTTCACCTCCCAGCATTTGGAGGGCTCAGCTGTGTCCTGTGAGAAGGCACGACATGCATCTAGTATTGGCTGTAAGTCTTACCACTCCTTTGCTACATAGGGGACATTGTTTTATCAGCAAATCCATCCATCAAGGTTTGGAGCACAGCTTCAAACCTGTCCTCTGGGGCATATCTTGGGAACTACAGTGCTGTCTATGTTGACCACTCAATATTCCTGTTTCAGAATGAATACAGACCCGTGCTGGCTACGAGTCCACATTAGGCAAAATGTCTTTACAGCAACTAATGCATAATTCTGCAGAATCATTTTAGCTGAGTGACAGTCTTCCTGTGTGCCACTGAACTGGTCTAGACATCGTGTTTAGAACCAGTAGCTAAAGAACGTGTGTTATGTAGCACTGAGCATAGAGATTTGGGAATAGGTAAGCAGACTGGAAAAGACAGTGGGTGCTGTACATTCAGTGTAAATTACCCATCTGGCTTAGACAAATTAAAGATCTCCATGGTCCCCAGGGCTTGATATGAAAGCACCCAGGCTCACACAATAGGTCACACTTAAGTGACTCTCTCCTTAAGAATTCAACTGTCTCTGCACCATGCATTGGTGGCAGGAGATAATAAGAGGCAGTTCCCCTGACTGAGTTTTTCTTAAAGGAACTGACCAGGTGACAGAATGGAGTCACTGTGCATGAGAAAAGGGGGGAAATACAAAAATAATTTGATCTCCTAAAAGAATCAATTTTTCTGGGAAGTGGAGCAAGACGCTAACAAGTGCCCTCGTGAGCCTCGCTGCTGTGAGGTGCCCTGTGAAGGGCTGGCTTCTGCAGGAGGCATGGGGACATCGCTGCTATGAGGTGCCCTGTGAAGGGCTGGCTTCTGCAGGAGGCATGGGGACCTCGCTGCTATGAGATGCCCTGTGAAGGGCTTGCTTCTGCAGGAGGCATGGGGACCTCGCTGCTATGAGATGCCCTGTGAAGGGCTTACTTCTGCAGGAGGCATGGGACCTGGCTGCTGTGAGGTGCCCTGTGAAGGGCTGGCTTCTGCAGGAGGCATGGGGACCTGGCTGCTATGAAGTGCCCTGTGAAGGGCTTGCTTCTGCAGGAGGCATGGGGGCCTGGCATCAGCTGTGGCCAGTTCTGCCTGAAGGCACACAGCGTTACAGATAGGGCACACCTGTAACCAAAGGGCTGGCCTCACCGTGAGAGTACGTGTTTACGTGTGACAGGGGCTTATCAGGACAGTGAACATTTAACCACCACTCATGCCTGGAAGAAACAGAACATTAGTTTTATCTGAGATTCCCCTAACTAAGGGAACACTTACTTCCCTGTGGCTAAAGGCTCATTTTTCTTATTATTTGTTAAAAAAGATATTTTAGCAATTAGTGGGGTTGTAACTTGAGTTAACATTCAGTTTCCTGTCAGTATGTGATGTCTCACTTGACTAATTGGCAGTGGATGATATTTTACTTTCTTTTTTTTGTTTGTTTTTATTAAGTTGTTTTTCATTTTACATACCAACACTAGTTCCCCCTCCCTCCCCTTCTCCAACTCCTTCTCCCCCTCCATCCACCCTTAAAGGAGGTAAGGCCTTCCTTGGGGAGTCAACAAAGTCTGGCACACCAAGCCAGGATCAAGACCCTCCCCTCTGTATCAAGGCTGAGCAAGGTAACCCACCATAGGGAATGGGCTCCAAAAAGCCAGTTCATGTAGCCAGGATAGGTCCTGGTCCCACTGTGAGACTCCCCCAAACAGATCAAGAGGCCTCACTTTCACTGACAGGCAGTGTCAGCCTGCTGTTATAATCTCTGGTGAACAGGCCTTTTTTTTTTTTTTTTTTTTTTTTTTTGGTTTTTCGAGGCAGGGTTTCTCTGTATTGTTTTGGAGGCTGTCCTGGAACTCACTCTGTAGACCAGCCTGGCCTCGAACTCACAGAGCTCCACCTGCCTCTGCCTCCCGAGTGCTGGGATTAAAGGCGTGCGTACCAATGCCCGGCGAACAGGCCTTTTATGTTCTTCACAGCTTAACACGACTTTATTGCATTAAAACATGACCAGTCTAAGTGTGCACTGATAGTGTTCTGTGCATTCATTTTGTTTGTTTATTTGTTTTTAACAATACCATAACCACTAGTTAAGACAAAGGTAGGTATTCCCAATTGACAGATTGGCAAACTAAGGCTCTGAGAACAAGTAGGCCAAATTCACTCAAAGGAGAGTGAAAACCTGTAAGATGCTTCTGATACACCTGGCCTCCATATGGTCCTCTTGGTTTTGTGTAGGATTCCAAAGAGGCACCAGAACCCTTGAAGTCTGTTGTTTCTCAGGGAGAGGAAGATTTCACATTCTGGAACTATTAATCTGAACGGTTAATAGTGTTGGGTAAAAGTGTACTTATGAAGGGGGTAGGTCATTTGGGATGTGGGAGGGGAGAGGGGCATGCCTAGGATAGGTCATTAAGGGTAAATATAATCAAAGCATATTACATGCATGTGTGGAGATATTATAATGAAAACCATTAGTTTGCATAGTGAATATACACTAAAGGAATTACAAAGATTCAGAATGAACTGTTTTACATAATAACTACCAGACCATATCAAATGTGTGGTCACCATGGTTACAAGGTGTCACACAATGATACTGTGTCTCCTAGGGACTTACCCTGCAGCCCAGGTATGGTGTGTGACTAAGACATACAGAGCATCAGGATAGGTGTACACCCTCTTTTGTAGAGTAAGTATGGAAGTGCCACCTGAAGCTTCAGTGTGCATATTGGAGTGACTGCCATCCAGACCAGTTCATCTGGCCCCCGATCCTGAGTCACGTTGAGACTGGCTTGTGAGAGAAGCTAGAAATAAACATGGCGGACGAACAAGTGCACGAGTAAAGCTAAAAGAAATGACCACAGAAAGGTAAACGCAACTGGAAAAAATCCAGGACACTGCCCCCATGTTAGCTGTTCACATCACCACCCTCCAGGCATCTGCAGTCTGGGCAAACTCTACCTGGAAAGGGAAACCCAGTTCCATTTCCCTCAATTTGCTTAAGCTCTGTCTGAAAAAAGGTCATATATTTCTGTGAAAGATATTTTGAATCTAACAAGTTCAGATGGACCCAAACTCACCTTGCAAATGAAAAAAAAATACCGAAAGACTTGGTTTCATGTCTTTCCTATAAAGGCTGAATGCCAGACAGTACAGAAAGCAGGGATCAAAATGATTACAATCAAGGCCGGAACTTTAACAAAACATCGGTTCTGAAAAACATCCATTCTGAACAGCGCAGACTGTTATGACAAAAGTCTAGACAGTGATAATGGCTCTTAATGTTGAAAAGAAAGAGACGGGAGAGAAAAGGAATGGGAAGGAAGGGAAGAAGGAAGGGAGGGAGGGGGGAGAAAAAAGAGTAAGAAAGGACAGGAGAGAGGAAGAAAGGATGGCTGGGAGGAAGGGAGAGAGAACAGAAGAGCAAAGGGTGGAAGGGGAGGAGGAAGGGATGGCAGGAGCGAGGGAGGAAGGAGGGGAGGGGAAGGGAAGAGCATCACATACCTCCAGTTTATAGAGAGCACGCACTGGGAGGGAGAACCCAGGCTGGCGCTCACAGGTGTAACACAATACACTCAGATGCCTTCACAAGTCATGGGCTTTGTGGGTAGAATATTGGAGGCTGAAGAAAATTAACCAGGATTGTTATTGCGTTTATGAGAAGTCAGGTGTGAGAGGCACACAGCGATCTTTGAAAACAGGCGGGATTTGCTTAAAAGCAAATGGTTTTTGTTAGGGGGCTTATTTTACTCATGTCAAAAATATGAAATTACACCATTAAAGGAAGTGGTAAAATCTACATCACTCACAAGCCTTGGGGATATATCCACGTGTTCCCACATGCTCAACAGCTATGAAAAGTGTGATTCTCATTTTACCTGCTAATCGAGTACTTGGAGGTATTCAATGGGGAGCTTAGCCTCTTGCTTTTGATTTCTGGGCAATTTCAGAGACACATTCTACTGCAAAATAAACTCAAATGCTTATAATTCCAGAGATTCATGTTATAACCAATGTTTTTTGTGGCTTTTACCCATGGTGTGAGGGTAGTAGTCTTTTCTGTTCTCATTCATGGTCTCCTTTAAGGTTTTTCTGGAGGGAATTAAGAAAATACTTAATGATTTCATGCAGCTCATTTATTAAAAGATAATGGAGAAAGTCCTGGTAACTTAGAGAAAAGCAACTTTGGCCTAAAAATTTGTGAGTCACAGTTCTGTTAATTCTTTCTCCTCCTTTCCATTTCTTTCTTTTCCCCTCCCTCCCTCCCTCCTTTCTTCTTCCTCCCTCCCTCCCTCTCTCTCTCTCTCTCTCTCTCTCTCTCCCCCTCCCTCCCTCCCTCCCTCCTTTCTTCTTCCTCTCTCTCTCTCCCTCCCTCCCTCCTTCCCTCCCTCCCTTCCTCCTTTCTTCTTCCTCTCTCTCTCTCTCTCTCCCTTCCTCCCTCCCTCCTTTCTTCTTCCCCCCTCTCTCTCCCTCCCTCCCTCCTTCCCTCCCTCCCTCCTTTCTTCTTCCTCTCTCTTTCTCTCTCTCCTTCCCTCCCTCCTTTCTTCTTCCTCTTTCTCTCCCTCCCTCCCTCTCCCTCCCTCTCCCTCCCTCTCCCTCCCCCTTTCTCCTTCTTTTTTTCTGTGGTGCCAGTGAGCAACCACAGGACCAGGCAAGTGTCCAGCCGGAGAACTGCACCCCTGGCTCTCACCTGCCTTTCTTTGATCTCTCAGTTTTAAGTGGGAACTGTTCAGTGAAACGGGGAGACCCATGCCTGCAAGCTCCCACTGAAGCCTGAGTATCCTCAGAGCAGAAGTTGGCCTTTACATTTTCACAGCACTCTTTGAAAAGCTCAAGTGCAATACAATCTTCTAAACATTTAAATGTGTAAAATATATTAATTACTTCTGAAAGAACAAGTCATCAAATCACTTTTTATTAAGTTACTTTTAATACGCGTTTTATACTTACAAAAATATAAAATATAACTGAGCCATCTTCCCAGCCCTGAGAACATCTTTGACCATGACCTCCCTAATCTTACCTTGTTCTCATGATGCAGCATAAAAATGGACTTGGAGAATGCTGTACCATGGGTCAGGAACAGCCTGCTAATGGCCATTGGGATGCTTACTGTCAGGTGTAGGAATTGGAGAAGTCACTCTTTAAAATCTAAAATGTTTCCAAAGGAGTTTGAAATTTTCGCTTTCTACTTTGCTTTTCCTGTGTAGAAGTGTTTTGCCTGCATGTATGTCTGTAAGCCCCACCTGCACGTGCTAGGAGGACAGAGGGCACGGGATTCTCCACAACTGGAATTACAGACACTTTTGAGCCACCATGTGGGTACTGAGAACTGAGCCCGGGTTCTCTGTGTGTTCAGCCAGTGCTTTGAACTGCGGAGCCACCTTGCAGATCCCCCAAAGAGTTTTAGAATTTTGAATTTAATCACCACATCAGGAAAAATGTAAAATTTGGGTAAAATCTTGCTGAGAAAAAAAAATATGTGTATAGCTCAAGTTAAGGAGAGAACTCCAAGTATTTGTCTATGATGTCCAAGGCGAGATCGATTCATTCATGGAACAAACACTGACTGAGGACTCACTGTGAACCTGGAGCCAGGCTGGAAAGAAGGGAGGAGTTAGGAGAAAGATGTACCTGTCCTTAAGGTTCATTCACTTCCTCCTGCCAAGTCCCAATTGTCCCCTGCTCTGCAGTATAACTAACAGCAGTAGACTATAAACCCTCCTCTTTTCAAATATGTCATTATCCTACTGGGGATACAGAAGCAAGTGCAACACAGAAACAATACTATTTACCTGTTGACCTTGGGTGTGGTGGTGTGGGATGCTGAAGCAGTGCAGCCTGGGATACTTAGTGAAACCTTGACTCTAAAAAGAAAGGAGGGGTGGGATTAGGGAAGGAAATAGTGTCACTAACCCTTCACACTATGAAGCCGTGTGAGGGTACACTCCATGCTCTCTTTTTTTGTTAAATTGGCACTGATATTTCTTGAAAAATATTTTGGAAATGCATTCTAAGATTTATGATTCCATAACACTAGTTTGCATTACTTTGACTCCTCAGTCTTATTTTACCCATTTCTTCCAACAACAATAGAAATATTAACCCAAGGAAATGTGGTTCCTTTGGAATGGCTCACTTTGGGGCTGCGGGCAACTTATAGAAAGAATTTATGTCTTTCAATGCAATTTTTGTCAACCAAACCACAAACTTTGGAAAATAAAGAATAAGCAATAGACTCAAAACTCTGAGAGTTAAAGGGGACATTGTCACCTCAGAGGGAGCATTGTCACCTCAGAATTACACCTTTCATTGTTTTACACTTTGGGGAAAACTGATTTTAACATATGTGACTGAAGTGTTTTACTAGAGACTATGAAGTAAATGTCTTTTGTATTGTATTTCATGGAAAACAATGGCTTAAAATTTAAACCTAGCTGTACGTAGGAATGGGAATTAGAACAAAGAACAGACCAGGAAAAGTAACCCACGATATGACGAGATGGGAACTTTCAAAGGGGAAACAGGTTCTAAACACATCCAGTGGCACCGTTTTAAATGTATCCCAGAGATTGTACCATAACAACAAGCTAAATAAAAGGGAATTCACTAAATGTTGCCTGCAGTATGTAGCTGGGTTTTCCAGTCTTGTCACTAACGATATTATAAAGGCCATGCTGTTCCAGAAGGTCTAAGAATGGCCAGCAAGGTGAGCCCCAGAATTGAACACAATTCGTTTCTTTTTAGAGTGTACTTACATGCATCAGACAGTGACTTCTGGACCTTTTTGCTACTGGTCCAAGTGACCTTTGAGGTGAACTGATGCTACTCCACACTTTAAAGAAAGCTAGGCAGTTTCTTAGAAGACAGGAACACAGCCAGCCTCCGAACACCAACAAAAGTACATATGTTCATGGGAGTCCAGGGAAGCGGCGGTTCTTCCAGCAGCATCAGGTAAACAGGCCGGCTTCCCGGCCTGTGCTCCAGCGCCTGCAGATCTCCTGGGACCTGCACAGAGCTCCCAATCCCGGCGGGAGCCAAGCACCCCAGACTCCGGATCTTCGCTCCCACCAACGAGACCAGGAAAGTGGAGGAGGCTGGGAGTCCAAGGAAGCAGCTGTTCCTCAGACAGCATCAGGTAAACAGGCCGGCTTCCCGGCCTGTGCTCCAGTGCCTGCAGATCGCCTGGGACCTGCACAGAGCTCCCAATCCCGGCGGGAGCCAAGCACCCAGACCCCAGGTCTTCTCTCCCACCAACGAGACCAGGAAACCAGAGGACCCAGGGAGACCAGGGGAGTAGCTGTTCTGGATCAAGTACAACAGGACCCAGCATAGGGTCCAGGGGACCAGGTAAGAGGATAAGCGCCCCAGATTCCTGTTCTTCTTCTCCACCCACGGGACCAGCATTCGGACAAGGAATAGAAGAACCACCAGATTATTGGACTTGCTAGCACCCACCAAAAGGGAACTCTGGTCCCCAGACCAGTAAGGAGCTCTTTCTGCACCCACTAGAAGAAGAGATGGGAAAGAGACAATACAAAAACACAGTCAGCAACAGAAAAACAAATATGACACCGCCAGATTCTAGAGACTCCACACCAGCAAGACCCCAACATTCCAATGCGGACGAAGCAGAAGAGAACGACCTTAAAAGCACTTTCATGAAAATGATAGAGGCCCTAAAAGAGGATATTGGAAAATCCCTCAAAGAAATGGAAGAAAAAACAAACCAAAAAATGCAAGAATTGGAAGAAAAAACAAACCAAAAAAGGCAGGAAATGGAAGAAGAAACAAAGCAAAAAATGCAAGAAATGGTAGAAAAAACAAAGCAAAAAATGAAAAAAATGGAAGAAGAAACAAACCAAAAGAGGCAGGAAATGGAAGAAGAAACAAAGCACAAAATGCGAGAAATGGAACAAAAAACAAACCAAAAAATGCAAGAAATGGAAGAAAGAACAAACCAAAAAATTCATAAAAGGCAACAAACGGACGAACAGATAAACAGAAAATTGCAAGAAGCAATGCAAACACTGCAAGGGTTGAAAATTGAAATAGAGTCATTAAAAAAAACACAATCTGAAGAAAGGCAGAAAATAGAAAAGCTGGACAAACAGACAGGCACTACCAATACAAGCATTACCAACAGAATAGAAGAGATGGAAGAGAGAATCTCAAGTGTTGAAGATACGCTAGGAGAAATGGATTTATCAACCAAAGAAAACCTTAAATCCAACAAATCCTTAACACAAAACATCCAGGAAATATGGGACACCATGAAAAGACCAAACCTAAGAATAATAGGTATAGAAGAAGGAGAAGAAATCCAGCTCAAAGGGGCAGAAGGTATATTCAACAAAATCATAGAAGAAAACTTTCCCAACCTTAAGAAAGACATGCCAATGAAGGTACAAGAAGCCTACAGAACACCAAATAGAGTGGACCACAAAAAAAAATCCCCTCGCCACATAATAATCAAGACCCCAAACATACAGAATAAAGAAAGAATATTAAGAGCAGCTAAGGAAAAAGGTCAAGTAACATATAAAGGCAGACCTATCAGAATTACACCTGATTTCTCCATGGAAACGCTGAAAGCCAGAAGGTCCTGGATAGATATTCTACCTACACTAAGAGACCACGGATGCCAGCCCAGACTACTATACCTGGCAAAGCTCTCAATCACTATAGACGGAGAAAACAAGATATTCCATGACAAAACTAGATTCAAGCAATATGTGTCCACTAACCCAGCCCTACAGAAAATTTTGGAAGGAAAACTCCAACCCAAGAAAGCTAACTACAACCAGAAAAACATAAGCATTAGAGAATCTCTCTCTACCAACAGCCAAAAGAACAAAGGGGTGAAACTCCACACATAATTCCACCACCAACAACCATCGCAAATCGAAGAAGGATGAGCAATCATTGGTCATTAATATCCCTCAATATTAATGGCCTTAACTCACCCATAAAAAGACACAGACTAGCAGATTGGATTCGAAGACAGAACCCTTCCTTCTGCTGCATACAGGAAACACACCTCACCCTTAAAGACTGACATTACCTGAGAATTAAAGGTTGGGAAAAAATTTTTCAATCGAATGGACCCAAGAAACAAGCCGGGGTAGCAATCCTAATATCTAACAAACTAGACTTTAAAATAAAATCAATCAAAAGAGATGAAGGAGGTCATTACATAATCATCACAGGTGAAACCCACCAAGATGAAGTGTCTATCCTGAACATCTATGCCCCAAATACAAAGGCATCCACATTCGTTAAAGAAACATTATTAGAACTTAAATCTCATCTAAAGCCCCACACAGTTATAGTGGGAGATTTCAACACACCACTCTCACCACCAGACAGGAATACCAAACAGAAACTCAACAAAGAAGCAAAAGGGCTAATAGAAGTAATGACCCAACTGGGATCAACAGATATCTATAGAACATTTCATCCACATAAAAAAGAATATACCTTCTTCTCACCACCACATGGAACCTTCTCAAAAATCGACCACATACTTGGCAACATATCAAACCTCAGCAGCTACAAAAAAATTGGAATAACTCCATGCATCTTATCAGACCACCATGCTTTAAAATTAGAATTCAACAACAACACAAATTGCAGAAAACCTACAAACTCATGGAAATTGAATAATGCTCAACTGCACCATCCCTGGGTCAAAGAGGAAATAAAAAAAGAAATTAAAGACTTCCTCGAATTCAATGAGAATGAAGACACAACATACCCAAACCTATGGGACACTTTGAAAGCAGTGCTACGGGGAAGTTCATAGCGCTAAATGCTCACATGAAGAAACAGGAGAACAGTTATACCAGAGAATTAACATCACAGCTGAAAGCTCTAGAACACAAAGAAGCGCACTCCCCCAGGAGGAGTAGACGCCAGGAAATAATCAAATTGAGGGCTGAAATCAATAAAGTAGAAACCAGGAAAACAATACAAAGAATCAACGCAACGAAGAGTTGGTTCTTTGAGAAAATCAACAAGATAGACAAACCTTTGTCCAAACTTACCAAACAGCAGAGAGTGAACACGCAAATTAACAAAATTAGAAATGAAAAGGGGGACATAACAACAGACTCTGAGGAAATCCAGAGAATCATTAGGTCATACTTTGAAAACCTGTACTCCACAAAATTTGAAAATTTAAAGGAAATGGATGACTTCCTGGACAGCTATCAATTGCCAAAACTAAATCAAGAACAGATAAGCAATTTAAATAGACCTATAACCCCTATGGAAATAGAAGCTGTCATCAAAAGTCTCCCAACCAAAAAAAGCCCAGGTCCAGATGGCCTCAGTGCAGAATTCTACCAGAAATTCAAAGAACAGCTTATACCAATTCTTCTCAAAGTGTTCCACACAATAGAAGCAGAAGGGTCTTTGCCAAACTCTTTCTATGAGGCTTCAATAACCTTGATCCCCAAGCCACACAAAGATACAACTAAGAAAGAGAACTTCAGACCAATATCCCTCATGAACATTGATGCAAAAATACTCAATAAAATACTGGCAAATCGGATCCAAGAACACATCAAAACAATCATTCACCACGATCAAGTAGGTTTCATCCCAGGAATGCAGGGATGGTTCAACATACGAAAATCCATCAACGTAATCCACCATATAAACAAGCTGAAAAACAAAAATCACATGATCATCTCACTAGATGCTGAAAAAGCCTTTGACAAAATCCAACACCCCTTCATGATAAAGGTCTTGGAGAGATCTGGGATAACAGGGACATACTTAAACATAATAAAAGCTATATACAGTAAACCAACAGCCAACATCAAACTAAATGGACAGAAACTCAACGCAATTCCTCTAAAACCAGGAACAAAACAAGGCTGTCCACTCTCTCCATACCTTTTCAACATGGTACTTGAAGTTCTAGCTATTGCCATACGACAACAAAGGGGGATCAAGGGGATACAAATTGGGAAGGAAGAGGTCAAACTTTCACTGTTTGCAGGCGATATGATAGTTTACATCAATGACCCAAAGAACTCTACCAGGGAACTCTTACAGCTGATTAACACCTTCAGCAAAGTGGCAGGCTACAAGATCAACTCAAGAAAATCAGTAGCCCTACTATATACAGATGATAAAAGGGCTGAAAGAGAAATCAGAGAAACATCACCCTTTACAATTGCCACAAACAACATAAAATACCTTGGGGTAACGCTAACCAAACAAGTGAAAGACCTGTATTGTAAGAACTTTGAATCTTTAAAGAAAGAAATTAAAGAAGCCCTCAGAAAATGGAAAGACCTCCCATGCTCTTGGATAGGTAGGATCAATGTAGTAAAAATGGCAATCCTGCCAAAAGCAATCTACAGATTCAATGCAATCCCCATTAAAATCCCAGCACAGTTCTTCACAGACCTTGAAAGAACAATAATCAATTTTGTATGGAAAAACAAAAGACCCAGGATAGCCAAAACAACCCTGTTCAACAAGGCAACCTCTGGAGGCATCACCATCCCTGACCTCAAGCTCTATTATAGAGCTATAGTCCTGAAAACAGCTTGGTATTGGCACAAAAATAGACAGGTAGACCAATGGAATCGAATTGAAAATCCGGGTATTAACCCACACACGTACGAACATCTGATCTTTGACAAATAAGCTAAAGTTATACAATGGAATAAAGAAAGCATCTTCAACAAATGGTGCTGGCATAATTGGAGACTGGCATGTAGAAGAATGCAGATCGACCCATGTCTATCGCCATGCACAAAACTTAAGTCCAAATGGATCAAAGACCTCAACATAAATCCAGCCACACTGAACCTCTTAGAAGAGAAAGTGGGTGGTACCCTTGAACGAATTGGTACAGGAGACAGCTTCCTGAACATAACACCAGTAGCACAGGCAGTAAGATCAACAATTAATAAATGGGACCTACTGAAACTGAGAAGCTTCTGTAAGGCAAAGGACACAGTCAGCAAGACAAAAAGGCAGCCCACAGAATGGGAAAAATATTCACTAATTCCACATCTGACAGAGGGTTGATCTCCAAAATTTACAAAGAACTCAAGAAGCAAGTCTCCAAAACACCAAAGGACCCTATTAAAAAGTGGGCTGCAGAACTAAATAGAGAGTTTTCAATAGAGGAGTCTAAAATGGCTGAGAGGCACTTGAGAAAGTGCTCAACATCCTTAGCCATCCGGGAAATGCAAATCAAAACAACTCTCAGATACCATCTCACCCCTGTCAGAATGGCTAAAATCAAAAACACCAATGACAATTTATGCTGGAGAGGATGTGGTGAAAGGGGGACACTCCTCCATTGCTGGTGGGAGTGCCAACTGGTTCAGCCACTTTGGAAATCAGTGTGGAGATTCCTCAGAAAAATGGGAATAAACCTACCACAAGACCCAGCAACTCCACTCTTAGGCATATATCCAAAAGATGCCCATTCATACAACAAAGATGTCTGTTCCACTATGTTCATAGCAGCTTTATTTGTAATTGCCAGAACGTGGAAGCAACCTAGATGTCCCTCACCTGAAGAGTGGATAGAGAAAATGTGGTACATCTACACAATGGAGTACTATTCAGCAGAAAAAAATAATGGAATCATGAGATTCGCAGGCAAATGGATGACACTAGAAGAAACCATCCTGAGTGAGGTAACCCAGTCACAAAAAGAGAAACATGGCATGTACTCTCTCATATATGGATTTTAGACATAGATCTGGGGAGTGCCAGCCTACAATCCTATGGCCAGAGAGTCTGGGAAACAGAAACTTTATTTAGTGGCTGATCGAAGAAGAGGCAGACTCCCTTGGTTAAGTACTGAGCTGAACTCAAGAAAGCCAGTAACAGAGAGGGAGGACTGATGATCAAAGGGATTAAGACTGGGCTGGTTGAACCCCCAGAAACAGCTGACCAGACAAAGGTTAACTCTCGAATCCCAGGCATTAGCCTGGGAATCCAGCATGGGACTGATCAAGACCCCCTGAATCTGGGTGTCAGTGAAGAGGCCTAGGGAATCTATTGAGCATTGGGCAGCAGATCAGTACCCATCCTGAGTATACACACGGACTTTGGACTCCCATAGAACAATGTGAGGTGCACTCTCACCCTGAACTCTTGGGGAAGGGTCTAGGCCCTGCCCTATATGAAATGACACACTATGCACACCCCCATGGAGGGCCTCACCCTCCCTGGAGAAATGAGGGGATAACAGGGGGGGGGAAGGGCACGGGAGGAAGGGAGGGAATGGGAGAGGGACCTGGAACTGACTTGTGAAGCAACCTTGTTTCTTATCTAAATTTAAACTGGAAAATAAAATTAAAAACAAAAAACAAAAAACAAAAAACAAAAAAACAAAAAAAAGTACATATGTTCTCCGGTGGGCAGTGGACCAAAAAAGACCCGTATGAGGTGAATAGAGAGCAGTTCCACTTTGCTTCAGTTTGGAACTCAGGCTCTAAGTTTACATTTGTTTTCCCATCAGATTTTAATGTGGAATCGGTGGTAAAAAAAGATGCATATTCTTCAAAAGTTAGCGTGCCTAAGATATTTGTTATAGTAACACTAACAAAAAAGCTCTCAATGCACTGTCTTTATAGATATTCTAATATGTTCTTATCTGTGGTGCTTAGTATAAAGGATTTCAGCATATCACAGATTGGCATACATCACTCATTCTTTTGTGGAACATCGTTGTAACACTTTTGGAAGAAGTACAAACTTCCTCAAGAGTTCTTTGGGTGATAGGATACACACATGAGCAAATGGTATCTTGTTTCTCGAAGTTACTTTTTAATAGCTCTCACTCTGTTATGTATAATAAATGTGCGATTGAGTTCTGAGATATAGAAGAGAAACAAACAAACAGAAACCCCAAACCCAAGGTTGCCCTTTGTGACTAGAAATCAGCATCAGCAAAAGTGATCTGGGAGTCACACCTTGGGAAGTCACACCTGTGAGCCCCGCCTGCTGGCAAACTCTCATCCAGTTGCAACCCGAACTCAATAGCCTGGAAATAGTAAACCAGTAATTCTGTGAATCCAATCAGAGAACAAAATCACAGAATATTCCAGCAAGTAAGAAAATGGAGTTGTAAGTATCAGCCTCATTTATTTCCCATTACCACAGCTGGAGGCAAGAAAAGACCATGGTTCTGTGTAATACAGTTGGGTCAGAATTATCCCACACAATGAGGTTGAAGAGTGCAGAGAACTATTAGGAAAAGAAGGCCTGGCACTTTCAGGCAACATGGCAGCTGTGGCTCCGTCCATCATCATATTTATAAATCATGCCCAGTTTAAGGATGAGTTTACTGTGAAGTTTGTATTGATAGCTGACTTGCTCCCATTTGCCCAAAAATAAATTATAAGACTGTCTCCAAGTCAACATTATTTGTAAAGAACTAGGGTATCTTTTTTATACCACATGCCGTGATGCTAATTTTTTACAAAGATTATCACATCTGAGTTTCCTTAGTCTCAGCAGCTAACCTACCGTGAGTTCTTCTCCATTATTCTTTGTGGGTCTTACAAACACATTTGTGTAAGAGCCTTTATCTGTTCACCATTGACAAATGCTGACCCGAGGCAGCTGCCTCCACCAGTGTCCGCAGCTCGATCCTGCATGAGGTCATCTGTTGAGGACCTACCCTGTCAAACCAGAGATCAAGTGCCTTCAAGGTACATGTGTGGCCCCTGAATTTCATCTCTACTCAGATATCCTAAAGCCCCATGCTCCTCTCTTTGTTTCTCTAATTTTAGTGACACTCTCTTATTTTCCTAGTGACTTCATTGACATCGAATACTTAGCAAATTGAAAAACAAAACCAAACTGCTTAATGGCTGGGGCGATGGTCAAGGGGTGGGGTGGGGCGGGGCTGGAGTACTTCCTGCCCTTCACAGGATCTGATTTTGGTCCCATGTCAGGTGGGTCTCTTCATATGACTCAGTCTCCTCTTATTGTAAGGACCTCTAGTCAGATTGGGTTTGGGTCCATGCAATTGGCCTCACTTTAACTTACTTGCTCATTGTAAGGCCCTATCTCCAAATATAGTCACATTTTGAGATCATGACATTAAAGAATTTGGGGAACACAGTACAGGTCACACTTTAGACTAATATGTGGTCTAAGTTTTTGCCAATAAATTGAACAGGAAAAGTGTATCCGTTGCACAGTTTCTGTGTCTGCGAATCAAAAATAACCACTCCTCAGGCAAGCATGGCCTTGCAGGTCTTAAGATTTGATAGGGCTTGTAAACCAGCTAGTATAAGGGCCACCTCAGCAAACAGGTGTGTGCACATTGGCAGTGTGGCGGCTGAGGGCTCTGTCTCAGTGTGACATGTAGGTGTGTTCAAAGAATTTGATCAAAAGAAGTGGAATTTTAATCTCATGCACATGAGCCAAAGTTCAGTTAACCCTTCACACATGAGTCAGTGTTCAGTTCATGACCTTCAGAAGAAATAGTGGGAAGAGGGTATGTAAGGAAATGGTCTCAGTCACAGGGGTAGGGGGTGGGAAGGGGACTGAGGGACAGAACTTCCCAAAGAAAAGAACTCTGTTACCTGCAACAGACAGATTTAAAGACATAGGCTTTCCTATGGTACCATGCATGGGACTGAGATGCTAAGTGTCCAAAGAGGATACTGCTGCTGTGATGTCCACGACTTCAACTGAGATAATGGCTCAGAAATTGGCAGGCAAGGAAAGATGACCTGAAATGAAAGGAAAATAAATCAGGAATAAGTAACTGTTATTACTGTGGAAATGGGTGTGGGGCACAAGGAGAGGGAGTGAAAGGAAAAACATGATCAACTGGTTGGGTCTGAACTCATCTGTGAAATACCAGAAGCCCAGAAGACTAGATGGCATGGAGGAAGGTTGATTAAGGCTCAGCTAGAACCCTAAAACCCATAAGAGCAGTACATTGAGTTTGGCAATATCAAGCGTGCAGGGTGAACGTTAATGGACTGGGCAGGGCTGTATTCTCTTCAATCCCCCACCTAAGAGGCTCAGACTACAGACTTAAGTGACTTTTTTGTGTCCTAAAGTTGATGACAGGATGGCCATTGAGGCAGATGAGGCCCTGCAAGGCCTCATCCCATGCTCATTCAGCCATGCCCAGCCTATGGACTTCACAGTGTCTACTGTACCACTATATGGTGCTGGAGGGACCACAGGCACACTTTTGAGAAAAGAACTCCCTCTCACTCTGTTACCACCTATATCTTGGCCCCTTTTCCACCTTCCACATTTAGGAGCAGCAGAAAATACACAAAACAAATGACAGTTAGAGAAGAGTTGGAAGGCAACTGTTACCTGGAGCCATATTGAAAAATAAACTAGTTGGACATGATGGCCTATGAAAATAATCTCAGCACCCTAGAGGGCAAGGTAGGAAGTTCATGACTTTGGGAGCAACCTGAGGGCTATAGCAAGACCATGTCTAAATGAACAAACACCAAAGGCAAACAGCTAAAACTAATCAAATGGCTGCTTTTCATGAGGGAAGACAGTAAGGGAAAGTTGGCTCAATTGCCTAGTCATAAAGTAGAAACAGGTGTCGAAAGTGATACACATGTTATAAAAGAAAGCATCTAACTGGGCTTATGGTTCCAAAGGGTGAGAGTCCATAATGGTGGAGAAACGGCATGGTCACCGAAACAGCTGAGAGCTCACATCTTGATCTGCAACCAGGAGACAGAGTACGCTGGGAATAGAGTGAGCTTTTGAAACTCCAGTGCTTCCCCAGTGACAAATTTCCCCAAGCAAGGCCACACTTCCTAATCATTTTCAAACACTTCCAAATGGGGACCAAGTTTCAAACATATGAGCCTACTGAGAGTCATTATCATTCAAACCGCCACAGACTATTTCCTTCTGTAAGCCGACAGGGGGAGAATTATCTACTTTACTGGGCATATCCTGGGCATAATTCTAGCTGTTAATTCTTGTTCTCTCTACTTTTGAAGTCTTATCTAGGAATATAGATTGTGCAAATATTCTAACGTGTTTCCCTTGTGTCTTATTTTGGATCTAGAACTATGCCTCCAGCATGGACTCTGTCAGGTTTCCAAAGCTACTTGAAGACTTTTGTCCTATCACATGGATTTGGGGATGTTTACTCAGGTTACACAAAGTTATTCTTGGTGTCGATGTCACCCACTGTCATACAGGGGCCTAAATCTCCTCTTTATGCCTAATAGTGTTTTGTAGTGTTTTGTTTTTCACAAAACTAGGTGCTGTTCCAACACTGAGGGTATATAAATTTATATTTTGTTTTGATTTTCTTCAAGTAGTTTTGCATATATTTGGCTTATTGCTTTCTTTTCTTTTCTTTCTTTCTTTCTTTCTTTTTTTTTTTTTTTTTTTGGTTTTTCAAGACAGGGTTTCTCTGTATTGTTTTGGAGCCTGTCTTGGGACTCACTCGGTAGACCAGGCTTGGTCTCAAACTCACAGAGATCCGCCTGCCTCTGCCTCCCCAGTGCTGGGATTAAAGGCGTGCGCCACCACCGCCTGGCATATTGCTTACTTTTATTGTAAACTTTATAGTTTACTGAGTTAGTGATTTTTTTCCATATTTCTCATTGGCACAACTCTTTTTCTACTAGAATTTCTTTCTTTTTTTTTTTTTTTTTTGGTTTTTCGAGACAGGGTTTCTCTGTGGCTTTGGAGGCTGTCTTGGAACTAGCTCTTGTAGACCAGGCTGGCCTCGAACTCACAGAGATCTGCCTGCCTCTGCCTCCCAAGTGCTGGGATTAAAGGCATGTGCCACCAACGCCCGGCTAGAATTTCTTAAAATGGCATTTATTCAATTATTTTCTAGGTGTAGGATTTTGTAATACTGGTCTGATGATCATGAACCCCCTCAGTTTATCCTTTTCCTGGAAGGTCTTTTCTTTAATTGTGAAGGACAACTTTGATGTATTCAATAATAGTTCTTGGTAGTTGTAATCTTTCTTTGTTCTACACTTTTTAACAACTTAAGAGTAGGTGGTGATGGCATACTTCTGTTGTCATGTGTATTTGATGTTCTAAATGCTTCTGGTATTTGGATGCACTTGTCTTTCTCAAGACTGGAGACGCTTCCTGCTGTAATTTTGCTGAAGAGATTTTTTTTATGCCCCCAACTTTTATCCCTTCTCCCTCAGCCATGCCAATGAGATAAATATCTGATTTTGGTTTGAGGGTATCCCAGAGCTATTACAATTTACTTTTTAAACTTCTCTTTAATTCTTTCTGTCTTGTCACCAACAATTCAAAAGGTCTGTCTTCAAGCTTGGCTGGATTTTCTTCTACACGATCTAATATGTTACCAAGGTTGTCAGTGGCTGTTTCTATCTGACCTTTAGAGCGTCTCATGCCTTCAGTAATCACCATGCAGTTCTCCTTCAGACCTTGTGCTGTAGTCCTTTCCCATTTTTTCTTGTATTTCTACGTTGAGAACTGCTCATTTGTTAGAATGCGTATCTTTTTATGGTATTATGTAATGTCATCCCAACTGACTTTCTCTTGATCATGTGTCTTGAGAAGTTCCAGTCCTCGGCTTGATTAACAGCACTGTGGGGAGATCTTTCTAGATAGTGGAAAAGGCAAGTGATAGGGTCTTGAGCTGTGAAAAGGTTAGGTGTACATTTCCCCGGTGAGTACAATCCAGTGTTGGGACTCTCTCATTCGGGTCATAGTCTCTAAGGCTAAATCTCACACCATGTTTTTTCCTCACATGACCCTGACAGCTCAAGCGGAGACCAGAAGAGAACTTTTATTTTTATTTTTTTTAAATACTAAAAAAGAGTAAAGATGTTTATTAAGCATTGTGAGTTGCATTCCATAGCCTCCGGATACAACACACCACAGTCCATCGACAGTCAATCAGGCCCAACAGCAGTTCATTCTTCACAATCCATGAGGTAGGGCGGAACTCCCTTCAGCTTACAGTGAGATCCCACTGAGCTCTTGCGGGCAGGGGCTGGGGAGTTACACCTCATTTCTGATCGCTAATGTGATGAAGAGCATCGGAAGTATATGAAACGTGAGAAGTGATTCTGGTAGAAGAGAACTTTTAAATGAAGCATTGTTATGCTTTTCAAATGGAGTTCTTTGCTTGGGGACCAAGGCCCAGCCATCATGGCCACAGTCCAGTGTCAAGGAATAAGGAGGCTGAATTGAAAATGCATGCTTAGAAATTCTTATCAGAAAATATCAATTTAAATTCAGTGCTGTCATTGTCCCCTTTTGGGCTAAGATACACATCTTAAAAATATGCATGTAAGTTAAATGTGAAAAAGTCAAGCAATGGTCCTAGAGGGAATAAGGACTTCCAGTGTTAGACAGAAAGACAAATGTGGACACAGGTTTAGTGTCACAGGCTCAGTGGTGCCGTGTATAGCACTTCATATATAGTTTTGATTTTCAACCTTTCTTTTGGAGTATCTGAACTCATTTGAGGGTCCTAATGGACCATGCAGGAGATTCCACTTTGGACATACTTTAAGGAAGTATTCAATCCAAGCGATTATTTTGTTTGTTTAGTTTTAGAATTTTTTTTTAAAAATATTTTTATTTTGTGATTGTAGGCATTTTGCCTGCATGTATGTCTGTGTACCATGTGTATGCGGTACCTACAGACCAGAAGAGGGCATCAGATGCCCTGGAACTGCAGTTACAGACTGTTGTTGGCTGCTATGTGGGTGCTGAGCATCAAACCCAGGTCCTCTAGAGGAGCTGCAATTGCTTATAACCACTGAGCCATCTCTCTACGCTTATTTGTTTACTTTTTGAGACAAGGTCTTAGGTAGCTCAGGTTGGTCTTAAGTTCACTTTGTAGCCAGGGATGACCTTGAACTCCTGATGTACCTGCTTCAGTCTCCCAAATGCTGGGAAGACACATGCTACCCTATTAGGTAGTGTCATCATTTTATTTACATATCTAGTCTCCATTATAGATGTTTTCCTATTTTTCAGTCATCTAATTGAAAATTTAAATACCAAATGTAATAAAAATATTCAAATACTTGACAAATCTTGCTGTCCAGAGGCATTAGTTCTATGGAGACTCAATTCTTACTTCATAGGTTTTATTACCACGCAAAGAAATGGTCATTAATTGCATGCATTTATTGCTTGAAGTACCGATTTATGGATTAAGTCAGTAAGAGCTATGGAAGATACAAATGTTAAACATGACCGACTTTGTAGGTCACTAACACTTAGTTCTCGTGTTTACAGTGATTTAGAAACACAAACAAGAAACTGGAAGGTTGCTAATAAGAACAGAAAAACTACAAAAATTCAAATGCATAGAAAGGCAAAATTTATAGCCAGGTCTTGTAGTCCATGCTTTTCACCTCTGCACCTGGAAAACAGAGGTAGGTGGATCACTGGAAGACAGGGGTAGCGAGTTCAAGGCCAGCCTGGTCTAGAAAGTGAGACCTTGTATGACATAATCCTTTCCATTTTGGGCTATTTAGTAGAGACCAATTCATTTAAATATTTAAACTAATTCTTGAGGATAGGGCCAGGAACTTGTTAGTAAAACTGATGGGGGCTAAGATATGGTTTCTTCAAGAAAGAGTGACGAGCTGAATTTAGAGTCTAGCATCCACGTGATCTGTGCACTTGTAATCCTAGGGCTGTGGAGCTGCAGACTAGAGGAGCCATTTGGTTCAACCAGCCTGGTTAGCTGAATCAGTGTGTTCTAAGCAAATGGATTCTCCTGTCTCTTTATGTTCTTTCTCTTCCAAACAAACACACCACAAACAAAAGACTAATAAGACAAAAAAAAAAGCCAAAAACAACAACAAGAACAAAAAAATGCAACAAAAACCCACCCCATTTTGGGATTCCCCAAAACCATGGAACTTGTTTGAATTGCCCAACTACTCTTAGGCATGGAGCCTGTCCTGGTGTGTGGTTGATATACTCAGTGACAGTCAGTTGGAAAAATTTTATTTCTTCTCTCCCAGTAGGTATCAATTTCAAATAGCTTCTTGGTTAGGGGTGGAACGGGGTGTACACTTCCCCCCTCAGTGCTGGGACGTTGTCTGGCTTGAACCTGTGTGTGGGTGTTGTGTGTACTGCCTCAGTCTCTGAGAGATCGTATGAACATCGGTCCTGTTGTGTCTAGAAGACACTGCTTCCTTGGAGTCACTCACCACGCTTGGCTCCTACAGTCTTCGCATCTTCTTTTGTGCGTAGCTCCCTGTGACCTGAGGGGAGGGTTTTTTTGAAGACATCTCATTTTGGACTGAGTACTCCAAATTCTCTCCCTCCCTGCACACTGTCCAATTGTGAGGCTGTGTGCTAGTTCTCACCTATTTCTCGAAGAAGCTTCTTTAATGAGAGTTGATCAGGGCACTGATTGAACTACAGCTATAGTAACATGTCATTAAAAGTCATTTCATTGCTATGCTCCTTTAGCCTAATAATAGTATTAGGTTTCACCTTAGGCCCCCGACTCTCCAATTCATGGAGGATCTCAGATCTGAACAAAAAGTTGTTGGTTGCTCTCACAACATTTGTGCCACAAGCTACAGTCATTAGGGAGGAGGGATCCTCAATTGAAAAAATGTTCCATGAGACTGGTTTTAGTCAAGCCTTAGGGCGTTTTCTTATTTGGTGATTGATGGAGAAGGACTCAGCCCGGTGTGGATGGGGCCATCCCTGGGCTGATGATCCTGGGTTGTAAAAGAAAGCAGGCTGAACAAGTCATGGGGAACAAGCCAGTGAGTAGCACCCCTCCATGGCCTCCCTGTTAGCCCCTGCCTTCAGGTTCCTGCTCTGTGTGAGCTCCTGCCCTGACTTCCTTTGATGATTAACAGTGATGTGGAAGTATAAGCCAAATAAACCCTTTTCTCTACAAATTGCTTTGGTCATGGTGTTTCATTACAGCAATAGAAACCCTATTAAGGCCGGGGGTTGGTGGTGCACGCCTTTAATCCCAGCACTCGGGAGCAGAGGCAGGCAGATCTCTGTGAGTTCGAGACCAGCCTGGT
The DNA here is from genome assembly GCF_017639785.1 of Mesocricetus auratus. Taxonomy (NCBI): domain Eukaryota; kingdom Metazoa; phylum Chordata; class Mammalia; order Rodentia; family Cricetidae; genus Mesocricetus; species Mesocricetus auratus. The sequence goes on along the minus strand of NW_024429195.1, from coordinate 28,440,889 downwards.
CTACAAGAGCTAGTTCCAGGACAGCCTCCAAAACAATACAGAGAAACCCTGTCTGGAAAAACAACAACAACAACAACAACAAAAAGCAAAAAAAAAAAAAAAAAAAAAAAAAGAAAGAAAAGAAAAGAAAATAAAAAAAGAAAGAAACCCTACTAAGAAAGTCACTATTGCAACACTGTATCTCTCACTGAACCTGGAATTTACACATCAGCTAGACTTTAAGTAATTGGATTCCAGGGTTATTTCCAGTCCTTGCTGCCCTCACTCAGCTCCAGGGTTACAGATGTGCATCATTCATGCCTTCTCTGTGCATGGGTGCTGGGGACTGAATTCAGTCATCTCCCCGAGCCTGAGAAACAGATACTCTACTGACAGAACCACCTCCCTAGTCCCCTCTTCTATGCCTTTTCGCCTAATTACTGTTTCCCTGATGATTCTTTTGTTGTTTGATTAATTTATCTTTATTTTATGCACATGTGTGTTTAGCCCGAATGCATGTCTATACATCATATTCAAGCCTAGTGTGGGAATCCAGAGGGAGGCATCAGATACCTTGGAACTGGAGTTACAGATTTTTTTGAGCCACCAAACGGGTGCTGGTAACTAAACCCAGGTCCTCTGCAAGAGCAATATGTGCTCTTAACCACAGAGCTAACTCCAACCCCCTAGCCTGATCATTCTTCAGAGAAGCTTTTCATCATGATCAGTTTCAGATGTATGCACAAAAGGAGGTCAAACTCATGTTGGAAAGTCGCAGCTACCCATCACCCTGATAATGATTAATTTATAAGGAATAATTACTTCATTTTAATCTTACCAACTTCTTCCCTAACTTTGAAGCTTACTCAGGCATGGCATTTTATCTGCCTAACAGCAGGCTATTACACTCTAAAAAGTTGCATTTTCATATGATTAAATATGCATCCAGTATTCAGGGTTCAGATTTTTCAAAAAGTCATAATTTGAACAGGTTTCAGGTTAAATCATGAATTAAGGAAAATAATGTCCACTTAAGAATTGGTTGATACCTCTTTTAAATCTCTGAATTCACAAATTCCTTTATATTCCTTTCTTTTCTACCTCTCTTTCTTTGTAGTTCATCCTGTAGTTCCTTATGGAGATTTCCTGTAGCCAGGGTTTGGTACTATGTCTGTGTGGAGTTCTGCTTCTAGTGATGCGTCCATCACCAGAAGGGCACATGTAATTCTGAGGTGTGTCAGCTTGACTTAAGCTAGGGTCATCTGGGAAGAAGGAATCTCGTTGAGAAAATGCCTCCTAGGGTTGGTCTGGAAGCAAGTCTGTAGGGCATTTTCCTGACTGATGCTTGATGTGGGAGGGCCCTATCATTGTGGGTGGTGCCACTTCTGGGCAGATTGTCTTGGGGTGTGTAAGAAAAAAACTGAGTAAGCCAGGGAGAGCAAGCCAGGGAGAGCAAGCCAGTCGGCAGTATAATTCCAGAGCCTCTGCTCCAGTTCAAGCTTCCAGATTCCTGGCCTTAGTTCCCCCACTGACTTCCCTCAGTGATGGGCTATATAAGCTTTCCTTTCCCAAGTTGATTTTGGTCATGGTGTTTTAGCACAGCAGTAAAAACCCTGCCTATGACAGAAATTGGTACCAGTCCATGTTGTATTACTGTGACAGAACTGACCATGTAGGTTTGGGAGGGTTGTGAAAGGACTTTGGAACTTTGGGCTGCAAAGCCATTGTGTTCTCAGAGTTCATTGGGCTGTCCTGAGGGAGTCTGAAGGATAAGCATGCTGGGAGCAGTGTAGGCAATGGGAGCTCAGCTTCTGAAATTCCTGAGTGAAGACTCCCTTAAAGACTATCATGCCCGTTTGATATTTGGAGCTTTGGTAGTCTGTCATTGCGATCAGTTGCTCAGAAGAGTTTGAAGTAATGAGTAACTAACAGGCGTCATTGAGGCAAAGTCTTCTGGGGCTCAGCACACAGAACCGGTGATCCAGAGGGGCCCGAGGCTGTATCTCATGTTGTCAGCTGAAGTGGGTAATGCTTAAGAGCGACCCCTGCCCAGATGGTGCTGGTTTTGAAGGTATGAGGGGTTCATGGAGGGTACTGAGGCTTGGCAGTGAGCAGGAGGGCTAGAAGTCCCAGAAAAGAGGATGGGAGAGACCATTGGTAAACACGCCACCATTGCAGTAGAAGCAGTCATGGGAAGAATTTGAAGGTTTGCACCAGGCTGAGAGCCCAGGAAAGGTTATTGGTGAAAGTGCAGCCCAGTTGCTGCAGGAAACCCTAACATTTCAGAGATGTCAGTACCATGGAATGACTGTCAGGGTCAGTAGCTGCTGTGAAGTGATTTTGGCCTGAGTCCAGGAGACAAGCTGCATATGCTGGGAGAAGTAGGGAAATGGAGTGAGCTCCCCAGGCCTTTCAGAGCCCAGAGGATTATTGAGTTGGTCCCAGGTGTCGAGCACTGAACTTTTTATACTGTAAAAAGTTTTTATTTTGTTTATTTATTATTATTATTATTTTGGCTTTGATCTGATTGTGACTGTGTGCTCTGGGTCTTCCCTCTTGGAGTAAGAGAGTATTTAACAGTTTTATCTTACAGCAGCCCACAGTCGAGAGACTGAATTTTTAGAGACTATGGATATTTTAGAGAGTCAGAACTTTCTATGTGTTTGAATTTTTCAAGATTTTGAGACTTTAAAGTTGAAATGTTTTATCTTGTGATATTAATATTCATATAATACTTTGGAGACAACAAGAAAGAAACATTTATGGCTTAAAAAGTGATATGTTAGTAAGTTAAATTGTGCTGGCTATATTTTATGTCAACTTGACACAAGCTAAGGTCTTCTGGGAGGAAAAAACCCTGACCAGGAAAATAGGATTAGCCCATAGGCAAGTTTGTAGGCAATTTTCTTTATTGATGATAGATGTGGGAGGGCTCATGGGTGGTGCCGCCCCTGGTCAGGTGGTCCTGGCATGTTTAAGAAAATAAATAGACCAGGGAGAGTAAGCCAGTAAGCAGTGTTCCTCCATGGCCTGTGGATTAGTTCCTGTTCTAGTGTGCTGCCTTGAGTTTTTGCTCTTCTTTCTGTCAATGATAGACAGTTTGTAGAACTACAAATGGAAATACTGCCCACATCACCCCGCCCCACACCCAGATGGTTTTGGTTATGGTGTTTATCACAGCAATAGAAACCCCAACTAAGCGTAGGGGGCTGATAGATAACACAGAGCCACCATGACTTTAGTAAGCACCTCAAAGTTGAACCGCTTGCCTGAATCTCAAGATGTTCCTGTGGCCATGGAAGCAGAGGAGAAACCCTGAACTAATTTGACCTGCCTTGTGGTTGCTAATATGTATGACAACATGTTTTAAGAGCAATCATTAACCAGGGCTTCAGACTAAATATCTTAAAGCAACCGTGGTTTGAGAAACATATGCATTACTATTTATCGTTGAAGAAAGCATGATAGCATTTTTGTTTGAATAGCAGTCTAATTTCTACTTATTCTTCGTGAATAACTTATTTTTTGGAGAACAGGATGTTCTTGCTCATTCCTTCAACACTGCCCTTGAATTTTTCGGTGACTTTCCAGCAGACACTGACCTGAAGTCAGGCATGGACTGCACCAGGTGTTGGGCTTGCACAGATATAGACCAAAGCGATGTTTTTTTTTTTTTGTTGTTGTTGTTGTTGTTGTTTTCTTACATCTGAAACAGGACACGCTGCCTTTGGACTTGAAATTCATGATAGATTACTCTCCACTTCTGTTTCAGTTCTTGGTCATATTCACATTACTTTATACACTCAAGTGAAAGTTTATGGTAGGAGGTGATTTACTATCATAAATATGATTCAATATCATAAATGTACAACAAGTAGCAAAAAGGTTCATTTTTGATTCTGGTAATGTCATAACTTATCATTCTGTTGTTTTGTATTTGTGTGATTTTTAAGTTTTTTCTTTAATATCACTAATATTGTTTTAAAGAATAGTGAATGCTATTCAAATCTTTTAACTTTTCTGTAACCAGATGTCATTTATAAGGTCCTTTTAAAGATCCATGGAGCTCAGTATGTGCTAAAAGGAAATACATTTGAGCTTGGTGGAGTAATTTTTGACACAGAATAAATGGTCAAGAAATACTATTGATTGAAAACAATTCAGTTTCTTATTGATTTCTTGCTATAATGTTCAGAGTCACTGTAGTTACAGATGGGTCATAGTGGACATCCTGTCTGTCTTCCTACCAACTCCTGTCTAACCTCCCCCTTCTGAAAAAAAAAACCTCATTCTATCTTTCTTCCTTAATAAAAGGTACCCACTTAGGAAGAAGAAAAAAAATTCAACAACTCAATGTCCTTTCCCACCACTACGATCAGTTTAGAGTTCTGCTAAATGTTGCTCCTTTCACTTTCATAAAGGTTTAGCCAACAGCATTCAGTCTCCTTCCTTCTAGGTAAGACTTGCCCACTCCCTAACCTTTAGGTCATTCCAATCATGTTATTTCTCCAATAATAGTAGACGTAATGGAGTAGGCAGGAAGTGGAAGTAGAAGGGGTATAGCTCTGCTGGCCTGGCTTTTGTTTGCTTGTCTCTAACTACCTGAAACTACTTCCTTCTTATCTTTACAACAATAGAGCAAAATGGTTCCTTCTAAATGGTCCCAAAGCCAGCCAGACTTTTGTAACCTATTATTATGACCCTTCTCTCATCAGTAATTGTTCTGCAATTTGTGCCTACAGAAGCGTTATGGCCCACAATGCCCACCTAAGATATGGAGCAAGTAGCTTAGGGGACAGCTCTGGTGATTATCACATACCAGGATCTTACAGGTCACCAATCCAAGAGGCTTAAAATACTTTAACATATGTGAATAGCAAAGTGGCGAACACATTGTTGAATGATCCTTTAATTTCATTTTAATGGGGTGAGAAAACCAAGTGGAGAAGTTCTCTGTCTGTTTGGTAGAATATGAGAAACAGCCTTTCAAAAGAATAAACAAAAGGAGAGGAAGAAGCAAAGAAGAGGAGCAGACACTGACATGGAAATACAGACTGGGGTTCATCGGTTGACTGTAAATCACAAGCTGTCATTTCCCCTGTGTGTTGACAATGGGGACTATGCACCAGTGAGCAGCAGGAAGTGACAAAAGAGACATCTATGGAAAGATGCTTTCGTTTTGTGTCCCTTGAACGCCTCTTTTGTGCTTTTTTCTCATGTAGCACTTGTTGGCATTGCCTTTTATGGTTATCAGAATTTCAATCAATATTGTTCTTGGAGCAGCTTTATGAACATAATGAGCATTCAACAAGAAGTATTAATTAAAGACTGTGCTATAACATGTATTATGAGCTGTATGCTTCTCTTGGATCATAGCTCTCTAGCGTGATCAGTAACAGGGACGCATGGAGTAGTGGAACGGTAATCACAGGAGGCCAGTAAGAATGATTTCTGATTTTATGACGATGAACATGTAAGACAATTCTCACAGAGTAGTAAAAAGCACTAGAAAAGCATTGAGTGGGGAAATGGTTGATTAAGAGACAACATGAATAATTATTATGGTTGATCCCTAAAGTCCATTTCTTTCTTTCTTAACTTTATGTGTATTGGTATAAAGGTATCAGATCCCCTGGAACTGGAGTTACAGACCATTGTAAGCTGTTAAGTGGGTACTGGGAATTGAACCCAGGTCCCCTGGAAGAGCAGCCAGTGTTGGTAAACTTGGAGTCCTATCTCCAACCTCCTAAAGTCCATTTCTTTTAGAAAAATTTGGAGTTGTTCTTTGGTTTGACCTCAGATATTTTGCCACCTTTGACCTTGGGAGGGTTCTATTAATACAAATTGTGTGTGTGTGTGTGTGTGTGTGTGTGTGTGTGTGTTGTACGCAGTTCTTTGGCCTCCTAGTTATGGATAAAGGCAAGACATACAAAATATTCTTCCCGAGTCTCCACCCAGCAGGATATGCTCACATGCATACTGGGCACACAAGGACCTGGCTTTTCTGTTTTCAGATCTCTCTGTGTCTCTCTTACTCTGGTGTGTGTGTGTGTGTGTGTATTTATTGCAGATAGTATATTAGTTAGTATTTTATTAATCAATTAATTAGTTAACAAACAAGGTTTTAGGACTTAGGTGGGACAATACAACGGAATAAAATGGATAAAAATGGCCAGAAAATTTAGGAAATAAGATCAACTTATTAAGTCTAAAATCTTTGTTCTCTAGAAACTCAGAAGTTATTTAAGTTGTTTTAATAATCACAAAAGCAAACAGCAATGGCAAACAAAGAAATGGGTAATAAAGGGGTGAGAGTAGATGTCAGAGACAGTCTTACTATGATTTCTCTGTGTCCCTTCCAGGGGCTCTGAAGGCAGGAAGTACCAATTTCTTATAAGCTAGAAATCAGCTTTGCAAGACGAGATTGGCAACTATGAATTCATTGCATCTATAAAAGCAATTGTTCATGGATCCTCAGAAATCCATAAATATTCACAGGAGGAATCAAGCCGTGGACTGGATATGTGGATTCACTTCTGATCGCACCAGGGTGTTGGCGAATGCACGGGGCTGAGTTTGTGTTCAGGGTCGGTGAAGAGTTCACCGCTAATAGCACCAATATCTGTATGAATGAGGGTGCTGAGGCTATGTTCAGGGTCTATGAATAACTTTGAAGCAGACTTCTTCACTTCATTGTGTCTAATTATATGGAAGAGCAAGGAGATGGTAGGAAGTGTCCATGGGAAGTTTGGAAATAAAGTAGAACTGGTCAAATGGTTAAAAGTACAGAGGAAAAGTCGATTTGTCACCCTGAAGGACAAGAAGTTGTACACCTAGATACAATCTCAACACAATTGCAGTTATCAGAAAGGAATAGCACTTGGGGGACTCTAGAGAGGGTTCCTAGACAGTAGTATTAAAATATTTCTGAGCAAACTTATCACTAATACTTCACATTTATTTAACATGTATTACACACCATCAGTTAACTACTGTTCAAAGAACTTACTTCTTAATTAAACTTTTTTATTTTCAATTTTTAAAATTGAAATATAGTTATATAGTTTTCTTCCTCCCTTTCCTCCCTCCAACACCTTACACATTTCCTCCCCGGAGTCTCTTAAATTCATGGTCTCTGTTTCTTTAATATGTATCTTACAGAGTCCATCTAGCATTGTTGTATGTATATGTTTTTAGGACTGACCACTTGGTGACTGGACAGCCTATTGGGCTCCTCTCTGTGAAAGAGAATTTTCCTTTTCTTAGCAGTCTTCAATTGTTCATGGCCACAAACAGACTTTTTGATAACATTTTTTTTCTGAGGACACAACAGTATCTTACCAGATAAGATAAGGTCATCAACTTTTTATCTCTAAAGTGGCCAACAGAAGCTTTTATGAGAAGTGTCCTCTTGCTTGTTTTCTTGTTCATATTATTATTATTATTGTGTATGTTCCCTAGTGTTTGTGCAGAAAACATTTGGAAGCCACATGTTCATTTGGGGAGGGCTTCTTAACTAGAAACTGTAATGTGGACACATGCTGACCTAAATTTACATAGCATAGCAATGCACCACGTGCTAAAGGAGAATGGAAGGGAGTGAAGGTAGCATGGTCCATCCTGTGGTAACCCATGCTATGGGCTGTCCGTTCTGTGGGCCACATAATGATACCAGCATCAGTTCCAATACTGAAGTTTTCGGATATCAACACTTTCTAATTTCAAGATAAAATACTCAGGACTAAAATTCTTATATCTTCCAAACACGGCACCTTTTGCAGTTGACAAGGTGTGCACATCTCACTTCAGAGATCCTTGCTCTCGAAGATTAGCTTGAGTGTCAGATGTATATTAACTTCACCCTCATTCTGAAGAGTCCCAGGTTTACTCAAAAGATTAAAGATGATAACGGTGATAAAAATCTTTTTATAATTCTTTATTTCAGAGGTTCAAAGCTTATTTGAATTTGAGCAGTATCAAAGTGTACAGAAACTAAAAAATAGTAGGTAGATAACTACAAAGGTCCAGTATCTTTGAGATACAGCAGGGCAACTGCACATATAAATTCACAGAGGTAGGATTTCAATAAAAATGAGAAGGCACAAAGTTGGATGGGTGGGTGGATTTGACTATATGTAGACTTGTGTAAGAGTGATTATGATAACCATGAAACAACAGCAATATTAGGGTGTCTTAAAATGCACTCCACCAGCAGATATGGGAGAAAAGGGGAATTGAGGGACTGTGGTCAGGATGTAATGTACAAGAGAATAATAATAAAAATAATAAAAATCTACCCCACCAAAGAGGTTATTACATCACTTTTCAATTTAGCCTCAGGCAGATTTTTAGGCAGAGAGCAACCACATTCTTTACAAAATATCATAAGAATGGTCTTTAGCCCAGCTGCCAATATTGTTCCCTCTGAAACTTCTTTGAGCTGGTTCTTAGAAGCAGCTACACAGTGTGGAACGGTATCATCCCAAATCACTGGAAAGCCTAGAATTTTATACTTTCTTAATTGCTTTTTAGAAACGGAACAAACAAAAAGTCCAGAATTGATAAACTCTACTGATTGAATTTGTCATTATACCTGAGGCAGGAAGAAAGTAATCTCATGTGAGAAATGTGAGCTGTGATAGAAAATATTTTAAAAATATGTTTGCTATATGTGTGTGTGCTGTTGGCAGACATACAAAGTCAGAGAACAGCTTTGGGGAATCTCTTACTTTTTTCCACATTTATATGGGTTCCTGGAAGCAAATTCAGGTCATCGGGCTTAAACTTTGAATACTTTTACCTACCAAGCCATATTGCTGGCATAATAAAAAGAATTTTTAGTAAGTGGCAAGCAATAAATGAGTCTAAGCAAAGATTAAGGGCACAATAAATGATAAAACATTATGAAGTCACAGAGTAGAAATAAAAGAATAAAAAGATGTGGGGCTGGGGAGATGACCCAGCAGTTAAGAGGTCATGTAGAGGTCCCTGGTTTGGTTCCTAGGACCCATATAGTGGCTCACAACTGTCTGTAATTCCAGTTCCAAGAGATCTGATTCACTGTCCTGGTTTTCCTGTCTAATAGACACACATATGGCAAAATACTCATGCACAGAAAATAAAAAAACTAAAAATAAGACAAAAACCATAGATAACATGGTAGAAATAAATCCAATGGAACTAATATGTTATTCCAAAAGTGGAATTTTAAAAAATGACCAACTTATAAGGGCCTGTCCTGCACAGAGCTATTGACAAGTTAAAATAAAAGGACTGGAATGGAAGTCCTCACAATCTTTGGCCAATAAAAGCTTGGAAAGCAGTATTGGGAGGAGTGGACTTGAAGACAGCTGAAAAGGGAACCTTAGGCTGCAGGTGGTATTTATGGCAAAATCTCTGAAAGTCCAGGAAGTAAGCAAGTTCTGAATTTTGGTGTATTTAATATACATCCTCAAAGTTTGTAAATGAAGATTGATAAAATTGTGAGAGAGGTTGAAGTGGGTGTGAGGATAACTAACACTAGGGATATGTGAAAAAAGTCATATGGAAACCTACTGTTTTACAAGCTTCACACACACACACACACAGAGAATTATAGAATATAATTTTATATTATATAAAAATACCAGTACCAGGTGTGGGTACCTTCCCTTCACTTGTTGGTCAAGAGGTGTACTGGAGGACTGCCCCCGCCCACACCTAAACAATACAGGCTATGGCCATTGCTCTTGATTAGCCACAAGAACTTGATACTAAAACCTTCTTACTCAAGACATCATACACATTTGTCACATGAGGTGGAGAATTCAAGTTGGTACTGACTAGGAAGTCTGCTCCCTATCGCCTAGCTGTCATGGCAGAGGAAGATGCTATGTAGTCTTGGGGGGAAGAGTCATCATCAATAGTTACACACACACACACACACACACACACACATATACACACACACATATATACACACACATACACACACACACATATATACACACACACACACACACATATATACACACACATGTATCTCAGCATGGCAAGATATGCCCATAGACACAACAGTGACATGAGTATTATGGGTAATCAACTGCTTTCTGTGAGATTTACGGTATCACATGCCTGGTACTATGCTCTTCCCAAGAGCTCACTTTGATTATATATTTTTCTACTTCCTCACTGTTGTGAATAGAGCAGCAATGAACAAGATTAAATATCTATGGACTAGGGTGGCAGGCCCTTTGGGTACATGCTAAGAAATGGTATATATGGGTCATACAGTGGATTTACTTTTAGCTTTGAGAATTCTCCACAATGATATCCAGGGTGTCTATACAAATTTGCACCAATAGTGAATGATCTCCACAATGATATCCAGGGTGTCTATACAAATTTGCACCAATAGTGAATGATCTTCACAATGATATCCAGGGTGTCTATACAAGTTTACACCAATAGTGAATGATCTCCACAATGATATCCAGGGTGTCTATACAAGTTTACACCAATAGTGAATGATCTCCACAATGATATCCAGGGTGTCTATACAAGTTTACACCAATAGTGAATGATCTCCACAATGATATCCAGGGTGTCTATACAAGTTTACACCAATAGTGAATGATCTCCACAATGATATCCAGGGTGTCTATACAAATTTGCACCAATAGTGAATGATCTTCACAATGATATCCAGGGTGTCTATACAAGTTTACACCAATAGTGAATGATCTCCACAATGATATCCAGGGTGTCTATACAAGTTTACACCAATAGTGAATGATCGGTCTCCTTTAACCACACTCTAGTCAGCATTTGTTGTCAGTTGTTATGTTCAGCTTAGACATTCTGACTGGGCTAAGATAAAATTTTAAGTTTTTTTTAATTTGCATTTCCCCCATTGCTAAAGATGTTGATCACTTCTAAAGATATTTTTTCATCATTTTTACTTCTTTTGAGAATTGTGCTTAGATCCACAACCCATTTTTAGATTGAGCCATTTGTTTCTTTGACTCTTGGTTGAATTCTCCATGTAGCCTAGATATTAACCCTCTGACAGATGTTTGCTAGCAAAGATTCCTTCCCACTTTGCGGGCTTCCCTTTCATGCCATCGATTGTTCCCTTAGCTACGCAGGAGCTTTTTAGTTTTATGAAGCTCCATTTGTCAATTGTTGTGCTTTATTCCTGAGCAAATGGAATCCTACTGAGAAAGGCTTTTCCTCCACCTGTATCTTGTAGCATACTGCCTATGTTTTCTTCTAGAAGTTCAGCATTTCAGACTTTCCAGTGAGACCAAATGTAGCCGGAAGATGTTTCTCTGTCCTGCTCGATCCCACTGGTCCGGTTTATCTACTGCCTTCTGGTCCCTGCAGCCGCTTGTCAATAATCACACAGAGGCTTAATATTAATTATAATTGCTTGGCCAATGGCTCAGGCTGTTACTGGCTAGCTCTTACATATAAATTAACCCATTTCTAATAATCTGTGTATCTCCATGTGCTCTGTGGATTGATTACTGGTGATGCTCCGGCATCTCTCTCCTTTGGCTGCTGGATGGCCTCTCCCAGACCTCACCTTCTTTCTCCCTGTATCTCTGCTTGGATTTCCTGCATGGCTCTATTCTGCCTGGCTATTGGCCAAATCACCTTCCTTATTAACCAATGGCAATAGAACATATTCACAGCACACAGAAAGACATCCCATATCTGCCTTTGATACATTTGCACTTGATTTCTGTTCAGGATGATAGATACGATTCTCACTTTCTTTTTCTATATGTGGACAGCCCGTTTTCCAGCACCAATTGTCAATGATGATGTCTTTCTTCCAGCATATTATTTTTGGAATCTTTGTCAAATATGAGATGGCTATTTGATTCTTCTAATTCGTCCCATTGTTCCACGTGTCTGTTTTTGTGATAGTACCATGCAGTTCTTATTACTATAGTTTCATAAGATAGCTTGAAGTCTGGTTTGGTACTTCCTCCAGAATTGTTCTTATTGTTCAGGATGGTTTTAGATGTCTCGGGTCTTTTGTGATTCCACATGAGTTTTGTTATTTTTTCTGTTCCTATAAAGAATGTTATGGGATTGAGATTGGAATATATGGAATCTGTAAACTGCTTGGAGGATCTTCATTGTCTTAGTCAGTGTTCTTTTGCTGTGATGAGACACCATGACCATAGTAGATCTTATAAAGAAAACCATTTTATTGGGGCTGGCTATAGTTTCATTGTCATCATGGTAGGAAATGGGGTTGCTCACATGCTGACATGGTACTGGAGAGGTAGCTGAGAGTTCTACATCCAGATCTGCAGGCAGCAGGGAGAGAGAGAGAGAGAGAGAGAGAGAGAGAGAGAGAGAGAGAGAGAGAGAGAGAGAGAGAGACAGAGACAGAGACAGAGACAGAGAGAGAGAGACAGAGAGAGACAGAGAGACAGAGAGAGAGACAGAGACACACAGAGACACAGAGACACAGAGAGACACAGAGAGATTCTAATGTTTTAGTATGCTTGTTATTGGTATGTAAAATGAAACTTATATTTGCAAATTGATTTTGTGTACTGGCATTTTGCTGAAATTATTATATATAGAAATTTTCTGGTGGAATTTCTGAGATTTCTTATGTATAGTGTTATATCATCTATAAATAAAGATAATTTGATTTTCTTTACATTTGTTTTCTCTCTGTCTTATTTCTTTAGCTAAGTACTTCATTCAATATACTGAAAATGTTTATTGATAATGGATACCCTGTCTTATTACTGATTTTAATGGGATTTCTCCAAATTTTTTTTCCCATTTTATCCATGTTGACTGTGGATTTAACATATATAGCTCTTATTATGTTGACGTATGTTCTCTCTAGTCTAACTCTTTTTAGGACCTTTTATAATAAAGGCATGTTGAATTTTGTCAAAGGCCTTTTCTGCATTTATTGAGATGATCATGTGTTTTTTAAAAAATCCATTGATGTGATTTACTAAATTGATATGATTTACTAACATATACTGAACCATCCCTTCATCTCTGGGATAAAAACCAACTTGATTATGGTGGGTGTCTTTTTGATAAATAGTTGTATAGTGCTTGTAAGGATTTAGACGAGAATTTTTGCATTTGTATTCATTGGGGATGTTGGCCTGTAGTCCTTACTATTGTTGTCACTGTATCTTTAGCCAGTTTTGATGTTAGAGTAAGACTGGATTCATATGACTCTTTGGGAGAGCTTTTTCTATTTTAATTTTTGAATAATTTAAGAAGTGTTCGTTTAGTTCTTCTTTGGAGATCTGGTAGAATTCGTCTATCCACCTTCACCTGGGCTTTACTTAGTCAGAAGGCTTTATCACCATTTTGAACTCTTTATTAGTTATGGGCCCATTTAAATTGTTAATTTATTCTTGGTTTAACTTTAGTAGTTTGGATGAATTTAAAACTTCAGCTGTTTCTTTTAGATTTTCTAAATTAATGAAGTATATATTGTCCCTTATTCTGAATTTCTTTGTTGTCTATTGTAATGTTTCTCTGTTCATTTAAAATTTTGCTAATTTGATTCTCCTCTTCTTTGAAAAGGTTAACTGGGCCACAGGTCTGTCAATCTTGTCTGTCTTTTCAAAGAACCAGCTCTTAGATTTGTTGATTCTTTGCATTATTTTCTTTGCTTATATTTCATTTATCTCTGCTCTGGTTTCTATTATTTCTTCCTGTCTACTGTATTTGGATTTGGTTTGTTCTTATTTCTCCAAATTCTTGAGTTACTTCATTAAGTCATTCATTTATGCTCTTTCTGATTATTTTAAATGTAGGTGCTTGAGCTATACATTTTCCTCTTAGGACAGCTTCATGTGTCTCAGAAGTTTTACTTTGTTGTGTTTTCATTTTCACAAATTTAAATTTTCTTTATTTCTTCATCATTTGGTAATGTGTTGTTCAATCCCTGTGAATTTTTGTTCTCACTAACGATTCCTTGCTGCTGATTTTAAGTTTTATTGCATTGTGGTCATTTAGGATGTATGGAGTTATTTCAGTCTTCCTGAATTTGTTAAGATTTGTTTTATTTCTCAATGTGTGGCCTATTTTAGAGAAGCTTCCATGAAATACTGAGTAGAATGTATGTTTTTTAGTGCTGGATGAAATACTTGGTAGATATCTCTTTGGTCCATTTGATGTATGTATGATGCTATTTAATTCTGATGCTGTTCCATTTGTTTTGTTTGGAGCTGACTCTACTGATATTTCAAGTTATTATTTGAAAGGTGTGTTGCTTGCTGTAATTTTGTTGCTCTTTTGCTGCCTATGTTCTTATCCTATTCTGTGTTTCTATAATTACAGCTTCTTTCATTGTCTTCCTATAACATCTTGGCTGTGCTTATTCTGCTCTTTAGTCAAAAGCATCGCTTCTGGTATTCTCTGTAGGGGGCTGATTTGGTGAACACAAATTCTTTTAGCTTGTTTATATCATGGAACATTTTTCTTTCTCCTGCAATGATGGCAGGTAGTTTTGCTGGGTAAAGTAGTCTGGGTTGGCATCTGCGGTCTTTTAAAACTTGAACTGCATTGTTTCAGGCTCTTCTGGCTTTTCAAATTTCCATTGAGAAATCAGCTGTTATTAGGATGGGTTTTCCTTTACATGTGGCTTGAGATTTTCCTCAAGATTTTGAGTATCTCCTATTTGTTCTATATATTTAATGTTTTAACTATAATGTGCTGTGAGGAATTCCCTTTCTGATCTTGTCTATTTGGTGTTCTGTTGCTTCTTGTATCTATATGAATATGTCTTTCTTTAATGTAGGGACTATTGTTTTTAATGGTCTGGTTGAAGAGCTGGTCTAAGTCATTGACCTGGGATTTTTCTCCTTCTATGCCTATAATTCAAAGGTTTGGTATTTCATAGTTTCTTGAGTTTTCTGTATCTTCCTTTCTCCTTTTTTTAAAGAAGTTTTTGTTTGAGTGTTCTACTTTATCTTCAAGTCCCAGTATTCTACTTTTCACTGATCCATTCTACTGATATTGTTTTTTTTTTCTGTTTTGGGGAGTTCCCCTAATATGTTGAATGCCTCAGTTTCATCTTCATTTTAGCTTGAGCTCTCCTGAGTGTTTTATCTCCTTAATGAATGAAGTTTTCAAATCTTGAATTATCTTTGTCATTTCAATTAGCCATATATTTGCATTTTCCTGAATTTCACCCAAGTTTATTTCTATCCCCATTCATTTAATGGATATGTTTGTTCATTCATGTCTTTTTTAAACATCATGAAAGTTTAGATCATATTTATTATGATCGTTGAAGTTCCATATCCTGGGTATATCTAGGCTATTCTTATTGGAGAATATTTCCTCAGGAACAATAGCTTGTATAGGGATTTGTGCCGTCTTGAACTTTCATATCAGTTTTGCTTTTGTCATTTGACACAGACATGAAGTTATCTTTTTTTGGTTGTGTCTCTAGCCTGCCTCAGGCTGGCCTGGCCTAGGAGCTTCTCTACCAGACTGTGGAGACGGCATTGGCAAGCAAGGGTCTTTCATTGATCATTTTTGCCTGAAACTTAAAAAATCTTCATCTGACATCTTTTTTTTTTTTTTTTGCTTGATTTCATTTAAAACTTTTTTTTGTTTTTCTTTTTTTAATCATTTTTTATTTTAATTTTAAATAGCTTGTTTTACATGTCAATCCCCGTTCCCTCTCCCTCCCCTCCTCCCGCACTCCCCTTCCCCCCCCACCCTCCCACCCTATTGCCAAATCCTTCCACATAGGGGATATCTAGACTCTGTCATTTTACTCTGGGTAGGGTCCAGGCACTCCCCTAAGAGTCCAGGCTGAGAGAGCATCCCTCTTTGTGCTATAGGCACACGAAGACTGTTTGTATACCAGGGATAGACACTGATCCACAGCTCAGGGCCCCATAGGTTGCCCAGGCCTTCTCGCTGACACTCACATTTGGGGGGTCCAGATCAGTCCCATGCTGGCCTCCCCACTGTCGGTCTGGGGTCCAAGAGCTCTCCCCTGTTCAGATCAGCTGTCTCTGCTGGTTTTGCCAGCCCATTCTTTGCCAATTTGCTCATCACTCCTCTCTCTCTGTCACTGGGTTCCTTGGGTTCAGTTCAGTGATTAATTGTGTGTTTGCCTCTGCTTCCATCAGTCACAGGATGAAGGCTCCCAGATGGTTATAGGCATCAAGTTCATTATCAGGAATGGGCATTCGAGGTGGTCTCTCCACTATTGCTTAGCTTGCCAATTGGTGTTATCCCTTTAGATCACTCGAGGTCGCTCTGGTGCCTGGTCTGTATTCGATCCTATGATTCCCTCTTCCCCCCTATTCTACCCCCACTCCCTCAACTTCCTGTTCCCCCATGACCAACTCTCTTCCTCTTCACCCAGGTCCCACTCCCCCCCACCCCTCGCCGTGTTCCCCATCCATTCAGGGGATCTTGTCTCCATCCTCTTCTCTTGGGTCTATGCATATATGCATATCTTTTAGGTTCTTTCCTGTTTCCCAGACTCTCTATCACTAGAAGTGCAGACTGGCACTATCCTGATCCATGTCTAAAATCCATATATGAGTGAGTACATATCATGTTTGTCTTTTTGCGACTGGGTTACCTCACTCAGGATGGTTTCTTCCAGTGCTATCCATTTACCTGCGAATTGCAAGATTCCATTGTCTTTTTCTGCTGAGTAATACTCCATTATGTAAATGTACCACATTTTCTCTATCCACTCTTCAGTTGAGGGGCATCTAGGTTGCTTCCAGGTTCTGGCTATTACAAATAATGCTGCTATGAACATAGTGGAGCAGATGCCCTTGTTGTATGAACTTGCCTCATTTGGATATATGCCTAAGAGTGGAATTGCTGGGTCTAGTGGTAGATTAATTCCCATTTTCCTGAGGAATCTCCATACTGATTTCCAAAGAGGCTGTATGAGTCGGCACTCTCCAGCAGTGGAGGAGTGTTCCTCTCTCTCCACATCCTCTCCAGCATAAATTGTCTTCGGTGTTTTTGATTTTAGCCATTCTGACAGGAGTAAGATGGTATCTCAGAGTTGTTTTGATTTGCATTTCCCTGATGGCTAAGGATGTTGAGCACTTTCTTAAGTGTCTCTTGGCCATTTTAGCCTCCTCTACTGAGAATTCTCTATTTAGCTCTGTACCCCACGTTTTAATTGGATCCTTTGGTGTTTTGGAGACTTGTTTCTTGAGTTCTTTGTAAATTTTGGAGATTAGCCCTCTGTCAGATGTAGGGTTAGTGAATATCTTTTCCCATTCTGTGGCCTGCCTTTTTGTCTTTTTGACTGTGTCCTTTGCCTTACAGAAGCTTTTTAGTTTCAGAAGGTCCCATTTGTTAATTGTCGATCTCAGTGCCTGTGCCACTGGTGTTATGTTTAGGAAGTGGTCTCCTGTACCAACTCGTTGAAGAGTATCTCCCACTTTCTCTTCTAAAAGTTTCAGTGTGGCTGGATTTATGTTGAGATCTTTGATCCATTTGGACTTAAGTTTTGTACAAGGCGATAAACATGGATCTATCTGCAGTCTTCTGCATACCAGTACCCAGTTATGCCAGCACCATTTGTTGAAGATGCTTTCTTTTTTCCATTGTACAGTTTTAGCTTCTTTGTCAAAAATCAAGTGTTCATAGGTGTGTGGGTTAAAATTAGAGCTTTCGATTTGGTTCCATTGGTCTACCTGCCTATTTTTGTGCCAATACCAAGCTGTTTTCAGGACTATAGCTCTATAATAGAGCTTGAAGTCAGGTATGGTGATGCCTCCTGAAGTTCCTTTATTGTATAGGGATGTTTTAGCTATCCTGGGCCTTTTGTTTTTCCATATAAAGTTGATTAATGTTCTTTCCAGTTCCTTGAAGAATTGTGATGGAATTTTGATAGGGATTGCATTGAATCTGTAGACTGCTTTTGGCAAGATTGCCATTTTTATTATGTTGATCCTACCAATCCAAGAGCATGGGAGATCTTTCCATTTTCTGGTATCTTCTTTGATTTCTTTCTTTAAAGACACAAAGTTCTTGATATACAGGTCTTTAATTTCCTTGGTTAACATTATCCCCAGATATTTGATGCTGTTTTTGACTATTGTAAGGGGTGATGTTTCTCTGATTTCTTTCTCAGTCACTTCATCATCTGTATATAATAGGGCCATTGATTTTTTTTTGAGTTTACCTTGTATCCTGCCACATTGCTGAAGGTGTTTATCAGCTCTAGGAGTATTCTTGCGGAGTTTTTTGGGTCACTTATGTAAACTATCATATCATCCGCAAATAGTGAAAGTTTGACTTCTTCTTTTCCTATTTGTATCCCCTTTATCTCCTTTTGTTGTCTTATTGCTGTAGCTAGAACTTCAAGTACAATACTGAAGAGATATAGAGAGAGTGGACAGCCTTGTCTTGTTCCTGATTT
This sequence comes from Mesocricetus auratus, assembly GCF_017639785.1. NCBI lineage: Eukaryota > Metazoa > Chordata > Mammalia > Rodentia > Cricetidae > Mesocricetus > Mesocricetus auratus. Next base: position 28,422,510 of record NW_024429195.1, on the reverse strand, counting down.
TAGAGGAATTGCTTTGAGTTTCTCTCCATTTAGTTTGATGTTAGCTGTTGGTTTACTGTATATTGCTTTTATTATATTCAGGTACGTTCCTGTTATCCCTGATCTCTCTAGGACCTTTATCATGAAGGGGTGCTGGATTTTGTCAAAGGCTTTTTCAGCATCGAGTGAGATGATCATGTGGTTTTTTTTTTCACAGATTGTTAATATGGTGGATTACATTGATAGGTTTTCTAATGTTGAACCATCCCTGCATTCCTGGGATGAAGCCTACTTGATCATGGTGGATGATTTTTCTGATGTGTTCTTGAATCCCGTTTGCGAGTATTTTATTGAGTATTTTTTGCATCAATGTTCATGAGGGAAATTGGTCTATAGTTCTCTTTCTTAGTTGTGTCTTTGTGTGGCTTGGGTATCAAGGTAATTGTAGCCTCGTAGAAAGAGTTTGGCAGTGAGCCTCCTGCTTCTATTGTGTGGAATACTTTGAGGAGTATTGGAATTAGCTCTTCTTTGAATTTCTGGTAGAATTCTGCACTGAAGCCATCTTCATCTGACATCTTATCTGTTTCAGTGTCTTTGAATTCAGTTGTTGAAGACCCCTGGCATTCTAGAGAAATCATATTATCTTATTTTTTCATGTTTCTCACATTTCTGTGCTATGATTTGTACACTTAGCTCAGCTATCTCTTGCAGCTTTTGGGGGTGGGGTTGTAGCTTCTTATTAAACAACCCTCTCTAGAGGCTCAATCCCTAGTACCACTCAAACAGGAAGAAACTCACTATTACATGAGCAGCAAAACCAAACAGTGCAAAAAATACACTTAAAAAATCAATGATAGCCACCAACACATTGCCATTGCTTTCTTGAGTTGAAGATGGTAAAACCATTGTAGAATGTGTGGTGGTATCTTGCTTGTACAAATAAAACCTGTCTGAAGGTCAGAGAATGGAGCTTGTCAGTAGCTAACCATAAAGATTCGGAGGTCTGTACAGATAAACAGGAAGTGAGTTTGCTGGGCAGAAACGGAATATAAGAGGGCAGAAACAGGAACTTGTTCTCTTGTCTTTGGAGATGCTAAGGAGGTAAGGTGTGGCCTTACTTCATCTTATTTTTCCTTTTTTAAAAAATTTAAATTAGAAACAAGCTTCTTTTACATGTCAATCCCAGTTCCCTCTCTGTCCCCTCCTCCCCTGCCTCCTACCTACCTCCTATCCTATCTGCTTTCTGCTCCCCAGGGAGGGTAAGGCCTTCCATGGGGGATCTTCAAAGTCTGTCATATCCTTTGGAGGATGGCCTAGATCCTCCCCCATGTGTCTAGGCTGAGAGAGTATCCCTCTATGTGGATTGGGCTGCCAAAGTCCATTCGTGTACTAGGGATAAATACTGATCCACTACCAGAGGCCCCATAGATTAACCAGACCTCCAAACTGACATCCTTGTTCAGAGGGTCTGAAACAGTCCTATGCTGGTTTCCCAGCTATCAGTCTGGGGTCCATGAGCACCCCTTGTTCAGGTCAGTTGTTTCTGTGGGTTTCTCCAACCTGGTCTTGACCCCTTTGCTTATCACTCCTCCCTCTCTGCAAATGGATTCCAGAATTCAGCTCAGAGTTTAACTGTGGTGTCTGCCTCTGCTTACATCAGTTGGAGGATGAAGGTTCTAGGATGGCACATAAGGTAGTCATCAATCTCATTATAATTGAAGGGCATTTAAGGTAGCCTCTTGCTTAGATTGTTAGTTGTAGTCAACCTTGTGGATCTCTAGACACTTTCCTAGTGCCAGATTTCTCTATAACCTATAACAGCTCCCTGTATTATAGTATTTCTTTCTTGCTCTCATCTATTCTTCCCCTGACTCGATCTTCCTGCTCTCTTCTGTCCTCCTCTCCCCTCCTCCTCTCCTTTTCTCTTACTTCTAATTTCCTCTCTCCTTTCCCCAATGCTCCCAATTAGCTTGGGAGATTTTGTCCCTTTCCCCTTCTCCAGGGAACCATGTATGTCTCTCTTAGGGTTCTCCTTGTTTCCTAGCTTCTCTGGTGGTATGGATTGTAGACTGATACTCCTTTGCTCTATGTCTAAAATCCATATATGAGTGAGTGCACACCATTTTTGTCTTTTTATGACTGGGTTACCTCACTCAGGATGGTTTCTTCTAGTTCCATCTGTTTGCCTACAAATTTCAAGACACCATTTCTTTTTCCTCTGAGTAGTACTCAATTGTGTAGATATACCACATTTACTCCATTCATTCTTCAGTTGAGGAGGAATGTTCTTATCACGGTGTCCCATCTTTCCTGAATATTTTGCTTTAGAGATTTGTTGATTTTCTTTGGTTGATGAATCTATTTCTCCTAGCGTATCTTCAATGCCTGAGATTCTCTATTCTGTTGGTTATGCTTGCATCTGTAGTTCCTAATAGTTTACTCAGCTTTTCTGTTTCTCAGTTTGTGTTTTCTATTTAAGTTTTCATGTCTTGAACTGTTCAAATTGTTTCCTTCATCTGCTTGGTTGTTTTTTTCCTGAATTTCCTTAAGAGATTTGTTGATTTCTTGTATTTTTTTTCTTCTGTTTCTTTAAGGGGTTTTCTCATATCCTCTTTGAGGGCCTCTATCAGTTTCATGCAGTTTGTAAGATAATTCTCTTCTGCTTCATCAGCACTGGGATGTGCAGGTCTTGCTGGTGTAGAGTCCCTAGACTCTGGTGGTCTCATATTGGTTTTTCTGTTGTTGAATGTGCTTTTATATTGTCTTCTTCCCATCCCTTCTTCCATTGGGTGCAGAAGGAGTCTCTTCCTCTCCTGGTGGCTATGGGACCAAAGTTCCCTTTCGGTGGGTATAAGCAAGTCCAATTCTCAGATGACTCTCCTCTTCCCATGGATTGAGAAGGGACTAGTACCAGGGCCTTGGCAGTCTCTTGGTGGGCTGGATCACTGGGATGGGTTCCCGAGTCTCAGTCCCCAGGTCTCAGGTGGCTCCAAGCAGGGCACCGAAAGGCAGATTGGAAACAGGCCCATGCTTATCACATCTCATCGGTGGAGAAAGGGACTAGCAAGCTGGCAGGCTCTGAGTGGGCTGGACCCTGCAGGGATGGTATCCACAGCATGCAGTCCTCATGCTTGCTCCTTCTTCTCTATGATCTCCCAGCATTTTCCTCTATATCTGAACCCAGGTTTTTATTATCTAGACCAATTAAGAACTCCATTTACACTTTGATGCCTACAAGAATGTGCTTTGAAGTTAAAAACAAAATGGGTTAAGTGTAGAAATAGTCAATGAACGAGACAAGGGAAAGAGGAAGGGTGACTAGGGAAACAGAGAGGCAGCCATCATGTTTAATAACTGGCAGAAGACAGAAAGAAAGGAAAGGAGAATGTCATGTGGGAAGGAACGAAGAACAAAGATTAGAAAAAAGAAAAATGAACAAAGTAGGAAACCTTTCTTATTAATGAAAAAATTCAAAAACAAAAATCCACTAATTGTAAGAAGAGGGATTAAAAAATAAAAAATGTGACAGTAACCCAACAGCCAGCATCAAACTAAATGGTGAGAAACTCAAAGCAATCCCACTGAAATCAGGAACAAAACAAGGCTGTCCACTCTCTCAATTTCTATTGAACTTAGTTCTTGGTGATCTAGATATAGCAAGAAAACAACAAAAGTGTATCAAAGGGATGCAAATTGGAAATGAAGAACTCAAACTCTTGCTATTTGCTGATGATATGATAGTTTATATAAGTGACTCCAAAAATTCTATCAGAGAACTCCTACTGATAAACACCTTCAGTAATACAGTAGGATGCAAGATAAACTAAAAAAAATTGGTAGCTCTCCTATATACAGATGGCAAATGGGCTGAGAAGGAAATCAGAGAAACATCACCTTTTACAATTACAAATAACAAAAAACATCTTGGTGTAACTCTAACCAAACAAGTGAAAGACCTGCATGACAAGAACTTCAAGTCTTTAAAGAAAGAAATTAAAGAAGTATTAGAAAATAGAACGATCTTGCATGCTCTTGGATAGGTAGGATCAACATAGTAAAAATGGCAATCCTACCAAAAGTAATCTACAGATTCAATGCAATCCCCATGAAGATCCCAGCACAATTCCTCACAAACCTTGAAAGAACAATACTCAACTTCATATGGAAAAACAAAAACTCAGGACAGCCAAAACAATCCTGTACAATAAAGGATCACCTGGAGGCATCACTATCCCTGACTTCAAGCTCTACTATTAGAGCTATCATAAACAGCTTGATATTAGCATGAAAACAGACAGGTGAACCAATGGAATCAAATGGAAGACTTCAATATCAACCCACACACCTATGATCACCTAATTTTTTGACAAAAAGCTAAAAATATACAATGGAAAAAAAGAAAACATATTTAACAAATAGTGTTGATGTAACTGGCTGTCAACATGTAGAAGAAGGTAAATAGATCCGTATCTATCACTATGTACAAAACTCAAGTACAAATGGATCAACGACCTCAATATAAATCCATCCACACTGAACCTCGTTAAACAGAAAGCGGGAAATACACTTGAATACACAGGCACAGGAGACCACTTACTGAATAAAACACTAGTAGCACAGACACTGAAAGCAACAATTAATAAATGGGACCTCCTGGAACTGAGAAGCTTCTGTAATGCAAAGAACTTGGTCAACAAGACAAACGGCTTCCTACAGAAATGGAAAAGGTCTTCATGAACCCACATCTGACAGAGGTCTGTCTGTCTGATCTCCAAAATATACAAAGAACTCAAACTAGACATCAAACTACCAAATAATCCAATTTAAAAATTGGGTACAGATCAAAACAGAATTCTCAACAGAACAATCTTAAATGATGGAGAGACACCTAAGGAATTGTTCAACATCCTTAGGCATCAGGGAAATGCAAATCAAAACCACTCTGAGATTCCATCTTACACTGATCAGAATGGCTAAGATAAAAAACACCAATGACAGTTTATTCTGTAGAGGATGCAGAGAAAGGGGAACACTCCTCTATTGCTGGTGGGAGTGCATACTTGTACAGTTGCTGTGGAAGTCAGAATGGTGATTTCTCAGGAAATTAGGGATCAACCTACCTCAAGGCCCTGCAATACCACTGTTGGGCATATACCCAAAGGAGGCACATTCACACCACAAAGACATTTGCTCAAACTGTGATCATAGCAACATTTTCTATAATAGCCAGATCTTGGAAACAACCTAGATGCTCCTCAGCTGAAGAGTGGATAAAAAAAATGTGGTCTATTTACACAGTGGAGTACTACTCAGTGGTAAGAAACAAAGACATCCTAAAATTCACAGGCAAATGGACAGAACTAGAAAAAAACCATCCTAAGTGAGGTAACCCAAAACTAGAAAGACAAATATAGTATGTAGTCACTCATAAATGGTTATGAGACATAAAGCAAAAGATACCCACCCTAAAATTCACAACCCCAGAGAAGATGGAACCCTCTTTCAGAAACAGATGGAAGCAGATGCAGAAATCCACAACTAACCAATGAGCCAACCTCCTGGAGTACAATAGAAGTGAGGGAGGAGCGATAATATGAACAAAGGAGTCAAGACCATCATGGGGAAACCCACAGAATCAGCTGACCCGAGTTAGTGAGAGATCACTGACTCAGGTCTGACAAATGGGGAATATGCACAAGACCAGATTAGACTCCCTAAATAAAGGTGAAAATGGTGTGCCTGGGACAATATATGAGGCCACTGGCAATGGGTCCAAGATCAAACACTAATGCACAAACTGACTTAGTGAAGCCCATTCTATATGGAGAGATACCTTGCCCAGTCTAGACACAGAGGTATGGGGGTGGAGAGGTGCCTTGGTCCTGCCTCAACTAAATGATGGGACAGACTTAGTAGACTTCCTAGAGGAGCCTTTACCCTGTCTGAGGAGCAGATGGGAGGTGAGGACAGGAAGTGGGAAGAGAAGAGGGAGGGGGAACTGGGATTGGAATGTAAAAAATAAATTAATAAAAAATAAAAATAAATAAAGACCTGAGTATTTTTTAAAGATATTAGGAAAGCCAAAATATGTTTAAAAGTAGAGGGAGAGATAAAGAAGAAAACACAGGAGAAAGGGTGATAAAAAGAAACCAAGGGAAAAAGATGTTCACGTAAGGAAAAATGCATAAAAAAATTAGGAGAACATTTGAAGGAGAACAATACATAAAAACATAAATTTTAAAACCGAGACAGTAAAATTTCAGGTAAGAATGTGGTTAAAATAAAATAGGGATCCACAAGCAGTTTTAAAAGAAAAGTCATTGAACCACTCTTCAGCCAGAGGCTTTTAATTTAAATTATAAAAAATGAGAAACCTAACTAAACAGCACATTATTTTGGACTATAAAGAAAATCAGAGACGGGGAGTAAAGGCTATAATCAGCGAGACTGAAGAAGAGTCACCACCAGGCTCTCAGATTCTCAGCCAGGCACCGTTTCACACACTACACGTATGTGGGCATGGCAGCAACATGCGCACTGGAGCCCAGAACCTTCCAGCCGGCTCTGATATTTTAAAGAGATTTTAATCACTACTCATTTGTGTTGAATCACACAGCCCAGGACAGGCAGGTTGCTTCTATGTGGTTCCCTCCAGTTTCTAGATCTCTCCTTACTTTGGCCTGCTGCTTTGGGGTTTAGAGAACAGGAGGAGCTGGACTCTCAGCTCTCATACCGCCTTTTCCCACCATATCGTGGAGAGCATGGAGAAAGACATTTACTCTACCGGAAACCCACTGTGGCTGCAGACAAGGAAAGCAAGTTACTGAGGACCAGGGTTTTTACTGGATATCCATGATGACTAGGGTGTGCAACCGAGGCCGGGTCGGACTCAGTTCAGTTCTTTCCTCCTTTCCTTCCTCTTTTCTTTTTCTTCCATCTTTCTTCTCCTCACCCCAGAGCCTTTGCTAGACCCTTAGTAGCCCTGGGTGACTCTGCACATCTAAAATGTCTCACAGATTCTTTCTGGAAGAAGTCGAGTGTAGAAGGATAGGTTCCCTCCCGGCTCCCGCCTGACTCCTATCCAGCTCCCACTGGGCTCCACCGGGCCCACCCGGTTCCCACTTGCCTCACACACACGGTTCACACCCGGCTCCCACCGGGCTGCCACCCACGTATATTATTTGTCCAGCCTGAGAAAGCTGGGCTGAGCCTTGTCAATATTCTCTGCCACTGCATGTTGCTTCTGTGGAAGATGTTTCTTGACCTGCCCCATTGCCCCACTCCCTTCTGCCTGTTTCTCTGCTGGCCTCCTTCCCATAGCAGCTCGTGTTTGCTCTGCAAGCAACAGAGCAGTGGGCCTTTCTTCCCCGATGAAGCGCCATTTGCATACCATGCAAACAGGCCAGCTGCTGTTGCCTGGCTCTCAGTAAAGACAAATAACGGTCACAGTGTTTATGCAGGTCCCTCCTGGGGCCTTCTGGGAACTGGGGCATAGCTCCAGGGAGAAGGGAGTTTACTTGAATCTCAGTATCATTAATGACTGCTTGGGCTAACCCTGCAAAGTCACCCCATGCGTGTGAGTGCATGTTTAGAGAGATGCCTGTCCATAGAGAGAAGCCTTAGTCTTATCACTTTGTCTGAATCAATTTATCAATATTTAGACTTTGTGTGGTTTCTATGTACGCATTTTTATTCAATGTAATAGAAAATTTAGGAAGTTATTTCCATGATTTCCCTCCAAGGGTCATGATGATTGTATTAGCAGTCCAATATATCAGTTTGTAACATCATATGTAGAGAAACGGCAATGAGTTAAAAATGGACCAGAAAGAATACCCTGGAACAGACTAAAAGGTTTCTCATCCCATGGTTTTCTCCCTTATTTTCTCTGTCGCTGTTAAGTCTGTTTTCCCCTTTTGTCTTCCCAGGAGTAGTCACCTTTTCTGGAACCACAGGGACTGTGTGTTGTCTAGAGGCACCGTTTACATGTGTACGTGGAGTGCTCCATTCTGTTAGCTGTGAACTGAATCATTTCTGCATTCAGACCCCATTCTGTACTCTCCAGATGATTCTTACTTTGAATCTCTTCTTCTTATGACCTAGTCTGCTGTGTCTATTTTGTAATATTTTACAATTGTCACTTAAGACATATAGCTTATACTATTCACATAAAGATGTATGTAGGCATATTTCTATACTATATGACTTCTATGAATATTCTATACTGTATTTCTATGAACATTACTTGTGTGTGTGGTGTGCATGTGTATATGTTTGTGTATATGCGTACATGTGTATGGAAGCCAAAGATCAATGTCACTCTCTACCTTACTTTTGGGACCAGAGTTATTCACTAGACTTGGGGCTCACTGACACCAGGTGAGCTGGCCAGTGGGATTCAGGGGTTCTCTGTCTCTGCCACTAATGCTGGGATCACAAACATGTTGCATAATGCCTATCTTTTTTGTTCCCCTTAAACATGGATATTGGGGATCTGAACTTAGGTTCCCATGTTTGTGTGTCAAATCCTTTATTAGGTGGGCTTTATCCCCAGTGCTGTTTCTATTAATATTTCTATGCTATGTATATTCCCATATTACATGATTCAATAGTTCATTATTTCTATACTATTATTCTGTGCTATTCCTATGAGTCTTTATACTCCACTACACTATTTTTCTATTATGTTAGTTCCTTGAATATTTCCATACCATGCTACTCTTATTATTTCTATACTGTGCTACATCTGTGAATGTTCCTATACTACACTACTTCAGGATGCATGGGATTATATATGTAGTTAAAATTAGCAAGCTTCTAGAAACCCGATCGTTTAGTCATTTAGCCAGCCCAGGTGAAGAGCTGATAACAAATAGCCAACGTTCAGGCTGCAGCAGCTGCTAAGCCCCCAGAGACAGATTAGATCTAACTATTTTACACGTTAATGCTCTGGGCTTGGGGTTTATACAAATGTCATTGCACTTGACTGATTCTGCCAGCAATTGTTTTGAATTCCAAGACTTGAAACAGAGGGGTTTCGGATGGCAAGAAGTTAAATCGTATGTCTGCATGGCATGCATTGCAGCCAGCTCAGAGTATTTATGGTTTCCCTGTGTTGTATTGAGCCCCAGGAAGTGAGAGGCAGGGCTGACTGTGCAGCCCAGCGGGACTCACTCTACTGAAGACTGTTCTCAAATGCACTCATATCAGGGCCTTTATACTTTGCAACCCCCTTCTCTCTTCTCTGTCAGATTGGCTTCTCTTTTTTACGTCTGAATTTAACTTTGTGATGGCCTGATGCTGCCCATTCGCAGGAATTTCCCATGAGCACACGCTCAGCTGCGTGATGTTTGTGGACTCTTCTTATCAGTCTTCTCCTGCTCATCCTCTCTACTGTTTATCCTCTTCTGTGCTTCCTCTCAACTGACAGCGATCATCTTATCCTCATGCCTCCTCTTTTTCTCTCACTGCACGCTGGCTCTGTCAGCAAACTCTCTCAGCTTGAGCACCAAGATCCAAAATCCATCTTCCTCTCACCATCATACTGTGAAAATTTCTCCCAGTTCTCTCTGACTTCTATTGCAAAGACTCTTCACATTTTCCTTGTGCGATAGGGTCTCTCACTGATGGTCAAGCTCATTGACAAGGTAGATTGGCTGACCAGAAACCTCCAGCAATCCTCCCATCTCTGCCTTCCCAGTGTTGTGATTACAAGCGCAAACCACCACACCCCACCTTTACATGGACACTGGAGTTGGAACTCGGGTCCTTGAGCTAACAGGGTGAGTCATTTACAAGCCATTTCCCTGGCCCTCTGGACCCATCTTTCTGACTATGTCTTTCTCTGCCTATACCAGACCCCTGACAATTCTCTGACTGTCCGAGCTGTTCAAAGACCTGTCCCAGAATCTTGGCTCTTGATAAAGCCTATCTTTGAAAGTTCTCTTCTCTGGACCCCTAAATCACTCTTTCTAATTGGAAATCCCAACTCAAATTCCCTGGCCTCCTCTTGTATTCTCCTCTTTGTTCACCTTTCCTCTTTGGCACGGGTTGTCAGCAACTTTAGCGTCCATTGTTGATCTTGGTTGTAATCCATCACTCCAGCTAGAATGCTCTTTAAGAAGACAATGATTTCAGTGTCTCTTCGAACTCCTTAGAACAGTGTGCAACACAGTTGGTGCTCACCAGACAGTTCCTGGAGAGGAGACTGAATGGCCGGTGTGGGTGGGTAAGCTGTTCTGTTCCTGCTATAAAACGAATGACTGCAGTTCCTTCAAAGCAGATCTTCCCCTCAACTGCATTCTGGAGCACATCTCACCTACCCTCCTTGAGACAGGGTAGGAAGACAGGGAAAATTCCAGAAACAAAGGATGGGAAGGGAATTCCCTCACCCTGTCTGGTTAAAAGCCTCTTACTGAGGAGTGGGAAACCCAGCATGTTGAACATTTGACCTTTCTGCTTTCCTAGCTAGAATTCTACAATTCTATACAAATTTCACCAGAAACCTCATTTACAGTAAAAAGGACCTGATCCCATGCAAGCTGGTGACTCTTGATTTCACCTTATCATTGTCATCCTACCCAAGAAAAGCCAATCTATAATACCACAAACAGAGCAAAGGAAACAATAGTTTCTTAATGGCCTTTTGAGATTCAACAAAAGCCACAAAAAAAAAACCAAACAAACAAACAAAAAAAGACAAAAACCGTCTACATGGATAGTGTCAAAGCAAGTTGCTGTGGATTTTCCTTGAGTATGTGAACCCACATTTGGTATGTCTCATTCTTATCCAAGTATCTCTTTTTATCTTAGCTCTTATGCTTACAGACCTTTTTAACAAAGTATGACTGTTCTTCAAGAAGCCCACACCCATGCTCTCAGATATACTTTATTTTTTCCCTCAATACCTTTCTATTTTAAATATGTGTACTATTTTAAGTTTTCTGTTGAAAATTTTATAATTTATACAATTTACACAATGTATTGTGATCACATCCATCCATCGTTAACTTCTTACAACTTTCCTTTGTGGCTTCCACACAGGATCGCTCCCAACTTCATGTCTTTTATTTATTTATTAGTAACCACCTGAGTTTATACTGCTCAAGTGCACATGGGTCTGGACTATCCAATGAGACATGAGATCAACAGGCATGTCCCAAAGAAGAAGAATTTTCCCTCCTTCAGTAACCATCAACTGCTAACAGCTTCTTCCTCTGTTGGTGTTGGAATACTGTCTAGGTAACCACAACTGGTGTGAGCTGACAACTGGTGTGAGCTGATGTGTGCCATAGGCGTGGCATGCCCAGAAGTCAGCCTTTCACATACCTCCTCATCCACCAGTTTACACACCCTCTCAATGTTCCCAGAGCCTTGGTTAAGGATGGGGGGAGGCTGATACAGACGACACATCCACAGCTGAGCATTGAGGGTTACTTATTCTCTGCACTCAACTCTCTTACAAAAAGAAGCTTTTTGTGATCAAAGTTGACAGCAACACAAATCTATGAATATAAACATAAATACTTAGAAGGTGGTTTGAGGGTATGACCATTTAATATAGAAAAAAACCAGTAGGTTGTCTCCTAGGACTTATTTCCTTCTCAGTCATGGACTCTTTGCTCAAGTTTGCAGTATCAGGCATAGCATCCCTCCTGTGGAGCAACACTCATTCAATCAGAAAGCAATTGGTTACTCCCGTAACTGTCATAACATTATTGCACCAGTGGGCACATCTTGTCAGACAAGTTGGTATTGTGACATGCAAGGTCCAGGACTGAGTGATGCCACTGATGTCTTATGGGGGAAGTCCTTCTGTGTATGTTTCATTGGTAAAAATAAAGCACTGTTGGCCAATAGAGAAGCAAGATAGGTGAGACTAGGGGTCTAGGAGGATTCTGGGAAATGTAATCAAGGGTGAGTCACCGCCATGTGATCTTTCTGGGAAGAGGACGAAAGTCTGTGTTCTCAGTAAGATAAGACATTATTAAAATATATATTAGTAATTATGGGTAAATAATTAAGTCAAAGCTAGCCTATTAGAAACCATAGCAAATGGCCAACGGGTTCATAATTAATATAATGTCTTGTGTGTTATTTGGAGCTAAAATGGCAATGGAACCTGGGCAGGAATCCCGCAACAGATATCTGTATAACACCTTTTGGTACTATGCAAGCTATCTGGGTTACCTTCTCTCTCATGCATCCAAAGTGAGTGGTGTCTTAAATAATACAGTCTTACTATCTAGTTATAGTGGACAACTAAGCAAAAAGAATAGCCTGTGTTGTTTTATGTGTCTCTGGGACTTCTCTGACCACTAAGTTGTAGGAAGGTAACCCGTGTCCAACACTGAAATTTTCATTTAACCCATGACTTCTGGAGGCAAACTTATCCAGGCCCTGTCTCAAAAACAAAACAAAACAAAAACAAATGACATGTCTTAGACACAGAAGAGAGTACACTGTATGGTACTGATTGATGAAGAGGGTGGAGGTGACTCTACAAGTTTGGGATACTTTTGTGAATGAAAGAATTCACAGCATCAGCTTGGACAGACCAGGCAAGGGAGCTATAAATTGAATGTGTCTATCTGGAATTCCTATGTTGAAAGCCTAAAACCCAGGCTGGAGATTTGACTCTGTTGGCCCAGTGCTTGCATAGCATATCCAAAGCCCTAGGTCCCATCTCCCACACTGCATAAATCAGGGATGGTGGCACACACCTATAATCTAATACCCCTGGGAGTTAGAGGCTGGAGATTAAGAAGTTCCAAGTCATCCTTGACTATATAGTGAATTCTAAGCTGCATGCAATACTCCAAACCCCATCTCAAAAGAAGGAAATCGGGCATGGGGAGAGGCAAAGGAGAAGGAAGAGGAAGCATAAGCACACTAAGGGGACAGTACTGGCAGGTGTAGCCTTTCAGAGATGGCTAGTCCATCAGGGAGAGCACTCAGGATTCAATTAGTGCCTTTATCAAACAGACCTAGAAGGCAAGGCTCACGACTCCCACTGAGAGCATGGAGAAGGCATCCTCTCTGAACTGGAAGCTGTCACTGGACAACAGAATTTCCCATGACGTGTTCCAGGGCTTAGACACAAGGACCATAGTAGTGAAGGTTGTACACTGTACAACTCCAGGAGGTGCCATTCCTCAGTGCTCTGTTGCACAGTGCCTTATGGAGTTATACAGTGTGTACCTCTGCCTCACTACCTCAGAAGTCTTTCTTCTTGACTTGTCTCTCAACTTGGAGATAAATGGAAACCTAGGTGAAGATTTCCTGAGGTACACTCAAAGTTGTGAGTAGTTAGTGAAGTAATTTATGAGTAATTAGTGAAGATATTACTTATGAGAAAGAGTCTTTTATGATAGATTTCAAGTTAAAATTCCATGGTTATTATAATAAAAATTGCCTTTGAGTTGCTGGTCATGGCTATCCAAGAGAGTCTCAAAACATACAGCCTATTGTAATCCTTGGTTACCCCTCAAAGGTGAATGTGAATCTCCACTACTGATGACACCATATACTTCAGAATCAGGACCCAGAGACCTCTGAGCTAGAACTGACAGGGATACAAGAAGGCACCATGCAAACTTCTAAAGGAGTGAGGCAACCAAAAGGTCTAGCTGGGTAAGTTTCCAAGAAACTACCTCAGTGGCCAGCATAGCAAGATAATTCTACAGGGGAAGTAGTGACACACATACCTTGGCAGTAAGAACATCTCTTTAATTAGACTTAAAGCATGCTCAACAAGACAAAAACCATGCCTGGTACTAGAAACCTAGAGAACTACTCAGTGCTAGCGAAATCATGGTTATTGGAGAAGAACCTAAAACTATTATTTTACTAAACCAACATAATCCCTGACAAGTCTGTAAACAGTTGTCCTTATACCCACAGATAAGTCACCACCACCCTATCAAAGAAACTTCTCTTTGCAACAGACAGTGATCACTACAGAAAACCACAACTAATCAAACTGTGGAGCCCAGCCCCAATGGATGCATCGGCAATGCATACATCTAAGGCTCAGGGAACATTGCAGAAGAGGGGGCAGAAAGACTTTAATAGCCAGAGGGTCAGGGAGTTTGCTGTGAGACTGTGTCTCCTGGTATCATCAGAAGTTACACCCGTAAAGTTTCACCAACACGGCTGCCCAAACATGAGCTCAAGAATAATGATACCAAAGAACATGCCAAACATGCCAAACATGTCAAACAAATCACACAGAAAGAACTACAGGCAACTGAGAAAAGCTGAGAGCCAGAAAGATATTTCCCCAGGGAATTGCACACCAATTGGTTGTATAGTGCAAAGGGTCAGCCCTGAAAACATACATATAAGAAACATTATGTAGACTCAACAGATTACATTTAGAAATACATATCTAAGTACAAGTACATATATGCATGCAATAACAATTAGTTTAAAACAAGAGATTATACATTAGAAGACCAGGGAGAGTTGGGAGGGAGTAGTGCTGCAATTAAATTATAATCTCAAAAAGAAAGGGGATGGGGATTTTGCATGCTGAAATGGACCAGATACAGAAAGACGTGTACCATGAGTCTCTCCCTTATGTGGACCCTATAAAAACATGGCCTTGAGTGTAGGGTAGCAATTTCCTGGAGCTTGGAAAGGGTTGTGGTGGGTGGTAAAAGACGTGGATTGAATTAGGGCGTGTTACATGTTTGGTTGAGATTTCATACCAAACCCTATTAACATGTGCTATGAACATATGTTAATACAAATAAAACCAAGTATGTTTTTTTAAAAAAAAATAGTTAAATACCCTATTGATTAAGTTGCTCCTGTGTTTGCTACAGCATTTTCCTTCTTATGGTATGTTGTGTGGTCTGGGTTTTGTTTATTCAAGCACATGCAAGTCATGAATGTAAAGTGAGAAGGGGTGAGAGGAACTCATTAATTCCTTGGTTCATTCAAGTAGCCATGAAATAGAAAAGAAAAGCACACGAGGTGAGAAAATGAGCTGGCAATACAGTGGGGGGAAAGAAGGCTTATGAGAAACTGATTTAAATGCATGAGAAAAAAATACCAGTGGAAAGCAAAGACCTACCCACAGTCTGTGGAGGCATCATGGGAACCAGGGAGTCCCTCTAGAGGGAGCCACTGCTTGAGGATCTTGGAAACCCCATCCATGGGTTGATGATGGCATTTGAATTGGAAACAGGAACAAGGTCAAGCCACAGCGGGAGCAGAGGTGCAGGGTTAGAGAGAACGGAAGTGGCTCTACTAACGGAAATGAGCAGCGGATGTACCTGGTGGCCATTCAGTGGTCACAGTCATGGGGCTGATGATGAAGCCAAATCAAAGCCATGTTACTCTGTTCCTCCTGCTAGAAGGGACATTAATGAAGGCAGGTCTTGCAGTCACAGCTGGCTTACCCAACCTCTCAGAGGGCAAAGCCATCTTCTTAAGTCAATGGAAGTTAAGACTGAGAGAGTGGCTAGGCAAAGCTCTGTTATATTTATGTTGTTTTCCAACTATTTCCTCTGTGTTGACAGCACCTATTGTCTGGGACAGAAATTCCTTTCAGACTGAGCCTGTTGTGCTGAAGTCGAAGTCTGTGCTACAAAAGTAATTAATATCAATTGTCAACTTGGTGAGAGATAGAATCTTGTGAATGTATACATGTATACAAGTGCACATATGACTGGTAAGAATCTTATGAGTGTTTCTCTACGTGTATACATATGACTGGGAGAATGCACTCTGAGCATGCCTGTGATTATCTTGATTACATTAATCAAGGTGGGAGGACACCACCCACTGTGGGTAGAGGCATTCTCTGGATTGGGGTTCTGGACTGTATAGGATGAGAGAGCACCAACGTCACTATCTGCTTCTTAGCTGTGGGTGTGATATGATCAGCTGCCTCAAGCTCACCCTCCGTGATGGACTGTAACCTAGACCTGGGAGCCAGAATAAACTCTTTCTCCCTTAGTGCTTTCATCTTAGGGAGAGTAAACACGCTATCTGCCTTCCAGATAAAGGCGTTTTTCTTTGTCTTCACTACATATGCTGAGGGTGAAGTGATTAGACTCGCAACTCAGGCATATTCATGTTGACCTTGTTGGTATCCTGAGTGTTGCTTCCTTGGACTATTTAGCTTTATGACAGGCCAGACAGTGTGTAAAAATGAGTGATGGATGAGTGGAAGGTGATTAGGATGATTTCAGATGGAAGCGACAGAAACATCTGAGACTATCACTTTTGTGGAACCGAGTGGAAAAAAGACGAGGTGGTACACATTGCTTTTCCAACTTAAGGAATAAAGCTCTTATTTGGTTCATGGTTTGAGAGGATATAGTCCATGACGAAAGAGTCCATGGCTGTAGATGCAGGAGTTGGCTGACAGTGTTGTGTCTGTAGTCAGGAAAACAAGAGGGATGAATTTTTACACTTGGCTTAGTTTCTTCTTTTTATTCAGTCACGATGAGGCCACCCACATTCAGAGTAGGTCTCCCCTCCTTAGTTAAACAGCCACATAGACACACAAACAGACACATTTCCTGGGAACTCTAGAGCAGTCAAGTTGACAGTAGAGGTTGACCTTTGCGGAGGCTTTGAGTTGTTTGGTCATCTGGCAAAATCACATGCAGGAGAGTTGAATGTCATCCTAGTGTCTAGTCTCTGATTGGGGGAGGAGGATATCCAAGTTTTCTTCCTCCCTCCCTCCCTCCCCCCCTCCCTCCCTCCCTCCCTTCCTCCCTCCCTCCCTCCCTTCCTCCCTCCCTCCTTCCCTCCCTCCCTCTCTCCTGTGCTCTCTCCTCTCTCTCTCTCTCTCTCTCTCTCTCTGAGACAGGGTTTCTGTGTGTATCCTTGGCTGTCCTGGAAATCACTGTGTAGACCAGTCTGGCTTTGAACTCAGAGATCCGCCTGCCTCTGCCCACCACGTGCTGGGATTAAAGGCGTGTGCCACCACTTCCCAGCTATGTCCAATTTTACTCCATGCCCATTGGCCTCTTTTATACCACCTAGGGGCTCCACACTTCCATTATAAAATCAAGGTTGTGCTTTACATCACAGAGTTAATGAGGGCAGAAGTGAGCTAAGCAGCACAAGATGACCCTAAGTGCACAGATGTAGCACAAATAATGAAAATCCAGAGACAGATACTGGGGTTCAAGTTGAATATCAGAAAAGCAAATCAGCCACCGCTACAGCATTCTTACGTCTTCTAAGGCTCAGACCCAAAAGGGGAAGATCCTGTCCTCAGTGTGACTGCAGACTGAATACCCCTCACTCCTGTCTCCAGACACCTCATATTCCTCCCTAGTGTTGGGATTAAAGGAGTGCACCACCACTGCCCAGCTTCTATGGCTAACTAGTGTGTCTGCTGGGATTAAAGGTGTGTGCCACCACTGCCTGGCCTCTATGGTTGGCTAGTGTGGCTAGCTTTGTACTCTGATCTTCAGGCAAGCTTTGTTTGTTAGATCATAAACAAAATATCATCACACACAGCACTAATAATTCTTACAGCCCATGGACTGGATGCCTTGGATGCATCAGCTCCCATCCCTTAAAATGCCTATTGAGGCAGGAAACAGGCATACATGTCAGGAACTTTCTCAAGTGCCTGGGTCTGCCCGATGACCAAGCCTCTCTTGCCCACCTTGTAAACCTTTAAGCTTTGGTATTTGCAGTTTTTACTTTGATTAATTATTAAAGGCTCTCATTGGAAATGAATCATGGATCATAGTAATTATGATAATGATAATGAGGGAAATATGTAGTGATTTCTCACTCTGATGGGTCAAGCACTGATCCATGCACTTTGTGGCTAATGACCTCTTAACCATATATAAAGGTACGAGGAGTACTGTGTCTGCTTGGAAGTTTGTAAGTGAAGAGAGGCTCAGCAACATGTTGAAATAAGGCAGTGGCTGAGCAAAACTCCAAACCTTGGTGACAAAGTCATTAGATTATTTATAAGTTGAACAGACTATTAGAAAGCAGCAAGGAATTTCCTGTGTCTTGTTGCTTGCTGTAAGCATGGTGAGTGTTTCCTCCTAACTTATGACATACACGGATGTCACAAAGGCTTGTTAAACGATTTCTATTTTGAGCTTGCTTTGTCCAACAAGAAGGGATATTCAACAATAAGCCATACCCGGGAGCATGTGTAAACATCTAACTATAGAATTACTTTCCTGAGTATCACCATAAATCCATAGGTACATAAGTACCAAATTCAAGAAATATCCCCCTCTTCTTTTGGTATCTACTTGGTGAAGCTCTACAAATAACGGCATTTTTCTTATTAATTTCCCCAAAGAGTAAGCCTTGGTAGCTCATTGAAATATATCTTTTTAGCAAGATGAATTTTAAAGTTCGACATCATGAGTATCATATTAAGCTGTCAGCCTAGGAAGCAATACAGAGAAGGATCTCGGCAGAGCACCAGGGGCTAGGAGGCGTATTTGAATGATTCTTTTCTCATTATGTCACTTCTAGCTTGTGAGTAGAGACACCTGTGCCATCCTCACCATCAACCACCATATCATTGCTGCTTCAAACTGTTTCTAGAGCCGTGGACACAGAATATTATGTCTGTCGACAGCTCCAATTAGCCGGCGTGTCTGACTGGTGACAGCACCATCTACTTTTGTTTATGGCGACGGTGGGAGCTGTAGCTCGCCTCCCCCCCCCCCTCAGTGGCAGACAGATGGATAGAGCTATATAATCATCAAGGGAAGCGTGTGATATTCTCCCTTCACAAACCACCATGCGGAGCAGAACCAACGGCCTTTTGTCTGCTCTTAGAAGTGACTGTCAAGTTAGGAGGCTGAATATGTATGAAGCTCATCACACGTATGTATGAGTAGAACACTCTAGACTGCAGGGTGTTGGCATCATACAGATGCTTTTCCAAGACAAGGCGATGTTTCGTTTGTGTTGAAGTGGCATTGTTTGTAAGTCTTCTACTGAACATTCTCAAAATATCAACCAATCAACTTGCTTAGTTCTATAATGGGAGAGAGAATTGTTAAATTACATTTTGCAATATCTGCTATTATCCTTTACTTGATACATGACAGAATCATTTACTTTGAATTCCCTACATGTGCTTTCTTCACTAACTCCATCTTTTGTTCACTAGGGACCAGTGGGAGACAAAGCTCACCATGCTAATAGTGAAGTGTGCTTCGTGTAGTGCACACATAACACACATATTTACATGTGCACACATCTACAGATATAGTGTAGAATCATTTTATTAAAGGTGTTACATCTTGTTACTAGTCTTATGATGTGAATAAACCTCATCACCACATGACTGAGTTTAACAATTCCCTTTCTTCTCTGTCAGCATGCGTCAATTCTATAATCTATATCTTGCCCCTAGATCATGTCAACTCACCCTTTGTGTTTTTTAACTCAAATGCTGCTTTCCTGAGAAGAATCTCACAGGACTTTTAGGGGACACATCCACAGCTCCATTGTCTTCCTTTCTGACACCTGTTGCAATGAACGGGTTGGTCATTCTACAACCTGTCCTGTTACAGGAGAACACAAGTCAATATTTTCACCATCAAGCCTCTACAACCGAATAGATCACTTCTTTGCATGGGCATTCGCTGTGCGATCTCTGGGATAGATTACTTATTTTAAATTAAATTTAATTGATATGCTTTTAAGATGAACTCTGTGTAGCCCAGGCTTGTTTTAAAGTTGGGATCCTCCTGCCTGAGCTGAACTCTGGGTTTTCAGGCTGGTGCAACCATGCCTGGCTTGACTCTCAGTGCACTTCTCTCTGCTTTGTAAAAATATTTTCACACAATTTCTCCCCAAACCCTAGGAAGAATAGAAAGGTAACCATTGCTGTAATTTAAGAAAAGCAGCACTCACTTGAGAGAATGATGCCATGAGACAGGGTTCAAACATAGTTTTTTTTTTTAATTAGGGAAAGGGATCATAAAACAGGGAAAGTGAAGGGGGGAGACCAGCCTCAGGAGACAGGAGTGAGAAGAGAGAGGAAAGAAGAGGGGGAGAGAGAGAAAAGAGGGGAGAGAGGGAGAGTGCAACAGAGACAGTGAGAGAGAAAAAGAGAGGAGGATGGGAGGTGGGCAGGGCCCTTTTGAAAGGGAACATAGTGAATATGGCCAGGTGGTGCTCTTAGTGGCTGCCGCTGAGGGTGCATCCTGTCAGAACCCCATGGACAGGCCAGTTCAGATGCCTGAATACCAACAGCTATTTCCCCCATCAGATAGATGGGTGAGGAAAACCCAGTTCAAAGAGGTTGCCCACATGGAACACAGCACAGAGTGATTGGCAGGAGCTTTCTTGTGCCTCTGCCCTGCTGTGCTCTATGCAGATAGGGTCTTTAACAATTTACAAGAGACTTTGACATGGAGTTTGTTTCCCTTAGCAAGGTGTGAAGGGTATGGAAATGACAGTGCTGGGGCAGATGACAGCCTTGCAGAGTGAAAGGCAGCCGTGGGGGGAAGGGCCGAATGGAGCTCAAGACACTTCCTGGATTCTCAGAGTGCTGTCCCCACCCTCGCCCCCAAATCAAAGAAATGATTACTGAGAAATGGCATCACTCCACATGGACCAGGACTTTAAAAGGAACATACCTCAAAGGAGACAGGGAACTCTGAAAAATGACATTCTGATCATGTATTCATGAATAATCTCCATGTGAATAAAGTGGTGACATCTGAGGCTGCTTTGGTGACTGCCGAGGGCCCTCTGGTAAGCCCTCTTCAAAGGACTCATGGGTGCAGGGGAGGCAGGAAGGCATAATGATGGATGCACCATGAGCCCTGAGGGCTGGGGACTAGATTCCACAGGCTGCAGAGTCATGTGTAACATGGCTTGGACTGCTCCTTGCTTGTGAGGGCTGGGGATAGGGCCTTCTCTATCCCAGTTTTCCACTGACAGCTTGACAACCACTAAAGCCCATAAAAAGAGGAGCTGACTGAAGGTCAGATGGGAGCAGCTCATGGAAAGCGGAAAGGGACCCGTGGAGGTGAAGGTGGTCATGTGACAAACATGTTCCTGGTCCTGGAAGCAGAGGCCAAGAGGACCCTGACTCTGGCTGGCAGCAGGAGCAGTTCTTCCTTTTGTTCTCCCCCCCAGGAGTCCTTCTTGTTTGAGTTGACTTAATAATGATAATTATTTTCCAACCAAAAGGGCAGAGCAAATTATGTGACGAACAAACAGCAAAAGAGATGAAGAGGGAGAGTGCCACAGCTGCCACGAAAGACATCGGTGTTCCGAAGAGCCTCATTCCAGAATGCCCATGCCCCTTAATGACACTGTTGAGGGCGGACCAGTCTCCCTGCTCTTAGGACCACAAAGACGATGAGAGCCCTGCGCCCTGAAAAGCAAGCACTCCTAGTTTTCAGGAAGGCTGAAAGAGTAGCTCATCAGCCTAGTGAACACAGTGTTGGCATCTACAAAGGGTAAAGAGTAGAACTTTGCTTCATTTTATTTTGTCTATGTTTTCTTTTATGTACATGTATGTGCATGGGCATGTATGTTTATCTAGGTATCTGTGTGAGTATGTGCATATGTATGGTTCTTCTAGGTACATGTATGCAGGTGTGCATGTATGTGCTTCTTCCAGGTACAAGTGCTAGTGTTTGCATACATATGGTTCCAGGTACGTGTGTGTGTGTTTGTGTGTGTGTGTGTGTGTGTGTGTGTGTGTGTGTGTGTGTGTGTGTGTGTGTGTGAATGTGGAGGCTGGCAGTCTTCAGCAGGTATCATTTCCTATGGCTCTCTTCCTTACTTTTTGAGACTGGTTCTCTCACTGAATCCAGAGATCACCAATTGTCTATGCTGGCTGGCCAGATGAGCTCCAGGGATCTATTTGTCTCCTCTCCAGTACTGCCATTACAGACATATATGGATGCTGGCTTTCTCCATGAGTTCCAGGGCTTTGAACTAGGGTTCTCATGCTTGCACAGCACAGCAAGTACTTTACTGGCTCAGCCATCTCCCCAGTTGCAGAGAGTAGTACTTTGCATGGGAGCCTGTGTGAGTCTATTGTGAGGAAAACCATGGATATCAAGCGTCAGTACTGATTTGAGAGCACGTGTTTGTACCAGGCTCACTCAGGTGACAGAACAGGATCAATGTCCTCATGTCCATCTCTGTAAACTGTGTTTGACTACATAGCAAAGAGGAATGAAATACTGTATGCATCCTGTCAAGTCAGGGAAAGGTTGCTTGTAACGGTTGATTTGCATGGGCTCAGTTAAACCAAAAGCCTTCATAGGTGGCAAGGGAGACAGAATGTGGGTTTGAAGATGAAAAAAGCCAGGAGCCAGGAATCGAAGGCAGCCTCTAGAGCTGGGAAAGGAAGAAGGCTTCTCCACCATAGCCCCCAGGGACACCAGAGACGTGTAAGATAACAAATTCGTGGTGATTTGTCCTAGCAGCAATGGGAAAGGAAGCCAGAAGGCAGGGGGAGTGCCTTGACAACTCAGGCTTTGAGAGATCTTAGGGGAAAGTGATGGGCAGGGTTACTTAGATGGGTTGTCACCTTGTGGTGCCCTCCCTGTGTCCCTCTGACAAAGTTGCCCCATGTCTCAAACTACATGACAAGTTTTTTTACTTATTAAAATTCATTACTGTGTTTTCATAACACAGGCCATTTTACTCTTACAAGACATGTCGCGACACGAGTCCATTTCTCTCCCCCACTCATTTCCTCCAGACCTTGTACCAGTGGTCATGGCTGATTTGAGCAGCAAACTGAGCAAAGGCATCCCTGACAGCTGGTAGAACATAGATCTCCCGTGTCTGTGAAGCTGTTTCAGAGGCGAGCAGCCTTCGGCTCATTAGCATGAAAGAAGAGGACCCATCTTCACTGGGATGGGCAGATAGTCCGCTGAGGACCCACTAGAACCAAAAGGCACAGGAAAGGCAAACTTGCTGACGTTTTGAGCTGGGACACACACCGTTCTCTGACTTAAGACTTTGGCACACCCTTTTTGAACAGACACAGAGGAGGAGTGGATGGAGGGGGACAGGGTGGAGAGGAGGAGGGAGGGAGGGGGATTCTTTGGTCAGGATGTAAAATAAATAAAGAACTTTAATTAAAAGAAAAAGGCACTCTTGGTTCTTTGGTGGCTGCACCCTGGGATCCCCTCCAGCAGTAGCTCCTCCTTCTCTACACCCAGTTCTATGGCCTTCAGACTCTATGATTGATACCACTGGTCCCACTGGCTCTCAAGCCTCTGTACCACTGAGTTCTGTAGTTTTCAGGTGACTGTGAGACTGTAAGCACAAGTATCAGTTTCTGACGTTGGTCTGGTGTTGGTAGCATTAGTCTTCTGACCAAGCCTTTCTGTGAAGGCCAGGCTGGGATCCAGCTCACACCCTCCCTGCCTCAGTCTGCTGAGCTGCCAAGACTACATGCGTATGCTCCCACTGCTGGAGTCTGCTGGTCTGTATCCTTGGGCTCCCAACAGGGATGCAAGCTTGGCACATGAATGCCCCTTTTGTTGCTTCACAGCACTTGCTGCGGGGCAGGTGGGATCCAGCGGAGGCTATGGTTCCCCAGGTCAAAGGTTTCAGTGTTGGATGAGGACTGCAGTGTCACTGGTGACATAACTTGGGAATTATCCATTCAGTTCCTTATAGCTTCTGGCTAGGTCCAAAGCTACATACAGTTCTATTCCATGTATCTAAAACCCCCCACTCTGGCAGTTTACCTCTTCAAAAATACCAAGCCAAATGAATTGTGTATGTATAATCACGCCTAACCTGTCACCTCTGCCGAGTCCTGATAACTAGAAGCAAGTCACAGGTCTTGCCAACATTCAGACCAAGAGAGCCACATACGATTCCTAGTCCTGTTGTTATAAGTGAGTGGCAGTAGGAGAAGCTCATCCAGTCATACAGGTGATGTGTGACTACATTCACAAGCAGGTAAATAGATGAA
Organism: Mesocricetus auratus; assembly: GCF_017639785.1. Lineage (NCBI taxonomy): Eukaryota > Metazoa > Chordata > Mammalia > Rodentia > Cricetidae > Mesocricetus > Mesocricetus auratus. The sequence goes on along the minus strand of NW_024429195.1, from coordinate 28,398,608 downwards.
GAGATATGAAGGGCCATGTGTAGAAGGAATCCTCTTCTTGCCCTTGAGTAAGCAGGAACCACAGGTATAGATTGTGTCTCTGCGAGTATGAGCAGCAGACTACTGTGATCCCTGCTTCTTGAAGACACAAACTGTCTGCCCTGCCTGCTCTGCCAGCCTCATCTCATGCCACCCTTCTGGCCATTGTTCTCTGGCATCTCAAACTCACCAGGCTTTTCTGTATCATCCCTTCTGGATGGAAACTGCCTCGAGCACAACCCCTACATGGAAACTGCCTTGACATCATCCTCAGCACAGGTTTTCTACAATTATCAGGCTTTCTGTCTCATCTCAACGTAAGCCAACCTATCCCAGCAAGCTTTTCTGTGTCTCAGGTCTAACACCAGGTCTCAGTTTTAGAACTTACCAAAACTAGCTGGTTTTGAGTGTGAGCCAGTAGATGGGAGGTGCATTTCTAACAGCCCCTCCCGTGATAAGTCAGGGACAACACCTGGAGAGCAGCTGGTCTGTCACATTATCCTTCTCTTTTCCTCGCTGCCTGTGACGGCTATTCTTGGTTGTCAACGTGACTACGTCTCGTATGAACTAAAACCCACCTGGCTGGGTACACCCATGAGAGAGAACTCTCTTAATTGAATCATTTGATGTGGGAAGACCCACCTTTAATTGGGATCTTTTGAGGTGGGAGGATCTACCTTTAATATGGGCCCCACCTTCTGCTGCCTGTATAAAGTGCATGGAAGAAGGAAACTTTTGCTTTTCACCTGCTTACCCTCACTCTCGATTCATGGGTATTATGGTCTACATCTGTGGGATTCCAACATATACTTAAGATCAACTGAGATATTTATGGACTGAACAATAACTGGATTCTCAGACTTTCCATTGTAAGACAGCCTTTGTTGGACTGGCTGGACCACAGCCTGTGAGCTGTGAGTCACTCAGATAAATCCCCTTTACACACCACACACACACACACACACACACATACACACACATACACACATATACACACACATACACACACATACACACACATACACACACATACACACACACATACACACACATACACACACATACACACACATACATACACACACTCATTCTATCATTTATCTTCCTCTAGAGAACCCTGACTAGCATGTACTCCACTCCTCTTATCGTTGTTTTCTATGATTTCCTTATTTCCTTACTTACTGTTCATTAATGCATGCACAAGTTTGCACAGTAGTTTTTGGCATGGAGCATATGGCTTATTGTCAGGTGAACAAATGAATGGGTTGGAATACAGACAGAGATTCTCCTAGGGCACTCGTTACCTTTTGGAGCTAAATTGGAGGATCCACTTTCATATGTGGTTTCACAAACAGATTTGCCAGAAATGTATCCATTAAGCTGTATATTACAGTGACTAAGAATTGCATTTACATATACACGCACACAACACTGGGTTGCCAGGATACTCATTTGAGGGCAAGTATAACATTAAACAAGTTAATTTGCTAAGTTACACATAGAACATTTCAACAGAAGTCTTGAAGCTTAATGCACTTTAAAAAGAATAGGTTATAATTTTATCTGAAAAACACATTTCTCTCTCCATTTGCACTTTTTCTTTTTCCTTGTCTTGCCCCACTTGTAGATTGGCTGCATAGCTAGCCTCGTCCCCGTGGGGATTCTCTATCACTTTCATTATATTACAACTGAAACTTTCGTTAAAGCACTTTCATCACCAATTACTGGTGACACCTGTGGCTACCACGTGCAAAAGGGAAGTCTTTCTAAATGAGCAGTCTGTTAACGAGAGATAGTATCTGTTAAGCAGGGGACACATGTCTTCCAAGGAGAAGCATACATAACACACATGTATTTCCTAAATCTCTTAAATCTGCTTCCACAGTAGGAAACAAAGGGCTTTACATAGGTCATGCACACATAGCAACAAGTGAAGGGAAAAGTCGATATTTATCACTTTAATTTCAACTGCAGAAATCCAGGTATCAACTCATAGCTTCCACGACTTTGATAGTCTCACAACTTGGCTTCTTCTTACATGGAAGAGTCGTTATTGGACAAAATGCAAATATTTATTCTACAACCGAAATAATTAAATCATGTAGACAGTGTTGGTAGCCTTCATCTCTGGATGAAAAGCCTCAGATTGACTGAATTTTTAGTGAAGCAGATCATAGGCACTACAGTTAGAAACAGCCCCGTGGGTCATTATTCTTAAGTTCCCTCTTTTAAGAGACAAGGATGCTGACATGTAAGTAAGTAAAGTTATCCCCTCACAGTCACATGAGAAGTCATTGTCGGAAGTCAGCCCACGATACCCGCCATGTAGACCCTCGCTCCTGAACAACTCCTCCCTTTGCTGCAAGGTGATCTGTAGAAAACTCCTTGCATTTAACACCCATGGTTTTTTAAATGGTGTTGAAGCATTTGACATAATATTTCCATTAACACGGTGCTCAGGCTACTTACAGACCGAACTGGCCTCCAAAATGGATACGCTAAACTTCTATCCTTCACTGTGACTCCACTTGGAGACAGGAGTTCTACAAAGATGATTAAGGTGACATGGAATCATATAGGGGGCCCAGTCCAGTAGGTCTGGTGTCCTTATGAAAAGATAAAGACTCTCCAGGGATGAAGGCTCTCTGAGGAAAGACCTCCTGGGATCCCAATAGGAGGCACACATCTGAAGGCCAAGGAGAACAGGAACCTGCCAACAGCTCCATTTTGAACTACCAGCCTCCAGATCTTTCCATTGTTTAACTTACCCAGCTGGTGGTATTTTGTCATAGCAACCCCCAGAATACGATACAGGGCTATACCTAGAAAGAGCTTCAGAAACGAGCTCATTTTTTTCCTTGTTTCTATCTCTAAAAGCCAGAAATGAAGCTCACCCATTTCACAGATGGTGAGGATGATGAACCACAGCTGCCAGTCATTCTGTGAGAGATGAGGTTGTTCTTGGTTGACTCAATATTATCAGTTAAGATGATACTCAACAGCTCCTCTCTTGGAACCCACACTTCTTTCAGCTTTCTGCAATCTTGGCACTGATTTTTTTGCTAACGTAATATTTTATGTTGGTATCAGAAGAAGGCAAGAGACAGATGAGGATTTAAGGCCAGTTTTTTTCAATGAGAAACCATATCTGTGGATGAAAGTTGGTTTGGAAGATGGCCGCCAGCTTGAGCAATGCAGGGTACAAAGTACTAAATCTGTAATGTTCTCCCTCTCACAGCCTCAGTATCAGGAGCAGCCCACACCTCACTCGGTGGGTCACTCATCAGATTTCATGTGATGGAAGAAGTTTCTGAGATGGAGCAGGAGTTTGTTACAACATTCCCTCCCTGATATGAGAAGAAAACATAAATGGGGGAGGTTGCATCAAGCTGGCTTCCTATTCCGAGTCTATGACTTGACTTTGGATGGTCCTCTGCTTGTGTGTCCTAGCCAAGCTACCTAGAATGATGTCACAGACCATCTCCATACAAGTTTCTCACACAGGGTTCTTACCTAATATCTTCCAGGTTGCAAAGTTCATCTTGAATCCCTTTTCCCTTAACCTATCATGCTGATTTTTAGCAATTTCATATCAGCACAGATAGAACATCTTTTTAGACACTCTCAGGTTCATGGTTGCCTGTACAAAGTCATTGATATGCTGGTAGGCACACAAAGGAAGTCTTACATAGAACAACACTGAGGCTTAGAAGCTGGTAGATCTAGACTACAGTCTCACATGCATGTCATGCATGAATTGGGCGACTTGTGAGTCACTTAACTTTCCTAAGTCTTAATGGTTTCATCTGTGAGCAAGGGTAATGGTGACCCTTTTCCACTGTCCTTGGTAGAAATGAGGGGATCTCCATGTTGCTCTTCCTTCAGGCATATCAATTTTTTCCTCTACTATCACTAATACCATCAATTATATAGTCTCATTACATTCTTAAAGCACTCATCTGTTGTGGTCTGTGATCTGTTAGCCTACCCCTTGGTGAAATGAGTGAGGGTGGGAACTATGCTGGCTATATCTATTGTACGGGAATAACCCAAGACATCTAGGAAATGCTATCCTACCTTAGGCAGCTTCAAGTCCTGGGAAGACTGGCACTTCAGCTGTTATCTACAAAAGACAAAAGGGGGAAGCAAGCAGCCGTGGGAGAGAATGAAGAAAGCTAAGATACTGTAGGACTGCCTCCAGCAGGGGCCTCCGACTGGCCCACAAATGCAGTGTGTGGAGCTACATTTAGTCAAGAGCCAGCGCAGGACAATCAAGAAGATGGAAGTCAGAAACCAGAGATGGTGAGTTGTCACTGAAAGTCAGTTTCGTGACATCACACTTCTAGGAAATCAACCCAGTGTAAACAGATGTCAAGAAGAGATTTGCACATCGGAGCCCTTAGGAAGAAGGTAATCACTCAGGCTCCAACTTAGACTCCAGGATCCAGGATCAAGTCTTGGTTTTGAGGAAACAGATGTAGTAGCTTTGGCCAAGGGGATAAAGACCAGAAAAGACTTAGCCCAGAGGCCAGATGTTTGCCTGGGCCCTCTGGAGGCAAAGCTGACAGGAGATCCATGGTAACAAGACTAATTTCAGATCCCACCAGCTGGTCACCTGGGCCCTGTCCTCTTCTTTCTGTCCTTTTTAAATCAATGGGCCACCTGGTAACCTTGGCCTGAAGTAACAGCCAAGGTAACAGGCTCTGGTCTCAGGAGTGCTCCAAACTCTCCCTCACTCTCCCTTTGTTCTGTGTCTGCATTCTTGGCAGTTCTAGCACTTGAGTCAATAAATTGTCTCTCATGGTTCAGCCCTTCATATGTGTAGACATTCAGTCATGACCTTCATCCTGCAGACATGGACTTAGCTGAAATCGTGTAATGCTTGGAAAAAGCACCCATAGCCTTATTCAAAGAGCCACACCCTCTTGTTCAGAACTGGTCTCTGGACAGACCAAGGCTTGCCCTGCTCTAGGCTGTCTCAGGACTGCACAGGGCCTGTGGTGGGCCCTGACGAGCATCAGTGAACTCATCAGGAGGAGCCAGATCACCAGTTGTGACAAACATTCTCTCTTCATCTGTTGGGAGATACCATGAACTGGGGAACATCCTGCCATTGAGAGTGGGAGTTTAATTTTCAACTCCAGGCTCTTGCCTTGGCTAGCTTCCTTGGTATCTAAAAGACACCATCTGCTTGACTTCCTGTGCCCACCTGCTTGATGGGAAAATTTGTCGATTATTCCTTTGGCCAAATCTCACAGAGACAAGAATTGAAGATGCCAAGGGATCTTCTCAGTATCTCTTGAAAGGACCAAAGGTTTCCATTATCTGGAAATACATTCCCTGTCTTATCTCTTAGTCTTTTTTGGAAAAACTTTTCAACATGTTAATTGGCAGGATTTCCCAATCAGTAAAGTGAAGATAGTTCTATTGGTACCACATGAATAATAACAGTAGTAGTAGTAGTAGTAGTAGTAGTAAGCTCTCACAGTTTTTCTTAAACCTAAGATGGGCTGAACCCCAGGGGGTCCAGAGTGAATGAAGGATGTGTGTGTATGTATATCTCCCCTAAAAAGCAGTATGATTTCAAGATAGTAGCTCCATACTGCAGCATGAGAAGAACTACCCCCTACATATTCATACTACAGACAACTACTTTTGTGTTTCCCCCCAAATTAGCCACATTCACTATGGATGGGGCTTCTAGGGCACTTGAAAGGTATCTCAACTCTTTACCTCCAAACTTCTAAATAAAATCGGTGAAAGGTACCAACTCTTACCTCCAGGGACTCCTACTATATATAGCACCAGACCAGAATCCCTAACCCTAGCAGAATCCCTCTTGGCTTTCTCACAACAACTTCCCGGCCTCTCCTCCCGCTCTCAAGAGTAATTATCTATGAAGATCTACTCACTGAAATCTGAAAGTCTGTCAGCACCCACAAGACAAGTGGCCCCATCTCACATTTAATAATATTTCAACACATTGCTGCAAACACCAGGAGTTACTTGAGTGAAATGTTCTGGGACAAAGAACATTCTAAAATGTTCTGCATTAAGCAAACTTCTTCCCTGGAGCAGGCAGGCAGCTACTCATGAAATCTTACCAAGATACTCAGTTTTCATGGAGGACTTTTCATGAGTGTTTTCTTCTGTGACTCTCATTAAGCTGCTCCACTTAGCACCCGTCAAGCTTCTCTCCTCCCCCAAACTCAAGCCACAACCTGCTAAGATATTTCATGAGTGGTTAATGCCTTGTGTGCTTCTGGGATCCTGAATGCGTCCTTCTCATGGAGCAGACACACATGTCCATGTCTTCACATGGAGGGTGGGTATGTCTTCATGCATTTGGCCAGACACTAGGGTCTGCATTTGCCACCTTGCCTGCTGTTGCTAATCTTGGAGCCTACCCTAATTCTTAGAGATCTTGACCCATTTTTTTTTTATTGCAGGATAACAAGTATCTTGAGTGTAATCTATTAATTGAATAATTGAATAAACTTGTTTCCCTCCAGTGCAAGCATACTGTTTGCACACAGTGTCATCCCAGGCCCTCCAGCTATGGAAGGCCTGCCAGATATGTTTATTAAACCCCCTGTGCTTGGAAGGAACACAGAAAGCTGTCATCTGGAGCAATACAAAAGTGCCTATCTCAGCTGGAGATCTCGCTGTTATGAATAAAGGAAGAGTTTGTGGTACAGTTTTGAGATGTAAAGAGAAAAAGCTTCCCCACAGTGCAAATGTGTTGTAACCCTCAGGCAAGAAAAAAATATTGAATTGTTGCTGGCAGTACAATGTAATTACTGAGTTAGTGGCGGTTACGTTTCTAAGCTTCTTAAGGTAGAAATCACATTAATTTGGCCTTCTCCAAAGGACATTCCAGGTTGTTAAATTGAACTGTTGAAACATTTCTCACTAATGAACCTGACCAATGAGCAGCCATTTTCACCTAAGTCAAATGTTGGACAAGTAGGCAGCAAACGGGGAGATGGGCTCCCGAGGAAGGCTTTGTTCGCAAGCGGTTACACCGCCTTGGGATGTGTTTTCCAAGTCCTGCTGTTCAGACATCTGACCCAGGCTGGGAAGGGGTGGGAGGCATGAGGGAGACAACAGTGCTGGACTCAGAAGTGAAGGCAGGGGACTGGATGCCTCATTGGAAGACGGAACCGCTCACGGAACACACCCAAGCGTTCTAAGATGCTATCTTGTGAACAGACATTCTGCTCTTGAAAAATGGTGTCTTTTGTCGCTTCACTGGTTCCTCAGAGTTGCAGTCATTTTTCAGGGTCATAGCAGATCCTGGGCCAGAAAGACATCACTGTTGCCAGGCAGGAAAGAAGCCAGCGGGTCTGTCACACAAACTCAGATGCTAGGTGACTCTGCCCACCACTGCTTCCTGCAACTCTGTGTCACGGCAAAGGGTCCCCAGTGAAGTGCCAGTTCTTCCTAAATGGTAAACACCCCGTTCCCTGCCACAAACCAAGTCACTTGGTAGGTTCTGTGCCCTGAAGCTGGGAGAATGCTTTACAAGGTGAAGTGTATTTGCTGTGCATTGTGCTTGGTGGAGTTGAGACAAAACGTTTAACACAGGGCATTGATGGGTGTTAGAGTAAGGCAGAGGATTGCTGAATGATTATGTTTCTATACAGATGCCGGAGCCAGAGAAGCATGTTGAAGGAAGCAAGCTGTAGTGGAGGAAGTGTGCTATAGTAGAGGAAGTGTGCTATAGTAGAGGAAGTGTGCTGTAGTAGAGGAAGTGTGCTGTAGTAGAGGAAGTATGCTATAGTACAGGAAGTGTGCTATAGTACAGGAAGTGTGCTATAGCAGAGGAAGTGTGTTATAGTACAGGAAGTGTGCTATAGTACAGGAATTGTGCTATAGTACAGGAAGTGTGCTGTAGCAGAGGAAGTGTGTTATAGCAGAGGAAGTGTGCTATAGCAGAGGAAGTGTGCTATAGCAGAGGAAGTGTGCTATAGTAGAGGAAGTGTGCTATAGTAGAGGAAGTATGTTATAGCAGAGGAAGTGTGCTATAGTAGAGGAAGTGTGCTATAGCAGAGGAAGTGTGCTGTGGTGGAGGAAGTGTGCTATAGTAGAGGAAGTGTGCTATAGCAGAGGAAGTGTGTTATAGCAGAGGAAGTGTGTTATAGTAGAGGAAGTGCGCTATAGTAGAGGAAGTGTGCTATAGCGGAGGAAGTGTGCTATAGTAGAGGAAGTGTGCTGTGGTGGAGGAAGTATGCTGTATCAGAGGAAGTGTGCTATAGCAGAGGAAGTGTGCTGTAGCAGAGAAAGTGTGCTATAGCAGAGGAAGTGTGCTATAGTAGAGGAAGTGTGTTTTAGCAGAGGAAGTGTGTTATAGTAGAGGAAGTGTGCTATAGTAGAGGAAGTGTGCTATAGCAGAGGAAGTGTGCTGTGGTGGAGGAAGTGTGCTATAGTAGAGGAAGTATGTTATAGCAGAGGAAGTGTGTTATAGTAGAGGAAGTGTGCTATAGTAGAGGAAGTGTGCTTTAGCAGAGGGAGTGTGCTGTGGTAGAGGAAGTGTGCTGTGGTGGAGGAATTATGCTGTAGCAGAGGAAGTGTGCTATAGTAGAGGAAGTGTGCTATAGTAGAGGAAGTGTGCTATAGTAGAGGAAGTGTGCTTTAGCAGAGGGAGTGTGCTGTGGTAGAGGAAGTGTGCTGTGGTGGAGGAAGTGTGCTATAGTAGAGGAAGTGTGCTATAGTAGAGGAAGTGTGCTATAGTATAGGAAGTGTGCTGTGGTGGAGGAAGTATGCTGTAGTAGAGGAAGTGTGCTATAGCAGAGGAAGTGTGCTATAGCAGAGGAAGTGTGCTATAGCAGAGGAAGTGTGCTATAGTAGAGGAAGTGTGCTATAGTAGAGGAAGTATGTTATAGCAGAGGAAGTGTGCTATAGTAGAGGAAGTGTGCTATAGCAGAGGAAGTGTGCTGTGGTGGAGGAAGTGTGCTATAGTAGAGTAAGTGTGCTATAGCAGAGGAAGTGTGTTATAGCAGAGGAAATGTGTTATAGTAGAGGAAGTGCGCTATAGTAGAGGAAATGTGCTATAGCGGAGGAAGTGTGCTATAGTAGAGGAAGTGTGCTGTGGTGGAGGAAGTATGCTGTAGCAGAGGAAGTGTGCTGTAGCAGAGGAAGTGTGTTATAGCAGAGGAAGTGTGCTATAGCAGAGGAAGTGTGTTTTAGCAGAGGAAGTGTGTTATAGTAGAGGAAGTGTGCTATAGTAGAGGAAGTGTGCTATAGCAGAGGAAGTGTGCTGTGGTGGAGGAAGTGTGCTATAGTAGAGGAAGTATGTTATAGCAGAGGAAGTGTGTTATAGTAGAGGAAGTGTGCTATAGTAGAGGAAGTGTGCTTTAGCAGAGGGAGTGTGCTGTGGTAGAGGAAGTGTGCTGTGGTGGAGGAAGTGTGCTATAGCAGAGGAAGTGTGTTATAGTACAGGAAGTGTGCTATAGTAGAGGAAGTGTGCTGTGGTGGAGGAAGTATGCTGTAGTAGAGGAAGTGTGCTATAGCAGAGGAAGTGTGCTGTAGCAGAGGAAATGTGCTGTAGTTGAGGAAGTGTGCTATGGTGGAGGAAGCGTGCTATACAGAGGAAGTGTGTTATAGTAGAGGAAGTATGCTATAGTAGAGGAAGTGTGCTGTAGTATAGGAAGTGTGTTATAGCAGAGGAAGTGTGCTATGGTGGAGAACACGTGTTAAGGCAGAGGATGTGTGCTATACTGGAGAGGGAGGGAGGTGCACTCAATTTAGAGACATGTGGACACAGGTAAGTCTTAATGTCTCTGTAGCAATTTCAGCATCTGTAAACCAAGTTTAAATGTTTCATTTGCAAGGATTAGACTTAGTGTTTCAAAAAATTCTAGAATTGTACTTGGCAATCAGTAGACTGATATATTTCATTGCTGATTTTTAAAAATTGTTCATTAAAGCAGCATCAGTGAATTGGGATTGTTTTTATCATTGTTCCTTTGGAAGGGGCTCTTGGGCACGCACTTTGAGACTCACCAGAGGCACCGCCGTGTGTGAAGGAAGCAGCACCTAGCTTTTCACTCTCCCCTGCCTCTTCTTATATTTAACACAAGTGTTCGGCTGCAGACTTGGAGCTTCAAAGCCAGGTGGGAATCCCAGGATGCACAGCGAAGATTTCTTTGGCCTTTGCTGTGAGTCTGCCCACCTTATCACTAGTATAATTTTACAACCTAGAAACATGAGGGTGTGCCCCTTATATTCGGAATGGTCTTATGGGCAGGCAGAAAGAGAGATGTGGGTTTTAGAGATGCAGAGAAAGAAAGAGAGGCAAAGGACTGGAAATCTCATCCACGGCATCAGCTTTCCAAGAACGTTAAAAGATGGCATTCCCATATTCAGTCAACCCCCTTTGTTGTTGTTTTTAGGGCAGTCTTTTGTAGATAGTGCAGGCTGGCTCTAAACTCACTGTGCAGCCAACTAAGATCTTGAGCTTCGGAATCTCTTGCCTCTATCTCCTGAGTGCTAGGATTACAGATATATGGCAGTATGCCTGGTTTTGTGAGGCACTGAGAGCTGAATTCAAGGCTTTCTTCAGTATAGATAGGCATCCTACTGACTAAGCCACATCTTCCAAAGGGAGTGACAAGATGTCTAGGACCCTGCTTGTGGCCAATCCAAAAACCTGGGTATTCTTGGAGGTACTTCCTAGATTGTATTAGCTGACTGCCTCCGTATGACAGCTGATGTGCAGACATGGCCTGTTTATGGAGTGCAATGGTTCTGGAGGGGGATGGAATAGTGTGTGCTTGAGTTATAAGAAAGGTGGGTCCGACAGAAGTCACCACAGTCACTCAGCTCATAATGTCTGAATTGCTTACCACCTCCATCAGAGCAGAGATAATGTCTCTCCTCCTTGCATCTTGCTGATTGGTCAAAGCCTCCCAGCATGCTTTGTAGCACTTCATGTAACCATAGTCCTTTCTCAAGGGAACAAAAGCTGGGAGAATTGTGTTATACACTTGGTATTATTTGCATGGCCCAATAAAGCTATCTTGCTACAGATGTAACCTTCGATAATTTATTGATGTAAAAGTGGCCTCAGGTACCAGGATTTTTGGCAGCTGTTACACTGTCAGAGTACACTGTAGAACATGGGACCCATGAATATTTTATGTAGAGAAGAAATGGAAAATACAGGTTTCAGTATATCAGTTCCCAGTCCTGGTCTTCATTACTGAAATATGAATCGAACCCGTCTTTGAATTTGATCAACCCAAACTGTGCAGACAGCACTGCCTAAATTGGGTTTCAGCAGTGCATTGATTTGAGCTCTAATTTTTGTCTAGCATGTCAGTGGGTCCTGTCAGCCTCGACTGTAGGAGTGGATTAGTGACTTCCGTGTAGGTGGAAGCTGTGTAGACTTCACTGCTGATAAGCAGGTCTGGCCCTTCACGCTCTCGGTTCAGCAAGTTCACTGAGTGAGGAGTTGTTTAAGCTTCATTTACACAGTTTTGAAGCATTTGGAGGTCATCACTCTGTCAAGTACTTCTCTCCCATTGTTGGGTTATTAAAATATGAGTTTGCAAGTTGAGTCTGTCACTTTTAGGATGAAATACTTAAAAATAATCAAAAAATATTTTTAAATGGTGGTTTTGGCATCTACAATTCTTGTGAATGGTGTGTTTTTGATCTTCCAGGCCATGGGCAACACTGAAGGCCTGTTCTCCATATCTCCAGGGCTCACCCTTTCATCACTTGAAGGTCAGTGGTCATGTAATTTGGACCACTGAGGACTGTAGAATCCAGAGTACTGGGTATCCATGGAGTGCTTGCAAGCTTGCAGGATTTGTGGCTTTACAGACCCACACAGGGCATTGCTGAGTACTACACTGCGAACCCCTGCACTTTGCAGGGATCTGCCTGCCTTCTCAGATGATCCTGCCAGGTAAGTGCTTCATTCCTATTCCAGTTGGTTTGCTTTTGTGCTTTCATTATATTATGGTGTCTAGGTTTTGCATATGTTGGGGGTTTGAATTTTTTAACCTATCTTTAATCCTGATGAGCTCCTGACTCAGCCTATCTATATCTTTAATTGATGCTCTCTTCAAGTCTATGTGCTAAATTGCAATTCCACAATCTACCTGAGAGACAGACAGTCCAATCAATGTACAAGTTACTCTACTTATTTTAAATAAATGCCTTTCAGACTTAGTAAACACCATTAGGGGAAACATGGATGGTTTAAAATAAGGTAACTGATTTATATTTCTTCAAAAGATATCCCTAAACACACTTAAGTAAAGAAATACTTTTATGGACCCTAGGAAATTGATTTTTGCGTGGTGTGTCTTGGCTTTTAGAAGCATGTAGTTGATCCAGATGCCTTTAGCAACAGTTTACAGGTGTGCCTTTGCTGGTAGTTGATGAATGTTCTGGTACTATTTGTAAGGTTCTAAATTGAGGATGCCAAGATAGCCTTCAACTTCTCACACTATACCTAACATGTAGCTATCACAAGCTTAGCTAATGTGGCACTAAAAGCTTTAGCTTTTATTCTTTTGAAACATATATGAAAAGAGAACGCCAAATAATCATTGAGCTTAGTGAATAATTGTTTTGTTCAACTCCCGAAATGTCTAGAGCTTCCAGAACTGTAGCCGTAGATGAGAAACGGTCCCCATCTCATCTCTGAGTGATTTAATGCTTGGTGACTCTCCTGCTGCACTCCACAAAGAAAGGGGGATGCACTTTACTCTCCTTGTGATACACCCTACAAGGGCATTTCCTTAGTACAGGGCTCCTTCAATCACTGGGCTGCATGAATGTTTTCTCTGAACATGGATAGCTACCTGAATAAATCAAGCAAACAAACAAATAAGCAAATAACTAAAGCACCTTTGTTTTTTTTCCTGGATGGTCCTTCCTCTTTGTGGTTCAAGCTAATACTGCACAGTCTCCAGAAAGTGGTATGGTAATCAGCAACTTGGACCATCAAGACTAGAACTACTAGTTTCCCACAAATCTGGCTAGGAATTCAGTACCCACTCCGATAGCTGTGGTTCTCACTTACCTGAAAATGACATTTTTTCTGTCTCTCAAAAGAAAAGGTTGGCTTAAGGTGGGGACACTGAGGTGGCAATACTACATTTATGGGGTTTGAAATCAGACATATGTAGAGTAAGTGGCTAATTGTCCACTTTTCGTTGAATAAGACAGGCCTTGGTTTACAGAAACACTCTGTGCTTCATCAGATAATAATGAGAATTAGTCCTTTTTCCCCACCTTTTCTTTGTTATGGTACCTGAGATGGAGCCGAAGGTTCTGCACATCCTGGGTAAACTCTCTGCCACTCAGTCTCATCCTCAGACATTTGTGGATTATAAGACAGATTCTCACTATGTCACCCAGGCTGTCCTTGAACTCAAAATCCCTCAGCTCTCAATTTGCTGGGATTCCACGATACCTAGCAATGAAAACTGTATTAACTGTTTTGAAGATAAGTATATGGTGAGCAGAAAGCCTGAAGACAATTCTGAGTAAATGTACAGTACAGGGGATAAGCAATCTAGTTCCAGTCTACCCCACCTCCTACTGCAGCAACTCATTCAAATGCAGGGTGTCTCAGGGAGCTCCAGAGAAATAGAGTAATGGACCAGGTTTACCACTCAGATTCACCTTTACATTTCAGATCGTCCAGCTCATCTGTTGTCCTTTCCTACGCTACTGTGCACAATAAACCATTCTTATTTAGTCCTAGAACCTCAAAGGCAATCCCAATAGCTGCCAACTTCCTTTAATGCTGAATAGCAAGGGAGGGATGAGCTTGGTATCTAGACACTATAATTGATCACAGACCTAACATTGTCTAAGGAGTAAGGGACAGGTTAGTAACGTAAGTGCCCTTATGTATACCACCTGACTGAAAGTGCTAAGAGACTTTGAATATGAAATGTCCCTCATAGTCTTTGGTTCCCAGTTGGGGGTGCTAGTAGGTTTAGGAGGTGTGACCTTGTTGAAGGAAGTATGACGATGGATGGTGGGCTATGAGGTTTCAAAAGCCCATGTCATTGGCAGTGTGCTCTCTCTGCTTCCTGCTTGCAATTTAAGATGTGAGCCCCTAACCCACTGCCTCTTCTCTGCCATGACAGATAATCTGTAAACCCAAATTACCTCTTTCTTCTCTAAGTTGCCTTGGCTGTGGTGTTTTATTGCAGCAGCAGAAAGGTAGCTAACACAGTTGGGAGTTGTGCTTTAAAGAAGATTTATTTTGTTTTTATTTATGTTTATGCATATGCAGCTGCCTGTGGAAGCTAGAAGTGAGTGATGAATCCCAGAAACCTATAGTTACAGGAGGTTGTGGCCCACCAAGGGAGGGCATTGGACGCCAAAAATCAGTTCTTTTGCAAGTGCAGTATGTGTTCTTAACTTTCAAGTCATCTCTCCAGTCAGACAGGCCCTGCTGGATGTAGAGACATGATTACATCATCTTACTAAAGGCAAAGAGACAAGAGATGCTTGCAGTCTTATCCAGTGTGACATCACTAGCAAGACTGACCAAGGACAGAGGAAGAAATGTGTTTGCTGGCTGTAACCCCTAACTCCCAGCCTCATGGCCCTAAGTCTGTCAGCGAGGTCCATGTACTAGAAGCTCCAAGACCTCCAAGAACTGTGCTACCAGATGGGACCAAATGTCCAAACACTGCGGAGGAATGTTCACACTCGGACTGTACAATGGCCTTGACAGAGGACTTGAGTAAGACTCAAGCCTGAGTACTGACACTTTCTGACACAGGGCATGGGGAAGCGACTCAGCCTCCATTTCTGCTGGACACAAAACCCTTCTCTAAAACCCCAGGCTGTTCCTCCAGGTAGGCATTGTTTGGAGTAGATTGACATCTCTGAAGTACTCAGAAGTTAAGGAAATCACATGGCAGACTTATACCATGCATTTGTCCTTAATTAAAATAAAACACACCTTTTATAGATTGGGCTATAACATTAAAACAGAAAATATTTTGAAAAAAATATTGACTTGGTACTAAGTTCCAGTAAGTGTTTTTGTACATTCGTGTCTAGGTGAACCATTAAAGTTAGAGAGGGGTTGGCTGGGCTACATCATGACATCCAGGCTCAAAGGGAAACCCTATCTCAAAATAAGAGAGGGGAGGGGGAGGGAGGGAGAGAGGGAGGAAGGGAAGAAGGATGAAGAGAGAAAAGGGGGAGGGAAAAAGGGGGAGGGAGAGATGGGAAGAGAGAAATATTTCATTCACAAAACATCTTTTATTTTTTTGTTCAGAAGTGATGTGATCTGTCAGAGCCTTGAATTTTCAACACAACAAAGGCAAACTGTGGCTTAAGTGAACTCTGGGCTATGGGTTGTAGTTTATAACAATGGAGCTTCCTAATTCTAATACCTCCTTGATCTCAGGAGGAGTGAGAAATATTGGGGATGGTCAGAGTTTCCAGGACTTGCTTGTTCTTTCAACCATTCCATGTGATCTTGGGACTCTGCCTTTCAAACTGGGACCAGGTAGCTGGGCCTTTAACATAGAGCCATGAACTCTGTATCCACTCTGGCCCATAAGGCCACATTTCATAAATAACCTGCTGAAGTACATATGCTGTCATCATCAGAATCATAAGCATAATGTAGGTAGTTTAAAAGGAGGAAGCTCATATGCTGCAGTTGGCCTCACAGAGCCTCCCACGTGGTTTTGTTGGGGTTTTTGAGTTGGATGATGGCAGGGGTCTGTTGGTCAAACTGGAGCACCTGGGAAGCACAGGCCTGAAGAACACATTGTAGTGCAGTCCCTCCCCAATGGTACAGGGTAGGTTCTGAGTCTGAAGATCAGTTCCTTTAACCAATAAAGGAACTTTCCAAGTGCACGAAGGGATTCAGACATTTAGTGACACTTGCTGAAGTCTCCCATTTCCAAACAAGAGTCCAATAGTATACAAAAGCAGAACACACAGAGGAAATAAAGAACACTCTAGCAGAACCATGTGAGAATCATTCAAAGGCAAACCCTTCATGGATATAAACAAATATTTAGAAGCCAGTTTGTTGCTGTATTAATTTAGTTATATAACAGGAGTAAACTCTCTCTAGGGCCCAAGACCTCCTTACCTAGAACTAGGCATAAATTCTCTGCTCTGCTAGAGAAGGCTCAAACACAGAGAGTGGTTGGCTTTCGCTTTTTAAAAAGCTAATTATTTCTAATAGTTAATACACATTCTTTGGAATATATTAGAAATGTGATAGAAACTACTTAATCCTTCCATATTCCCCCTTAAGTGGAATTTTAAAATGTTTAATAGTTTAATCTCCTAAAAGTATTGTCTTTTGGGTTAAAAACTAAGATTACAGGATAAGTGGTAATAACAAAGGCTCTGTGAGAAATAATGGCATTAAGTAAACTAAGACTGTTTATCTTTCTACCTGAGACTGGAGGACTGCGGTTCATGGCTCATAGGCAGCTGGGCAATCCTCAACACCATTTGTTGCAGGTGTTACAGCTTTCCACTTATCAGGTAGAATGAAGAGGGAAAGTGTGGCAAATGACTCATCATCAAGAAGATGATCCATGTCTCTAGTTCAAGTGAAGCTTCATAGGTGTGTCTAGCTGCAAGAGAGTCCTAGAAATGTAGTCCCCAGTTGGACAGTGTAGCCTTTACAGGCATGCTTAGTTTCAAGAAAATTTGAGAAACACATACCCCAGATGGGTAGTCAGTGTGTGTCTAAACACAGCTCCCTATTACTAAACATAGAAATAGGAGAATGGACACTTGATCCATGCAGGCAACTCTGAAACAATTTTCTCTAGCCTGACTATCAGTCTGGTTCTATTTCTAGGATGATAAGAATATGGAAACCAAGTTGTAAATACATTATTTATAAGCAGGGAGCTCAGCACCAGGGGTCTTTATTAAGTGACAAACAAATGAAACAGTGCTAAAACCAAGTTTGTCTCATGGACTTCTGGGGTACTCAGGACCCTTTGCTGTCAAAAGTTTATAGCCAGGCCTGTATGAGGTCTTCATTTTCAACCAGGGAGCATAAGGCTCTTACAGAAAATTTCCCACAAAGAACTGAAGGATGCTATGCCTGTGTCTTCCCTTGGATGAATATACATTAATCTCAAGCCTCAAATAATAAATACAGGGTTTGTTTAGATTTTTGTTTGGTATCTATCATAATAGAAAACTAGTGATTAGAATAGTTCAAGGACTTGCCTGAAAAAGAAGAGGGAAAACAATTGAGAAAGGGTTATGAGCATCATACTGATAACAGCAGGCTTCTCATCAGTATAACTGAGTGAATGGGTGAGTCAGTGCATGTACATGCACAGTAAATAAACATGATTGCAACGAAAGAAGCCTATAAGAAGACTTGAGTAAACAAGGAAGTTTTAACTGATTGGTAAACAGGTGGGGGGCAGTCACACAGGAGTCATTACATTTCCTGAGACTCAACCTTGAAATGGGCTCCCCTGAGTGAGACACATTTCACCTTCCCTGGGCTTTGCCTCTGGACACCTCCTGAGGAGAGCATGAAGGCCCTCCAGTTGAAGCTCTGCTTATCATAGAATCTGATCAGTCGGGTCACATCCCTTCAAAAGCAGCCTAGCACAACTCTTTGAAAATGCCTTTTCCTATTATTAAGACAGGGGCACTGTCTTGCCGAGCTGTCTCTCCCTGCACCTGGATAAGTGTTCCATGACTCACCTGTGCACAGCCTGACAGCGGAGCAGTTCAGAAGGTCACAGCCCCTTCCTGGCTCTAAAATCCTTCCCGTTCTTGGAATGAGGGGTATTGTTTCATCGGAAGAAAGCTAATTAGGTTAGAGGCACGTTGCTGAGCTGAGTAGGAGCCTACTCACAATACATAAAGGAGAGAAAGGATACAAGAAGGAAGTGAAAACATAATGAACGCCACAGAAAGTTGACTCTCCACACATGAAGCTATCTGAAGCAAGCCAGAGGAAAAATTTAATTTGCTTCTTCAGACCTCAGAGCACTGATTCCCAACCTTGGTTTTGTGACACTCCAGGATGTCCCCAATTACCTCAGCAAATGTCACAGAATGTTCCAAAGAAACCCTTGAGGTGAAATTAGTTTTATTTCATTTAAAATAGATTGGCCATGGTTCTCTCAGAGCAAGGTAATCAAATGATTGATCAGCCGCCACCAACCTGAGAAGGCTGCAGAGAAGGCTGACAGAAACACCAAACATTTACGAGGCAACATTTGAAATGCTTATCTAGATTTTATTTTTATCATCTAATCCCTGGGAATTTTTTTAAATTGACAATAGTGATGAAATGTTGGAGATGCACACTTTCTACAGTGGTGCACTGGAAGGAAGATGAGGCGCAGGATCACGGCCTGACACAGACATTGGTTCAGTCACTGAGGTGAAGAAGAATCTTGGTTTCTTCTGGTCTACAATAAGGACAGCAGCACTGCTGACTTACAAGAGTGATGTCATCAGATCGACAATGTGTAGAAGAGCAGCTGTCTTGTGGCATCTGCTGAACTGAAGATACCTTTTGGGACACTTTCTCACGTTTTTTTTATAAAATATATATTTAAGTTTCAGATTTTTAAAAAAACTATATATTTATATTTTATGTATGAGTGCTCCGCATGTCACAAGAGGGCATCAGATCCTATTATAGATGGTTATGAGCCACCATGTGGTTGCTAGGAATTGAATTTGGGACCTCTCAAATGCTGAGCCACCTCTCCAGCTCTTGTTTTCTCATTTTGAGGATGGGAGAACAGTTCGACATAAATCCTCCCAGTGGTGGTCATGGTGGCTTTGTGTGAGGATGATGGTTGTGGCCTTGTGTGAGGATGCTGGCCACAAGTATGAAAACTAGGCATGTCCGTCACCCCTGAAGACCACCAACCAAGCCTGGACAGAGAGGCACAAGCCTAGCTCAGTGATTCTTTGACTCAGTCACCTGTGCATGGATCAGTTGTGTTTCTTCAACATTTGAAAAGGACACAAGAAAGCATCCCAATCAGCAAGCTTCAAGGGATCCAGGCATCCATGGAGCAGAATGGAGAGTGCTTTCCTCTGAATAGGAGAGTCTAGAAATATTAGAGAGGACCTCCAGAGGACCTAAGAAGTCAACCTCTGCTCCTCCATAAGGACCAAAGAAACTAAGACTAGGGCAGGTGGGGATGCTTATCCTATCCAAAGCCACTCTGTGGTTAGGGACTGAGGTTCTCAGTCAATTAAATTGTTCCTTTACATGTCCAAAACAACACCAGGAGAAGAACTGGATTTTACCAACCTTCATAATTCCCTAGTTTTATTTGCCCTGATAAATCTCAAATACTGACCCATTTTCAAATGGAGACACTGGGACCCAGGGTGTTAAGTTTACAACACAAGTGCACAGAACCTTCCAGGAAGTAAGTTGTGTTTTCTGTGGGCCTTTAAGCCACATTAAGCAGAGGGAGGGTTTTAATGAGGCACAAACATAAAGATAATTCCTGAATATAAGCCAAGAATTAGGCATGACTGAACAGTTAGAAATGTGTAGAACCTCGCTCAGCCTTTGTCTAAGATCTTTGTGCTTAGTGGGGTCCATGGCAGCCCTTTAACAGCACACAAAACCAGTCCAGGTAAAACTGAGCATCCAAGTGCTAATCTACAAGGCTAGCAAGTTATTCGCTTAGAAAAAGGTATGTATGTGTGGGGATGTACATGTGTCTGAAGTGCATGTATATGAACATGCATGTGGCGGTCAGAGGTCAATCTTGAGTCATTCCTTAGCCATGATACACTTTGTTTTTGTTTTTTAAGGCAGTTCTCTCCTTTTGTGTTGCCACCCCCTCCTCCCACACAAATGTCTCCCTTACACCTTGTTTGTTTGGCTTTGGTTTGTGGGACAGAGTCTCTCAATGATCTGGAGTTCAAGGATCCTCCTGCTCCCCAGTTCTGGGGTCACAAACACACACCACCATACCTGGATTTCTCCATGGGTTCTGCGGAACAAACTCTATTCTTCATGCTTGCAACGGAAGCACATCCCCAACTCAGCCATCTCCCAGTCCATCACTGTTTCTTCTTAGCAAGTTTATTCAGGATGAAAAAAGCTATCTGATTCCTAGGAGAAAAACAACAACAATAAAAACAACAAGAAACCACTCATACACTTAAGTTCTATTTCCTGCCATTTTCCTGCCAAAACAATCTGATTGGGCATTAACCAAGTGCATTAAATATTTGACCTTGTGCCCTTTCCCCTAGAATCATGGAATCACAGGACTCAACCTCATCTCCAAAGCAAAAGTTCTTTCTCCAATATCCCAGTCAGACAGCTTTGGTCTGGCCACACTCAGTGACAAGGTCGTGTCTGAGAGACATAACCGTTTCTAGGAGGAAAGAAGGCTTGGCCACAGGCTTGTGAAAAGAGAGCACAGCCACGCACCTGAAAGAGGCGTCTTGCTAAACGTGGCTCTGTCCAAGAGTCAGCAACTCCACTTCTAAGCCATCCAGGCGGCTCTGAGGATTTGCCTCTCAGATGCTGTTTACACATCAGACAGGAGGCAAAGATGGTGAGGGAGTTCTAGCTGTGTTCAGTGCAAACACAGCAGTTCAGGCAAAACAAACAACGGAACAACAGCGGAGAGGGCAAGCTGTGCACGCACCACTGCCCCTTCTGAGGAAAAGGCTGTAGGTAAGGAAGTACCTGGGATGCAAGGTCACTGTCAGTCACCTTTGTCTACTCAGCCTAAAGGGGAATGTGACAGGAATGGGAGCAAATTAACTTTTCACGGAACAAGCTGTGGCCTCCTTGATGGACAGGCGCTGCTGGCCAAGGCGTAGCCAGGTGAAGCCGGTCCAAAGGATGGAGAAAGGTAAGTGGGGGCATCTTCATGAGTCTTCTTCACAGGTGTGACCAAGAGCATCACCCTCTGACTCCCCCAAGGGGCCTCCTGAAGTGGAGGAGTTTGCTCTTCACAGCATGTGGAAACACGTGACAGTGTTTATTCCTTCAGCCTTTTGAATACTGGAGGCGCTTTTTAGAAAAACAAAACCAAACAAACAAAAAACACCCCAAAACTTTTGTTGTTGTTAATCTTGTCAGGTTTGAATTTTGAGCAATATCATGAGGTATAGTGCAGCCGTGTTTCTGAGTTCTATTTAGAGGTATTTCAGAACTTATGACATGGTTGTTATGAGAATTAGAGGACTCAACATTTTTCTTCTTGTGTGTCAGGAATTAGCATATAAATATAAGTAAAAATCACATCTGCTTTCAAAGACTGTGGGAAAGGTGGAATTAAAATGATGAAAACAAAATGACATTTCTAACTCTTTTCACTGGAGAAAAAAAATCACAGATTGAAAAGTAGACTTTCAGTGAAGTTGTTGTAACATCTACCTTCCTTCAGAAACCCCAGAGAGCTTCATGTGTCCTATCAATCTTGCTCAGGCATTTTTACAGAAGAAAACTATGTGCTTAAAAGGTGCCTTTACCATTTATTAGCTATGATTCTGTGAACATTACTGAACATGTTTTTAGATGTGTAGGAAGAACGCAGTAACATCACCTGTGGAGGCTCAGGAGCTCTGGGCGCCTGGATCATCTGGCTTTGCTTAGTGTATTGGGAGGTGCTAGGAAATGGTGAGGTCATTGCCGGATTACTTAATGCTCTGGCCACTCAGAGACTTACACTGTTTCAAGTACCAACACTGGAAAATACTTTTGATCACAAATATGTATGTGTCCGCAGGTAATTTTCTAATCCTTCTTAATATTGTCATTTTGCATTTTAATCGCATGACACAGCAAACATTGTTAACCCTCTAAAACACAGAGACCAATAATCCATGTTAGTGGTTTAAGTGAGATGGATGAAGGTAAGGCTCCACCTGCACTGAGTTAATATGGAGGAAGTTTTCAATGTTTCCTGCAAGGGTATCTTGTATTGCTGAGTTCTTCTTCTACCCTGAAAATACCAGGTAGTGATTTCAGAGGAGAATCTGTGAGCCCATGAAAACCCACAGGGAGAGAGGCATGGTTAGTTGTCCAGGCAGAGGAATCATGGGGAGGAATGCTGCTCTTTTGTACAGGGACATTTAAATATGTCCTAGGTAGCACCAACAGTTTAGGCTGAACTATACGAGGAGCAGTTTTGGTCTACAGCTTAACAAATTGTCACAAACTGTGTTTTGTCAGCGCTTTGTAAACTGAAGTATATCAGGAAAATTGCCTGATTAGCACCACCAAGTGACCTGAAAATACAATGTTGGAAACCAGAATGCTATGGAAGACTGACATTAATGGCTGGTTATACTTCTCTTAAGAGCTTAATAACCCTTGATGAATAAAAAAAGTCTCATATGATGAAGAAGTAAGAAAACATTCTAGAAAGTAAACAACATCTGACAGAGGACTCAAAAGAGCCGTCATGTGTCACTGGCAAGTGTCTGTCACAGGAGCTCCAGGCGAGGTGCAGACCCGCTGTGTTTAGGAAGATAGACGTTCCCTTTCAAAGTATAGGGAACAGGCTTTTGATATAAGGTTCACAGATGCTGAGGGGAGAGACATAAAGTACAAACAATGGAGGCTGGGAAGAAGCTTGTGTCTTATCTAATCCTAATGTTAAGATGGAGAAGTATAACAGGTGCATGAAAACTCACCATCGACATCCAGTAATAATTTACACTCACAGTAGGGCTTTGTGTCCTTGTGTTCACACCACGGGCTTCTAACTACAGTTTCTCTTTATATGGCTTCCTGACTCCTATGTGTTCCTGAGAAGAGTTGGGGAGGGGGGTTGAAATTTCTTTTTTAAGATTATAATTCTTGAAGAAGTAACCAAAATCACTCTGTCTTATGTTATTTTGTTTTTGAGATTATAATAACATAACTACATCTTTCCCCTTTCTGTTCCTCCCTCCAAACCTTCCCATATACCCGTCTTTGCTCTCTTTCAAATTCATGGCTTCTTTTTTCATTAATTGTTGTTATATATATATACATATATATGTGTATATATATGTAACAAATATATATAGATGTGTGTGTGTTCCTAATTAAGCCCTGCTCAGTCTGTATAAGGTTTTGTATGCATATTTTCAGGGTTGACCACTTAGTATTGGATGATGAATTGGTGTGCTCATCCCTAGGAAGACAATTTCTCCTACTGTCAGCATTCCTTAGTTGTCTGTAGTTCTTTGTGTAAGGTTCAGGCCTCATGGGCTTTCCCTGACCACTTTAGTATGTCTTTTGTTGTTGTCCTTGTTCAGGTCACGCTTAGGCCGTCATGTTAGTGTGATTTTATAGGCATAGCTTCTGACGTTTAGAAGACACATCTCACAGCAAACTCCCTGATCCCCTGGCTCTTAGAGTCTTTCTGCTGTCCCTCTTCTGCAATGTTCCCTGAGACTTCCCTATGCCTTGGGACAATCAAGATCATGTGCTCTGAGAGACACATGACAACGTGCTTGAGTATCATTTTGTACTGAGATTGTGTTTAGGCACCCTGTCAAGAAAAGAAAGCTGCTTGAAGGTCTGAATGGTTTAGGAGGAAACAAGCTGAGAATTGTGGGAGCTTGGCTGTTTCTACCAATACATATTGGTCCTCACTGTTTGGTGAGGATGTGCATTATTGAAGGTCAGGTCCCTTTCTGTGACACCTCTCCTCTTCTTCCCATACCACATGCATGTCCGTTGTGAAGGTGTGGGAGATGCACATACATGTGCACACAATTCTCTCATATATACATATCGTTGTGCATACACACACAATGTACATGTACATACATGTGCAGACACATATGCACACATCCATATCCACATACAAACACCCTCTGGTTCAGCATGCCTACTTCTGGCCTGGGTGGTCTGGGGCCTTTCAGGGCAGCCTTAAAGTCTTAAATGATGTGTGAAATCGAAGGCGTTTTCACTAGCAAATTACAGCCTAATAAAGTATACTGTAGGTGCTAGTTCTGTCCTCCAGGGTATAAAGTATACTGTAGGTGCTAGTTCTGTCCTCCAGGGTATAAAGTATACTGTAGGTGCTCAGTTCTGTCCTCCAGGGCAGGACAGTGGTGAAGCACAGAGTCTGGAGTCAGGAGCTGCCATTGGTTGCTTCAGGCTTGGGCTTGGTGGACTTGGGCATTCCTATTCCTGTCTGCTTCCTCCAGGCATATGCGCATGGGGGCAGGGGGACCCCAGATTGTGTCTCCACATCCTTGTCCCAATCTAGAGTTTCTCATATCATAGTATGTCCCGCGCTACCGTCTCGCCAGCAAGAACGACGCGGCACACTTAGGATCCTTCTGCAGAACAGCTTTAATGCGTCTTGAGAGGGAGAGCATAAGCTTACAAAGCGGAGACCCGGGGAGCGAAAACCCAACCCTTATATAGCTCAGCAGTCCCCGCCTCGGACGTGTCATCTCCTGACTGGCTCCTGCTGGTCAGCCCATATGACGCCACGGGAGAGGCAGAGAGTAAGGGATAGAAAAGTAGCAGGCACGTGCGCACCAAGGTTGTTTACTCCAACTGACAACGGGTGTCAGCGCCATCTTGTAATGGAGAATGTGGGGGCGGCTCCCCACAATAGTATGCAGTAATGATTACTTTCTTGTAACTGAATAACAAGAATGGTATCATCACTGCCTGGAAAATGGAACTAAATCCCAAACAAAGTCACAATGGGTTTGAGTTATTTTTCTCTTGATTTTAAATAAAGATTGCCTTAAAGACACACACACACACACACACACACACACACACACACACAGACAAAAGTTGCCTTTGTATGTCTTTTTCTTAAGAAGGTAAAGCTGATAGTGTTATTCTGTTTCTGTTTGAAAACAAGGTGGTTCTTATTTATTTTCTTGCTTATATTCCAAGATACAACCCACTTTTCAAACTTAATGAAGAGTTCTTAGAAGCCACTGAAATTTCATACAGGAAACATTACTTATATCATAAGACTTGAGGCCATGGACTGTAGTTTACAGACTGCTTTGGCAGGATAAAGTTGTCCGGCCTCAGGCTGCTCCCACTGCATAAGCAAGACAAGAGGGGACTGACCATGACACTCCTAAGTGGGGAAATACAAGTTCAGGGAGTTTGGGGACTGGCCACAGCTGCACAGAAACTGACCATGGACGATGACATCCCCTGGGTCCAATGGAATGTTAATGCTAGGAATAAGTCAGGGACTTCAAGGATGCCATTCCCAGAAAGGAGCCTATCTTAGTTGCTTTTCTATTGCTGTGATAAAGTACCATGAATAGGACAACTTATAAAAGAAAGTATTTAATTGAGACTCATGGTTGCAGAGAGTTAGAGTCCATCATCATCATGGCAAGATCACGGCAGCAGACAAGGCACTGGAGCAGTAGCTGAAAGCTTACATCTTGGTTTACAAGTAGGAGGAAGACAGTGCTAACTGGGAACGTCACGGTGAAGTAGACTAAGAGAGGAAAGACCAACTATTAAATTTTGATTTATTCATTTATTTAGTGGTTTACTTAACACACTTCTTGTACTGACTCACTGCCAAGCATGACTTCATTTGCTACCTGGAATAATGACCTGGAGAAATAGCTGAAACAACGGGTGTTGCCGTGGACTTTAACAACCTACTGACCACTCCATACACTTCTGTAAAACCTTGCTTGCCTGCTCACCCCACCTTGTGGTTTTAGAGTATAAAATGAGAATGCAAACAGGACCAGGCTTTGGACTTTCAGGAGCCGTTCTGGTGCTAGTCTGTCTGTGACATTCCCTTTCTTCCACTCTCTTTGTTGTGGCAGTTCTTATTCCAAAAAGATTCCTACAACAATGGGCTTTAGAAGTCTCAAATCCCACCCCTTGTGACACACGTCCTCCAACATGGCCACACCTCCTAATCCTTCCCAAAGAGTCCCCACCAACTGGACCAAGAATTCAGATATATGAGCCTAAATCCTGTTGCAACTTCGTAGAGTTACGTGCTTGGCAATGACTTCTTTACAGCCTTTGTTGAGTCACATACAAAGCTGGAGTTTCTGTGAATATTTAACCTACAAGGTTGTACATTCCCATTAGAAATAATTACATCAAGTTTGTTCTGAATAAACAATTCAAAAGCAGTGGTTATTATTCATAGGGTTTGCTGCCTCTCAAATTGTGTTTGGGCTATTCTATGACACTTTGTACTGTTTAATGTAAGAAATCTAAAGTAAGGAGAGTTCTATCAATGAGGGGGTTAATGAATTTAGATAATCTGTGAGCTCTTTGAAGTTCTGAGCTCCTATTATTACAATTCATATTTTCAAATTCACTTCACATGGAAGTGTTGCTGATTATTATATTTAAGCTGGTATTATCGACTTGCACAAATGATACCTAGACACACACACACACACACACACACACACACACACACACCATAAATGTGCTACAAATGATTTTCAGTACAGAACCAGCACACGTGAAGAGGCAAACAGCCGTCATTATGAAACCATGCTGGATCTACCAATAACAGCAGTAACAACAGCAATTGTTCTGAAGCTTCCACTCTATTTCAAACATTGCAGGCGGTGATATAGAAGACTGACTAAGTCCAAAGGACACCGGGGCCTTGAGGTGTTGCCAGGGACGGGCAAGGCACACTATGTACTGCACTATACAGCTCAATGGCCCACCCAAGACTTCAAAAGCTGTGTGGTGTCAGGGGGTGCCAGGAAGATATGCTCCTGCCAGTATATTTGGATAAGAATTTTCCACCAGACTTGGGTGACACTGGATAAGTCATTGTCAATCTAGGTTTAAGTTCCCTGACCAACAAACAAGAGCAGAAAATAAAAGACGAGAGCAATTTCTGTCTGCATGCAGCCTTCTGTGCCCCTTTGGGACAAACGGCTGTTTCTCAATTTGCCCGAATCAGTTGTGTTCCTGTAACTATCTGTTGCATTTCTTCCTTCTTTTTTGCTTCCTTAAAAAAATTAAATAGTTGTTGTATATTGAAGAATAAATTGGAAGTCACAAATTTGCAACGGTACCAGAACTGACTTATGAAAATGAAAATATGTTTCCTATTCAAGTTCTATTTGTTCAAGTTGAATTGTAGACTGGTCCCCATTCAAATGGCATTAGAAAATCAAAGCTGGGAAGTGGATGGACCAACTCTTCATTCATTTCCTGTTAACCAACATTGCACTTCCCACAGATTTCAGACTGACTAAGCCAATCAGAGTGAAAGGGAAGTATCATCGGACAGTCAATTACTATCAATTAAAATGTCCAGATGGGACTTTGGACCTCCCAGCTCACCTCTTACCTTCTGGTGAGACTTAAGAAAAAATCCCCATAGTAGACTGATATTAGAAAGGGGAGCGACAGCCCCAGGCAGCGAAGGGAAAATGTTCCTCTAAGTGTGCACACATGAAAGCCAGTGAAGAAAAGTTAAAAATTACCCGAGGGCAGGCAGGACACCTGCTAAAGCCTTTGCCTGTGTCACAGCTGGAAAGAAAAATGAAAGCCAAGCAAACAACTGTCCTGCGCCCATGGAAGGGTTCTTTTGTCTTTTCCCCCTATGAACAATTACAGTATGCAAAAATTAGGAGGAGATCTCAAAGTATTAGGATGAAATTTTCATCAGGCTCTGCATATAAATAGCAGAGGCGGGGAGTGAGCCTCTTTGGAAACAAGATGCACTCCCGGGCGGCCCTGTGCCTGGAAGACGGTGGTAATTAATGCAGAGTGAATGACTTTGAATGAAGGGTGAATAGGGGGCCTAACAATGGGTAGGTTTTCTTCTTTTCTTTTTTCTTCTTTTTCTTTTTTTCGCTTTCTCTCTCTTTTCTTCTTTTTTTAGGTTAAAGCACTGAAGAAAGAAAGCTGTTAAAAGATGGCTTCTGGGAGGGCTACAACTTCAATGTATCTTGTGTGGCTTTCCTGTGGGCTGTGGTGGGGGTTTGTTTTGTCTCTCTCCCATCACACTGAAGGTAATTTGCACCAATTTCATTTTTGTGCGTGCTCCTCAATGTTTTCCCTTTCTGCCGGATTTTTTTTAAATATTATTTTGGCAGGGCCAGGTCCTTTGATGATCCTTTTGAGCAAATGGTTTGCCCAAAGTTCAGATGGCGCTAGCTCCGTCTTCTTTTTCATTTATGACATCAAGAGGATTACAGAGAATAACTTTGTTGCCTAACATCAATGGTATATCTTCAGGCTACTAGAAAGGTAGTTCTCAGAAAGTGTGTCTTCTAATAGTTTAGAACCTCCACAGGCTTCAGATAAAACAAGTATTAAACACAGAAAGCTCACAAGGGTACCGAGGAAGGTTAAACTCACGCAACCTCCTTCATCTCCGACACCTGAAATACATCTTTTTTTTCCCGACTCTGGAAGTGTGATCACGGTAGAGACAGCAGCAAGATCTTATATAACAGAAGACAGACAACAACAGAGAAGGAGTCACATGGAGCCCTGTTAGTGAGAGAATACAAAAACACCCGTCAAAGGACCAGTAAATTGTAGTGGGCGAACATAAAGGTACCTGTAAATTCAGAGAAGTGTTGCATAGACAAAGTGCTCACAGTATAAATTATTGTTTCTTTTAGTAAAGCCACCTAATAGAAACCAGAGTTGAGCTTTAAACATAGCTTAGGAGTTCTCACAGTTGGGGATGTATGGTGGAATCCCCACTCAGCATGGCTGTGGGAATGTGCCTTCTGGGTCCAAGGCTCCATTGATTGCAGCTGAAGTTGGACATTAGAGCATGGTTTTCCAAACCTGCCTCTATTGTCCTCTCTCCTGATCTGGCTTCTGTAATCTGTTTAGAAGTCTGGTGGACATTTCTAAGGGTTCTTGGGAGAGATTCATGGTAACCGCTATCACCAAACACCCCAAGATTTGGCCAGGGTCTTGTTTTGGTTGTTTTGAGGCTGGGTCCTACTATATAGCCTTGGCTGTCCTGGAACTATGTAAGCCAGGCTGGCCTCAAACTCTCAAGAGACTGCCTGTCTCTGCCTCCCGAGTGCTGGGATTAAAGGTGAATGCCACTACACCCAGCCTTCAAGCCAGAATCTTAATATCATGTCGTTGCACTCTTATTCTTTTTTACAATGGAGTCAATGTTGTTTTATTTGCTTTATGTTTATTTGATGTGAGACATGATTTCATGTAGCCTAGGCTAGCCGTAAACTTCTGAGCCTCCTGCTTCCACCTGTGTGTTGAGGTTAGAGAAACACTACCATGCTTAAAGTACGGGTAGTGGAGACACAACCTGGGCCCTTTGCAGACAAGCCCTCTACCTACTAATCTGTCCCCCAGGTGCAGTCGGTCTTATTGATTCTGTGAATAAAAGCAATTTTCATTTTTAGCCTCGATGTCTCCTCATATAAGTGAACACAAACCCAGAACAGCTTGCCTGTCCTCAGTGGCCTCCGATCAGAGTCTGCCCACTCAAACGAGAGCTCCCTTCTGGCTTATCCTGGTACTTCTACTCATGCCGTCAAGGGTGGGGCCATAGTCAGCTCCCCACTCCTCAGAAACAGTGTGGATTCTATTTTTAAACTTTTAGTGGAGTCTTCAGTGACTTTGGAGATCTCCTTTGGTGTCTCAGCTCATGCTGCTCCCTTCCCATGCTCCCTAAATTTTAGTCAGTGAAGGATCTAACCCTGATCCTGTCTACCCATCCCCAAGCCCCTGATCATGCTATCCCCACGTGCTGGCTCCATTCCCCTAGTTTCTCAACAGCCCATAAAATAAGGTGAACATATTTTGATAATGTGCTTGAAAAAATTTTTTTCAGGTCTTCTGGGAGAGTACAGTTTTCAGATGCTAGTTTGATCAATCCGAGCAAACCCACATGTCTTGTGATGCATTTATATTTTTTCTCCTGAAGATATGGAGAGACTATTTAGCAAGAAGGATATCACAGGTGTCATAGCACCATCCACAGCATAAGAAAATCTCCAACAACCTTCCTACCCTCAGATGAAGACTTCACTCAGTAAATGATCTGTCCAGACATGTCACCACCTACCATGAGTAACTTTACAATCTGCTGTTTAATGATACAGGATTCTTGATTAACTACAGAGTAAGAGATCTCTGAAATGTGTTAAGTACTGTGCACACTGACATCACTCCCACCATATATGAAAACAAGATGGAAAGAATGCTTCAAGTGTCCATCAGGTCCATCTCTCTGGGGTTCTGCATGGTAGATTTATCCTACATATAAAAAAAATCAAACATGGTTATCAAAGCACCAAGAGGCAGCAAGGGCCACAGAACACACATTACTGAGTGAGGGGCGCCTGCCTGTGATCTGTGTGATCCAACTGTATGGTATTTTGGGAAAAGGCAGAGTGACAGAGGCAGGAACAGGTCCAGACTTCCAGCAGCTCAGAGGGGGGTGTGGCTATGAAGAGCCAGCAACATCTTAGGGCGTTGAAGCTGTTCTGTAGGATATTGTAATGTTGGATACAGGACAGTGTGCATCAAAAACTCAAAACGAGAGCGGGTACACTGGCACACACATACACACACACACACGGGGCGGGGGGCATCTAATATAAGCTATGGAGGCTGGTTCATAAGAATGTATTAGCATAAGTTCGCCATTATAACACCTGTATTACATTTGTTCTGTAGCTGGAAATTTGAGAGCCCCATCAGAGTGAGCATACAAAACCCAGGAAATTGAGGCCTCTTGGGGGTTTAGTCTCATTAATAAAATAATTTAAAAACAGACGCAAATGGAAGTTCAAAATGAAAAATCTCAAGGCAAACAGTGCCCGGAGGAGGAGAGAACAGAGAAAGGGAAAAAGTCCCACCTTTGGAGGTAAGCCATTATGACAGTCAGCATCTGGTGGACAAGGAGACACATGCTGTGGTTGAGAGCTTTAGCTAAAGAGTGTCCAAAGTATCAGAGAAAGCATATTTAGGCTCTGGTCAGCAACCATAAGAAACGGACAGCAAAGCAAAAAAAGGGAAAGTTATGGTGGTTTGAAGGAAAATGGCCCCCAAAGGAGTAACACTATTAGGAGGTGTGGCCTTGTTGAAGGGCATGTGTCACTGTGGGGGTGGGCTTTGAGGTCTCCTGTGCTCAAACCACTCCCAGTGAGACAGACCACTTCCTGTTGCCTGCAAGTCAAGATGTATTAACTGCTCCAAGCTCCAAGATGTATTCCTGCTCCAGCACTGTGTCTGCTTGTGTATCACCAATGTCCCAACATGATGATAATGGACTGAACCTCTGAACTGTAAGTGAGTCACCCCAATTAAAGATTTTCTTTATAAGAGTTACTGCAGTCATTCTGTTTTTTACACCAATAGAAACCCTAACTTAGACTCTTATGAAAGCATGCAGACCAAACATCATGGTGGTTTGTAGGGACTGTGCTAGGAAGATAAGAACACTGTAAAGGAATAGCACATTATCTCACTAAAAGACTAATTTTCCTCCTATCTCTTTGGCACAACATAAGGTGAATTGCCCCCTTTACTAGGCAATTGACCTGCCAATCTAGGTTAACTCTTAAGGAAAGAGACAAGTATATTCCATTTGTTTGTTTGTTTGTTTTTGGTTAGGTAACATTTTTCCCTTGGTGGGCCTTCTGTGGTACTCTAACTACATAAGGTGTTACTGTTGGGAAGCTGTGTGTGGGTGGAGGCAAGAGCTGTGGGGAATTGTGCTGAGGAGATGGCCCAGTTAGGGAAAGGCTTGATTTGCACAAGAACCTGAGTTTGATTTCCAGAACCCACATAAGAGTAAACAAACAGAGGGCAGGGCATGGTGGCATATGCTTATGATCCCAGTGTTGGGTAGGCAGAAATAAGTGGATCCCAGGCCAACCTAACTGTTGAGTGCTAGATCTATGAGAGACCCTGTCTCAGGAAAAATCTGATGGTGCATGAGAAAAACACGCAGGTAGTCAGTCCTCTAACACCCATACACATATGTGCACTGTTCCCCGCATAAACATGCACATTCATGCTTCCACACACAATATATCCCAACAATCTCATGAAAAATAAACACAATTTCTCCTATGCTAAGAAGGAAGGCATTTTCAGAATAATTCCCAACACCCCTCAGACCTCAGCTTGAGTGTGTTCCCCTCCACAGGTGTCCCTACAGCCAATGGATCCTCTCAGTGAGCCCACGAGCTCCAGAGGTCCGTGCCCCCTTTGCCCACAGCACCATCCACTGTAGGAAGAACTTGAAGAACACTGAGACACAGAGGCACATAGGTAAGCACACAGAGTAAGGCAGAGATAAAAATGCAAGCCTGACAAAGCCCATGTGCAGGATGCTGCTTGTTGACGCCTTGTATTTGAGATCCGCCTGCCTCTGCCTCCGAGTGCCGGGATTAAAGGCGTGCGCCACCACCGCCCGGCGTAATGTCTTTATTCTTCACTTACCTTTTAGATTCTGGAGGGCACTGTTTCAACTCTGTCCAGTAACTCCTGGAAGTTGTATATATAAAGACTCTTGTTTTGTAAGAAACAGCAGCAATTGGAAACTCAAAGGCAATGACATGCAGCTGATGTTTGACCAGGAGTATGCGGTGCATAGCATGACCCTTCACTCCCTCCCTCTCTTCTGTAAGAAGAACGTGCTGTTCAATGCATTGCTCCTCAGTGCCAGCCACTGCTGCTAACATGCACATTCTTAGAAGGAGCTAAAGAGGCCCCATAGTTTTAACTTTTCCTTATTTTGTTACTGGTGGGACTTTAAGTCCCTGCTACACCATGTCACTGAGTCCTAGCATTCCTTTGTATTGGCAAAGCAATTTAAGCCTCTGACTGTCTGCTGACAGACTTTCAAATTAAAAAAAAGCCCTCAGACCCTTTGAATGTGCCCCCCCTCCATGGGTTCTGCAAACTCCCTTCTGGAGCTGTGGCAGGCATTGGCAGGAGAACAGCCCTCACTAGCAGGACACCTCATCAGTTTGTCTGAGTTTTGCTTTTGCTACCATTCTGCCCTGTTGCCACCCAAAGCTGGAGAGCTTACTCTCCTCACTCCATACTGTCCCCATCTCCTGTTCTGCCGACTCTCATCTTCTCTGTGACCGTCAATAGTGCTACATATTGTTATTATGAAGGGAAAAGCAAGGCTGCCACTTACCAGATGCTAGACTTTCATTTTTAGTTTTTATTTTTGCCAGCGGGGTCTCATGTAGCCCAGGCTGATCTCAACAAGCTCTTTATGCAATCAGGGATGCCAAGGAAATTCTGATTCTCCCATATCCATGTCCTGTGTGCTAGGATACAGCCATGTGCTAAACTTCAAACTCAAGGCCTCAGGTATGCTAGGCCAGCACTGTAGCAAATGAACAATATTCTAATGTCAGCCTGTCAACTCCCTTTTCAAATTAGTATCCCAAATGCCTACTCTCAACTTGAGCTAGGCTGACTGAAGTAGGAGCCTGGTGAGCACTTATCCTGACCAAGTTTTACGTGGCCATTGTTCTCCCCAGGCTGTAACAGGCCTCTTCTCTGTAGCCGATTTATGATCTACTATTAGTTGTAATGTAAGTTACATTTTTAAAGCATCCACACTTTAAATATTTAATATGTACAAGTGGATTACAAGTCCTCAAAGTTTTCAGAAACACTGCTTCTGAGGTGTGTTTGGATTCATGCATGAAAATGGGACAAAAAACGTGTCTCCATTTACAAAACCATAATGTTACCATTGCTCAAATAAACGAGTCTAGTACCGCTGAATCTTCTGGAGGAATTACTAAGTCTCTATCTGCTTCTGATTAGCTGGTGGTTGTTCACATTCATACTGCTGCCACCTCTTGCTATGGGTTAATACAAAGCTAGGACTGTAGAAGCCACCTGAAGAAAAGGACTCTTTCACTGAGGAAGAAGCTAGGCATGGTGCCACACTTGGGAGGCAAAGGCAGAAGGATCAGAAGTTCAAGGTCAACTTAAACTGCACTGTAGGTTTGAGGCAAGCCTGAGATATAGGACACCCTGTCAAAAAGGAAGAGAGAAAAAAGAGGGAGGGAGGAAGGAAGGAAGAAAGGAAGGAAGGAGAAAGAAAGAGAGAGAGAAAGGAAGGAAGTAGGAAAGAAGGAAGGAAGGAGAAAGAGAGAGAGAGAAAGGAAGGAAGTAGGAAAGAAGGAAGGAAGGAAGGAGAAAGAGAGAGAGAAAGAAAGGAAGGAAGTAGGAAAGAAGGAAGGAAGGAAAGAAGGAAGGAAGAAAGAAAAGAAGGAAGGAAGGAAGACAGACAGACAGAAAGAAAGAAAGAAAGAAAGAAAGAAAGAAAGAAAGAAAGAAGGAAGGAAAGAAGAGGAAACCCACAGGAAGAGTAGAGAGTTCATATCAGCATTGCTTTGTTTGAGTGTTGGTACACTGTGTCTGAGTATGACACAGACACTTTACTCCTCAAACTGTACTAACCTGTACAGATGGGAAAGTTCAATGGCCCCTTTGCCTATGTATTGGTGTGTTTCCTTGATTTGTCACTGGAAAGGTCAGTGGAGGGCATCTGTGTACTGGTACTGATGCAGTTGAAAGTGTGTCTTTCACAATCAAAGCCTGTGTACTCGCCACTTCTGATGGCTGTGGCAGTCGCACTTCAGCTTCCATGTTGCTTTATGCAACTGTGAAATAAGATACAGATGTCACAGGGATGCCACAGATGTTCAGGGACACCTTTGGAGAAGTTTATCAGTGTCAGGGTTAGGATCTGTTTTCAACTTGATACACTGAGAAGAGGGAACCTCAACTCAGGAATAGCCTCCTTAGATTGGCTGTGGGCATGTCTGTGGGGCGTTTCCTTGATTTCTGTTTGAGAGGCCAGCCCATTTCAGGAAGTGCTCTGGACGGGCAAGGGGTCTGGGCTGCATAAGAAAGGTAGCTCAGCAAGCAAGAGGAAGCAAGCCAGTGAGTGGTCTTTCTCAGTAGTTTCTGCTTCAAGTTCCTCCCCTGAGTTCCTGCTACGGCTTTCCTAGATGCTGGGCCATGATCTGTAAGTCAATTACACGCTTTCCTCCCCTAAGTTGCTTGTGGTCTGACTTATTACAGCAACAGAGAAGCAAACTGGTACACTAGTATCTTTCAAGACTTACATCAGTGCGGTACCTCTTAAAGAATCAGGAAGGCAATCATTAGAACCATACTAATTCTTTGCAGGGAAGGAGGCTTGGTCTCTAGACAGAGGATGGCTATCATGGCTGTCATGAGCCCATCAGTTTACATTCATGGCTGCAAAGGTCTTCCTGCCCTCTGGTTTTAGCTCTTTCAGACTTTTCATCAGCTCCCCTAGGGAGACAAGCGCATGTGGCTCCTTTACATACATCGCCCATGAATGGAGGGGGGTGCTGTAGAGCAGATATAGGTTATTGGAGTTTTGCCGAACTTCTTGTAAATAAGAATGATGATCTGTGGCTGCGGAGATGGGTCAGTGAGGTAAAACACTTTGCCGATCAAGCATGAAGACCCGAGCTCCAAAGCACCTGGAATTCCAGTGCTGGGAAGACGGGCAGGAGGGAATTGTTGGTTAGCCCGGCTATCCTAATAGGCAAGATGCGGGATCAAAGAGTGAATGTTGGTAAAATAGCTTAGTAGGAAAGGCGCTTGCCACCAAGCCTGAAGATTTGAGTTTGATTCCTGGGACCCACATGATGGAAGGGGAGCACTAACTAGGGCACATTACCGTCTGCTCTCTGTATGCCTCCTCCACCTCCAAATTAATTTTATTTTATTCATTTATCTATTAATGTAATAAAA
Organism: Mesocricetus auratus; assembly: GCF_017639785.1. Classification (NCBI taxonomy): domain Eukaryota; kingdom Metazoa; phylum Chordata; class Mammalia; order Rodentia; family Cricetidae; genus Mesocricetus; species Mesocricetus auratus. The sequence goes on along the minus strand of NW_024429195.1, from coordinate 28,362,895 downwards.
TTTAAATTTAAAAAATGAGGTGAGAGTGATTGAAGAAGACACCCATGTCAACTTCTAACCTCCGCACGCGTGCATGCATGCGCATGCGCACAAGTACTCGCATGCACTCACAAAGACGATGCGCCCAGTGTTTAGTGAGTACTTCCTGTCTGCTGAGCTCCCCTCTGCTGATGGGCGCCGGCAGGACAAGGCTTTGTCTCTGCACCCCAAGGCTCAAGACGACCAGGTGGAAGATCACAACTACGCAGCCATGTTAGTCTACGAACTTCTGGAATGAATAATCAGCCAGCTCAGCAAGAAAGTGACCAGGCAGGGAGGGTCAGCTCAGTGGGAAGGAAGACTGTGAGAGTGGCTCTTCTCTGCAATCCAGCTAAATGAGACAACATCGAGAGAAGATTGCTATTGGAACAAAGTCAGGCTTGTCATGAGGTCTCCAGAAGCCCTAGACTCGCCCTGGGGAAGACAGAATCTGTGGAAAGCATAATTGCTGGGCCTCTGTCTCATACACCACACAGAGACAACTGACCATTGATGGAGCACGAAATGCGAGGCAGCGAGGAGGCAGGAGCAGGTAGTGAAAGACGTGAATTCTAGCTGTCTTTTAATCGGACTGTTTATGTTCCGTCCTGGGGGCGGGGCGGGAATGGACGCAGGGGGACAAGGCATGGTGGTCATAGTTGAGCGATTTTGAAGTCAAAACTCTAAAACAGAACCTGAGGAGTGACTTCTTCTCCCACCCCATCTATTTAACACACGCGTCGGGAAATTTTACTTCCATCTAGAGAGTCAAGTGTGGCCAACCTGTAGTAGCCACCCCCCCAAAAAAAACCCTACTTCAAACATCGTGAGGCTTGTCTTTTTATAACTTCATTGTGCAGTTCTCATGTGAATCTTGTAGGTGACAATGTTCTCCCCAATGCCAAAGTGTCGGGCGCACCATGTAGATGTTTCTACTGGGACTATCTGGAGATTCGTGAGTTTATGGTCCGTGGTTGCCGATGAGGAAGGGGGAATTGCCATCTCCTCAGATGTGCACAGAACACGCCCTGTAACTTAAGCCAGCACTTACGATGTCCTGGGGATTGTGGGCTCTGCTTTCAAAGCTGTCAAAGTCACTGGTCCACTTCTCTCTCTGTCCCAGAGAGCCTGGGGAAAGCTGCAGTCAGCCTCAAAAGTCATAATGCGTTACAAGGAAGATTTAGATAAAACACCGGGAGTCCTGGAACTAAGAGGTGGTCTAGCTGGGCAAAGTGACTGCCATCCTTCAGGTAGATGCCACTCTGCTGGGTTCTAAGGAAGAGAAATAGGGGAGAAACTGAAGAGTTGCTGTCAACAGCGTGGGCCAGGCTCCTGAGCCCACTCCTGCTATTGAGAACAGCTTCCTTCTGTCAGACCACTGAGCAGGACATGTTGAGGTCACTCTAGTGGCCAGGAGGCTCCACAGATGGGATGGAGTTGCAGCTGTTACTGTGGCTTAAACAGAGATCCCAAGGATGAGAGCTACTGTTGAGTGCAATAGGATGAGATAAATACAAAACCTGAAAACCAAATACTTGTGATACTGGAAACACGACTTGGTATATAACCTACCTTCTTCCTTTTCTCTGGATAAGTTCAGCTCAAATCATTATACTGTTAGACTGAATTTAAGTGAATTACAAAATCACAAGTTTATATTGGTTCTCAGGGACTACAACGTGTTTCATTAATAGCTTTTTCCCTCTGATGCTCATGGCTAGTATCTTTCATTGATAGGTGACAAGTGTATGCATTCACATTTTTGTAAACCTCCTTGGAGAGCCAATTGCTAGGAACCTCTGAGTCTACCCTTAACATGCTATGGCCATGGCCTTTTGTAGATCTATATAATTCCAACCAGGACTTGGCACTGCTTTGCCTCCCTCCTGTTTTTCGTGGCTACTGTCTCTTCATTTTGCTCATACCACCCCACCCTGCCTTTGTTGTTTCCTTGATTCCTTAGATGCTTTGGCTCCCCAGTGGTCCCTATGCTCTGGAGAGTCTGTATCTTCATCTCTAGGACAGAGGAGAATTTCAGCACAGCCTGTGTAAATACCACAGCAGAGCACACATCTGTGACTGGGTGTCTCAAGGTAATTCAAACTCAAGTTTCTCCATCGTTTCCCACCAAACTTCTTGTGTATCTCTATCTCAGTGGCAGGTCTTGCTTTTACCCAATTCCCGAGATGGTACCCCGGCATCCCTCTTAGACCTCTCACTGGTCCCCAAGTCTCCGTTGTCGATAAGCAGTCCAGTTCTGTGTCCTGTCACATACCTGTTTCTGCCGGTGTCCAGCTGACTTCCTGCTAGAACAGCAGCAGTTGCCCTCTTGGGTTAGTTTGGCTTCTCATTGTTGATCCTTTACCTCTTCTTTCCTCACCTCTTACAGCTTGGGGAAAAGGTTTGCAGCTGCATCAGATTTTTAGGCAGCCTGTGTGCCTCAAGCCAAGGTTCTGTGTGGGATTCCTGCTCTGTGAGCCGGGTCACCCAGTCAACACTACTTCTCACATGTCAAGTAAATGCAATTCTCTTCCCTCCCTCCCATCATCCCTCTCTTCTTGTATACATACTGTCTCTCCTTCTGTTTCTCTCTTCTTCTATCACATCAGAGCTAGGGCTAACACAATATTATATATGAAAATAAAAGTAAAGTTGTCGCCTCTGTATGTCTCAGCGTGTTCTCCCATTTTTCTTGCCCCACCCTGTGTCCCCAGACTTGCATACCATCAGAATCCTCCTGTCACTAAAAATATCATTTCCTCTTCCTGTCTCCTCTACGCATCCTTGGTAGACCACTTACAAATGAGTCTCAACCCCCGCATGGCATGACCCCAGAAGGAACTGCCGAGAGGACTCCCAGCCTATGAGCAAAAGGAGTGCCTGCAATGCGTTCAGGAGAAGTGTTCTTCTTCTTAGTCAAGGGACCCTCTGAGCTCCCCGAACACTGAAGCCTTCAAGAAAGACATTGGAGTTTTACAGAAAGGAAAACTTTGATAGACATTAGGTCAGATAAAAAGAAATATCAGTTATCTCTATGACAGAGAGCTTATGAGAGAGTGTGAGCAGATGTGCGGGTTTTAGAATGTGAACTGAGCATATACCCAAAATATACCACTAATGCCATTTGTTCCTGTTCATTTGCTCAGTTTCTGTATTGGTTCTCTTAATGAGTCATTTGAGAACACAGTGTAACAACAGCTTCTATATATGAAGACAATGCCTCCTTGATTTTCTCCTGGGTTCATGTATTATGGTCTCCCTTATAGGGAGAGGTGAGGCAAAAGACCGGACCTTAGATTAGGTGTGTTCTCAGTTGGACATTCTTTTACATGTGTCTTGTTAGGGTGACTATTGCTATGATGAAATACTGCCACCAAAAGCAACTTGATGAGGAAAGGGTTTATTTGACTTATACTTACACAACACTGGTCATCACTGAAAGAAGCTGAACAGGAACTCAAGCAGGGCAGGAACCAGGGGGCAGGAGCTAATGCAGAGGCCATGGGGGTGGAGTGCTGCATATTGTTTTGCCCCCCTTGGCTTGCTCAGCCTGCTTTCTTATAGCACCCAGGACCACTAGCCCCGGAATGGTATCACCCACGATGGACTGGACCCTCCCACATCAATACTAATTAAGAAAAGGCCTTAGAGGCTGGATCTTATGGAGACACTTTCTCAATTAAGGTTCCCTCCTTTCAGATAACTCTAGCTTGTGTCAAGTTGACATAAAAATATCTAGCACAACATGAATTGCCTAACTTGATCATTACAACATCATCATTATTGTTATGTTGCTGTTGAGTGGGGAGTTACTGGGAGAAGGTAGCTTCTTATCTTTTGTAGAATGACTACAGACACATAAAGTCTGGATTTGTTGAGGGGACGAGAGAGGAGAGTGTTGTGGTGGTTTGAGTGAGAAAGACAGCCATAAACTCAATTGTCTGAACACTTGGTGCCCAGATGGAAGAACTGTTTGGAAGAGATTAGGAAGTGTGTCCCTGGGTGTAGGTTTCGAAGCTTCAGAACCCCTCTGTCATTCTCGGTGTGCTCTCTCTGCCCTCTGCTTGTGAGATGTGAGATCTCAGCTGTTCCTGAGACCATGCCCGCACTTGAACATCATGGACTCTCATGCCACGAAACTGTAAGCCCGATTAAGTGCTTTGCTTTTGTAAGTTGCCTTGATCATGCTGTTTTCCCACAGCAACAGAAAAGTCACTAAAACAAGTGTGGTGATTAGAAACTTCGTCCAAGTGTGAAACTGTGGCTTTAAATCCTAGCTCTACCCTCTCCCAGCTGTTGCTTCAGCACACCGAGCCTTGGTTTCATCATCAGTAGACTGAGGGCACCAATAATACCATGTCAAAGGACTTCACTGATGACTAAGTGGATTAATATCTGAAATGTTGGACAGCTCATGACTCTTGGTTAATGGTATATTTGCTACCAAGAGCATTGCAGGACCCTAAGTCCAGTCAGTATGGAAGTCCAAGATTCCTAGGTCAATCACAAAAATCATGAATCATTAAACCTGTGCTTGTTGACTCTGCAGATCCCACCAGAGGAGCCAGCATAACTCTAGACCTCTCACTGGGAGGATTTTCATAGCATGCCAGCCCCTGGTGGCCTTCATTTTGCTTTCTAAAAGTTTGGAATATGAAATTCAAATATATTATGAAAGACTCTCACCTGGGGAGAGAGATGCTAAAAGTAAAAGCATCCCCAAAGTTATTTTGGTGATTATCATCTTCATGTGTGTATCACGAATGCTGTAGACAACCTCTAGGATTTTCAGGAAAGTGTTAGGTATTTAGCTAGTTATGTGTTCTGTGAGTATATGAGGGATGAAAATAGAATCTTACAGAAGGAAAGAAACAGCAGAGGACAGCAACATGTTGATCTAGAATAGTCAAGGGTGGGACCCAGGAGCAGCAGTGGTGTGCATTGGTGTGAGTAGGGTTCAGTCTAGACCTCATTTGTAAATTTTGTGTGTAGTTTTCAAGAGTTATAGTTCTCATATTAACTGAGCTATGTAATAAGTAGAACAAAGATTATATGGTGATTTGGGGTTTACATTTGTATATATCACTAACTTACCAAGGTCAAATCATGTAATTAAAAGGAGAGTCACTTGATAGGATTGTCTGGGATGTCAGAAAAACAGACTTGGAGTTTCACCTCAGGAAACCTCAGTGACAATCATGGTAATGACACAAAAACACAAATACAAGCATGGGTCGCCAAACCTCTAGCAACGAGAAAAGCCACATGGAACTGCAAACTCAACACAGAATACCAACAGGGAACTGTTCTTGTGGGTTCTGGAACCTGGGTGATCCCTGAATTATTGTGCATGTCTTCTAAACACGAAGGCACTTAATAAATATGCAAATTTAACCCTGCCCCCATCTCAAACGTCTTGGGAAATGAGCAGAGAGATCACTCCAATATTTAAACATTAACAGTCTTGCTACTTGACAATTCCGTGCCATTTCTTCTGGAAGAATTAGAAAAGACTTTCTGCTTCAGTAGGCGACGTGCCGCCACCTGTCAGAGGACTTCAAGTATAAGTAAGTTCTGTTACTTACAAAATGCCGGCTTTGTTTAGCTACAAAACACAGTGACATTCCCCCCTTTAAGTCAGAGTTTGCTAAGAACTCACTGCCAAAGGTATGGTTTCTGAGTTGTTGTTAACCAGAAGTTTTGCTGGCTATCCTGACACTAGCAGAGGTTTTCATAGAAACTGATGACCTCACATTTGGGGATTCAGGTGGTTGTGGGCTAAGTGTAAACACAGACACTTGGTAAGGGTAAGTACAATGATTATAGACAAAGGATGTTACCCACCATCTCAGGGTTAACACTCGGCACTTGGTTCTAGAAGGATCTTTGGCTTCTGTGTGCTCCTGGGAGGTCCCAGGTCAAGCCTGGCATATGACACAGTATGTTAGGAAGAAACTCAAATCCTTGAATCACAGAAGGGCTCTCACCAGACCATCCCAAGGTCCAAGGCCCTTAGCTGAGTGATCATGGGCGAGGTATTGACTGACCAATCCTATTAGAACTTGGTTTGCTCATCGCAGAATCTATTTTATCTCATTGGCTTGAGATCCAAATAGGGAAAGTTATGGAAAACAGCATAGTGCTGTGAGGTACAAAGTATGAGCTTTGTAAAACCTGGTTAAATCAGAACCCAAAGCTGTTTTCATGCTGAACTTGGTGCCGTCTAACAAGTGATGGACATTATCCTACTGGAGTGTGCTTCCAGGCTGTACATTATCTAATCAAAGTCAGCAGCTGTTCTACTGGAAAAAAGGCTTAGAGTAACAGCCACTCCCAAACTGCTTCAGACTGTGACATACCAAAAATCTAAATTAGCAAGGAGATAGCTTGCTTGCGTATCATCAACTAAGCAGAATGGCTATTTTATCAGAAAACATTAATGAAAGTTTAAATTATTGTTACCTTTTGAAAGGTCTAGACCCAGAGCTTAAAAAAAGAGTACAAATTTCACATTTTAAAATAACTTGTTGAATAGTGTTAATAATGAATGTGTATGCAGGGGTGAACCAGGGTGTGTGTGTGTGTGTGTGTGTGTGTGTGTGTGTGTGTGTGTGTTCTTGGGCCAGCCTTACATATTATTCTTTAGGTATCATTTACTTTCTTTTTGAGACAAGATCTTATTGTACTTGGAACTTTCTGAGTAGCTCAGGCTGGCTGGCCTTGCAAATATGAGGATGTAAGGAAAATCCCCGTTACCACATTGCAAACCAGATGAAAGGATATGAGCTTATAATACCAGTGATGGAGAGAAAACTGGCAGATTCCTGGAGTTCACTGGCCTGCGACTGTCAAAGTGAGCTTCAGGCCAGTGAGAGACCCTGTCTCTAAAAGCAAGGTGAGCAGCTGAGAACGACACCCAGGTTGTCCTCTGACTACATTCACAGGCACACAAAGACACACACAGAGGACAAAAAGAAGCAGTGTGTTGTGACTACTTTCTATGTGTTGGTAAACTGTTTGTGTCCCTACCCTTTCAAAGACCTGGATACAAGTCTTCCTGTGCTAACAGCTGGGCAGGTACTTACCCTGCCAGTGAGTCAGCAATGAGTACGTTGGAATTCTCCTGAAATCCACAGCGAGAAGAGCACTTCTGTCAGTACTGCTAAGCTCTCGCTGAGCTTTCTGCTGATTGCAGCTATTGGAAGTTGCTCATCGGCAGCTGCACAGGTCAGGCAGGTTCTGTGTGGTGACCAGGGAGCAGCTCTTGATCCACAGCTGTGACAAAATGACCCTTGGTGAGTCTCTGCCTGGGAATACACTCAGGCTCTTCATGGCTCTGTCCCAGAGCTATGGGAGAACCCTGGATCCCGGAGACCCTCGAGAGTGTTTTATATGTGAATGGATGAATGGAGGCATGGATGGATGGACAGATGAAAAAGCTCAAAACCAGTATGGAGACCCAAGTGCTGAAATCATGTTTGCCCATGAATGACTAAATGGCAGTAGCAGTCACCAGTGAAGTCAGAACACTGGGCACAGTGACCTCACAGGCTGCTTCAGCTGCTACCTTGTCTTTCTTTATGCCCCATTTGAAAGGATGCCTGTCGGGTAGATCTGTATGACTTTCTCTTTCCTGCCCCTGTCTCTCTTATCTCTGTGCAGTATTTTCTGGGTAAGATTATTAAATCTGAGTTTCCATCCTCTAATTGTCTTTTAAAATCAATTTATAATTCATCTGGCACTGAGGAGCTCAGCAGAATGCTTGTCTGGCCTTCATTAGGCCCTGGATGCCATCCACAGGACCATATAGCTGAGTGTGGTGACACACACCTGTGATCCCAGCACTCCAGTGTTAGAGTCAAGGGGGTTTCAAGTTCAAGGTCTTTCTCAACTAAACAGCAAGTTTATATAGCAAGCCTGGGACATGATAAGACTTTGTCTAAAACAAGTAAATAAAAGAAGGCCTGGAGAAGTAGATGGCTTAACAGTTAAGAACATTTGTTGCTCTTGCAGAGGACCAGGGTTCAGTTCCCAGCACTGACATGGTGGCTCACAGCCATCTGTAACTCCAGTTCCAGGAGATTTGATGCCTTCTTTTGATCCCCAAGGGCACCCAGCATACACATGGTGTGCACACTAAATGTAAGCAAAACAGTCACACAGAAAAATCCTTAGAAGTGCTACAGATAAATAAGTGAATTTTTAATTCACCATGGATCCAGAATCGTGTCTGAGAGTTTGGTAAGTCTGCTTAACCAAGTGCAGCAGGTCAAATGGTTGCAATGAGGGAAGAGCCTATGGAAAGCAGTCCAAGATCTAGCATGAGCTCTGCCTGGAGTTCCATTAATCAATTTCATTTGATAAGAACCATTGACAGCTTAAATCCAAGTGTTCCAGGGAAGAAAGATACTAAAAATTCATGATTAAGTGTGCCTAGTTAGCTGTAGCAATTTCTTTTTATTGTTTGTTTTTTACATGAGCTTGTGTGTTCATATGTATGTCTGCATACTTGTATGTGTACGTATGTGCAGGCATGAGGAGGTATGAGGCTGATATGCTGGTATCTTCTGTGATGCTTTCCTACCTTATTTATTGAAGTTAGAGCTCTTGCTGAACTGAAGCTTACCAGTTCTGCCTAGTCTAGTTAGCCAGGTACCTAGGGAGTCTCTGCTCTGATTAGCGAATGCAGTTCTGGGGTTATAGGCAGACACCAATCACATGAGTACCCCTCCATTCCTACAGGTTCTGGGGATCTGAGCACTGGTCTCCACACTTATTTGACAAGCAGTTTATCCACTAACCTAGGCCTGGGTAGCAACTTCTATTTGGGGTAGGTTTTGTTACAGGACAGTTGGAAGGGAAAAGTTAGTGAATGGTAGAAGCACAGAGACATTTGAGTGAAGAAAGGGAAACATGGACTTGGAGATGAGAAAGAAAGTCAGCGTGACCCAGAATAGGCCCTCCTCGATCTTTCTAAAAGGGCTCTTCTACTCAGGGTGGGATGTGTGAAGAATGGAATTCAGTAAGTAAAGTAAACAACAATGTGTTGAAATTGTTTTGTTTACATTTCCATGTCCTTTCCTTTTATTTGAATTTCTCAGTAAGTCAGCTGATATTACTAAGAGTTGCAATTCTACTTAATAAAAAAGATGTCTTAGAAGATGAAACTCCCAACTTTTTACCCTAGCAGACACCGCTGTTGAGGTTGCTAAGTGAAGAGCTGCAGCACAACGGTTCTGTGTTCTGGCTGAACACAGTAGTTTCAACAGGAGCTGGTACACTCTTGGCTTGCAATGTTACCAGGCAAACTTGAAAACTGATGTTGCCCATCATATTCACATGGTCTTAGGTAGAAAGCCAATTTGGATGCTAAAGAGACCATTCTTTTCCACTTCTGAAATGTTGAGATTCCAGAGAGTTTTTGTTTGTTCGTTTGTTCATTTAATTAAGAGAAGGCTTATTGGGTAGACTCTTAGTCTTAGATCACTTACACATGCTTTAAGTTCTATTGGTGCAGCTAGAGAGATACTCAATGGGTGTAGCTCTTGGTGCACAAGCTTGAGAAGCAGAATTTAGATCTCCAGGTCCAATGTAAAGTCAGACTTGATAACACATCTGTAATCCCAGCACATACAGAGCAAGATGGCAGGTGGAGTCTGGAGACCCCTCAGAAGATGCCAGGCTTTTTAGCCTGGAAAATGCATCAACAAAAAGCAGGAAACCTGTCTCCAACAAGATGGAAGAAGAGGACAGACACCCAAGGGTCTCCTGACTTCCACACACATGGGGTAACACACATGTACCTGCATGCACACTCTCACACATACATGCTTGCACACACAGCTTTTTAAAAATTTAAATTAAATTCCACCTTCTCCTCCAACACCTGCCACTCAGGACACTTTATTTTCTCATCTGTCAAAACAACAACAGAATTATTCTTTTCCAGAAGAAACAGAAGTTCTCTGAAGTAGCCATCCTTTTCTACAACCAAGTCACAACCAGAAAAACAAAAAGAAATTCTAGTATAACCCCCAAGAGAATTTTACATGATGATTGGGCACGTGCTCCCCCAAAACCTCTGACAGCAAGAATGCAGTGCTTTGTTTTTTTAATGGAAGAAACAGAAACTATTCATAAGAGACTACAACATGCAAAAGAACCCAGAGTTCAGCTTTAAGAATTAATTTTTTAAAAAGTCAAGCAATAGTGCACAGTTTTAGTTTCGGCTAGTGGCTGAGGCTGGGAGATTGTGAATTCAAGCCTAGCCCAGGATAGACAATAAACATGAAAATTCATATACCTTGTTACTTCAAGGCTTCTAAAGCTTTTCTCAATTTGGAAGCCATACTGGGACCAATTGGTACTTGTGGGGATGGTTATGATGGGATTTATTTAGCAAGTGATCCTTGAACATTGCAAGGGTTCAAGCAGAGATTTCAAGGTGAGTGAACAGTCTTCTCTGGAACACATTGACTAATGCGCATTTTAATAACAATGAAGTAAGCCTTAAAACCATCAAGTCCAGAAACGTCTTGGGCTGGGGAGATGATTCAGCTCCCAAGTGCTTGCCATAAAAGCATGAAGACCTAGTTCAGCTCTATAGCAGCCACACTGAAAGCTAGGCACAGCCACATGGGCCTGAGATCGCAGTGCAGAAGCAAAGACAGGAGGGTCTCTGTAGCTTGCTGAGTAGTCTAGCTCAACTAGCAAGTTCCAGGTTCCGGGAGAGATCCTGTTTCCAAAATACAAGGTGGAGAGGGACTGAGAAAGACACCTAATGTTGAGCTCTGGCACTTCCACACATGAACACACACACACACACACACACACACACACACAGAGACAGAGACAGAGAGACAGAGGGTGGGTGGGAAGGAGGGAGGGAGGGAGGGAGGGAGGGAGGGAGGGAGGGAGGGAGGAGGAGAGAGAATTATATTTGAGTTTCATTTGTTAGGGATACACAATCTAATAGTTATTTGGGGTTTAAAACAAAAGCAATCTTGTACCAATGGTACATGAGAATGTGTGTCAAAATCTTGAAGAACTTAGCTGACTTTAGTGAGTCAACAACACATCATTATTTCCAAAGCTAAAACATAAACATTGCTTAGTTTGCATTATTAGCATTCTGGTAGGTGAAATAAGGGAAATCCTGTGTGTGTTGCCGAAATGACACATAGTAACAGGTGTTAATGAGAGTGTTGAGGAAGGGAGCCTCACTTAATTCAGGAGAGAATGACTACTACTACAGCTACATGAAGAACTGCAGGAGGGACCCCCAACACCCCAAAGCCATATGACTCACCAGCATCTCTGCTGGATTCAGAACCCCCAACTCAGCACCTCACACAGGTAGCTGCACCCGGTGTTCACTGCAGTGTTACCCTCAACAGCTTGATGAATGAGTGAATAAGATCCGTCTCTCTCTCCCGCGTGCCCTGCCTTTCTTTCTCCCTATCTCTAGAACATACTGTCGTTCACAGTGCAAACGAACTTGAAGACTTTTGTGTGAAGGAAGCCAGTCAGAGACAAAACGTGCTTCACCACCTCACTTATATGAAACCATCTAAAGAAGTCAAGTTCATAGAAACGTGAAAAGATAGCGGCCTCTGGGGAGAAGTAGGACGGGAGACAGGAGGTGCTGGTCGGAGGGGAGAGGCTCGCCGTCACGCGTGGTAGATCTCGAGAGCACTTGAGGACGGGTGGACTGTGGGGCACTGTGAATGGAGCCCTTCCTGAGAGTTATTTAGACACTCACAGCAAGCACAACTGTCAGACATGCCTATTTGCTTGAATACAGAAATCATTTCATTTGTGTGGGTCAGAACAACCATACACCATAAATAAATAATAAAAACTAAAGCAAGCTGTAATTTCTTTCCCTCTTTGACTCATATATAATCCAGAATATTTTGTTTACATCCAGACTTCTTTAATTTTTTTCCCCTTTTCTCTTTTGACAAGATTGAATGAAGTGCTCCCGCCCATAGGTGCCTGTCATGGCCAAGGGTCCTGATCTTGATATTTCTGTGGAATTGAAATATATAAGCTGGAGATGTGGCTTTGTTGGTAGAGTGTTCACCCAGCGTGCTCACAGCCCTGGGCTACACAGACAGCAACACAGGAGTAGTTGTGTGTGCTCACTCACAATGTCAAGGTAGGGATGGGAGTTAACATTACCCTCAGCTACCTGCTGAGTCTGAGGCCAGTTTAGGACACATGAATCAGACAGAGGGAGAGAGAGAGACAGAGAGAGATAGCAGTGACAGAAACAGAGAGATAGACACACACACATGGAGAGGGGGCAGAGGAAGGGAGGGGGAGGCTGGAAACACCCACTAAAGATCAGAATTTGAGGCAGCACAGTGTATCCATGATGTGGTAGCATAATGTGTAGATCAAGAGGATTTGTGTGTGTGTGTGTGTGTGTGTGTGTGTGTGTGTGTATAAGTATATATGTGCATGTGCCATGGTGAATCCCATGTGGAGGTTGGAGGACAAATATAATACTGCATAACTGATTGCTAAAAAGTTTTTGTGTTTTAAAATATGAATAATTTTTGGTGACTGCATGTTTGTTTGGGGTCCTCACATCTCTGGATCTTGGAGGTTACATGTGTTCACTGCTTTTTTTTCTCTTAAGCATTCTGACCCTGTTTTTCTCTCATTGACTGTTTCTCTTTTTTTCTCTTTTTTAAAAATTAAATTAGAAACAAGCTTGTTTTACATGTCAATCCCAATTCCCTTTCCCTCCCTTCCTCCTCTGCCCTCCACCAATCCCCTATCCTATCTCCTTTCTGCTCCCCAGGGAGGGTGAGGCCTTCCATGGGAATCTTCAAAGTCTATCATATCATTTGGAGCAGGGCCTAGGCCCTCCCCTGTGTGTCTAGGCTGAGAGAGTATCCCTCTATGTGGAATGGGCTCTCAAAGTCCATTCTTTTGCTAGGGATAAATACTGGCCCACTACCAGAGGCCCCATAGATTGCCCAGGCCTCCTAAACGACACCCATGTTCAGGGGATCTAGGTTGGTCCTATGCTGTTTCCCCAGCTGTCAGTCTGGGGTCCATGAGCTCCCCCTTGCTCAGATGAGCTGTTTCTGTGGGTTTCTCCAGTCTGGTCTTGACCCCTTTGCTCATCACTCCTTCCTCTCTGCAACTGGATTCCAGGAGTTGGGCTCAGTGTTTAGCTGTGGGTGTCTGCTTCTGTTTCCATCAGCTACTGGATGAAGGCTCTAGGATTGCATATAAGGTAGTCATCGATCTCATTATCAGGGAAGGCCATTTAAGGTAGCCTCTCCACTATTGCTTAGATTATTAGTTGGAGTCATCCTTGTAGAACTCTGGACATTTCCCTAGTGCCAGATTTCTCTTTAAACCTATAATGGCTCCCTCTATTATGGTATCTCTTCTCTTGCTCTCCTCTATTCTTCCCCGACTCAGTCTTCCTGCTCCCTCATGTCCTCTTCTTCCCTCCTCTCCTGCCCTTCTCTTTCTTCTAACTCTGTCTCCCCTCCCTACATGCTCCCAAAACATGAAATAATCCAATTAAAAAGTAGGGTACAGAACTAAATAGAGAATTCTCAATAGAGGAATCAAATGGTTGAAAGACACATAAGAAAGTGCTTAGCATCCTTAACCATGAGGGAAATGCAAATCAAAACAACTGTGAGATACCATCTTACTCCTGTCAGAATGGCTAAAATCAAAAACACTAAGGACAATTTATGCTGCAAAGGATGTGGAGAAAGGGGAATACTCCTCCACTGCTGGTGGGAGTGCAAACTTGTACAGCCACTTTGGAAATCAGTATGGTGGTTCTTCAGGAAGATGGGAATCAATCTACCACAAAAGCCAGCAATTCCATTCTCAGGCATATATTCAACAGATTCACATTCATACACAAGAACATCTGTTCAACTATCTTCATAGCAGCATCATTTATAACAGCCAGAACTTGGAAGCAACCTAAATGCCCCTCAACTGAAAAATGGATAAAGAAAATGTGGTACATCTACACAATGGAGTACTACTCAGCAGAAAAAGAAAAATGGAATCTTGAAATTTGCAGGCAAATGGATGGAAGTAGAAGAAACCACCCTGAATGAGGTAACCCGTCACAAAAAGACAAACATGGTATGTACTCACTCATATATGGATTTTCGACGTAGAGCAAATGATTACCAGCTTATAATCCACACCTCCAGAGAAGCTAGGAAACAAGGAGGACCCTAAGAGAGATATACATGGTTCCCTGGAAAAGGGAAAAGGAACAAGATCTCCATTGTCTGTTTCTTTATCCTTTCGCAAGACAGTATTTTCAAATTTCCCAATGTTTCATATGTGAAAATATATATCTTGCTCGTGCTTTAATTTATATGTCTTGCTTGATCAATGAACCTATGCTCATTGTCCCTGTGTAAGTAGTCCATCTATTTTTTAATGATTTTGATCTTTTTTCCTTTTGTTACTGATACCTGAGAGCTCTTTATATATTAAGAAACTTGGGCCTTTGTTATCACAGGAATCACAGATAACTATACTATTATCTGATTTGTAGCTTGTCTTCTAGCTATTACATGATATTTTTGGTGTAAGCCTAACCTTTAACAGCTGAGCTGTCTCTCCAGCCCCCATGATATATTTATATGGAGCAATTTTGTTTCGTTGAATTCAGTTTTTCGCACTTTAATACTTTCAATTAAATCAATTTCCTTCCTTTGTAAGTTTCATATCTTAACTTTGTCTCATCTAAACCATATTTTTAAGATTCTCCTCCTTTCTCTGCAATCACTGCTCTCAAATACTCTACATCAGGCAGCGGAGAGCTCTGCTGAGAAAGTTTTGTGCCAAGTTGTTGCTGCTGACCTGCAAACCTGGATTTTTTTTCTGCTTCCAAAACCTTGAACATTCATAGAAAGAGAGAGAGAAAGAAAAAAAGAGTGAAAAGGAAAGTATTAAGGATGGAAAGCTTTGCTTGCTATTATCTCCTTTTGAAAGAAATGATATTGTTTGCCAAAGGTTCAAGGCTGTGGAGCTAAGCCACAGTTCCAGATAGCTCAGCGAGGTGTACCACAAGGCGGGATGCTTGTCTCTTTGTTCCAGGGCTTTACAGGAAGGAATCATTTCACCTCTCATATGGATTGTGCAATAGCCTCAAGCTAGGAAGTAGAAGGTGACAGTGGGAGGTTTGCAGGGTCATTGGATCACAGGGGATGGTGCTTTAGGCTGGAGGATTACACTTCTGAGCTCTTACAGTGTGACAGCCAGGCTGACCTTTCCATTGCTGGGGCTCAGAGCTCTCTTGAGCATGCTGACCCCATGCCCATGTGACACGTGTCACTCACTCATCAATCTTAAATTCACAGAGGAAATCGAGCACTCAATTTTCAGAGGACGATGTCACACAGTTAGGTGTGTTCAACCTATATTTTACACGAGATCTCTTAGGAGGCACACAGGTCTTTTCAGTCACCTTCAGCTTCCTGCGGGTCTGTGAATGTATCTTCACAGAATTTCTGGGAGTTCATTTGGAAATTTAGATGGCATTTCCTTATGTGCTCACTCTGGGCTATGAATTTTAGCATGGTCAGATTTATAATAATAACAAAAAATTCCTCTGCAAAGATGGCTTGGTAGCTAAAGTATTCAATGCACAAACATGAAGACCCAAGTTCAATCCCCAGTACCAATGGTGTTAATTGAAAAAGAATCAGCAAGGTGGAGCATTTGTAATTCTGATGCAACGGAGGCAGAGACAGGTGGAGACAGGCAGCTTCCTGGGACTCACTGGGCAGCCAGCCTAGCTTAATTGCTAAGTTCCAGACCACTGAGAAACTCTCAAGGTGAACAGCATCCAATAAATGACTGCGGTCCTCTGGCTTCCACACACATGCACAAGTGTACCTACATACAGGCGCACCAGCCACACATGAACACGCACACAGAAAGAAAACTCCTCTTCAGAACTCCCTAAGCATGGACTCTGTATGACTGGCACAATAACAAAGTTTTGTCTTAGTTGGAGTTCTAGTACTGTGAAGAGACGCCATGACCAACTCATACAAAGGAAAACATTCAGTTGAACCTGGCTTACAGGTTCAGAGGTTTAGTTTATTATCAGCATGGTGGGTAGCATGGCAGAATGCAGGCAGACATGGTACTGGAGAGGTAGCTGAGAGTTAGTTCTACATCTGGATCTGCAGGCAGCAGTATGGACAGTATGGAGAAAGAGCCACTGGACTAAAACCCCAAAGCCCACCCTCAGTGACATACTTCCTCCAGCAAGGCCAAACTTCCTAATAGTGCCACTTCCTGATGATCAAACTTTCAAATATATGAGCCTATAGGGCCATTCTTATTCAAACCATCCTGAGACCTGGGGAATCTGCCCTTCCATTGTGTTGGATTTGCTTTGTTTTTGTTTCAGGAAATGCACAACTAACTCAATATGCTATAAATGTTTAAGTTCATGTCTTCTACAAATGAACTTATTTGTTGGCCTTTCTCTCTACATTCTGAGCACTAATTATTTCCCTTTTTCATTTTAAGTTGTCCTTTCATCACTCACAAAATGGGTATAGCCCCTCGATCTAACTAAAAAGTGATAGGAGGAGCTAACTAACATGGCTAATGTGAAAAACTTGTAAAGGAAGTTTAGCACACACTACAGATATGCAAATACAGTAAGTATCCTCTGGGACCTGGTCTGGTTCTGGAACACTTCTGCTGGGTTGGGTCTGGTTCTCTTTTTCTATGCTGTGGGAGGAGTAAGCGGAGCCCAAGACACAACGTATCCAGCCACCTTCAAGACCTAACTCCCTCCCCAAGAAAGAAGTGACCTATGACACAGTGAGGTGAGCCTTGGACATGGTTTGTGGGAGTCATCCATTTTCCTTTCATGAATTCCCAGACAAAATAATTGCATGTTAAGTTAGTAAAAATCCCACAATTTAATTATAAAGACTGAGCATGAGTTCCCAAGAACTTTCAACTTATTAAAAAAAACCTTCAAATATCCTATTTGCTGTCTAGTTTATTTATTTATTTTCCTACTTGACAAAAGCCAGCATCATCTGGGACAAAGGAGTCTCAACTGTGGAATTGCCTCCATCAGATTGGCCTGTGGGCAAGTCTGTGCGAGCATTTTCTTGTTTAATGATTGATGTGGGAGGGTCCAGCTCACTGTAGGCGGTGCAACCCCCAGGAGGTGGTCCTGGGAAGTGTAAGAACTGCAGCTCAACACAAAAGTCTGAGGAGCAGCCAGTAACTCCTCCATGGCTCCTGCTTCAGTTCCTGCTTCCAGGCTCTGCCTTGAGTGTCTGCCCTTACTTTCCCTCACCACAGACTCTAAACTGTAAGGAGAAATAAACTGCCCCCCCCCCAAATGCCTTTGGTCATGGTCTTTGTGGAAGCAACAGAAAACAAAGACACTCTGTTTCTATAGAATGTTTTGCCTGGAACCTTGTAAGCTTGCTAACAATGATATGCATGTGAAACTAGAAATAGTCTTCCAGGGGCCTCAGTAGAGAATCACCACACTGGTTTTAAACTTTTTTATTTGGCAATTAGAGTACATTTTCATCATGATTTTGGGTCTAAATTATAGTGCAGATTTTTTATTGTTGTTTTGAGACCCGGCCCTCGTTGGCCTAGAATTCACTGTATAAACTAGGGTGGCCTCAGTCAAACCAAAGATATGCCTTCATCTGCCTTCAGAGTATTGGGATTAAAGATGTTCACCCTCGAAGGTGTGCTTACTCTATTAGGTACAAAAGGTTTGAAAGTTCGGTTTGAGGAGAAATCTCATCCGTAATCTACTCTGTCCTATTGTTTTATAGAACAAAGCAATAAGACTCAGGGATGTTATGTGCTTGGACCAAAGATGCACAGCTACACAGCTAGCAACTGTGAGAGACGGGGGGGGGGATCCTGGCTCATAGCTCCTTGTCCCTTACCTCCAGGGTAAGAAATATTCAATCAAGGGCCGATGATGAATCATGATGCAGGCATATTGTATTTCTTCTTCAGACTTCTTCAAGTACCAATGTGGCACCCAGGAACTCAGATAATTATACTGTGAGGAGACAAGTGACAGGAGAGCCAGATGTCTCCTCTAATTCCTAGCCCACTGACAAACACAGAGGATGTGGCAAATTGCTACCTGGAGGCTCCTGGAGGCAGGGGAGAGTGTCACTCTGCAGGGACAGTCTGGCATCTCCTTTGTAGGGTCTAAACCTAAGATATGGGAGATGCCAGGAATGGCAGTTTGGAGACAGAAAGCTGCCAGCCCCAATCCTTGGCCTCCTGTTATTCTGTCTCTGGGTGCTATTAAATTAGGTGAGCCAGACAGGATCCCCTCAGCAGGGAACAGAGCCTAACAGGGAACAGCAGGACTGAGCCCTGCCACTCTGACTCTCTGAGATCTAATTCAGCCTCCTAACCCATTATTATCGCCAGGATTCTGGTTTGTTGAGAAGACAGAGTTTATGGGGCATGGCCTCTTGTGGAGGATAGCCGTCTGCACTATCCAGGCAAATCCAGAGGTTAAGCTAGTACTTACTGGAGCCACAGCACTGGTTTTCCCAGGATATACCTAGGGATTGAACAAGAAGGCACAGAGCTACAGGGTAATCTAAGTTCCAGGCAGTGAAAACATTGGCTTTCACTGCTCTCACGGCACATTCTACTGTCATGACAGTAAAATTCCAACATGCTATCAAGAAATGACACAGAAAATCCCATTGTATTCAGAAAAATGATAATTTTCTACTTTAAAGCCATGGGGGAAGGAATCTGCTTTCCCAAAACAAGAAACCATTGAAACAGGCTTAACATTAAAATGTTTGGAAATTTTTGTTTATAATGTGAAGTGTGGGTTAAAAAAGTTATAAAGAAATGTGATTTTTAGCGATGGGAAGGGGGTCTATGAACTGACTGGTTCATGCCTGGAGATCACGTTAGCTGTTCTTTCCTGAGCAGTACTTGGGGTGGGAGTAGGGGTATCCAATTGTCTTCTGCAAAGCAGATGTGTGGCCAGTAGGCTGAAATCAAGGTAGACTAGGCTTTCCCGAATGCTAGAATGGATCCCTACCTCATCAGCTGCTGGAAGATGTACTGGGCATGCTCAAGGACTTTGGGTCTGGAGAGACAAGGCAATGGTGCCGAGGGGAGGCACTGTGTGATGATCTCTGAAAGTCACTACAGCAACATTGTGACGACTCACTTTCAAACATGCACAGCCTCTGAAATTTAAAAATCACAGATGCTTAGAAATTAGTCTTCAACATCTATCCAAATACAATGTGAGATTTTTATTTTAAAAACTCTCCTCTATGTGTCCATTCTCTCAAGGGACTAGTCTAAAACGAATCGAAGTTGTGAATAACTGTTCACTGTTCAGCCTTGCTGTCTTTGTCAGGGATGGCCTTGAGGTGGGGTGCCACCCTTTGCCTGAATGCCATCATAATGGCATTCTCTGCACTGGAAATTGTTGCTGGAAGTGGCTAGTCCTTTCGTGCCATGTTTCTGCAAAGCAGTAAAAATGTTACCAGGTCACAATGGGAGAGACAAAGAGACTTTGACAAGCAATCTGTCTATTCTTCCTCTTTCAGGACCACACCAAGTAATATGCACTTGGCTGAGAGAAAGGAGCCATCACTTGGTAATAGACAAAATGGGGCCTTTCAGACCACCCTGGAGGCTGGTGAGTTGCCCCTGCTGCCCACAGACAGTGAGAAAAACGAGAAGCTCCCTGTCAAAGGCCAACATTGCAAGTACAAAACACACAGTTGGTATAATGAAAAAATTAATATAGGCTGAAAGATAAGGAAAATGACCTTCAAAATTTTAAAGTCATGAAATACATAAATGAGAGAAAAAACGAAACAATGGGGGGCTTCAGGCTATTGGAACACCAAGTGGACATTTTAAAGGCATTGCATATTAAGTCGTAACCACCCAAAGAAACTTTTGAAATATTCAACATACACCTCTGTCCTTGAACCTAGAAATTTAGCTTTTGTGAAATAAATTGCCATTTCAGGTGTACCTCATGTCTGTTCTCTGTCTTTGTTGCTGGGGTTGAACTGAACGACTATTTCCTCTGGATTGGCACATTATGTTTTGGAGGGCTGAGGGAGGCTTTTAAGACTCAGAAAGCTCACTAAACTGAGGAGACCCAGGAAGCCCAGAAAGTCACATAACTCCTGGGGTCCCCCTGCAAAGCTCTGAAGGCAGCAAGCAACTCCTGGGAAAGGAGGCTTTTCCAAGGGGGCTGCAAGTTGGTCAACGCTCAGGGATGCCATGTCAGAAGCAGCTGCTAGATAATGTGTGGTGATAGGAAATTAGTTACTTGATTCATTCAGGGGACAACAAATTCGGTGACTTTAATTAATTAAAAAAAGTTTTAGGGAGCTGGAGAGATGGCTCAGAGGTTAAGAGCACTGGCTACTCTTCCAAAGGTCCTGAGTTCAATTCCCAGCAGCCACATGGTGGCTCACAACCATCCGTAATGAGATCTGGTGCCCTCTTCCGGTGTGCAAGCATACATGCAGGCAGAGCATTGTATACATAATAAATAAATAGATAGATAAATACATAATATAAGCATCTCCTGCAAGTACATATAGTTCACCAACCAACATAAATAAATCTTAAATAAATTGTAGTAGCTCAAAAGTCGTACATGCTACTAGCTTAGACGACTTGAAAAACAGAATCTCACTGGAAAAAATTCCCTCATAATTCTACAAGTCAATGATAAGCTTTATTAAATGTGTCTTTTGGTATATTACCTCAAATGTTTTATTTTATGCCCACACACATTTAAGTAACTGATTTTTCATGTTCTTAATTTTACTTTATTTTAATTATTTGGCACTTTCTTACAGGTATATAATTAGTTTTAGGAATTTAATCCTCCATTCTTCCCTCTCATTCATTTCCCTTGAACTCTTTCTACCAAGTCCCCATGCTATTCTCTCTCTCTCTCTCTCTCTCTCTCTCTCTCTCTCTCTCTCTCTCTCTCTCTCTCTCTCTCTCTCTCTCTGTGTCCTACTGAGTTTAATTAAGTTTGCTTGTATGACTATGGGTGTGCAGTTACTCACAGGAGTATAGGCCATCCATTCAGTGGCTACATCTCTGGAGAAACTGACATTCCTTACCTCAGCTACCAGTAACTGCCAGTAATCCCTCAGGGAGTGGTGGAGTCTCATGGCAAACTCCTCCATGATGAAAGTTTGATGGACCCAGTCTTCAAGTCTGACTTTTAATATAATGATTTTCCCTCTTGCTGAATATTATCCCACATGGCTTTTTGATATCTGCATAGTAACTCATCAAAAACTACTCTGCAAGCTGTCTTCCTCTCTGGGGTATTTATAGCTAACACTAATATAAGCATCTCCTGCAAGTACATATAGTTCACCAACCAAATATTTACTTTTGCTGCTTCTCAGAAAATATGTTCATCTGGTGTGTGATTTCTGTTTTCATTCGAAAGAGAAAGCAGAGGCTTCCGACTGCTCAAAGGTGCTGTGAGCAAGAAACTGGTAAGTGTTTAGGTTGAAATAGGGCAATACACAGGGAACGAATGAAAAGAGGAATCAGGAGCCAGAGGCTGGGGTGAAGTGCCGTGGAACACTGATTCTAGAGACTACGTAGCCTTGTGTTCTTAGACTCTCAGCAGCTCTGGTCACCCACACAGGACCAGGCCTGTCAGCTTCCTGTCACAGAGCTTGAGGGACTCACCTAGACCCCACTCCTCTCTGTGGGTGTACAGGCAGGTGACTGTTTGTGGGGAGGAGCTCATGAAGCCATAAGACATTTTCTTAAGCGGTACAGCCACTGGTAAGTCATCCATGTTCCTGTAAATAATCCCTCATTCATACCCCTGTAAGCAACCCTAATTAAACTCATTGGGATGGACACGCACACACACACACACACACACACACACACACACACACACATATGCACATGGTATAAAGACCAGTTGGCAAGAGGACAGGGTCAGCAAGGGTGGGGAGGGGACAAGAAAGGGGGTGAATGTGATCAAAGTACAGCATGTGTGTCTGAAAATGCCATAGAGAGCCCCATTGTCCTGCATAGCTAATATATACCAATAGAAAATAATGCTAAGGTAATTGATGCAGTATCTGGGCAGATCTCCATTGCACTCCCACAACTCCCAGGGTTGGTATTTAGCCTCTTCTACTTATGCTATTCTGTAACTGGATACTCCTCAAAGGAGAAGATGTGTAGACTCATTCATGTAACCCCCAGGCCCTTGTTCAGTTATAGCTCTCCACCAATATTTTTGGGGTTCACCCACAAGTTCCTCAAGTCTGTGACCCAGCCACCTGCCTGCCAACTTTCCTCCGTGATGGATGTGACATTCTGTCACAGATGAGGAACTGAAGTTGGGGACATGGCCTGAGGAGCTGTGTAGTTCCTGTGGGGCATCTACCACCGGGTGGATAAGAGAGGTGACTTTAGGGAAATGTAGCAGGGAAATTAGCTTAGTTTCTGAGGCATTTACAGAAGCATCGAGGAGCCCAAGTTCATACTAGAGCCTCTCCAGCATGTTTTGCACTGAGAAAATTCTCACTAACAGAAGCACTGCTATTGGAAGGCAAATGAGGGGAAGCTGTCTTTAAACGACACAGCACTTCATAAACATGGAAAAAGTAGTTTTAAATACCTGCATGACTTTTCCCCTTCCCCTGAGGGTTTCTATTTCCTGGCAATGATCTCCATTGCTTCCACTGTTTGCGGCATTAAATCCCATTTTGTCTTTCAGATGTATGAATCATTTTTTAAAAATTCTCTTTTGTGAGTATTCTGACCAGTTTAAATAAAGCCTCCTGCCCATGCATGGGCCTCCTACTTTATCCTAGACCTGTCCGTGTATTGGCTTCCTACTCTGTTAGATCTTCCCTTGTGTAGGTTTCCTATTTTATGCTAGATTCCACCCCACCCCCATGGACCTCCTACTATGTGCTAGGCTTGTGTTTGTGGCGGGAGAGCAATGTAACTGAAACAGTTCTCCTGCTTCTCTTGTGAAATTTGCTACACGTTCTTAGAATACCCCCTTCACCTCTGTAAGGTGACCAGGAGAGTTTACCTGCCTTCTGTATTCTAATGTTTTAAAGTCAGAAGAGTGAGAGTCATTTGCTAAGAAGAAAAAAGCCTCTTGTCAGTAATATAAATGAAGGAGATTAGGAAACCAAGGCAGCTTTCCACACATTTTTGTGGTGAACATAGCTCAGGGGAATAAGGAGTGAGTTATGATTCTTCCAATCGTAGATACCCAGCTCTTCCTTCTCCACAGGGAACAGAGGGCAGAAGGCTCAAATGATCCAAACCCCAATTCCTGGGCCCCAGCTTCTCCATTCTCCTTTATCTTGAACCACCATTTCTCCACCTCCAGACAAGGAACAATCACCAAGTGTAAGGAACAGTGATGGGCAAAGTCTAGGTCTCAATTTCAACCCAACGGTGTCTCAGTCTCAGGTTCACGGTTCTAAGTCATTTTGCCTTTGCACATTCCCAAATGTGGAAAGCTACACACATGCACTGGAATGACAGTCCTAACAATAATGTGACTGTGATAGTGAGTCATGGGGACAGGTGACTG
This sequence comes from Mesocricetus auratus, assembly GCF_017639785.1. Classification (NCBI taxonomy): domain Eukaryota; kingdom Metazoa; phylum Chordata; class Mammalia; order Rodentia; family Cricetidae; genus Mesocricetus; species Mesocricetus auratus. The sequence continues at coordinate 28,339,239 of NW_024429195.1, read as the reverse complement.
TGGCCAGGCAGCACAGAGTCAAGCCCACCACTACATTCCCCAGTGATCTCAGACCATCTTTTCATTCTTGAGCTTCAGCTGGAAAAAAGGAAACAGAATTGGCACCTACCTCCCAGAGCCATGAGGTTGGACATGCACCCTGTAGAAGAGTGAGGTTAACTCATCACAGTGACCATGGCATCACAGAAGCCATGATAATGACGGCAAACATGACAGCTATAAAAATCTATGTCCAGTCACAGCCCTGGATCCTGCCTGCTTATAGTTTAATAATTTCTGGTAAGTTCTATTCGGGTTTTGAGGACCAAAAATCCCTTTAGTAATGAATGTCAACATTTGTAGAGCACTCCCCAGGTGTTCCAAGGACAATAAAAGGCAAGGCTCACTAACACCAGGATGAAGCTGATTGTAGGGATGGTAGGTTGCTTATCCCAGAGCACAGGACTAACAGGAAGACTGGCTGCAGGCCCACACATTGCCTCTCAGCTGACAAGTTCAACCCAACTCCATCTCTGCAAAATGCTCCTGGCTCTGGCTTCCTTCTGATCAGCCAACAGCTACCGGATATCGTATGAGTTTCCAAATAGCAGCTGCGCTAAGGGAGTTGCAAAATGATCTTCTAAAAATCACTCCCCAGAGCCAGCAGAGGTTTCACCATTGAAGACCAAGACATCTTGAGAATCCCAAGAGCTCCCCCCAAACCCCCACCCCTGCTCCTGTGTTGGACTAGGAGGGGGTGCTCCTGTTTGCATTAGCCAAGGATGGATTGGGAACGATTATCTTACCTTGTTATCTGAGCTGCTAATGGTTGAACTGCTCTTCAGATAAAGGTCTCCCCGGATCTCCACAGCACTAATTAATCAGTTGTTAAAACAGTAGTTGATAAAGACAAGCTTACTTAAAGTCCGAATGGCCTGCAATCCGAGATAACCAGCTGAGTCCCTTTGGGCAGTGAGATATGGAAGGGGAGACTGATGGGTCATCAGAGCTAGCAAGGCGCTCAGGTGAGTGATGTGGTTCCAAAGATAGTGAAAGTGGCATCCAAGGTGGAGAAATAAACATATAATTATGTCTTTTAACCTGTATTGGAAAAATGAAAACCAAACAGAGCTAAACACACACACAATGGGTTTCATGACGGCACTCACACGCACACACACACAATGGGTTTCATGACGGCACTCACACGCGCGCACACACAATGGGTTATATGACGGCACTCACACGCACACACACACAGTGGGTTTCATGACGGCACTCACACGCGCGCGCACACACACACACACACACACAATGGGTTACATGATGGCACTCACGCGCGCGCGCGCGCGCACACACACACACACACACACAGTGGGTTTCATGACGGCACTCACACGCACACCACCACAGCACTTTGCTCTCGTTTCCCCTCCCCCCTTCTGTAACACCTTCCCGTTCTCACCTTCTCCTTCCCATAAATGGCCTCTCTGCTTCCATGTTAGATTTTGATTCCGCATCTGAGAGAACATATGGAACATTTAGACTTTTGTCTCCCCCATGTTCTCTCTCCCTTTCCTTTTAGGCCCCTCCCTCTCCTTCACCTCGTTCCTCTTCTACTTTCCCTTTCTCTGCGTATGTATTAAATTTCATTTCCTCCTGTTACGAAAAAATGTGATGTCATAATTAGGGTTTCTCTTGCTGTGAAGAGACTATGACCATGGCGACTCTTATAAAAATTATTTCAGAGGTTTAGTCTATTATCATCATGACAGAAAGCATGGTGGCATGCAGGCAGACATGGTACTGGAGATGGTAGCTCAGAGTTCTGAATCTGGAAGTTCTACACCTGGGTCCCCAAGCTTCAGGAAGAGAGTGTGAGCTACTGGGTCTGGCTTGAGCTTCTGAAACTCCAAATCCCATACACAGTTCCTCCAACAAGGCCATACCCTAATAATGCCACTCCTTTAAGTCTATGGCGGCCATATTTATTCAAACCACCACATTCTACTCCCTGGCCCCCATGGGCTTGTAGTCATACCATAATGCATTTAGTACAACTTAAAAAGTCCCGCATAGTCCATCACAGTCTCAACCCTGTTTAAAAGTCTCCTTTGGGACTCTTGCAATCTCTTAACCGAAATCCCTTGTAAAATCAAATTTAAGAAGCAGATAATATCTTCCAACATATAAATGCACAGGATATACATTCCCAATCCAAAGGGGAGAAAGAGGTGCCTAGTGATGAAGTATTTAGTCCAGTAGGACTAAAACAAGACCAAAAAGCAGTTGGGCAAACTCCAAGCAGCATATCCATGTCTAATGTCAAAATGCTCTTCAGATCTCCAACTCCTTTCATTTTTGTTGACTGCAACACATTCCTTTCTCTTGGGCTGGTTCCACTCCCTGTTAGTAGCTCTCCTTGGCAGGTATCCCACCACTCTCCACAGCAGTCAAGGCTTCAACTTCACAACATCACAAAATGACCTCTCTGGGTCTCCATGCAGAGACACCACTGACACATACCTGGCCTCGGAGGCATTCTTTCGCCATGGAGAAAGATTCCATAACCCCTTCTATCCTTGACACTAAAGCCAGAACCATGTGGTGAAACCTGCCAAGTTCTGCTATTTCCTGGTCTAGAATATAGCCCCATTATTCAATTACATTTTCACTAACTTTCAGTTTTCAATGGTTTCCTTCATTGCCTAAGCTTGCCTGCTTGGAACTCTGTAGACCAGGCTGGCCTTGAACTTAGAGGTTTGCCAGCCTTGGCCTTCTGAGTGCTAGGATTAAGGGTGTGCCTGTCTGAAACCTCAAAACCCACCTCCCATGACATACTTCCTCCAGCAAGGCCACACCTCCAATAATGTCACTTACTTTCTATGTGTCTATGGGGACTGTTTTTCATTCAAATAGCTACACATACAATATTTGACTTTTCTGAGTCTGACCTGTTTCATTTATCTCTAGTTTCATCCATTTCCTGCAAATGACATGATGTCATTCTTCTTAATGGTTAGATAAACGCCACTGTGTATCCCCCACCATTTCTTTATCTGCTTGCCTGTGGGCAAACTACATCTTGGCTATTATGAATAGTGTAGCAATATGTATGAATGTGCAAGCCTCTATGTGTTTAGTTAGTACCCTTTGGGTCTATGCCCAGGAGGGTATAAGAGAAATCACCTGAAAAAAACGGATGCAGGATAGGTGAATGAAAATAGGCTTCCTTGAAATTTTTCTAGATAATACTGAGACACACAAGCATGAAGTTGGCTTATTAGTAGAAGGTTTCCTAGAAAGGAACTCTTTCTGGCATGGTGGGAGGCCCATCTCCCTCAGATTGATATCTGGAGAGAGGCAGATGGGTAGGATATGAAGTATCTGTCTATTTATCCAGCTAACAGAGGAAAACTTCAGTTCTGGGGTGTGATGATTTTTTCTTTTCCTCATTGGACTCAAACCTGAATTCTTAAGCTAATAAATAATAATTTGCAAAATAAACTTGGACTTTGTAAATGGTTAGTGCTGTGGAATAACCCTTTTGTACACTGCGAAGATGTATTTCTCTCATTATTAATAGAGAGCTGACTGTCCAATAGCTAGGTGGGAGAGCCAGACAGAGAGAACACTGGAAAGAAGAAGGGCAGAGTTGCCTGCAGACACAGAGGAAGCAGGAGATGAACATGCCAAGATAAAAAAGGTTACACCATGTGGTAGAGTATAGTTAACAAATATGGGTTAATTCAAGTTGAAAGAGTTAGCTAGTAATAAGCTTAAGCTATCAGTTGAGCATATAATTAATAATAAATCTCTGTGTGGTTATTTGGGGAGCTGGCTGGCAGGACAGAAAAGCTACCTACAGGTTAGCATAGCTTCCCACTGTTTCATCATGAGTTTACGTGCTTCCATTCCCTTAGCACAGAGAGAAAGAAAGATCCATGGATTCGCAGTCTGGCAACTAACTATGGGATGGTAACTGCTATACAACCCAATAACCCATGCAAATGAGAAAATAACCTCTCTCTGCATATCTCCACTGTAAATGTAAGTCAGACACTAATGACCACCCTTCCCTGTTGCTCCTGTCACACACCTGTACAGGTGGCCAACCACAGCCTCACATGAGCTGGTCATCCTACCTGATTTCAGCTCTTACTTCCTTCATGATTGCGTGAGCCATTGGCCACTTTTCCTAGACTGCTCAAACTTCTCAGACACTTGAGTGAAACATCTTCTTCATAGATTCAGTGTGCAGGTCCCACTTCTTCAGTAATTAAATAACAACTAAATACTGTTTGCCCCATGAATCCACAGACACATCACACTGGCCTCAGTTCCTCTCTTGGTTGCTTTGCTTTCTGTTCCTGAGTTTTCACTCCTAGTGTTCAGCAAGAGGGAAGTGAGCCAGGACCTTCCTGGGCTGTCCTGAGCCAGACTGACACCTCCTTGCTCTCCAACATGGCTCAAATAAAGGCCTAGGCCCTTGGCCTTCACCCTCAGAGGGGGTGAGATTCTCTGCTTGTTTTGGAGTTGGATAGAAGTGCCCTTGCATATGCTCACATCCAACAAAATATCCTATTTTTTATGTTTACTTCTTAATGTTGAATTCACAAAGCAAAGAAAGCCAAAATGCATATTTTATGTCAGGGTACAGAGGGAGAATCTTATGGAGAACAAAAGTCTTTTGTTACCCTTAAGCCTAAATATTAGCATAATGCCACTGAGGCTGAGATAAGGAATGGAAAGGTAAGATGGGGAGAGATAAGATAAGGGGAGGCAACATCAATAAGTAACAGTGGTGGGGACAAAAGGTGAACCACTGGAAAGGTAGGAATCTGAAGAGAAGCTGTAAAGTTAACCCTGACTTTTCAACTGGCCCGCATTATTCTGGTCTCTACCACAGAAATGCAATAACTGCTCAACCTCTAGACAGACGTGTTCTGCAAATGCCGCCCGAGGATGCCTGACTGCAAGTGCTCATTTTGCCTATGTTACCTGCTCTCACTGGCAACACAAGCACCCACTCCTATTCTGAAGGGTTGGTGAAATCCTGCAAATGCTATGGCCAATTAGGAGCTGTCTTATCTTCTTTGGGCCTAAAATATCAGTAACGCAGTCAGTCATGCTTCCAGTCAAGAGACGCACGCGCCCAGGATTCTGTTAGTGTCTTCTTCCCCTGTCCCTGTGAAGGAATGTAGGATGGAATGCTTTTCTGAAAGGCACAAGTATTAAAGCAGTTCTTTTTGTTTTTTGTGACATTGTTGATTTGGGACACAGCAGTTCAGAACTGGAGATCTTGTGCTGGGCTCCATTGGGCTCTCACTCCTTGCAACACAGCCCAGAAGCTGTCAAGGAAGAGGGTGTTCATGTCTTCCATAGGCTGCTATAACAAAACACCCCAAGCCAATCATTTGATAAACAATGGGAATGAACTTCTCATAGCTCTGTGATCTAAGGTCAACGTCTCAGAAGATCTAGTGTCCCAAGAGGAACCTTGTCATGTCCTCACAAGCTTGAAAGAGAGGTTTTATGTAGCTCAGGCTGGCTTCAGACTTGCTATGTAGCTAAGAATGGCCTTGAATTTCTGGTACTTCTGCCTCTACTCCCTGGGCACTGGGATAACATGCCTGCCGGCTCTACGGTGCCCAGCTTATGTGGCAGGTGCTCTACCAACTGACCTTACAAGTTCAGTTCCTGTTTAAGCCACTTTCACGAGGTACCCATCTCCTGAAGGCCCCACCTCTTTCCTCCGTGTAGACAGTGCAGGGGACACAGCCTTAGGCTTCCCACCCCACAAGGCTCCTGACCTTCCTTACCTAAGACCAATGTCTTCAAAATGCATCTTCTCAGTTTTGGCTTTCTCTAGGGATTAGAGGATGCTTATCTACCCATCTAGTCTGCTACTCTCTTAGTCCTGAAGACTTCTTCCATCTTTAGATGATAACAACTCTACAGAGTTAGGTCTGGATAAGCCATTGCTCCCTTTCCCTTCTCTTTCACGTCTGTGGACTAAAGAGAAGGCTTCGTTATCTCAGCTGGTCTGTAGCTATTGCAGTTCTTCTTATAAAACTTCCTATGAACTGGGTGCCAATATTCACTTCGGCAGCGCTGGCTCAGCTTCCTCCCAGAAGCCTTATTACTCACTGGGGAATGTGCACAGCAAATGTGTGCATTGCTACCCTTATTTCAGATGACAACTCAGAAAATGGAGAAGCGAGGCAGCCTTGTCCAAGTTCATGCAACTTGAAATGGTAGGGCGAAGGTGTACTGGCAGAACTGACTCCATGGGGCATGTGTTGCTGCCTGAATACGTCAGATCAGATTGCCTAGCATGGTCCTGTGCTAGGGTTATAACTTCTGCTTTTCGGAATTAAGTTGTAGAGAAGAAGGACAATTCTTGGCTTGGCAAGCCCAGACTGTATGCACAGCCCAGCTGCTTCTAATTGCCCTGGTGCCCCCATGGGGTTCTGGGGACCCAGAAGGCTCCTGACAACTATGGATATTAGTTAAAGCAGGATGGTTAAAAACACTCACACATCTATTCTGTTGAACTTTACAGGACTCAAAATACACTTCTTTTTGCCTGGAAAGGATTTTTGTGATTAGCTTTCATCTTCATTTCAAGAGAAGACCATCCCAAGGCAAACTGCATGAGTATCCAACTATAGTCTGTTCTGATGATTTTGACAGTGTTCATATCTCTGAATGATACGCTATGTGAGTGCTTTGTGTTTACCAAGTAAAATTTTAGGAAATGTTTTCTAACTTCATTCATGATTTTTTTCCTCCAAAGGAGGAGTAACTGGTGGATTTCCTTGTTTGCTTTTGAGTGAAATGAGTTGTTGTACAGACAAATATATGTATAATGTATGGAGGATAAGTACTGTTATCAAGAATAGGCATTTTTACTTAAAAATATACTATCTTTATTAATTCTTTGAGAATTTTATGCAACATGTTTTGATCATATCCATGCCCACTCCTCTCCCCACCACTGTTATAGAATTTCAAATGCTACACCCAAGGTGACAACATTGCTTTAACTTACTTTCTGTAGTCAGCACTGCTAGCAAAATTCTCTGTCTTGGAAAACTCACTGAGCAAACATTTCTATTTTATTTTAAGAGCTTCCTGTGTCCATTTTCTATGGAGTAATTGTCTTTCTCTTGTCAATTGCACACAGTATGCTGCTGACTAGCTGTCTGTGTCTCCTCTGAAACTCACCATTGATGTCCATTCCCAGGTGAAGCTATGTGGAGGGTTTGGTCTTGTTCTTGGGGGTTTGTGAGGAGACTCTTGCCTGTGAAGAAGGGATTCTGAGCAGCTGCCTATGCTCTCCTGCCCTGTAAGGTATGGACAACTGCCACCTGGGGAACAGGAAGGGAACCCTTGTTGCCTTGTGAGGCAAGACTGTGGACCAGACAATGGGTCCTTGCTGGACCAAGAACCTTTTATGTGTTCACTTTGGACTTCTGGACTCCAAGGCAGTGACAGCTAAATTTGTTATTTACAAGACACCTGGCTTATAGTGTTGTTCCAGCAGCACAACTAAGACAACATCTGTGCATCTTTATTAACCTGGCCATCTTTTTGGCACATGTATTTGGTGAACAGTCTTAATATGCTGTTCCATGTTGACTTTTATTTTTGCCTGTATAAGAATCGATTTTACACATCAGCATTTTCAGCCTTTCTATAATTCTCAGACGTCAGATGTTATATGTGTACTTCCTTCGTGGACTTGCGCAGTGAATTACAGGGCTGGAGAGATGGTTCAGCAGTTAAACCACTCGTTGCTCTTCCAGAGGACCGGGTTCAGTCTCCAGCACCCACACAACGACTCCATGTCTTCTGTAACTCCAGTTCTAGGGGACCTGATGGGCACTGAGCACAAGTGGTGAACAGACATGCATGCAAGCAAACCACTCACTGACACAAAGTAATAAAATGACAAAACATTAAACAAATTAGAAAAAACAGTGTATTAGATACTTAATTCCCAAATTGTATGACACTGGGTTATAGGTAGTAAATTTGTCACCTCCCCCTAAGGTTGGAGTCATGAAAGATTGGCATCAGAGTGAAACTAAGCCGATCCACTGAGGAGAGCAGGAGCACTGGGACTGGGAGAAGGAAGCATGGAACAAGGGGTTCGATCCTGACATTTGGAAGTTGCGCAAAATGAGAATGTGAAAAGTCAGGAGATACCCCCTTCCTCCTCCCTCTGAAGGACTTGTCCTCTCCATGAAGCCCAGAATGACCTTGAACTTATCTTCGACTACATTCACCTCCTGCGTTGTAGGGTTACAGGTGTGTACCACTGTGAGGGCCAGTCTTAATCCTGGTAACATATGGAATCAACTAGAATCCAAGCCCTTCACATATCTACTCTTCTACTGGGGTTTATTCAATCCAAGCTTACGATTTTTCCGTTTTCAGGGATCCAGTGTTTATGCAATTAACTCTTTCAACCTTGTGTCATATTCAAGACCCTACTTGACTCTGCACATGCAACTGTGCCTATTTCACACCAAGTGATACCACACTGTGGGACTTGCCTCAGAGCTAGTTCCAGTTTCTTTGTTTTGTCTTGTATTTCTATTGTGTCCCTGATCACTAGCAATGTGATTAATATACTACTTACTGGGGCCTTTGTTCCCTTTGTTTTCTGATAATGCTAATTAATCCAATGTTGGGGAAAATACCTTGATTCCAGCTCATACATGTCAGATTGCAGGTGCTTCCCTCCTCCCACTTTGGTTTTAAATGAAAAAGGAAGAAACAGTAGAAGAGTTAGGGATGTGTCTGCAGAAGGCTCCTACAGCCCTTGTTCTTCAGGGAATATCCAAAGTTAGCAAGGCTTGACATGGCTTTCAGGGAAGAAAGTTTCAGTTCACCAAAAAATGTTGATTTTCTTCTTGCAGTTTGCTTAATGACTGTGTAGGTGCAGGGAATATTGGTTAGGTTTGAGTGCTACAGATTATCGATTTCAGAAGAAGATGGTAAAACAATACGAGCACCAATCCAGGGGAAGGCAGGACTGTCTCTTCCCCTTCCCATGGGAATGTCTCATTATGCCTCAGATGCAGGCAGGTACCCTTTAGAGTTCAAGTTGAGAGACTGAGTTTTAAGCCTGCAGGTGACACTAGTGGTCTGTGTGTATGTTCACAGCATTCATCCTCTTTGACAAATAATGCTCTAACAGATAACAGTTTACAAATTATTTCTACTCTTAAAATCAAAATGTTTTAGAGGCAACTTTGTATCTGTCTGTCTGTCTGTCTGTCTATCTATCTATCATCTCTTTCTTCCTCTATCTAACTATTTTTACAGAATTAAAAACTTACCAGGATTTCAGAACTATTCCACAAATAACTACAGTATAAGTAGGCATAGTGGTTTATACCTATAATCCCAGTACTTGAGAGACTGAGGCAGGAGGATTGCATTGTGTTTGAGGTTAACCTAGCTTACAAAGTGAGACCCTACCTCAAAACACAATCAAACCAAACAACAACAAAAGTCCCTACATTTTCACTCTTTGAGTTTTTTTATTCAATGTCTAGAATTGCCCGCTTTGCATGTAATTTTAAAAAATGCTAACAATAAAGTAGGGTGTTTGTCCCAATATGGAAGACAAAGTGACTGCAGTGTGACCTCGATTGCTCATTTGGTGCCACTTGTGCACCCCGTTTTGATCACGTGCTTCTGACAGAATCTCAGAATGATGACCAGAATATTGAGAGCTGCATTGGATCAGCCAGAACCTTCCTCCAGCATCTCTGTGTGACTGTTCCTTTCCTTTCTTTCTCCTAAATAAAGTGGCTGAGGGGATCTGTACACTTACCACCTCCTCAGTCACTGTAGACAGATTAGAAATGTACGCTGCAAATAGTTCAATACTTTGTTAAAGGCTGTGCTCTTAATTTAAAAAATTAACTCTGAAACTGAATTCATTTCAATAAAAGGTGAGACACTTTGTCGAGTCCTCTCACCCTCTGTCAACTTGGATTGAAGTGTGAAATATAAAATACAAAGCATAAAATAACATTCCAACTGATTGAATCGTTTTGCTTTTGAATGAATTCATTGGAAACACCAAGTCTCTCTAGGAAAAGATCTGTGTGTTTGGTTCTCCCCACTCTTAGTCCCATCTTCATTTTATAGATTAAACCACGAGATGTTGTCATAAGACAAAAGGCAGGGAATCAGGTAAGGTTGGGAATAGTTTCCTCTTATAAAAAGTAGAGTGGTGGAATTTAACTTTCCGTTAAGATGAAGTTTATGTTTGGAGATGGCTCTAAAGGAGTGCCAGTCACATTAATCTAGACTTTCACTTACCAAGTACCAATTCCCCTTCATTTCCCAAGCTTCCTTAAGTCAGATGTTGGTGAGTTACATCCCTGAGTCTGTGTCACTCAAAAGTCACCAAGCAAGTCTAGATGCTCGTAATATGGAATTAAATAATGGGAGGTCCCAGTTTTTAAAAGTTGAGTGGAGATGCATGGCATCCACAGCAGTGACTTTCTTATCACACAGTACAGAACTATTAAAAATATCTACCCTCCCCAGTGACAGAGATGGAGGAGTGATGAGCAAAGGGGTCAAGACTGTGCTGGTGAAACCCACAAAGACAGCTGACTGGACAAGGGCTCTCCCTTGCAACATTAGCAATCTTATAAGAAACAAGAAGGGTCTTTCATTAAGTAATGGCATCTTAAGACATAGAAACACAGCATCCACTGATGTTTCATGTGATACTTAACTAGGAACAAAATACAGGAAGTCTTTATAAACTTTCAGTAATTTAAAAAAAAAAACCATGTTTTTCCTCTGCCAGCTAATGCCTTCTCAGGATATCTTTCCCTCTCTTTTATGAAGTTTTACCATGCAACCTGAACAAAGTTCAGAGGTAAAGCAGACGGTATTCATTCAAAAGGAAAATGCATTTTGTGTTTTCAAGGATTCTGTCCACTCATATTGTTCATTAGAGTTGGAATGAAGTTGTGACTCTATTGATTGCATTACCTTGGTTTTTTTCTTCCTCAAGGATTTTTGAGCATATGAAAGTATGAAAATATTCACCTGATAATCTCTGTCCACAGAAATGTATGCTTAGAAAGTTTTTGTAATAAAAAAGACTTTTAGAGCAAAAATAAAAATAAAAAAGAGCACAAAACCACATACTCAACATATTTACAACTATGCGAAAGAAAAGTATCAGAAGACCATATAGCAGCATATAGCTATAATTGTGGTGGGTGGCAGTTATGAACACTAATTTTCTCATTTTTCTGTATTCACCAGATTTTATATATAATGAACAGATGTTATTTCATGATATTGGGAAGCTCTAGTCAAGAGGAACAGCATGAGTCACGGTTTCAAGTCATGTTTAAAGTGTTCCTCCTTTTCCCCGGTTCATTTATGTTTGTGCCGGTAAAGCAGCTCCAGTGCCTTAGCAGGTGTCTGGAAGCCGGGTGGAGATGAGGTGGCTGGTGTGTGACAAAGAGGATGGTCAGGGAATGTGACAGCAACGGGAGGGAACTTCAGCATTGGGATGAGACACACTGATTCCAGTGTAGGCCCTGAACACTCCTATCATGGATTTTTGTTTTCTTTTGTTTTCTTTGTTTAGGCAGGGTCTCATGGTACCCAGGTTGGTCTCAGACTTGCTAAGTTACCAGGGATGAACTTGAACTTCTGATCCTTCTGCTTCCACCGCCCAAGTGCTGGAGTCCCAGGCATGCGTCAGCACAAACAGTCTCTGCAGCGATGCCGACTGAATCCAGGGTTTTGTGGATGCCAGGCCAGTATCCTGCCAACCATGCACATCCCAGCAACTGCACTATACCACGCTCATAATCATTTTTCGTAACTGGCTCACAAACCTTTCTCCCATGTCCCATCAACCGAGAATGGGCTCCCTTTTCAAGCAGCAGTGAGCACTGATAACTAAACTCCTGCATTTGTGCTTTTCCTCTTCTTACGGTAATTACGAGAGAACATGTGCTTCGGGAACAACAGCTACTGACCGTGACTCTCGGGAGCTTTGCTTTGGTTCCTTATTATTAATTATTATTATTACAAACAAACATAAATCTTATTTTATAAGGTAGCCTAGAGAAGAGGCTTCTTCAATGAGGTATTCTCAGCCCCGTGACTTAAATAGAAAAAATGGCAGGTGCATCAGGATAGGCACCGATACCGACTGGTTTCAAGATCAGGTCTGAAAATGTGTATGGGGTCCTGAGACAGCATTTGTTACTGTGGTGACTGAGTACCTCGCACAGAGAGTTCAACTGAGTGAGCTGACAAGGGCGTCCAAAGTGATGTTCAGCTTTACTGTGTGAGTTCTGTGGTTTAGCCTTGACTGGCCTTTAACTGGGAATTTTCCCTACCGCAGCTTGCTGAGTAGTGACACATGTGGTGTACACTGCCATGCCTGGTTGTACTGAGTAGTGACACATGTGGTGTACACTGCCATGCCTGGTTGTACTGAGTAGTGACACATGTGGTGTACACTGCCATGCCTGGTTGTACTGAGTAGTGACACATGTGGTGTACACTGCCATGCCTGGTTGTACTGAGTAGTGACACATGTGGTGTACACTGCCATGCCTGGTTGTACTGAGTAGTGACACATCTGGTGTACACTGCCATGCCTGGTTGTACTGAGTAGTGAGTCTTATGTCAACTTGACACACAAACTTCTTTGAAAAGAGGAAACCTTAACTAAGAAAATGTCTCCATAAGATACAGCTGTAACACATTTTCTTAAGTAGTTATGGGAGGACAGGGACCAGCCTGTTGTGAGTGGTTGTCTCTGGGCTGGTGGTCCTGGGTGTTATAAGAAAGCAGGCTAAACAAGCCAATAAGCAGCACCCTCTATGGCCCTTGCATCAGCTCCTGCCTCCAGGTCCCTGCCCTGTTTGAATGCCTGTCCTGACTTCCTTCAGTGATGAACAGCAATGCTGAAGTGTAAGCCAAATAAACCCTTTCCTCCCCAATTTGTCTTTTGGTCATTTTGTTTCATTATAGAAATAGAAACCCTAACTGACCCTGGTTGAGGTCAATTCTTAAAATTAACTCAGCTCATAGCAAGTTTTTATACAGAATTCCAAGTTGTGGAGTATTTGTCACCCCTCAGAGTATGAGAAGAGCTTTTTATGGGTGCAGAGGAGAGCAGGAGAGGTCAGCAGCAACTGGTCAAACTCCATGTTAGTCAGTTTCTTATTGGCTCACAACAACTTACCTGCAAAACAATGGACTGCTTATTTTTAGTGTTCTCCATGATGGATAACATTAAATATGAATCTAACACTGTTTATGTAAACCAAGAAGCATCTCATTCGCAGAAAATTGAATGCTGATGATAAAATTTTATGTGTAAATATGGACAACTTTTTTCTTAGAATGAATTAAAAATAGTATTTATTGACCCTATATCTTCCCTGGTGGAATAAAAATGCTGTTATAAAACTAAGTAATACTACTTATTGTGTCATCTCATTAATTGGTTGGTTTCAGCTCAGGATTAGAGAACTGAGAACAGCCCGCAGTTGGTTCCACACCTCTCCCCAGCCTGAGGTAAGGCCCTCCATTTCCGTGTCCTGTGGCTCTGAGGGGAACACAGCTGAGGCGTTCAAAGTCCACATTTGCACCAAGTTCCTGCAACAATAACTCAATTGAATCTTGCCTTTGGCAGTCATTCAGATTTGTAACCTGCTAAAGCAGTCAGCAGCCCTGTTTTTCGCCCCCTCCCGATTCCCCCAACATATGTATGCTCAAAAGGAATTAATAAGCAAACAGACAAAAAGCCCAGCCTGCATAGGAAATAACGTTTACCCTGACTCTTATTCAGGAGGGATTGGGTTATGAACAGTATCAAGGGGACACAGAGCAGTAAAGGCTTCTTCTGGCTCCCTGTCCCTGCCCTCTCCTCTGTGGAATGTTAGAGAACTCTTTGGTCCTATATACTCATTCAAATTCCACAGGCATTCTACCAGAAGAGGCGCTCTGTTTATTTGGAGCTGTGGGAAACCCTGCTTAATTTGATCGGTAAAATTATTGAAAGTGGGATTTAAGACAAAGGGCCTAGAATAGAGCATAGCCGTGGTTGAGAGATTTGTAAGGTTGTGGGGAGTGTGTATACACACCTCCATTTCCCATGTTCTTATGCCCTGCATGGGAAGGCCCAAATGTAGACAGAGCCAGCCGCCACTCTCCCAGCTCTGGTTCCCAGCCTGGTGACACCATTCAGTCAGTGACACATGTCACTCATGTTTATCCTTTTCACAGCAGCCCTCAAAAGACACATAACTTTGTTTTTGGAGATGGATGGTTAATCTGACAGAAGGAGATTCAAGCTCTGGCAAAGATTTGTGGTTAGGTAGAAGGAAAAGCTGCCAAAATGGTATTAGGGGAAGAAAAAGGTGTGGCCTCCCCAAGTCAGTTGTTGCACACTTACTCCAGTTTCAACAAGCCAGGGAAAACCAAGTAGTTTCCACCGTATTCCGCCTTAGTGTTTCCCGCCTCATCGGCTGTTATATTGTTAACGAAAGAGCTTGTCATTGCTTCTGCACAAGACCCTTACAACTTAATATGAAGTGAACTTTGAAAAACACTGTACTTCAAAATGACCCCAGGTAGATATTCTCCCAACCCTGCAGCTACAGTTCTGTGTCCCCACTGTCTCACCTCAAGGCTCCTGTACAGATATCAACTTCTGCACCCTTGGGATCAGGGAACACCCCAAATTTAGGTTTCTCAAGTCTGTGAGGCTGGTCTAGATGCAGCACTGCTGAGTCAAAAGCTAAAGTGAATCTCAGAACACCATGTAGCATCCTGGTGTCTGAGTCCAGGGGCCAACCAAAGAGACACTTCACGTGACCCATGACAGGACTTGGTGACACTCTTGTATCTTCTTCTAAAGGAGGTCCAGGGTGGTTGCAATATCACACAAGTTATTGTAGGGATAGAACCTAGGTTCAACCAAGCTAGCCTGTAAGTTTCTAGCATCCTCTTGACTGTCTTGTGAGTACCTGAAAAATCACGCTGGTGCAAGGAACATGAAGTACAGCTTTCTTCTCCTCGTCTCTTCATTCACTGATGTGTTGAGGGCATAGCCTGCAGCACTATCACTCCTGACGTTACCCAGAAACACCAAAGAGAACTTTCCATATATGTCTTCTTACAGAGCTTAGTCTGACCACAGAGCAGGTGTGAGGAAGGATTTCCAATGCCACCTACCAGCAAAGACAAAGGGTGACCATGCTACAACTTGATCCACCAAGGAGAACTGACTTCTGTTTGCTAAAAACAGTACTTACACACACACACACACACACACACACACACACACACACACACCTATTATTAAGGCTATTTTTAAGACACAGAATTAGCAACACTGAGTGGTTCAACTTCAGTGTGCTAAGAGCTCTGTCCAGTGCCCACCACTGAGAGAGTCCTTCAAATTGCTTGTTTGCCCAATGCTGCAATGACTCCTCCTTGTAGATAAGACCCTGAGGCTGAGGGACAGCATCCTTTGCTTAGCATGGAAAATAAGACCATGGTACCAAGGGACAATGTCATTTATCTGAGACTTTCTGCCTTGGGCTTGAGTCTGTGGAGCTGAGGTACAATGTCATATAGTGAGGCCCTCACCTGGTGACTGAGCCAGCTTAGATTTCTTTTGGGGTTTGTTTCTACCACAACAGTAGCAATAGAAGGAAATGAGGGTGTCCCTGCTGCTCACTTCTCCCTCCTCTCCATCCTCCCCTTCTTAGTCTTTCCTTTGGTTGCAGGACAAACAGGAGTTAAAGGACATGGCCTAGATCCCAAGCTCTTCTCTTTATATTTCTACCTAGACACCAAGTCATCCCATAGTTCCCTCCCTCTGACTCTACCTCTCTTCCATGTTTATCCTTTTAACCTTGTGGTCTTGTTTCTGGGCTTATCTGAGCAATCTTCTGAACCTGCTAAAGTTACTCTTTAGGCCCCTTGTCCCCTCAGCACAATCCCTACAACAACACAGGATGAAATGGGACTTAGAAGATCCCCCCAGACAATGCTCTGACCATGTAAGAGAGCACAGCCTAGGCTAGGAGTGTCTAGCTTGAGGTTACTGAAGAGAATTTGATAATTAAGATGGCTTATGAACTTAAACAAAAGTAGTGAAATTTTATGCTTTACTGAAAAATGTGCATTTTCCTCTATCGTTATTGAACAAATCAGTCACACGGCATCTGCAACTGCCACAACAGGTATTTTCATATCTTCAAGTAGCTGGTGGTGACATTTGAAAGCCACCCCTTCCTTCACACTTCTATGGCTGCTACCAGCTCTTATCATTTAGTCAATGAACAAAGAGGCACCTATATTACCATGTAAATACTTTAGCAATGAAATGTAATATGAAAGACATAAATATAATACATACATAAACAATACATAAAATATAAATACAAAATAAAAAGCTCTTTAGATTTTTTAAATGCGTTTAAAAGCATTTCTCTGAACCAGGTTCAGAGGCATTGTTAGATAACCCAGAGGACCCATAACACGGAGTGCTACGTCTAATGCAATCCCATCTTTTGGTGCCCAGTGTCCCCAGGATGCTTCCTGGTACACGCAGAACTTTGGAATGCACCCTACTCCCAAGGAGGGAGGGTTTAACCCTTTCTCCAAACCTAGTTGTTTCCCATCAATCACTGATGGTGACAAGCTTGCACAGGAACCATTGCCCCGTGTAAAGGGGAAGCTTCTGTGATGTGGTGTGGGCTCAAACTACAGTTCAGTGGATGGCCACATCTTGTTTGCCTGTGTCTCTTGGTATCTCTGACCCTTCTCATCCTACCTCAGCCTTCCTTCATTTAGCTATTTATTTAAAGTTTTTTCCACACAATGTTTTGATCATGTTTTTTCCTGCCTCCGGTCCCTTCCTCCAAGATACTCTCCACATCTCTACCCACCCAATTTTAAGTGTTTTCCTCTCTCTTTAAAACAAACAATGAGATAAAAATCAAACCAAAACGACATCAAAGAAAACAAGGAACAAAAAAAAAAAGAATGAATGAATGAATGAATGATCAAAATAAACAGGCAAAAGACAGATAAGATGTCATCCTTAACTGACCATGGTGCTGAATAAGTAAAAGACTGTGGAGACCCTTCTAAACCAAAGTTGACAGAAAAATGTCTGCTGAAGCCCTCCTGGCCCTCCATGTGCCTCGGTGTCTGCTTTTCTCCTCATTCCGTAGCACTTTCTACTATGATATTTCCAAGCCTGACTCACATGTGCCTCCTCCAGTGGCCTGATAGAACAATGTGTGAAAAAACTGCTTTCATCCTGTCAATCTTTTCACATTCTTCACTGTCTGCTCTGTGGCTCCCCAGACCCTCTCTTCTCTGAGGGAAGCACCATTGACTAAAGTCATGTTGCATAAATAAAGCCCCTTGTGTTGCCTAAATATGCTAAAACCTCATTAAAAAAATTCAAGATGCTGGAGACAATTCCTGCCCTAGGGGAAAGTGAGAGGTAGAAGACAAAGTCAGGGAAAGTACAAAAGTGTTGCCCAAACACTGCACTTGAGCCCCGAGGAGAGCTCAGATGGTGAACTCTGTGCACTGCTCCAGGGAGAGCTCAGATAGTGAACTCTGTGCACTGGGCAAGAACAGGACACAGAACAGTTTATCCCTGGAAGAGGAGAGCAGAGAAAAGCAACCCATGGATGCTGCTCCAGTGATGTCAGGGAGGTCCGATCGGCAGGTGGAGGACCTGGGAATGATACAGGGAAATCTCAGGGATGGGCTCCCCCTCCACTAACTCCTACACCCTCCCACCCCCATCCAGTTCTCTGGAGCAGCTGTGGAGGAGCAACTGTGGAATGACAGACAGCTGAGGTAGTGACTGTTGAGCGGTGTCTAACTCATGAACAAAGTGTGCTTTCTTCAAAACCCGCAACGGTCACTGTCTAGTGAACAGTCTACCCAAACCAAGTGATGCACTGGGTATGGGGAGACTGGGAGTTAGTATCACCACAGCTGAAGTCAGCCTTGCTACACTACTGCAGCTGTGTTAGAAAGGATTAGGTTCCTACAAAGAAAGAAAAGTTGTTTTTAAAGTATTTGTTCATTTTGTGTGTGTGTGTGTGTGTGTGTGTGTGTGTGTGTGTGTGTGTGTGTGTACTTATGTACATACATAGGGCAGAACTGGCTGTCTGGAGTCCTATCACTTTTCATCCATTTCTTTGAGAAGGACTCTCTCCCTGAACCTGAGGCTAATGTTTTCTTGGCTGGTCTATAACTCAGGAAGTTCCAGCAATCCTCCAGTCTCTGCAGCTGCTTCAGAAACTGGCAAACATAAGACAATATTCTTGTTATGAGGGGAGTTGGGATCTGAACTCTGGTCTTCATGACTACACAGCTGAGCCACCTTTCCAGCCTGGAAAGGATCTTCTTAATGACCTTGGGATTTATGCTTGGCTTTTGCTTTGGTCTATAGTTATCCATTTCACAACCAAATATTCCCTCCTTCAGTTCCAAATATATACCAGATACACCAGATATTTTCTTTTCATCATCTCATTTGACATGCCCAAAGAGTTCATAAAAGGTGGGCTTTGTGAAGGCATAAGCAGGCTGGTGTTAAAAAGGAGACAAAACCCAAAGGACCTTGCTGGGTTTGTCCTTCAAAGATGAAGTTCTGCATTCCCTACTTCTCATGTTTTCCTGCTTCTCCTGTACTTCCTGGGTTGGACACAATGCCCGTGGGTGTCTTTGTCACATTCATGGAATGTGTTCTGCAATGGAAGGAAAGAATCCTTATCAAGACCAAGCTAGCAAGCATTATATGAATCTAACATTTTAGAATGATTTTTTTCAGAATGCAAAAGCACTAATAATAACTATGATGTGGCCACTATTTTTGGTGAGCAGTTAGAATGACATTTTCTTGACAGAATTGAGTTTCTATTGACAGAGGTGGAGCTCTCCAGAGCTTAGCATATCTTCACTTCTGTGTTTGAAAAATGTTCTAAAAACCCCAAAGGCAGCGTATTGTTGAGAATTTGCTCATGGATATATGTAGCTACTCTTGGCTATTTATTGTAACATGTTTTAGCACCCAATTTCACAGACTCTCTAGGGCAGTCACACCCATTCAACACCTGTTCACTCACACATTCAAACACCTGAATTGAAGCTATAGAAAGTTTGAACCATTGAAAACCATAGGATGGGCAACCCAGCTCTTTGAGTCATGAATATGCCTGCGTAAGAACGACTTTGTAGCGCACAGAGCTGTGTGTGTGTGTGTGTGTGTGTGTTAGTGAATGGACCAGAGACACATTTGTGCATGTGTACACACATTCACACACACCCTCCTTTCTTGGGAATGTGGCTTCCAGATTGCCTCCTCTGGGTCCACTGATTTGTTCATTAGATAAATCTTTCTCAGTTATGTCTCCCCTAGACAAGTGCATGGTCTCAGGAACCCCAGACTTAGTCTGTGAAGGAGAAAGGAGGAGTCAGTAAAACACGAGATGCTAAAAATGCCCAGCCAAGAAGTGACAAATACATGGAATGGGTTGCAGGATAGAAAATACCAGCTCTCACACCCTCAGATGACACAAGGCCACTTCCTTAGCTACAGAACTGCATGCCTGCCTCTACTAGAGTGCCCTCCACTACATTCGGCATGATCTCTTGCTCCCAGGCTTTTCTGAGTGAGAGAGCAGGTGTTTGGGGACTTATCCAAGTGTACTCAGCAGCTGGAGGAGGAGGACTGCAAGACTTTGCTTTTGATCATCCCTCCCACACTCTCAGGAAAGACAAGACTCCCTCGCAGGCCGACAGCTAATGTAGTTTCCTTTTCTCCTTGTCTCATGACAAAATGCCTGACAAGAAGCAAGCTAAGGAAGGAAAGGTTTGTTTTGGCTCACAGCTTGTGGCCTCAGCCCATCACGTGAGGAAGGCATGGTGGCAGGAACAGGAAGCAATTGGTCCCATTGTGTGTGTCGTCAGGAAGTCGGGTGCCCAGTTTGCTGTCTTCCATTTATTCGGTCTGTGACCCCAGAGCATGAGATGGTACCACCCATATTCAGGGAAGGTTTTCCCACCTCAGTTACCTCAATCTGGAAATTCTGTCGCAGACGTTCCCAAAGGCCTTGGTGAATCTAGATCAAGCTTACAATCCATAGTAACCATCAATCCAAGGCTCTAGGCTGGGGCTGTACTTTTTCTTGCTGTGCTCGCAACAGGACAGATTCTACATGCATGAAGAACTGTAAACCAAACCTACTGTGCCAAGAGGTGAGTGGCCTGGGACAGGTGTGAAGGAGAGGGTGGAGATTCAGACTGGTGACTGGGTGAGCTAGGAAGGGCCACACAGGCATGGACAGAGCAGCCTGTCCTGCAAATAAATGTGGTAGGTAGCAGTCACCCTCTGAGTCAGACCTCCAGCCCTGCTTCTCTAGTCCCAGGGGATATAACGGCTCAGTAAAGAGTAGGATGGAAATGTGAGGCCCTCCTCAGGCTTCCTGCTAAGATGGAGGGGGGGCTGTGCTCAACTGCAGGTTGCTTCCTGTGTTACTGCTCCCCCATCCGGCTCTCGATGTATGCTTTGGGATAGAGTGTGCAGTGTTGAACACACAGATGTCATACACACAGAATGCATGTTTACTCTCTGCATAGTACACATTATAGTTTTACAAGAAAGAAATAGAATATATTTATAAGATAATGCTCTTTTGCTAAATTTTCAGTGTTTAGAACTGGTTTCAGGTGTATAATTCATTATTTCTAGTATTGAAGTCAGATAGAATACTATTATTCTTGTAAAATTTATGTGCTGGCACATGATTTCTACTGGACATATGCCCTTTTTCAAGTTTTTTTTTAATTTTTAAATTTTTTAATAGAGAAAGGTGTTTTAGCCTTCACACTACTTAGTTATTGTTTGGTGCATGAGGCTTCCAGAAATTTAAAGCTTAATCATCCAGTGGGATAGTCTATATTGCAAGGTGAGAGCATTTAGGTGGTTGGTTAAGGGTATCCAATCAGTCAGGGCAGCATCCACTGACTAACTCAGCAATGACTGGACCCCATGGCCAGAGAGAAGCCGTGACATCTCTTCCTTCTTCTCTCATTCAAATTCTCCAAGAAAAGTATTAGCCTAGGCACTTCTTTATTTCCCTATTTACTTACCTACCTGTATGCCACAGTGCACACATGGAGGTCAGAGGACAACTTGTGTTGTGTGGTTCTTCCTTCCACCAGGTAGCTCTGGGACATTTATGTCAGGTTGGGCAGCAAGCATCTTTACTGTTGAGACATCTCACCTGCCTGGCCTTTAAAAATTATTCTAGAATACTTGTAGATTTACAGAGGAATCGTGATGGCCACATGGACAGTTTCATCCAACGCAGTTTTCTCCATCAGCAGCCTCTTCTATTGGTGTAGTCCAGTCACAACTGGTGAGTCACCGTGGTTAGCTAGTCTTCAGTTTGTGTGAGTTGCCGCAGACCATACCTAGTACCTCCTTTCTTTCCCAGGAGCCATCTGGCATGTCTCCTTTGGCTCCTCTTGGCTGAGGCAGTTTCCCAGAACTCCTGGTCTTGAGATACTTACAGTTTTCAAGGATACTGCTTGGCTGTTTTGTAGTATGCCCTTCAATACAGATACGACTTAGTCATGGTGTCCTCATAACTGGAATGTGTTGGGTTCCGGGGAGGGAAGTCACAGATATAAAGTGGACATCTCTTCACAGAATCAGTCTTGACCATAGGGAAAGGCTCCTAGCACACCGAGGCACTCAGTAACTATCAGGGTTCTCCCTTCCCTTCTCGGGGCTATAAGTAATGTGGAAGAATTTATTAATGAAATATATCCCCGCCCCTTGGTTCCTGCCCTTGCAGAAAGCTACAAATGAGCAGAAAAGTAGGTGTGGCAACTAAGTGGAAATAGGCTTTGTCCATGATGGTGGTGACAGATGGGGTCTCTGTGCCCAGATTTGATTCTCTGATCCTCTGGTCTTCTGTGCCTTCCAGCATTGTGACTGCCTCTGGGAAAAGGGCCTCTGCTGTCTCTGGCCTGGTTGACTTTGCTCATGAGGGCAGGAGAGTGAGAGAAGGTGTGGACTCCCTATCTCTACCTGCTTACCACCACTTGGGTTGACTCTGTCTCCCAATAAAGGCTTTGGAAGCCAGTCCTCCTCTTAACAGTGACCAGAGACTGG
Source organism: Mesocricetus auratus (assembly GCF_017639785.1). Classification (NCBI taxonomy): domain Eukaryota; kingdom Metazoa; phylum Chordata; class Mammalia; order Rodentia; family Cricetidae; genus Mesocricetus; species Mesocricetus auratus. Next base: position 28,317,014 of record NW_024429195.1, on the reverse strand, counting down.
CACTCTCTAGGGCAGAAGCAGAGCTAAACAGCTTTCTAGGTTATTCTTTATTTAACTGTTCACAATTACTCATTTTCAGTTGGTCTCTTTCTCTTCTAGATTTAGTGTAATAAGGCCTAGGGTTTGGTTTCTAGCACTGTGCAGATCAATAAACAAGTACCAATAAAAACTAAAACCTTTTATTAGAGCATAGCCATGCACTTGCAGCCCCCAGATCTAGCTAACTGAGCTTCACTTAGCTTCAGCTCTCATTCTTCGCTGTCTGTGGGTGACCCTCGTCAGTTTGCTTTGCCTCTCTCTGACTGCAATTTCTCATTGGCTAAGGTCTGTTCTGATAATTAATTAAATTAGTCCAGGTGGAGCCTTTAAAGTTGTGCCGAACACAGGAAAGAATCACATAGCAGCTATTGCCTGTGTGCTAGCCTATCAGCCAGAGTTGAGCAAGTCTGCCCTGTGGTCATTGTCAGAGAGTTTACAATCTTATTCCTTTATGCACTTGTCTGCATTAGGAGATGCTAATAGGTAAAAGTACGATTTAGTCAAGGATCAATAAGGAAAACTAAGTGGTTGATGTTTGTTTTTTGTGTTTCTAAAAACGCCAGAAATTAAAGCATCTCAGAAACAGGAAAGTATTCGCTGAGCTAAATCTCCTGAAGACTCTTGGGCAAGTCCCGAGGGTAAGAAAGAAAAGAGAGTGCCAATTTGTCAACTGCTGCAGACCCTGCCACCTACAGCTGCCCTGCTAGAGACAGCGAGAAGCAGGAACATCTCCAGCGTGTCTTCTACAGGATGATACACCCAGAAATTATTTTTTCCCTTCAAATGCTTCCAATCCATGTAATGTTTTGAATTACCCGACACGTTTGTTTCAACTTCTAAGTGACAGTGCTCTCCTGGGACATGAATCAATAAGCACACACATGCTTGCCCATGTAATTTTTAACTGCTGAACAGTCAGATGAAGTTGGCTGGAACTGCTGTGTAACCCCATGAACTGATGAAGTAAACATTTGCCCTGCTGGGAGGTGGAAGGCTTCCAGGACTCCAAGCATACACCTGCAGAAACCAGTGACTCACCACTGAGTCACTCTGCAAATGCAAGCAACGAGAAGCCAGCCTGGATGGGAGGATGCGCTTGCCTGCCGATTCGCTCTAGCTCGCCCAGAATAATGACAACAAGGACACTTCCAAATAGCTCACCCGTCACAAAGTGGAGGATTATAGCATGCATGTGGCGGCTGATTTCCTGATAGGATCCACTGAACAGGATATTGCATGTTTTATGGGCTGGGGCTGATTAGACCATAAGACTTAAAATATGTAGCTAAAGTGGTTGAAAAATGGGCTTCGGGAGTTCAGATCAAAGCATCACAGGGGGTGATTAGATAAATAAAAAGTTTAAGCCTAACTGAGCAAATAATTGCACATCCCCTGAAATCCTGGTTCACAGGACTGATCAAATGTGACTCACCCAGGTGCAGGTGTCTTTCTAAGAATATTCCTCTTAATTTAAAATGTACATCAAAAGGAAAAACCTGGGTACTGACCAGCGAATGGTTCTGTTTGTATAAGAAAAGCCTCTTTAAAAATACTGACAAAAATATATATCCCTCATTATTGAAAGAAGCAGGTTTCTCCCTTTTCCTCCTTCTCAGTCTATAGTGAAGGTGTTTTTTTTCCTTCTTTCATGCATACTAATAGAGCTCACTCAAGAAAATTCTAGAGTATTTCTGTAGCTTTATCCTGTCTATTATTTTTCTTAAAAACTCCAGACTCAAGTTGATGCTAAAAGCATGTTCTGTTATTTTACTTAAGAAAAGTACGTCATCAAGGAAGACCCATCTTTGTGTGTAAGTTTAAAAAAAAAAGCCACCAACAGAAACATTTGCAAAGTGTGTGGGTGAGGTGGCAACTACAGACACAAGAGCTCGGATACAAACCTCCCAACATGCCCAGAGTCGGTTCTTCATACTGCTGTTTTATGTGAGGGAGCTGAGGCACCACCTACAGATTCAGTTAACATATCCCAAGGTTCCAGACTGAGAAATGGCAGAGTGGTGCCTTAGCCAAGCCTGAGGCTGGGTTTTCCACCACAAGTATTTCTGGATTATCTTTAGAGAGGAGGATGGCATTGAGATGTCATCCAACTAGTTGGTTACTTATGGCAGTCCTCTTGCGTCTGCCTCCTGAGTGATAGGAGAATAGGCATGTGCCCCCACACCATGCTCTTGGAGACTCAGTTAGACAAAATTTAGCATTTATCAGGGCTCTGCAAACAACTGTCCCTAGGTTTCACTTGTTTCTGAGAGCCAGCCTTGGCTATTTCCTTCAGGCAAGTTTGCAGGGTCACTTCCCACTTTGGACATGAGTGAGCTAACCAGGAGTTCACACACCTTGGGAGAGGGTAAGCAGAAGTGTCGAGCCTCAGATCTGTTATTTGCTTACTAATGCGCCACATGTGACTTGCAACGCGTGCTGGTGGCTGGAGCTCTCTGTAAGCGTTTGTGCATATGGCAGAGCTATCACCCAGAAGCAACTCCCCTTATCGGTGATGGCGAGATGTCAGAGAAAAACAGAAAGTCCTGATACCTACAGCATCCTCTGAATCAGTAAAGGCTTCCCCGCATTGCCCAGGAGTCCAGTTTCACAGCTCTACCTGCAGTATTTCACACCTTAGTTTACTTCCCCCCTAGGACTGGCACTCTTTGACCTCTGTTGACTCAAATGTTTCTGCAGTGGGGTGCGGCTTTATATTTCACCACCTTTTCAGAGAGCGGGGGCAAGAAACAGGTTAGCACAGACAGAAAGCCAGTCGGACAAGCCTGGCCCGAATCCAAGCCGTGTGTCTTTGAGAATGCCGCCAAGTTCTCTGTGCTTGTTTCATTTCAGAGTCCAGCCTCAGTCTGGGTTGCAGTCGTGAAATATCACAGAGCAAGTGACGTGACAACACAGCAGCAGCAGAACTCTCACAGTCTAGACATTGTCAGTGTAAGATCAAGGTGCTGGCCAAAATCCTGAATGGACTGGCCTCTTTGTCTTGCAGGAAACCATTGCTACTTCCCATATGAAGGCGTGGGGATGAGAAAGAGAAGACAGAAATAGAGAGAGGCGCGCGCGCGCACACACACACACACACACACACACACACACACACACACACACACACACAGAGGGAGGGGAGAGAAAAGTCTCTTCAGATAAGGTCATTAATTTCATCAGGAACACAACCACATGTTGTCATCTGACCCCAGTAACTTTCCAAAGGTCTAGTGCCCTAACTCTCAAGGTTCGAACTTCAAAATATGAATTGTGGGGGAAAGAATGCTTAGTCTACAAGAGGAATGGTATGTAAAGCAGCTCACAAGAACTCACATAGACTGGAAATCACTATGGCCACAGCGACAGCAAAACTAAGGGCACAGGTCTTAACATGTTAAAGGGCACATATGTGCTCATTCTGATCTTTACAGAAGGGCAGACATCTATTGTGACAGACACCAGGTTATTGTTCCCAAAAGGCACAATGGAACGAACACCAAATTGCTTCTTTGAGTCTCCCACACCCTAGGAAAATCTCTTGTTTGGTGATTGCTTTGTGGGGTATTGATAAGCTGTGGACACATGTGGGGGTGCAAATTAGCACAAACCTTGGTTTCAGAGTTGCTAAGTGGGCATTTATGTAGCAGAATTACCAATGATGAATTCGGGCAAATCACTCATCCCTTCTCAATTACTTACTCCTAGGTGAAACAGAATAACACTAATTTGTCAACTAATTTAAAACATTCATAACTTTATTGTATCAAAGAATCACTGTTTTCCTTGTATGTTTGGTGTGCCCAAGGAAGGGGCCTCTATACACAGTCACTAGGATGAACAGAGTATCCCAGTCACGACAGTGAATCATGTATCTTACATCTCATTTCTTTTATTTCACAGTCATGCAGATTCAAAGAGAAGTTTTAGAGTGGATACACACTCCTTTTTCCTAAATTTAGGTTTAACCTTCAATCAGTGGTGAGAGTGTGCCCCTGGCTGTCAAGGCCTGGTGGAAGTGTTGTTGTCTCAGAATCGGTATAGAGTTTGTCCTGTTGACCTTTGGCATCTGGCGGTGGAGGGCCTCTCACAGCAGAATACTGTCCATGAATGTGTCTTGGCTTCTTGGAACATCTATTTTTAAAAACAAAGCAAAAAACTGACTTAAAATACACAAAGAGAAGGTAAGGCACCTAAAAACATTTCTGACATATAGTAAGGAGTTTCAGCACTAAAACACAGCAAACAACAATTTTAACAACTTTAAACCTAAGGTTTGTTTTGAGCTCAAAAGCTCATGAAATCATCCACTAATATATGAAGTAGAAAGTGGTGTGTGTGTGTGTGTGTGTGTGTGTGTGTGGTATATGTGCACATGTGTGGCATGAACAAGAACCTGTGCTTTTACAATGAAGTTGGCTGTCGTGTACTTGACCATGAAAGGGTAGGATCACAGAATTCCATGCATCCTGTCCCTTGGATGCATGACAAGTGCTGAAAATTAAGACCCATGGCATGCCAGCTAGCACTGTCTACCACCATGCTGAACACTGCCCTGACCCCCGGTTGAGCAAGACAAGCTGACTCACAGCCATCTCTGTAGCCTGCTGGTCCCTCATTCTCGAACAGCAGATTCTCAGCCCCTGGGGAACCTGAGGACAGCCTCTCAACTTTGGTCTAAAATGTGCAGATGCACAGTTGCTGCTGAGCATGGGTTTAGCGAGGGCTTCAGACCTCACGTAGGACTTGTAAGGAGCTGAGGTTGTAGGTCAGTTGGTAGAGTGCCTGGAGGCTCTTAGTTGATACCCAGCACCCCTGAGCTGAGTCTGGTGGTGCACACCTGTAATCTCAGCACTAGGGAGATGGAGCAGGAGACCAGGAATTTAAGTCTAGTTTGGACTATATGAAACCACAAAACTAATTAATTAAAACTTCCTTCATTAGGGCTAAGCAGAGACTCCACATTTAGGAATGGAGGAGACCTCAAATTCTGGAAGGCTAGTGGTGTTTCCTTCCCACATGAACACAAAACACATCTTAAATGTTTTCAAAACATGAATGTTCTTCTAAGTAAAAGACTGCTTCTTTGTCTTTTGTTTGTGTTTTCCATTTTTGTTGTGTTGCTGTTGTTGCTTTTCATGTTGGTGTTTCTAACGTTTGCTGTCTTTAACGCCTCTACTTTGCCCAACTGTTCATCACTGATACAGATGGAGGCACAGCTCCTCATGAATATTCAATATTGGAGGCTGGCACCCCTGAGAGAAACTTGCTGGTCCAAGCAGAGGGTGATGAGAAGTGGTTGGCAGTTTTAGTCACCCAGCACCAGCTCTGAGCTCATGTGGAATGTTCTGTCAGGGATACTAAAATGAGAAATAAGTTGGCAGGCAGTGTCCTCCAAGGTGTCCTCGTGTGTCTCTTCCAAGTAACTAATGAGAAACACACACGTGAGATTAGTGTGGAGAGAAGACCTAGGACATTTGCATGGCATGCCAACACAAGACCACACAACCTCAGATAACAGAAAGGATAGCAGCAAAACCCAACCACCACCCCCAACCACAGCAAAAAACCTACAAGGACAAATAAGATAGGAGGGGAAGAAACCAAGCCGATGAAGGGAACAAGAAAAGATTTCTCAAGTCTAAGTAGAGGCCAGCAAACAATGTGGGATTCCACACAGTGATGGAAAGACAGATCGACAGAGGAAGGGACACCGTAGCTTCCCAACTTCCCCCACACTGCTAACAGTACACAACACATTTTCACTGTGTCCTCTCATTCACCATCTGCTTTCCCCCAAACATCAAAGGAAGAGTTGACTATTTATTTATTGATGCCCCACTTGTTTCCAAAATGCGTTTAAGGCAGTGGAGCACAAGAGGCAAGTCAGATTTCGCTGTTAAAAATTTATCACGGGAAGAATTTTCCACATCTCCAGCCAGACAGTGCCGGGTCACTAGAATGTTGCGTTGGTGTTGCCAGAGCTGTCTATACTTGGCTGTTTCTGTTACGTCACCGACAAAAGGATCTCATGCTCCTAGCTCCGTGCTGGCTCCTTTTAAATGTTTCAGGGCAGGTATCAGGAGCCATATTTTCAGATGGTCAGTCAGCCCATGTGTGTGAGGGTCATAGTGATGACAGCTGTCTCAAGGGTGCCTGCCATGTGATCTGCCACCACTTTGTAGCCACTGCAAGAGGCACTACTGCCTGAAAATCCTTCATCTACAGGCTATGGATGAGGAGATTGAGGACCACAAAGAGACTAGGGCATTGTCTGAAGTCTCAGTGCTGCCTGGTGACAAGTTTCCAATGCACACTCCTGGTTGACTTTCCAGTTGGTGCATTATATTTTATATGGCCCACACTTGCCAAAATTAGAAAGGAAGGATATGTCAAAAAGTAGAATGTAGTCATGGTATTCCTCAGCTGCCTGGAGTTAAGTTCAGTACCTTAACTCCAGGGATGTTTGGGCAAGACTACGTCTCCTCCTCAGCTCTGAAGCATACCTTGGCTAGCAATGTTCCCTGAGTGCTGCACTCACATTCTATCTAGACACACTGCTCTGGTTGTGCTTTGGGCTGATTTTGTGTTTGTTTCAGGGCAGGTCACTGCTAGTGACTGGTTAGGGAAAAGGCGGACACACCATTTTCAAGCACAGTTGTGACAATGACCCTCTGCTGCCTTTTGCCTTGTACAGAGAACTTTGTGTGTGTGTGTGTCTGGCAACTGGTGTTTCTCCAGGAACCTCTGTTTCTGCGACTTGCACTATGGGGGAAATGAGGTGTCACTACTATCCTGGGACAGACATCCTGGACTTTTGTGAATTGTCTTGTGCCTTCATGAGTTGGGTATGGCTGTAAATTTCATCAGTGGTTTCTTTTAAATTAGCAGCTGAGAGGTGCTTCTCCAATTATTTTTGTTTTGTTTTTTGTTGTTTTGAAAACAGGAGAGGGAGCTTCACCCCACTCTCCTCTGTCTGGTTTGCATCTTCTGCTCAGTGTCTCTGGAAGATCACCATGTCAAAACAAATAGTATTCCCAACAAAAGATTCATTCCTGCTCTTACCAGGGCCAGTGTCAGCTCAAAGCTCGCTCCCCATGGCTTGTGAGCTTGGAACGAACACAGCCTTGCAACAAACATCAAAACCAGATCATCAAGACCAGGGGCACAGGTGAACATCCTGAAAGCCTGGAGACAGGCAGGGAAGCACCAGGAGACAGGCACAAATGCACTGTCTTTAGGACTACATTCTTGCCATTTTTATTGGTTGGCTGATAGATTTTTTTTTACTTTTTTATTATTTATGGAGACCAGTCCCAGGTAGTGCAGGTTGGCCTCAAAGTTGAAATGTGAATGAGGATAACTTCTGATCTGCTTCCACTGTCTCATTGCTGGGGTTTAGACATGCACACAATTTAAGCAGTTATGGACATGTGTTTATGCGGAACAGTGGTTAAGCAGTGATAGGGATTGTACCCACTGGTCAAAAATATCCACAGTTAAAGTTCTGGTATCTGTCCTTCCAATCTTTTAAAAAGCATGCTTTCTATGAAAACAAAGCATGTCACAGTGATGACTTAACCAGGGTTCTTTTCACATCACAGAATACACAGAGTATCTTTGAAAGCCGTTGAAAGTTTGACTTCAGTATCATTTTTCTGCCTTTACAATATTCATTGTGTACAATTACTTATTTTTAAAGAAAATCTCTTTACAAACCTAATTTTAAGGTTCCATGAATTCATTATTAGAGAAGAAAGTCATACAACAAAGAAGAAAGAAAAATTTATAACCAATCCTACAATAAAAGATAGGATTTCTATCTCAAATGGTAGTTTTTTAAAGTTTATGTGTCAATTGACTAACCACAAATTTAAATCCACTTATGTCTCTATCAGATCTCAAGGAGACAGTATAACCTTTTCACAGTTTTTACTGATTAGCCTGCAGGGAGTTGTATGGTTTCATTGCTCTGGCCTTGGTACTTGGTGGCTGTAGATCTCAAGGCTGTGTTCTCATGTCTGTGTTTCTCAATATGAACTGGTTTTTTCTTTCCCTTTCTCACCTTTCAGTGGGTTTAGTTTTCCTGCCAAGTTATATTAAACATGTTCTCCAATTTTTCCCACGAGTTGGAATCATGTTCCCTTATGTTTCAACCTGTATTTCTTACTAACAAGGCTAGGCTAGGCAATGTCCACATATAGTTACCAAGATTAACGTGGTTACAAGGTGATTAACACATCTAAAGCTTTCATTCAGCTATCATTAGATCTATTTTATCCTTCTTGCCAACGGTTGGGGCAGCATATCGGATTCATTTTTGTCAGGCAACCTTCCTGGGCTTCAGTTTGTGACTGTTTTAGTAGTTGCCTAATTTTGATGGCCTTGACCCTTAAAGACTGTTTTTATTACACTTTTTTTTTAGCTTGTGTGGGTGCACAGTATGGAGTTCACATGGAAGCCAGAGGACAAACTGGGCATCCTCTCTCCCTTATCATGTGGGTTCTGGGGAGTCAAGTCAGGTAGTTATGCTTAGTGGTAAGTGTTAACTTGAAGGGTCACCTTGCCAGTCAAACCTTGATACTTTTTGAAGATCACTGGTTAAACATTTACAAAATGTCAGTTTATTTGTTTCTTTCATCAAGCTCCCACTTTTTTCTTTTTCTGATCAATTCTTTGGATCAAGGCCTTAAATTCAGCCAACGCTCAGAGACAAGGGACGTAATGTTCACCTCTTAGAGACAAACTTTTTGTGAAGATGTTGAAACTGTCCATTAACCAGTGAGTGTTTGAGGTGGGGAGGATAACTGTGTTCTCGAGGATAACTAAAGCTTTTGTGAAGATGTTGAAACTGTCCATTAACCAGTGAGTGTTTGAGGTGGGGACATTTTGGCTATACAGACATTCTGTTCCTCTCTGAGTTGCCTGCACTAGGCATCTTGGATCTGGCCTGAAACATTTGCTACCATGGAGTTCTAAAGGGCATTCCTCTACCTCCACCATTTATCAGTTGGACTCTTTAAGGGCACATTTAGTCTTTCTTCCTGGAGAAGGCTGGCATCAGTAGTGGCATGACAGAACCTACTGGGACCTTTGTGTGTGAGCTTTCCAGTAATGGCAAGACAACTGTGTAATGCCAAATTGCAATGAACCCGGTGACCTAAGACCACAGGTTTGTCTCCTCTTACACTTCCAGGTGTAAAATCTAAAATGGACTCACTATGCCAACCTTGTGCTGGCTGCTCACCTGTGGATGTTCAGGAGACTCTCCTCCATCTGCCTTATCCGGCTTCCACAGACCACTCTATCCTTGTACTCACAATCTCCAACTCCTGACTTTAAAATTAGCAATGCCTGCCCAAGTCAGCCTCCTTCTGTTCTCTGGCCTTCACCCCTTCCTTCATTTACAGCAGTCCTGTGGATTGCCTTGGTGCCGTCTCACTCACAAGAGCAGCTGACCTCATGAGTTTCAAGGGTTGAGATCTCATAGCTATCCTCGAGGAACACGGAATTATAAACTTATTTATCTGTGAGAGAAGAAAGGAGAGGGTGACTAGGACCCTTTACATTTTAGGGGTCAAATGAGTATATTCTTACGATGATACTCATAGACATACATGCACAACTAACTTTGATCCACAATTCATACTGAGACATCATCATCAGTCACACAAAATATTTATTGAATAAATGAAGAAATCTGTAACCTTAAAGTATCTGTGTCTATTATTTTATATTTTAAAAAAGAGAAGCAGAAAATATAAATGTTCAAGTTAACTGAACACTGAAAATGCATCAGTAGCCAATACAATCCCACCTTAGCCTGTCTAAAGATGCTCTCTGTATATAAGACTGACTTTTACCAAACCATTTGCTGTGTCTGTGTAAAAGCTTTTCATTTGGTTTCAAAGTCTTCAACTTCACAGCAAAATTTCATTCTGTCCCAGCAGAGTTCTGTTTAATGGAATTAGGTTTCGTCCTTTGTAATTATCTTTACAGAATCATTAGTAACAGAAGAACATAATGGATCATTGTCTTTATTGCTGCACAGAAATTCTAGATGCAGCACTAAATCGTAAAAAAAATCATTAAATATAAAATGTACCAAATCCTTCCTCTTAAAGTTATGTAGTCAACACTGCTTAAAGATTATGGCAAGAAACTGTTTTTTATTGCTCCACTTAGATTATTTTATGAAACGATTTTTATAGTCCTGTTCAAGGTAATGAAGACACATTTCAGTTCCATCACTAGAACATCTGTTGTCAAAGACCACACGAGAATGGACTTTTCTTGCTTCTCTTGAGTCTCATTTTGACATCCCAAATTTTTTTTTCTCTTCTGAACTCTATGCTCATGAGTGTTCATAGAACATGTGAAGGCTAAAAAGCTGCTGCAATATAAAAACAACAAAGTCTAATGAAAAACAAGTTCATTCACACATCTGAGAAATCATGATATCATTATTTTTTAATATAAAACCAAGCTCATTGAAAAAGAATTTAACCAGCAACATAGCCGGTTAAAAGAAAGAAAAAAGCACCAAGAGACAAAAAAGAATTTTTCCTTTCTAAATATTCAGGCAATTAAAACACCTTTAAAAATGGAGGCTGGGAAAGGGAGCTGAAAGCTGAGCAGGTTCCTTCTTGGACTTCTATGCTTTATAGTTTAATTTGTTGGGAATTTAAAATTACAGTAATTGCCCTTAAATAACTGACATTATTTGACACTACCACAACAGAAGAGTGGAAATGACTGACAAACACACAAAAGACTTTTGTTATCTTTGTTTGTCTGCCTGAATAAATCTCAACAAGTATTTCAAAGACGTAAATTTATAGCATACTTAATCGCCATTAGACGGCCAGTCCTCTCGGCATCCGGCTGAGTTTCACTGACACTCAACATTTTTGGTATCAACTTTTTTTTTTAACACATCAGGTTTGTCTCAACAGCTATCTTCAAAGTAAATTATTACCTGTACATTAAACATTTTGATAAAATATGCAGAATTAAACAGAATTAACTTGAGACTAAGTGGAGCCCTTCTGTTTTCTTGTCTTTATTGAGGTCAGTATGGATGAGAGTACTGGAATGGCAGTTTTAAAAAATGTACCACTGTCTACTCTCCTTATATGAGGGCCACGTAGTTAACCTTTAGTTTTGGTGATTTCCTTCTAAGCAAATCAACTTCATTTCAGAAAGCCAATACCCCAAACCTTTTATTGTAATGTCAACCAGGGCCATACGAGGCAAATCCGGTCACTGTAGAATTCAGGATTCCTGCAAAGAACCTAGAATCCACAAGACATCACTGACAGCTAACTATTTTTCTATTAACTATTTTCGTTTTTTCATTCAGGTGTGTACTTCTTATCTCCTGTACTTTAGAATAAAAGACAATCAACTAATTAGCACAACAAGAGAAGCTCTTCCTCGAGGCTTTGTATTACAGTGAAAATAAACACAGAAAGCAAACAGAGGTATGGAATAATCCCTTAGAGGGCAGCCCGTTTTACAGTTTGAAAGCTGTTTGCCCTGCATTCACTTACCATTTCCCTGGATTACATGTAGTTAATTGTTTTAATTTTGTGACCAAATGTCATCCCATAAGAAGAGACCAACTCATTCTACACATATCATCATCATAGGGTGACCTTCCCTCTGAGTGCTAGGAAATGCCACATATGCCGTAAAGAAGAATGCTTTTGGAGTGCACTCTGCAGTGAGAGAAAAATGTGTGCCTCTCTGGAGTCGGGCCAGCGGGGGAGGAGGGGGGGGCGGTGGGGGGTGGCTCGTGAGGATACCAATGGCCCCAACAGTCAGTGCTCCATCAAGATGGTCCACTGCAGAAGGAAGCTTCTGGCTTTTTTTTTTTTTTTTGGATGGACTCCTTTTTTGTTGTTTGTTACAGTCCATTGTCTTAATAAAATGAAAAGACATTAGATTATTTACTTGTCAGAAATTACTTTTGTTGTTTGTATTGCTATAGAGACCAAGTGCACAAATTAAGAAAAGTCAGTTTTTCCGTCAGCCCCCCTTTAGAAACTTCCTGAGTCATGGGATGCACACCCTGCCACACTTGGTCTGAAGGATTCCCCTGGAGCTGTCTGCACACACTATTGGTACTAACTGTCTAATTAGCTATCAGACCCAGATTTGGTCCTCTTGGACAAATCAGGGAATTTTCATCTCTCGATGCAGGTGAAATGTTCCCACGGCTTCAGATTTGACATATTGCTACCGTGGCATTCCTCTTTCCTTTCCCACGGTGGAACAACTTCTTCATGATGGCTAGAAAAGATCCAAATTCACAGGAAGCAAGTCTCTTCCCAAATCTGAAGTCTTTCAATGACTTCTAAACGTGAAATCACTGCAATTCTTTACCATTTCCAAACTCCCATGCTTTGAGATGAGTCTTCATTATGCACACCAGATTCAAAGTTAAGGGATGGTTTTGCACTCAGAGTCCAGGAAATCTCAGCAGACTGTGCTTATTCTAATAGGAAAGAGCCATTTGACTGTTGTTACACAGTAGACATTGCTTTGGCAACCTGGGGATGGAGTCTGCTTTGACGGGTCAGTTCCCGACACCCGGTTCTCTTTCAGTGGCAAGTGGTGAGTCTGATGGTTTCCCTCAGCCTTCAGAAAGGGGATGTTGACTTCTGTGCCAGCTCCTAAACAGATCAACAGATTTCCTAGACTCTACAGGAGACTCATGCTTCTCAAGAGCTGTTTAGGAAAACAACAGAGGGGCAAATGTTTTTACTCTTCCCTAGAGAAGAGTAAAACAAACAAACAAACAAAGAAACAAACAAACTGTACCCGGGCAGTATGCCCTTCTTGATCATGTCCTGATAGAAAGGAGAACACAGTCTTACCTTGCTTTTCTCCTCAAAGATTTATTTGAGACAAAGAAGAGATAGCATTCATGTGAGTGTACACAATATATGGGAGGAATTAAAAATTGATAGTTTACATATCAAATTTAGCATTTGATTTTGGACCCATGGGGATTGTTAGTCATAGTTATAGCAGATCATTTTCACCTTAATAAATAATGCAATTTGAAAGTGTGGCAGTGGTGGGCTAGACTCACTGTTTCATCCAGACTCTAGTGACACCACTGGTTAGCAATGGGGCAGCTCTGGTGCCTTCTTACCTAAAAATAACAAGTCTTTTGTCAGCAGAGTTACTGATTGGTATCCCTGTGTTAGAGGTTATTTGAATGAGAATGCTTGCCAGGTGTTAGAGAGTTTACTTTTTAAAAAATTGTGTTAAATCAGACTTAGGAGAAATATATTCCTTCTACAGTTGCTGGTCAAAGCACCATTGCTTAGATGTTAACTACCCTCGGGTTTATCATGCACTGGAGGCGGAGGTGGAAGCAGTTACCCATAGTTTGCTAGTAGAACTTAAGTAAGCCCATTATGCCTTTGATGGCTTAAGACTTTTTTTTTCCAGATAAAGAAGAAAAAGAAATGAGTGTTTCTCTGTGTGTCATGCAATGCTAGGTGAACAGTAGGTACATCAGACTCTGCATGTATAGAGGTGAGGACTCACATTTATAGTAATTCTAATTTTGTAGGCCATCTGGCAACCTAATGTTCTCTCTGGAGACATACTTTAACTTCTCCTTTCTAACCTCTCATCTACAGTTGTTCTTTACTGGCTGGACAATGTGTTCTAAAACACAACACACCTTTTGTTAGTGAAAACATTTAATATTCAAGTTGGATTTCTTAAAATATTTTATGATAAAACTTGGAGGTTGAAATACAAAGACACACACACAAATGAAATTTAAATTTAACAAACACGTTAGTATTTCTTTCCTCTTTTTAAGTTCCTAAGAATGAATGGCTCTCTCTCATCCTTCACTTCTGTTTGGCTTTTTCATTACTTATTCACTTACTTAATTAAGACTTTTGTTTAGAAAGAGGCCCACACAAACACACAAGCATTTTGGAAGTTGCACACAGCCATTTTGGAAGGGAATAGTAATTGATCACAAGTTTATGGTTTTCTTTCTGTTCTTCTCAGCCATGCTCAGGAAAAAGAAGGCCTGGTGCATGGGGCTTTCTTTTGGAAGTAGCTGTGCTGGTCTTTATATGGAGGGGTTGGTTCTGTGCATGGAAACAGTACCATTTGCTTTTCCAAGAACCCCTTTGTGGTCCTGGCACTCCTACACTAAGAAGAGCATTCTGGTAATTTCTGAGCCTTGGGTTTTGTTATGACTTCTTATTAAGTCAACTATACACAATGTTCAAGCGGATGGCTCTGAACTGATCAACTTCGTGACCACATACAGTCAAACTCAGACCACTTTGGTGTCCCACTGCAATCATCATGACAAAGTTTTAAAAAAAGGTCTGCCATGTGGCAAGGCTCAACATACATCACAGACAATGCAAATGCATGGTGAAAACTACCACCCACCACGCTCTCACAAGCCACAATTGGTTATGTGTCCCATTTTAAAGATAAAGCTGGGGCTCTGGGAGAGCAGCTTGCCAACAGATTATAGAAGGAAGACATTAGGTAAATCTGATTAGCTTGCCAATTGATATCGAAAAACGGACGTTTCTGTTGTCTGGAACAGCTCTGAAGGGCACTTTGCTCAGGACAGTTCAACAAATAATAGTAACCAGAGAATCTTCCTGTTTGAATCCATCGCTTGTTTAAAACCTGGGATGACCCTAGTGGTATGGCTACCCCTGTTTCTGCTGCTTGGGCATGGGGAGGCGGGGGGGCTTCCTGCTGACTGTGGGTGTCCATCTGGTTTTCTCCCATTGTGCAGTTGTTATTTTGAAAACTGTTTCAGAGTGTGAGCAAGAAAAAATGAAGATGTTTCAGAAACACCCTATTGTTTAAATGTCAAGAGTTGTTTTCTGAGTAGTATTGACAATTGTTTCATCTTTGAGAACCATCCAAAGCAGGTTACTGATATGTCTGTGGGTACTGGATAAGTACATATTTGTTGTATTTCCAACCAGTGAAGAAACACCTTCCTTTTCACCAAAGAAGTCTTCAGGATATGATTCAAGACAATTATTATTCTCGGAGTTTATGTTGTTCTCTCCTTTAAGGCAAAAGTGCAAACAGATCAGGAAGGGATGGGTGTCATAAAGACTGCTATTAAAAATGGCACCATGAGAAATGAAGGAGATGGATGAAACCTCAGAGTCGGCGGGAACAAGGACTCATGACATCCTTGTCACCATTTGAATAGCTTTGCCTCCTTTTTGCTCGTCCTTAAGTCTTTTCTGAACATTAAAGGATCTTTTATATAATTGCTACTACTGTTTAATGTAATTGACCTGGGCAGCTTCTTTTTCATGTTTCTTTAACATATATTAATAACTCATGATAATGTGGTTTGCTATAATATTTTCTACACATATACAGTGTATTTTGACTAGAATCACCAGGTCACACTTTCTTGTCCCTTCCCAATCCTTCTAATCCTCTTCTTCTTCCCAACCAGTCTACTTTCTACATTCATGGTGTATGTATGATTGTATGTATGTATGTATATGTATATGTGTGTATGTGTATGTATGTGACTATGTGTGTGTGTGAGTGTGCATATGTGTGTATGTATGTGACTATGTGTGTACGTATATGTGGGTATGAATATGACTGTGTGTATGTATCTGTGTATATGTGTATGTATGGCCATATGTGTGTGTATTCACGTGTGTGTGTGTGCATATACCAGTGAATTTTATCCTAAGCACAGGTAAGGAGCTATTTACAGAAGCATGAGCACCTTACCTGTGGTTACACATTAAGTAAATGCCTCTCCTCTCCCAATAACCATTAGCTGCTGTAGGGCGGGGTAAAAGACATGGGACACTTATTGAAAAACAAAAGGGGTGGGGATGGACAAGTTGGTTTGACTTTTAGAGAAAGTTGGTAACTCATTTAAAGCTAATAGAATGAAAAATAATCTGTGGCTCACTTAAGTGACAAATGTACTTAATTTGAAGATCACTGTCCAGGGGAGGGATATTCATGAGTAGATGACTGGAACTGTGACTGATGACCTTGAATTCCAGTGGTGACATCTTAGTGACAACAACTCTGCCCCGCCAACCCTCCCAATAGCAGCACAGTACACACTGGCTGGCCTTAGTCATGTGCACAACGCTATGTTGGTCTCTTTTCAGCATCCTCTCTAATCTTCAGAACAACCCCGGTGAATGAAGAGGTGCTGTCCTTGGCCCAATTTTCCAGATGGGGAACTGAGGTTAGGCAGTCCAGTCACTTGCTCAGAACTATGGTGCAAGTGAACCCCAAGTCTGTTTGACGCCCCCCCAGGCTAGTAGTTCTAACGTACAAATCATCTTTCTAAACCATTTCATCTGCAAATTCATCTGGGCTGGGTCAGGCCCCTTCCTCTACAGCAAGGGAATTGGATTGGAAAAGGAGTTCTCCATTGCTCTAGCTCTGGCTGCAGACTCCTCACTGAGCAGATCTAGAACATGGGTTCCCGCGCCTTCCATTCCAGACAACACCATTTTGTCATTTTATAAAATTTGCATGGCCCAGGGGAGAGACTAGCTCTGCAGCTTCACTCACATTCCAGATAAAATAGTAAAGAGCTAAATTTATGTTGCTTCTGTGTTTTTAACTCCCAGCTGCTCCACCGAAGGATCATACAACACATGATGTGACAGGGACTTAATGCCACACATAAAACATATTAAATGTAGTCAGCAGTGATGAGATTTGGTACCAAATAAGAAGCTTTAATTAATTTTAAATGGTGCTTTTCATAGTGTCAAAAGCTCAGGCCACTGAAGTGGAAAAGGGGTTGGAATGGCCAGAGCCTAGCAACCCGGCTAATCTGGGCCCTTCTGAGCAGCTCATTTGGAATTCTTACATCAGTGCGTAGGCATGCCAAGGTGGGGCCCATGGGGACAAACAAAATAGCAACTCCAGCTCTGGGCACTCCTCAGAATCCTGAATCCTGGGGAGGCCTGAGAGCTCAGCTGTATTAAGGGGCCATTGGAGTTCCCCTGCTATTTGTCTACTTTGGGAGGATTAGAACTTCCGCTGGGCTGTGTTCTTCTGTGCTGAGAATTTAAAACTCTGTGCATGCAACAGGAGCAGTGCGGTCTGCTAGAAATGTTCAAAAAGAATCTGTTTTGACTTTTAAAAGCTTTAGCGGCACAAAGAACAGTAAATTGAAGGGTTTCTGATTTCTTCTGGGGGCAGGTTAGATAATGGTTTCTTCACCCCACCTTTCCTGAGCCTTTGTTTTTAAAGCTGTGACCACGCAGATCATTCCGCAGTATCAGGGTGGAAAGGTTAGTTGACTATGTGATACACACATATACACACACACATACTGAGCATATACCATACACACCACACATATCTTACATGTAAACACACACACACACACACACATACATACACACACTATAGGTACTATACACACCAAGCACACGCACACACATATAGATGCAATGCAATGGAAACTTCTTTTATCTCCAGCACATGTAAACGCATGTGTGTGTGTGTGGGTGGGCGGGGCTTTTTCTCTCTATCACATATAAATGGGAACAATCATTGAGATCTGTATTCCCAGAGATCACGGAACCATGTAGAAAGAATCAAGTACGAAGGACTGCTTGACATTCTCTGTGACTGCCTCCCCAGCTTTGCATTTAAGGAAACTGAGGCTCACGGTGCAATGGCAAGGATGAAGACACATCTCTGCACTCTTTCTTTACCACACAGCTCTTCGTTTGTGAGTGTTATTTATAAGAGTGAGAAATGTACAAGTGCTGGGCACAATTGGGGACATAACGCTGAGGGAGCCACACTACATACACATCAACAGTAAGAACAACAAAAGCCATGATGGGCCATTCTGGAAAAAGATGCACTCTTTGGGTTCCACAGTAATAGATCAAAGCTATTTTATTTCTCCCCCATTATCTTATCTTCTGTAACACTCACTTTGTTGCCATGGCCATAACTAACACTGAATAAATAATCTTGTTTCTCACGGCCGGCCATCCATTCATTAATGAGAACAGCGAGCCTGTCTTCATCCACATTTGGACTGGATCTTCTTCTGTGCTCTGAGGAAGCAAAGAGTGAGGCAGCCATTTCTTACACGTGTCTCCTGGTCCTGTTGTATGAACAGGTTTAGAAGCATGACAAGCCTGCAGAGTATGTAGTTGCCATTAGTGGTGGGAATGTACACACAGCAGCTTAGGCAAGCTTCCAAAAACACACTTCACACAGGGGCAGCACAGAACAGGGTGGAACGTGACCAAGTTCTCATTGCAGGAGTTTAGAAACTTGATATGGGTAAGATTAAGACTACATTTAAGGAGATCTTTCTTAAGGTACTCATGTGCTTTTGAGTTTTTAGTTTTAGTTAGTTGCGATCAAATTAGAGTGAGGTAGTAGTAAATAAGAAGAAAAACATGAAATAACAATTATGCTTTGCATCAAGATGAGAAAAGGTTGTGATTTGTTCTTTATTATTAACATGTTATTTACAAGAAGCCACAAAAACTCAGATCAACAATTGGTGATTTCAACACAGGAGTGGTTGGGCCACTTGAGGAATCCCCAAGCTGCTTCAGTCATGTCATTAACTCTGCACCAAGGAACTGGATGGATCTCCTACCCTGCAAAGAGTTTTATTCCCCTTTCACTCGCCCTCTGCCTCCTTACACACAGTCCAAGTGTGCATGTATCTGTGGTCAAACAGAATTCTAACATTCTCTTCTTGCTGTCATCCACGAAACATTCTATTCAGAAGACAAATGTAGAATTGAAGGGCATTGCTTCTACTGTTTTACCAGAATTCTTACCTCCAAGATATACAGTAGTCATCAACTCTCTACTGCTGTATCCATGTCCTACATTTTCCCCAAACCAACACGCTTCTGGCATACCATATATTAGAATGACCAATACACTTTGTTATGGAATAACCAATCTGATTTGCCCATCTGTGCAGTTAAAATGCAAATGATGCATGGATTAAAACTTTAGACAGAAAGAAGAGAGCTGAGTTGAAACACTAATCTAGAAGCATCTTTGTTGCGTAGACTAGGACTACAGTGTATGAACCTGACTCCTCGCTCACCTAGCAGCTGTGAAGGCAGTCACAGCCCCCATGGGTGCAGGGAACGGAGCAGGCCTGGGTGAGTACGTGGGCACAGTCCAGAGAAGGTGAATGGAAGGCAAGAACTTTGTGCACTGTTTTAATCATTGCTGAGAAAGAGGTAACAAACTTTTGTCAGCCTCATGTAAGTCAAACAAGTCAACGAAGGGTAAGAATCCATCTCTCGGGTGAGTTGTGGAGTGGGAAGATCAGACATCCATCGGAACACAGGATTGGTGTGTGAGATCAGACATCCATCGGAACACAGGATTGGTGTATGAGATCAGACATCCATCAGAGCACAGGATTGGTGTGTGAGATCAGACATCCATCGGAACACAGGATTGGTGTGTGAGATTGGGCGGTATGCGAGCAAGACCTTAGGGATCTGTTTGAAAATAAACCAACAAGAATATCTGAGCTACATTCTGTAACAGACCAATACATGCATGTCTAAACAAACAGACAAGAATCTACATACATGTACGAAACACACTACCACCTATCTGACTTCATAATGGACTGTCCATGCCTACATATAATAGACTACACATAATCCTGTGTAATAGACTGTATATGACTTAATGTAGACGTGAATCTACATACATGCAAAAAGCACATTTCTGCGTGCCTGA
The DNA here is from genome assembly GCF_017639785.1 of Mesocricetus auratus. Lineage (NCBI taxonomy): Eukaryota > Metazoa > Chordata > Mammalia > Rodentia > Cricetidae > Mesocricetus > Mesocricetus auratus. The sequence goes on along the minus strand of NW_024429195.1, from coordinate 28,297,205 downwards.
AGTCTGTATGTAGAAGTATGGCCATTCACTGTCCTAGTCAGGAGATCAGCTCACTTCTTGCCATGACTACATGTGTGTCATGTGCTTTTTAAGGGAACGATTGTATGATATAATTTCAACTGAAACAACACTATAGGAAAACCCAAGTGCCCTTTATTTCCAACCCTTCTTTTACTGTTCTCATGTTTTGGAGCCTCAACATAAAACACAGAAGTACTTTCAACGCCTTGGTTTTTGTTTTTGTTTTCTTTCTTTTTTTTTTTTTTTTTTTTTTACAAGGGAGCCTTTTCAACAACAGATATAGCATCTTTATGTTTCTTTACATAGACAAAAAGAAGCAAATTTCCATCATCTTTTGTGATCAGCACATACGAATTTTAGCATAAAATGCTTCCTCCTTGTGGGGAACATGAAGACAGAGAATCCTTCACTAACAGATACTATGGTTTAATTGGAAGCTCTTGGAAGCATGGGTACCAGGCTGCTGTCTGTTGGATGATTTTAGTTCTCCGTAATCTGTTTGCTTATGCCCTACAGCAACTTGTTGATATGGGAAGCCTCTGGGGAGAAACAGCAGAAAAACAACGAGAAGCATCAGATTTAATAAAGTATCTAAGCAGAGTCTCAAAACGACACCCACACTATGAGGGAAAGCCAAATTTGCTTTTTCTGAGGGGAATTTGTGTTGGTCAGGGAGGGTTCCCGGGGGCTTTGTCTGGAGGCCTTGATGTGTAACCAGAGCACTATAGGCCGCCCTTCACCCTTGGCCTCCCTCTCCCACTGCTCTGCCCACCCATACTGACACTGCGGGGGAAGGGTTTCAGAGCAGAAAGAATCAAAAGCCGAGGGACGGGAAAAAAGTGCTTTTCAGGGTCTGATGTGTGGGAATCAAATGAGAGGCCTAGCTCAAATCCGGTCGCCAAGCAACCAAAGTGCTACGCTGAGGGAATATCATTAAAGTTAGAAAGTAAGCACCGCTCTGAATTAGTAAACCAGGCCCAGGCTGGAGGGTGCACCCCGACTCTCCAAAGAGGACAAGTGGGGGGCTTTGCCGAGCTAAAGGAGGAGAGGAGAGAGAGGCAGAGAGAGAACGCAGCTGATTTGTAGAGTTTTTTCATAAAAAAAGACAATGGCTGTCCAGACATAGGGTTGCTGGTGAAATATGGTAACCGCCAAGCTGCAGCTGGCTCTCTGACACAAGATTAATAAGTTGCCGTCTCCTAGCCGACCAGAACCTAGTGGGAACTATCCGGCATTTTATCTTGAATTGTGGGTAGCAGCCTTATTGCAAGCTGGCGTAGTTTACTGCTCTGCTTTTTCCACACCTCCCAAAGTGCAGCAAACATCTGTGGCTCTAATGAGGTCATCACTGAGGGTGTCCAGAGAGCTGGGCCCTGAGAACCGGCCTCACCCCTGCCTGAACACACATGACAAGTGCCAGGGAAGCCGTACAAATTAAATGGGGGAGCTGGCACTCGGCTGTAAGTTAAGCTCTTAAGAAACTTTCTGCCGTGATTAAAAAGAGAGAGAGGGGAGTTGGAGTCTCAGAAATGACAGAGCAACAAAGCTGGAGCGAGCCCACAGAATCAGACTCGGGCTCACTGATGAATATTATCACTGACATGAACAAGCCACGCTTAAGTTTATCTGGGTCTGCCTCCTTAAAAGGCCCAGGGGAACCGAACTGTCAACTTCTGCATCTTACCTTGTTTTGGAGGAAATGGCCTATAGACCCACATGGTTTAAAATGAAGCTTTGGTGGATTCAATCGCGGTGTGTGTGTGTGTGTGTGTGTGTGTGTGTGTGTGTGTCCTTCCAACAAAAAAATTCAAATAGACAACACCTATGCGTCGTTTACAAATAATGTATTACGGACACAGAAAACAAACCAAGCTTCTTTGGAGACCCCTAAATATAAACGACACCTCTCAAAAAACATGCACACAGAAACTGAAAGTGCATTTAAGCCAGTAAGCCGTAGTGGTTTTGTTTAGTGATCTAATGTTAGAACATTGCCGGGATGATACTCCCTTAAGATACCCATCCCATGGAATCAGAAATGCAAGCTTCAGGATGATAGGAAATCTTCAGGTGGAGGGAAAATACTTCGTCTCTATGATGTAATTTATAAGCATTTTGGCCATGCATTAACCAGGCCTGTCTGGCCACATCTGTCCTGTTAGCTCAGTTAAGTCTGTGGTGATGTCTAGGATGTGTTAGGATAAGATGTATGTGGATAGAGTTCACGAGGGTGAGTAAGATCCAATAAAGTCTCCAAACAGACCTAGAAATGTTAATCAGTTTGAGTGGAGAGTCTGTCTGCAGACATGCTTCCACAGGGGTGGAGCCCGGAATCTCTTGCCACTGTACTCCTGGAAGGAGTGTGATTCTAAAATGCAGGATAAAAATCTGTCAACTTTGACTATTCTGGTATCATTACTGTGGTTTTAGAGAGCCTTCATGCAGGAGATGTGGAGGGCTGGAAGCAGAGAAATGTTCGCTTTCCTAAGAGCGCAGTAAACTAGCCAAATTCACAACAAAATCCATAGTGTAGGCAGCCTGGGAATGAGAAGGGTGAGCAGACCGGCTGAATGGAGGACTCCTTGACCCCTTCTGACTGACCTTGAATATCTTCATGTTTACCTCAGGAATCTGCCTTCAGCTTAAATGCCAGATATAGATGGGAGTTGATTCTGGACATGTGCTCAACATAGGCAATTCAAGAAACGGTCTTAGCGGTGATGGCAGAGAGGGCCCAAATTTACCCTCAACGCCCTGAGTTAAAGTATTTTGTCTTAGAGGAGAAAGTTGCAGCTTCAAGGTCTTGAGTGTGACAGAGAAAGAGTTTTAGGGGAAAACGGCCCTCTGCTTGCATGAGTTGGGGAGCGGCATGCTTGGGGAACCAGGGTGATCTCATACACTTGTTCAGTATTCATTTGGGGAGGGCTTGCCTAATGCCCACTTCAAGGCCGAGCTTTAATTTTTAAATGCAAATGAAGGAAGTGTTGCGTTTAGCTTTGCCAACAGTTTTCAGCAATCTTGTTGGCCTACATTTAGCTGGGAAGCAGCACGGGGACCAAGCGCAGGGGCTCAAACAATTGAGCAGTTGTTTGCCTGGCTCACATTCCTGAAGCTCTCTGGTTCCAGCTGAACTCCTTGGGAACAGTCTGGGCTGTGTACCCCTGGGGAATCGGCCCCAATTAGCACTGACCCTTGGGGGCCTCCTTGCTGGCCTAGGTCATTCTAAGATCTCAAGTCTGGGTAAACCAGATTGCTTCAGGTGCCTCTGGGCTTTCCCAAGCCCCAAGATGACATCCGGGACTGTCAACAGAAATGCAGTCACACATAAAAGTCCAACCTAACATGGCCCCTCCAGTTCTCTAATCCCCAAGGGAGATGTGGTGGACCTGTGCCATAACGGAGGAAGCACGGGGCTGAAGGCTCCAAGAGTCCCCCCTCTGCCCGAGTCCTGTAGTGACGGAAGAGTACACATTACGTGCAGATCTTCCCAGTATTGCTTGTGGGTCTTCTAACGAGCTGGACGACCCTGGAGAGTCATTGAACCCTACCTTCTGCTTTCTCGTGTGTCTTCTCCTGAGGACAAAAAAAAAGTCTATCCTGAGAAGTAAGTGTTCATGTACGTAACAATGCTGGCTTGCAGAAAACCTGGGGTAAATGGAAGTCAATTACAGAGACCTTTGGCCAGGGTGGTTCCACTCCTAGAAAATACGGTGTTTGCTGTGGTTCATGATCAGGTTATAATTACCCCCTTTTCTTAGGAAAGAACCCTACAGCTTTGCTTTTGTATTTCTCTCCAAACAGCACTTCTAGGTAATGGGGACTGATTGATGGAAGGCTCCTGTAATTTGGACTGGGGCTGAAGGACCTGAGTAGACTGATGGAATAGTCTTAGATGTACTGAGTCTTACAACTGGGCTTCAACAAAGGCAGGAACCTGAATGGCTGAGATCAAAAAAGTTCCACGGCCCATGGCAGTGTAGGCCTTGGCCAGTATTTACCACATCTACCATGATTCCCAGGACTGAGGTGGAGCTAAGTAAGATACATGCTGAATGCGGCTTAGAGGCCAACGGGAAAAAAGACATTAGCCTACAATTTCAAAATATGGAATGAGGGCTAAAAATGGGTTTGGATTGAGGAATACATGAGCACGAAGGGAGAGGGGATCATAATGAATTTGAAAGACAAATTGAACCCAGCTAAGTTCTAAGTATGTATTTACCATGAGCAAAGATTTAACAGTGGAGTACAAAGATGAGCAGTCTGTGTCAAAGAATATGTATACATAAGAAAACATGAATACAAAATTAAATCAAGTCCCGAAGAAGGATTTACTGTAAATCATCATCTCTGCTTCTTTTCACCCGGGTAGCAGATGGTCACACTGGCTATGAGGTTGGGATGGTCCATCAGAGGCAGCCATGAAGGCCCATGATGCCGGGGGAGGGGATAGAGGATGGGAGGTGAGGGGGGTGTCTGAAGGTCAAAACTCTTGAATGTGACCTTGAAGAGCAGCCTGACAGGACAGGCATCAGCTGTGAATTTATTCACATTTGAATCAACTCTTACTTCTTATGGAAAAACTTCACAGGCTAGTGGGACAGACCAGAGTCCAACCTACAGCCAGGGGTGGCTTTCTGAGTCCATTTCTGATTAAGGTTACCTGTTTGAAATTAACCAGGAAAAGTAAGATCTAAGATCCATGTCCCCCCAGGAATACCAATGTCCCAGGTAATAGGTGGAGTAGGAGTGATGGGAGAGAGGGACGTTTCTGGATTAGGCTGAAAGATGCTAGTACCAGACTATTTGAGACTCTGAAACCTCCATAGCTCCGTCTAGTTCCCATTAAGGTCTTCCCTGATTTGCTGACTTGAGTCACCTGTTGTCCTGGCCAATCCCTGCTGGGGATTACCCTGTGTGCTGGAGCTGGGAAAGGGAGATGACTGTTTCCTGACTCTTAATCTGTAATTTTTGATAGAATCATTTGAAACTATCTTGTAGACTAACGCACATCCATGATTGATGAATACCTACACATTACTGTAGCCCAGAAGGTATCTACTGCTATTAAAAACGCTCTTTTAATGACATAAAAAAAGTGGTAAGAGATGAGAATGTCTACTTGTTCCCGTTCCAGGCACAGGACACACCCAGACAGATGCTCTGTTGTGTGTCCGTGGTTCACTGAGGAGAGCAAGCTGCTGACCCACACCTTCTGAGGCAGTTTGAGTATTTTCTGGGGATCTTCCTTTTTTCCGTGTGTATACTTAGGGTGACCATGCACATATGTGTATGTGTGTGGAGGCCAGAGGTCTGCCTGATGTTTCTTGACACAGGGTGTCTCACAGGGACCTGAGACTGGCTGATTAGGTCTGGTCGGCTATCTAGCCAGCCTCAGAGATTTCCCTGTCTCCACTTCCCTACTGATGAGGTCACACATGTGAGCCACCATGACTAGCTTTTTACACGAGTGCCAGGAATTGAAGTCAGGCCCTTGGGTTTGTACAGAAGGTACCTTTCCCTGAGCTATCTCGCTGGCCATCCCTCTCTAAGTGATCATGGTTAAGTACCTATTAGAAGTTAGACACTGTGAGAAGTAGGCTTCCTTTCCTAGAAGTTCACAGATAAGGAGAGAAGACTGAAAGGGGCCGAAAGAAGGAAACCGGGACACTGAGGGAACTTTGGTGACCGTCCTGCTGGAGGAGACAATAGCAACGTGTAGACGCGGCTACACGCAGGGACATGTAGGGACACGCAGCAGAAGTATGATGGGCAGGCAGGTGTCTAACCAGAAAGGGCCTGGCCCAGCAGACCAGTGAGAGGGGTGGCGGGAAGTCCCTGTCCTCTTAGGCAAGGAAGCAGCACTGGCTGTGCTGTGCTTTAAAGCGAGCTGCTGGCCGCTGAGAGGAGCTGCTGGGAACGGAGCAGGATGCTACTTCATGAATTCCAGCTAGTCTGCTTGATCCAATTTTCAGTGCCTCTGACTAGAGCTTCTCAAGGAGAATAATGTTTTTACTCATGTTTATTTTCCTTTGTCTGGGCCAGGGCTCTTTAAACTTTATCAACTCATTGCCCCTTTTCACCTGAGAAAATTTTATGTATCTCAGGCCCTTTCAGAAATTATGAGAAATTCTGTCCTAATCCTAAACTAAAATTCACTTGATTAATTTTTTGTTAAACACATCAGCAACTCAAACAACAATTTTTTAAAAAAAACAGTCATTGTAACACAATAAAATCCAAAGGGATGATAATTTTTTATTTCCATGCTGAAACAGGAAACAATTTTGTGAGCTAGAGAGTTGGATCCCTGATAATGAGCATGCACTGCTCTTCCACAGGGCCTGAGTTCAAATCCCAGCATCCTCTCAGGTGGCTCCTTGCTGCCTGCAACTCCAGTTCTAGGGGGACCCAACACCTTTGACTTCTACACATACCTACATTCATATGCACAGAACCATATACACAGAGACACATCAATGCATACAAATAATTCAAAAATAATAAAAATTAAAATGAAAAGGAAAATATTTTGTTTTCCATAATTAAAACTTACACTTCTGCATACAGCTTTGTACGTACAGTAAAATCACTGCAGGTCATAACATAATAATCTTAAATCTGAGCATGTGTGGGTTTGTAGGCGGTGTTCCTTGGTGTTGATACTATGATGTCATTCATGGTACAATATCAATGCACACATTTGTGTTTGGAACTCAGGCTGCAGTGAGGTTGTGTGATACAACACAGGTGAAATCTGCCAGCAACAGATTCATTATGCATTCAGTTTTGAATTAAATTTTGATCCCTGTACATTCAGGATTCCTTTACCAAATTTTTCATGATTCCCCTTCCCCTTTTAGTTAGATGACCCATATGGGGCTTCCCAGAGCATTCTAAGATGCTGGCATCTATGTAGTCTTGGTCCTTAGCAATCACTTGCAGAATGTCTGATAATCTATGACAAATGACAAATCGAGGGCAAGAAGCCTAGTGTTCACCATCGTCATCTAGTTCTTCTGCAGTTGCATGGGAGGGGACAGCAGTTGTATGTGGCAGACCCCAGCACCATTTGTCCCTTTGTGAACACTAAGCTATGTCACTAATGGGTTCAGTGGTGTCTGTGGGGACTGGGAGAAGGAGCCTCCTCTCTGGTCTCCAGAGCTTGGTGGATGGGAGGCACTTTGTTGAGTGGGCACCTGTGACCCTGAGACAGAGGATATTGAGCTCTTGACATGGAGGTGTCTACATGGAGACAGAAATGCTTGTGGGAGATGGGTGGAGACTCCAGAAGAAGACAGGAGGAGACATTTGGTTGTTGCCCCCCCAACCCATCTCTACATCCCAAAGAGGAACCTTTGGCCTCTGGCTCTTGCTTTAGTTTGCCATGAGTACCTTGCAAATCCTGTCTGTCCGGAGAATAGAAGCTGAGTTTGAGATGTCTTTTGGTCACATAGAATAATACCTTCCTAGGTTCTGGAGGCCTGAATTTGGAGTCCTTTGGTGTTCAGAGTCCTTATGTGTGAAGTGAAAATAGCAACAGTAGCCACATTATGATGTTGTCTTGAGGATGAACAGATGTTGGAAAGTACACATGTCTGTAGCTCTGAAGAAAGAAGATTCTCACATACCACTTTCAGAACTGGGAGGCAGGAGGGACGAGGAGCTTGTTAGCCGGTAAATCCATAGATGCCTCTAGCTCACTCTGAGCAGCCAAAATGTCATAGTCAGCCACCAGTGGCTCCTGAGAACTTCTTGCAAGTCTGTGTCCATCTGCTGCTCATGGGCTTGAGAGATGTGGCTCTCATGTGACTGGTCAGAGTGCAGGTCAAGAAGAATCTGACTATGGGAAGCCTCAGCTGGCCACCTGTGAAAGCAAGAGCCTCTGTGTGCAAGAATGAACACTTAGAAACATGTCTGCACAATCACTCTTCAAATCTAACAGACTAGCTAGACTCGAGAAGTAAAGAAAACATGGTCATGTCCTCAGAGTCTGCCTGTCCAGAGTTCCAGCTCTCCCTGTGAAAACCAGAACTGAAATGAAGAAGGAGCTACGTTTCTTCCTGAAACACTATGAGTGGAAATGTTTGATGGCTGGGAGTCCCAAGTGGAAAGCATCAGAAAGAACAGGCAACATTTTTCTTCCCTCTCTTGAGACAAGGTCTCACTAGGAAGCCTTGATGGCCTCATCCTCCTGCCTCTGCCTCACAGTGCTGGGGTCACAGGCATAAGCCACTGTGCTCAGTCAGGAACATTCAAGCTGAAAATCTGCTATTAATATTTTTAATCATATATTTTCAAATTATTATAAGAGGTAGGGCATTTCTCAGCAAATCATCAGAGAGACTAGGAGAGTGCATGTGTAATAAAGTATCAAATGGTGCTTAATTAAAAATGATTGAAAACTGGAGTGAAACTCCTTAAGCTCTTGAAAACACATTTTCAAAAGGATTTTACCTTTATGAATATAGCTAGTCAAAACTGACAGATAGTAAACCAATTAATATGCACAGACACTTGCTATTGAGTTGTTTTAATAGTAATATTGAAAATAAACTTTGTTCAGTAAGCAGGAACTTGCTAAATCTATACAGTAAAATATTATACACGTACTAAAAAAGATGAGTGTTGATAACTTTAAAGATGTGAAAAACTGCTCAAGACATACAGTAAATAAAAGGGATTTAGAACTACAAATGTTGAGTGAGAAATGAGTAGCAATAAAGGTGGAAGGAGATTACAACAACATACAGCCATGGTCATCTCTGGATGCTAAAGCGATAGCTCATTGCATTTTCATGCCTAATGTGAGTAGTTTTCATTTTTATGAACTATAAAGTGTAGTGTTTTTGAAAGCGCTTTAAACACTCATTGGAATAACCCTACACTGCTACAGTTGGGAAGAAACTAATTATTTTAGCCTAAAGGCAAATTTTACTTAGCTTTGTTACGGGGAGATTCAAAATGTGACTTTAAGAACACCTTTCTTGCCTGGCGTTGGTGGTGCACACCTTTAATCCCAGCACTTGGGAGGCAGAGGCAGGCGGATCTCTGTGAGTTTGAGGCCAGGATGGACCGACAGCCTCCAAAACAGAGAAACCCTGTCTCGAAAAACCAAACCAAACCAAAACAAAACAAAAAGAACACCTTTCTTTACTTTATGTGCATGAGTCCCACAGGCATGCAGTACTCGAAGACCTAAGGAGAGGAGGGTCTGGACCTGGAGTCACAAGAAGTTGTGAGTCAGTGTGGGTGCTGGAAACCTAGGGCCTTAAGCAGCAGCGGCAGCAGCAGCAGCAACAGCGGCAGCTGCAGAGCTCGTAACCCCTGAACTATCTCTCTAGCTCTCTTAAAACACGGCTTCCAGGAGCTTCCCTCTCTCAGCTTTCCTGGTCCCTGGCTATGTTACTCACACTCATCCCTGTTCCATTCCCTCTCATCTGCCGATGAATCTGCCTCATATCCAACTTTCTCTCTTCCGTTAAAGGGGAGTGGGGAGACAAAGAAATGAACAGAAGAATTCTGTGTGTTTTGTTTCCGAAGAAAATAGAACATAAGATAAGCAACAACACAGAATCACTTTCTGCTTTGTAAACAAGTCCCATCAAGAAACCCACCGGAAGTTCTGCTGAACCTGGTAGCACAGGCCTGTAACCTCAGCTCCTGGGGAGCCTGAGGCAAGGGGGTCACAAGTTCAAGGTTGGCCTGGACAGGTTAGTGAAGCACTGTCTCATAGACAATGGAAGGCCGGGAAAGTAGGAACGCTTCCTTAGACCTCAAAAAGCAGTCACCTTCAGAATTCAGTGTAAGCCTCTGAACCAATGGCAAGGACACCTATTTCTCCTTAGATGATTGTCCAGGCCCGGATGAGAGGGTTTTGTCACTTGGTTTTTTTCTCTCTTTAAGTCTAGAACTCAGGGTTTTCCACACACCATGCAAATGCTCTGCCGCTGACCTATATCCCTAACCAAGAGACTGAGCTAGTCTTTAACTTAACATTTAAGGAGGAGTACAAGTCAGGATAGGGGAGACAAGAAACTCATAATCAAAGTCAGTGCTACCTAATTGCAATCGTTTTTAAATGTGAAATTAATGCAAATAAAGTCCAGGACAACCAAATATAAAACAAAATTGAATAGGACCAATGTTATAAGTAAACTACAATGGAGCTTCAAGAGAAAAAAAGAAATTTGCTTATTTATTTTAAGTGAAGATTGGTTCTGACGAAGTTTTTATCCCCCGATCTCCCGGAATCTGCTCACTTCTCATCTATAACGCTCTTCCGGTTACACTGCTCTTCATGGTCTCTTCATGTGTACTTCCAGCCGTTATCTTCCACATACACCTTCTGTTTCCTGCTGCCTTTACTTCTCCTACTCTTGGACTTCTTGAGCAAGGTATTTAACCTAGCATCAGAAACATTTACCAAATATTTTAGAGTCATATCATGGTAAAGGAATGAGTGAATGAATGAGTGAATGAATCAACAAAGAAAGGAACAAATGAATTAAGGCACCTACTCCCTGGAGAGTGTCATTGTGAGCCACCTTAGGTTTTGTAGGTGTGTAAGCATATATACAGTGTATGTACTTCACAGCCAAGGTGCAGTCACAGGCAGGGGGGACACAGGTAAACCCTTCACAGTTGTGTTTGAGAAAGGACATAGCTGGGGACAACCTTGAGGGTATGCTGCGGGTCTTCAGTGAAAGGGTTTCTGCTCACTATGATGGGGGGGGCTAACTTGTGAAGTCCATAGCTTCCTCATATGGGAGTGCTCTTGGTACCTGTGGGTTCAGCTGTAACAGTGAACATGAATGGGGTGGGGGACAGTTTAAGGAAGGAGATGAGTGAGTTTAAGATGTTCCTGTAGGCTTTTGATAATTAACTTAAGATGCCCTGAGCAACAGCTCAGCTTTCTTCTAGAACCTGCTCCTGTGCATTTCCTTCTTAGCACCCATGCTCAGGCAGACTGCCAGTGGAAAGCTGTGCTGGTTTTATTTCACCCTTGAGGGCTGTGCTTTTGCAGCAAGCATGAAGACTTAGGCTCAGATCCTCAGAGCCCATGTGAAAAGCCCAGTGTGATGGTGTGTACCTGTAATCCTAGGCCTGAGAAGAACCCCTGGAGCTGGTAGTCTAGCCTAATCTGCAAGCTCCAGGTTCAGTGAGAGACCCTGCCTCAAAACCCAAGGTGGAGACTAATGAGCACATCCACACACATTTAACACACACCCATATACAACCATTGAGAGATCACCAAATCCAGTATCTTTATACTAGAACGGCAACTGGCATTCATTCTTTTTCGTAATTCTTTAGGACACAGAAATCTCCCATAGTTCTGAATCATGCACAGATCTCCTGCTAGCTTGTATACAGATTTGTTCCCTCAATTTCACTGAATTTTCAGTCTCAGCTATAAACAAGGCTGTTTAGGAGGCTCTGAACCAATTGCTAACTCCTAATTCTACGGGCTTATGGGTGTTACAGATACAAGAGTCAACAAAACATCCCTGGGGATGGCTCCCCCCAGCCCCCGAGAACAGGGGTGAGACTGGCCCCAGAGACTTGTCACTGGTTGGTCAAGTGTGGTTCTATCCCTGTGCTGATGGTAAAGCATCTTCTATTGAGCTGAACTTCCGTGTATCTGCCACAATGCCTAAGCCGAGTAGAGGATAATGACAGAGAAAGTGAAATCCCGAGGCCGCTGTAGTGCTAGCCGTCTCTAGAGCATCACACTTCAACATCGTTCTTTTGCTTAGAGCTAAGGGAATGCTTCTCTTTCTGAGCAAATGTGTTAATCATTTTCCTTTTCTTCTTTCCTTTATGTCCCTCCCTTCCACTTGCCCTTTCTTTCCTCTCTTCTTCCCCTTCCCTGTCCTCTCCCTGATTCTCTTCCTTCCATCTTTTCTTCCCCCTTTCCTTTGTTCCTCCTTCCCTTCTCTCTCCTTTCTCTTTCCCTCCTGTCTTTCCTCCCTTCCTTCCTTGTTTCCTTCCCTCCTTCCCGCTCCTCTCTTTCCTTTGACGTTTTAATCTCTCCCTCTTTTTAAATTTTCTTATTCCATTAGAAAAGAGAACACAAGCCCCCTGTGAGCTCTGTCCATCCCATTCATGGGAAGGAATCGTCCAGAACAAGGATTCTGCGCTGCGGAATGGCTAATAAGTGCTGATGGCTGGCTATTATTGCAGTTGTTATGATATTGTCAGGCTAGATTCACACAATATGTCCATTCAGAAAGCCAGTGATACACAAAACTATTCTCCCCCTCCCCTTTTAAAGCTTTGTCTTAAAAAGACACCTTCCTGTCATTGGCGCTTATAAGTGAATAAAATGAAATTGATGCCTGGCGGGAGAAGGGAAAATACTTCTTTGCTGTGTGTTGGGAGCGAGTGACATCTTTGCTGTCAGTGGCAGTGAAGTGAAACACATACCAAATATGTCTTGACATAACTTTGACAGAAATGTATGTCTTCTTTTCTCTCATTTATTTTTGTGATAAGAATATGTGATTTTGCTGCCAAGGAAGCTTGTAACACTGCAGAGAAATGGAAATGGAATTGTGTTGGGTATGTCCAATTTCCCGACAGAAGCCGCTGAGTTGCTGCACTCAGGCAGCCTGGGAAACGGAACAACAGGCCTCAGTCCGTAAGACCCAGGCACTGACATTTGTCAAAACAACTTTCCTCAGCGCATCAAAATGCTCCTTGCTCTTTTGTGTTATTCAGATGCATCGGGTGGCTATGGTTTAGAAAATGGTGACTGCCAGAAAATCCCTGCCATCCACTTGTGAATGATGCCGGGAGAAGAGTTTGCTTTCCTGCCTCAGAGTAGGCCTGTTCGTTTGAAGGCTCCCAGTCTTAAAAACAGATCAAGATCTCATGTAAATGAGACTGTTCCCCTTTTTGTTTTTTTGTTTTGGTTTGGTTTTTCTTCTCCACCAGACGAAAGTAAACGGCACCGCTCAGTTCAGTTCAAAGGCAAATGTGGGATGGCTGTCGTGTGCGGGTATGTGCCACTGGATTTTTTCTTATTGTCTTCCTCAGAACACCAGTAGTGCTGGTTGGTGGGGCTGTCCCTTCAGTAAGTCCTGTTTGTGTTCTTCCTCTGTGGCTGTGGAGCACTGACTGGGGATCAGGAGGAGTGTGCTCCCTACTGTGTCTCTCGGGGACTCTTTTCAGGATCTGTACGGTATTCCTAGAAACTCAGCATCAGTTTCTGCAGCACGTAGCGTATGGAGCAAGAACAAACACTCTTAGCAGTGTGCTCACTGCCCCTACTTACAGAACGTCAGCCCTGAGCCCTCCAGAGAGCCCTCCATGCTAACATCACGGAACAATAAAGGAGAAAGGCAATAGATGCCAGACTTTGCGCATGTGTTCTTTTTCTCACTTATGGGCCCATTCCCTGGTGAGCTGACTAGTTGTGGTTCTCTGCAGGGAAAGGAAAACCTCATTTCATCTTTGAAACTAACAAGTATCTTAAAGGACATTTATTCCCTTATCCTTACATCATGAATACAGTGTGGCCCGTCCTCAAGTCCAGCCCACACTGAAATAACTACTGGCAGGATAGAAAAAAGGAACATTTGTCAGGAAGAATGATGGATGGGTGGATCACTGGAGACCTTGTGATTAGGATAACGCATGTTAGGAACATGCCTGCCCAAACCAGAAGCGGCAGTTACCTTTACTCCTGGTACAGGACTAAATCTAACATGTGGTCGAAAGCAAATTGGACATGTTTGGTACTGAAGTTATGATTACAGACCATACTCACCAAGGAAAACCTTTTCATTTAGTTGTAAGAAATGACAGAATTTATTAGAACTATTTCTAAAGGCAAGACTTCTTAAATTTGTGTAATTATACTGGCAATAATTGTTTAATACTTATAAGAATAAAAATGTCTATGTACTCTCTCTCTCTCTCACACACACACACACACACACACACACACACACACACACACACACACACACTGCTCCAGAGGCACAGATACTTCCTGCAGGAAAGGGTAGGCATTTTGTTTCATACTCCAACTTTGTCATTTTGTTTATTGTGCTTCATTTCTGACAATTCCTTGCATAAGGGAAAAGCACAGCCATGGGGCCTGCCTGATTCTGGTGGCCTCTGTCACAGACTCCAGACTCTGTTGGGTTGCTGGTTGTCCAGTCACCATGTTTTTAAGGCTTGCTTTGGTTTTTGGTTTTGGTGATTGATGGGGAGGGTGTTGTGATAGCTGCCATTGTAGGGAGGGTCTCCCTGATTCAATGACCACTTCAGTCCTGGGAACAGATGTATCTTCCTCCTGGGGCCCTCAAAGAAGAACCTAATTCCAATAACTAGTTGTTTGTCATGCATTTCAGGAGAAGCTCTCAGCTCCTTGAGAGGCTCTGCCTTCCATTCAAACAACACAGAAGGAGCCTTCCAGGACACGTGAGTAAACAGAGTTTTGCATCGCTGTGAAATAAACACCTAAGTTGGGATCAGTCCACCACTGGTGTCTGCAAAACCAGAGGTAGAGGGGCAGGGTCCATGGCCCCCTATGGACAGCAATGGCAGACAGCGGTATCTGCAGGGGAAGTCCAGCTAGCTCCGTGGGTTCATTAGCAACTCAACCCACTGCTGAAGTGCTTGGGAGCCCAGCAAGGCTGGGGATGTATTTAACAGCTCCTTTCGCGCATGTTATAAACCAATGTAATTTTAAAGAAAAACTTAATCCATATGTTTTCCATTAATCTGTACTAAACTCATCAAAATGATGTTTTGTAAGAGTGATTTGGTGCCCAAGAAGTCTTTTGAGTTGTCTGTAACAAGCCTTCCTAATGCCGGTTCTCTTTGAAGCAGGAATTGTGTTTTGCCAACAGCAAAGAAATTCAAACCCCCAAAGGGTTTGGATCAGTTTGAAACTTCAGGCCAGAGGGCTCTGTGGGGTTCTGCACTTGGCAAACTGGCGCACTCCCTTCTGACTTTGAAATACCTTAGTTCCCTCCCACAAGAAATGCTCTATTTATTGTTTGCCTAAATTGGGTGTTTAAAATGATCTTCAGACTTTTTAGTATATGAAACTTGCACACGAACTGGAAAGCGGGCTTTGGGGATAATTTCTTCTCAGGCAATGTCATTGGGTTGTCCCTGGAGATTTTTCTTTAATTATTCTGTTTCCTGACTCTGCATTTTTCTTATGACTTGGCCTTACCAAAAGATCTGCCACAGAGGGTGACAAAGCTTCTGCCACCCAGAGACCAAAGCAGAGCAGCCACAGGCTTCGTCCCAGGGTGGCCCAACTGAGGCATATTTCTTGATACCCTAAGTTACTGTACTCTTAGACTGATGATGGCAACCAAAAATTCAATGCAGATTTCAAATAACTCAGTGGCCTGTGCCAGGAGCAGTGTAATTCACAACTGTCTGTGTTTGCTAATTTTGTGGTGGTGTCAGTTTGTGCTCAGATGTTTCGAGGAGGCATGCACAATCTCACTTGGGTTTTTAATACAGTGTGTGAGAGAGAAAAGGAGAAAGAGTTGGAAATTTTAAAACCAGACAGTATATGCCTCAGGTTAAACATGAGACCACTGTGGTCCTTTGTCCTTCCTGCCTCTGGGCTGTGAAGTGGGAGCGCCCCCTGGTGAAACTTTGAAATCACTGAAGATTAAGGGTGCACGACCATCCAGATTTCTTTCTAAACTCTATTTGAAATTTTTTAAGTTAATAATATGAGTAAGTTTATAATGAGACTTAAAAAACGTATAAGATCATCAATTCAAGCGATTTCTTTAGGAAACAAGTTAAAATGAACGTATTGCTTTCAATATGAAAAGTGTGTCTAGGATTTGTTTGCCATTTATCCATGTCATTCATTTATGGTTGATGTCTCTATCTCTGCCTATGATCCCACCATAAGCCTATAGTTACATAAATGGAAACCCATATAAAAACATAATTACCTACCTCTCAACCAAACAAATCACTTTGGGATGTGACAGTAAAGCGGCAGCAACAATATAAACAGGCAACAATGGCAGGACAGTCACCATGACACCCCTCAGACATCTGTAGGATGTTTATAGTGTAAAAGCCTATGCATTTTGCTGAAATCACAGACTGGGGCCTCTAAAGTTCTGGGCTTGGTGCTTTCTCCCTAGCAGTGTGAACAAACCTGAACCTCTCTGACACTTGGGGTTGTCACCAGAGGTAGAGGTGGGTTACAGAACACCTGTTCCTCCTCACAGTACCGGACAAGCTTGGGAAAGGGCTGCTCAGGATGGCTTGCTGCAGGATGGTGAAGGGGCTTTCTGACTGGCTGTAGGGATGTTGAAAGCAATTCCCGGTTCAGGACTAAGAAGGAAGGAAAGGAACCGCTCTGCGGTGCTCTGGGGTGGGGGTCATTGACAAAGCAGCTTTCATCCCTATTACAAAGGGTCACAGCGGACCAGGTGGTTTCTGGGAAGGCTGCTGGGTGGAGCTCTGCCCAGAGGAACCAGCTCTCTGTGCACAAAGCCCCACACAGTTTGGCACAGAAAATCCTCAGGCTGGTCACCTAGCAATAGCGTGTGGGGCCGACCTCATGTATAACCCACTTTTCGTTACCAGTTACACTAACCAGTTTCAAGCCTCTGTTGTCTTTTTAAAGCTGAAGCTATTGCAAGTTTGTTTTGCCAGCAATGTTAAACTCTTCACTTGGACAAATGATCTGGTTTTGTCTTTTAGTAGCAGATAATATAATATTAGATTTTTTGCTGTTTAAAATTTTCCACTTCGTATAAAGCTGGCTTTCGGGGGAATCATAGCTAACACAGGCATGTTCATTTTGAAGTATACTTAATGTGCTTATTTTAAAGATCTACTTGTACAGGTACTTTAAACCTAATTATTTCAAACCCCAGACTTTTCCACATTAAAAAAAAAACAAGAAAAATCAAAACCCAAAATAAAACACCACAGGTATCTCCTGCATACTTAGTGCCTGAGTGTTCCCCATTTATCTTGTGGGTGTCCGACTTTTCTCTTTTGTCCAGAGTGAGAATCGGCCCCTCCTGTCCTCACTCTGAGGTCCCTCACATTGTCCGACATGCGCAATCAATCTTGTACTTACAGCTTTGTGAGGAAGCAGAGCAGATGGATAATGGGAGCGGGGTCGCCATTTGGGCTCTGGTGGATTCATGAGCTGCCTCCACAGCCATGACTCTGCTGACAAAAGTGGGGAACAAAGTCCAGTTCAGAGGCTCTCCGGGTACCCTGTCTGCTGGTTAAGCACCACCCACCCCCATTTGGTCCCAACAGTTGGCATCGGGTGGTGGTGGAAGGGGATTTACCTCTTCCTCAGAATAAAATCACACATGACTTCAACTGCCCAGGGAGTCACCTGAATTAAGGGACCAGTTCCAGTTGAGTGACTAGGGCCTCCATGTCATGAAATTGCTCCTGCCTAAGCCTAGACTTCACTTTGTCTAAACTACACACTGGTGTATTAGTGGAACACCATGACTCTTCGATGGAAACTTGGGTCCCTTCTGTACTAGAACCTTCTCTGACCTTTGTTGAACACCACAAAGAAACCAAATGCCAACCCCTGTTTGTCTCAAATTTTCCCCTGTTAATGCTTGATCCAAGTCTACGTTTCCAGCCAGTCTTTCATTTAAAAACACAATCTCATTCAAAACCTGCCTGGTAACTTTATCACTGAGGTAACTGTCACCTATGATGCAGGCTGACCTGGGCCCTTGTAGCACTTGACATCATCTTTTGGACGGGTTACAGAGCCTTTTGAGGGAGTTGTTAGAAGCAGGCTCACCCTGCAATGCAGAACCGGTTGCAGAAGAAAATTAGTGCATTTATCTGTCAGCATTAGACTAGATTTTCAATGCAGTTCACTAGTCACAGGGTCTGGTTTTCTCTTCCTCTGGGAGATGAAACTGATATGCCGGTGGGTAGTAGAGGTGCCAGTTATAAATTGGACCATCGGAGCATGCACGCACGAGAAATGGAAGAAAAGACTTTAAGGCCACAAATTTAGTTCAAGGCAAAGAATTTCCCTAAAAATAGTCTCGCTTGTTAAAACCCCGTAGGAAAGATGTGTGTCAGGAAACTGCTGGCGGCGTCAGAACCACTTCCCATTTCTCTCATGAGAACCCATGTTTGCAGCCTCTCTCCGATGCCATGTTCATTTTAACTGCTTCAGGACCAAATGAAAGGAGGATGCTAACTCTGACGATAAGGAAATTAAATGCATATATCTGTGCATTGGCTAGTTTCTTCTTTGCTGTTTTTGAGCATAAGGGGGCTGCTGCAAGTCTTAGCTTCAAACAGCTGGGCAGGTTTGGTTTATTCCTGCTCTATGTTCTACACGCAGCTGCAGCTCACCAAAAGCCCACTCAATGAGGCTGTAGACCAAACTCACAATCGTGCTCGGCTCCATCAGGGAGGCCATTCTAAACAGACTGTTGCTTATCTCCTGTCGTATGAGGAGATCTAGGTGGAAAGCCCAAGTCCCCACCCACAGGTGCTGATCCAGTACATAGGCTGAAATGATAATGCTCAGAATGCCTCCCACAATTACCACTAGCAGGGTTCACATGCCTCTCAGTATAGTAAACCTGGAGTGTCTCCTGACCTCAGACACCATACTGCTACACTGGCCCATGGGTCCAATTCCTTGACCAGAGAACCAATAAGATCAGAGACAGTGTCAATGGTCTGTTGTAGAATAATAGCCAGAGGCCAACAGACCTTCAGTGAGAACACCAGCAGCACATTCCTGGAAGTAGGAAGGAAGCTTCCAGAGATGTGCCGGAAGGACGGCAGCTCAACACCCTGTCAGCCAACTCTTTGATACCCACCATATGCCCACCTGTATATTGGATAATGTTTTATTTGGTTTGATTTATGGTTTTGGTGGGGTTTTGTGAGGGAGAGAGAGAAAGGGGAGAAGAGAGGAGGAAGGGAGAGGGGCTTATTTTAGTTACAATCCCAGGTTATAGTGCATTCCTGCAGGAAAGTTACAGCAGGATCTTGTAGCATATGTGGCACCCACAGTGATGAATGGAGGGAGAGAAAAATCCATGCATGCTTACCTGAGCTCTCTTCCTTCTCCACACATAGATAATCCAGAACTAAACCCAGGGTGGGC
This sequence comes from Mesocricetus auratus, assembly GCF_017639785.1. NCBI lineage: Eukaryota > Metazoa > Chordata > Mammalia > Rodentia > Cricetidae > Mesocricetus > Mesocricetus auratus. The sequence goes on along the minus strand of NW_024429195.1, from coordinate 28,278,058 downwards.
CTCCCCACCCCCAGCGTAATGGAGACCACTTCCCAGAGACATGATCACAGTCCCCCTGATCTACACAATCTCTCTCTCTCTCTCTCTCTCTCTCTCTCTCTCTCTCTCTCTCTCTCTCTCTCTCTCTCTCTCTCTCTCATTAAGACTCTCTTCACAGATTTCAGGTTGTTTCAGGTTAACCATTAAAACTGACCTAACCATCCTGGGACCTCTGGGATGGAGGGAGGGGCAGGGACTAAGAAGAGAGACTGTTACCATTCCTAGAATGAGCATAGCAGCCTACTACTATCTTATTCTTTTTTAGTAACCCACTGAGTCCGGTTAATGTAGCCCATATGCACTTGGTTGTGGGTGAAGGTTTGTGTGTTTTTGAGACAGGTTCTCCCTATATAGACTGGCTTACCTGGAAATTACTGTGTAGACCAGACTGACCTCAGACTTGCAGCGACCCTCCTGCTTCTGCTTCATGTGTGTTGGATCATAGGTGGATATTAGTTTAAACCTTCCTCTTCATCGTCTCTCTGGGGTAGTTAGAGTTCTTCTCTACAGCAATGCCTTCCCTCCTCATGTTCTCACATCTTCTCACAGGATGACCTTGGTCATCTTCCTGTGCCTGGAATGATACCTAACATAGAGCAGGTGTTCAACACATGTATTTTAAAAGGAGGGATGAATGCTAAAATATGATACATGTGATAGTATGTTTACAAAAGCTTTTTTCCCCTTGGGTGAGGGGAAAGAATGTTGGAAAGGGAGCTACTAAAAAATGACTCTGAAATGTTTACCAGGCCCATGATAGGTGTTGGGAGAGTTGTAATTAGGGACAGAGGACCCAGAATAGAAACTCATGTCCACCTTGCTACTGACAGTTGCACTAAACAATAAGCTACAGGAATCCTGAAGTTGGAAATGCATCATCCGACAGTTTAAGGAGTTAGCTGAGAGCTCAAAGGATAACTGAGAGGAAACTCATGGTTTCTAGGACCATGGAGACCATCGGTGTTGCTTTCTCCTTGGCCCCCAGAATTCCTATGTGGGAATCAGAAATGGCTCATTGCTGTCTTTGCTGGTGCTAAAATATAATTAATATTTTAGTCAACATACAAACTCAGTTTTAAAGAACACATAAAGAATCAGACAACACACAGAATGAAAGATAGCATACTCACAGTTCTTTCTCCACGGTTTTAGCTTCCGTATATAAACATTGTACAGTTGGGGAGTTGCAGAAGTAATGGCACTTTTGATCCTGCACTGTAAGGGAGACACAGAAACACTATTTTTGCATGCTTTCTCTCACTTGGGTTTTACCCCGTGCCTGTCTCAGGTACTATAATTGCCTATGGGGTGGAAAACAAAGGCCTGGGAATCAAAGTGGTTGACTAATCTGCTCAGGGACTCAGGGTGGCTACCGGACCTGGCAATCTGACTCTAGAACACACACTCTTAAGCACACATTTTATGAGCAGGCTGTAAAGCAAGTTCAAACCTGAATCCCAAATCAACTTCCCAAGCTCTTGGTTAAGCAGATAGCATACAGGTGCTAAGGGAAGGGTTAGGGTTCCCAGCTTTGGTCTCATTTATTGATCGACACACAGAAGCATGGGAGAGGGTTCAAAGCCAAGTGGCGCTTGATGAGCATGAACATCACACGGGATATGTGATGGTGGCTGGTGACAGAAGCAACTTAGCAACTGAGTCCTGGTGTCACTGCTGCCAAGCACATTCCAGTGTCACAAAGAGAAATCCAGTGATGAGCGTGGCATGACGCAGACTGGCAAGACAAATCGGGCCAATGCGAAGGGGTCTGTTAAATTAGAGCCTAGAGAAAAATCTACAACTACGAAGGCCCGTTAGGGGCAATTTCTGCTCTCCACACATTGCACGCCACGTAAACAGTGGTCATGCCATCAAGGCCTGTGTATGAAAGGGAGAGACCCTGGCTCCTCGTAGGGTCCTTCCCATCTATGGGACTCCTCTGTGTCCTGATGTCAAGGTGCTGGGTCAGGGCCTCCCCAGTTAGATGAGATACTACTTTTAAAAAAAGCACTCTGAATGGAACACGGTAAGACTAAACTCTGAACTTACCAGCATTCCTACCCAAAGAGCCACATATAGGAGATGACTGGCTTTCTGTGTAACCAATATATCTTCAAACGCAGCCTTTCAACTCCTGGACAGGCCCCTCCCAGTCCTTGAGTCGTTGCCTCCACTGTGGCTCCTCACTTCTGCATGGGGTTAAGTAAGATTCAGCCCTGAGCCCAGGCCGCCACTAAGGAGGCAGCAAAGATCCTCGGTGCCGCTGAATGGAGGAAGACACAGGTGAAACAAATCAAACAGAACAATCAGGGGTGGATTTGCAGTGTAGCCCAGCATGGAGATTTCCTGGCAGGATTTCCATTAACTCAAATGGGAGGTGTGTGGCTAAATCCCTACACACTGTGCTGAAAATGTGCCTCTAAGTGCCAGGCTGCATTATGCCGGGGACAAAAACACAAACTACCTCAACCAGGAGAGGTGTTCACGGCTAAGGTTCCACGACTCCCTGCAGAAGGTGTCTCAAGCCATGACCGTCCTGGGTGAGACACAATGGACCCCCACGCAGCCTGGTGAAGCTTACTGGGCACAAGAGGGCTCTGGGCAGCTGCTTGCGACTCTCTCCTCTTCTCCACACAGACTTTGATTGGGGGTCGATCTGGAGTTCCACACAAATGGCTTGTGTTTGCTGAAATGATTTTTTCTCCCGTGCTGATGACCTGAAATTTCAGTAAACCTTAGCATCACATCAGGCCCACCAGAGCCAGAGGCTCAGAGGGTGACAGTGGCATGATTCGTCTTGATGTAGTTTTATGGCCTCTGCAAGGTAAATGCTTCGAAGGACTCTTACCCCAGGATCAAAGAAAATAGTCATGAAATCACTTACCTCGCCTGCTTCCACGGCACAATTTGCTTTCCTGGGCATCCACATAGCGACTGTGAAATGTGCCTGATCTCTGTCTGGGCTGTCTTCCTCAAACCCTCCACCAGCCCTCCTCTTTTTTATAAAAGCTTAAGCATCCTCCCCAAATTACTTTATCTTATCTTCTACTGTGTCCACACGTGGGTTTGCTTTGTTTCCCTTACTTGTTTCTGAGACAGGATCTTATATAGCTCAAACTGGTCTCAAGCTCCATATTGTAGCCGAGGCTGGCCTTGAACTCCTGGTTCTCCTTCCTCCATGCTGAGACTATAGCTGTATACCTGCATGTCCAATGAATACTATGCTAGGGGTCAAACCCAGGCTTCTCCTACATGCCAGGCAAGTGCTCTGGCCATTGAGCTGCACCCCAGTCTCTCAGCATTGTTTCACTTGTCATTTCTCTAAACAAAGTTACCTCTGGTTGACCTTAGTCATACTGTTCCTTCTTGCAAAACAGTTCCCTCCCAGTGACCCTTCCAGTCACTCAGCCTTCAAAGCCACAGTCACACGTAGCTCCTTCCTCACCATTTCTCATGCTGACTCTCCGTCATTCTCTACATCACCTCTGAACTCCGTTCTCTGTTCAGGTGCCCTGGTCCCCATCACAATCTGTCCTTTGTATCTCAATGGCATTGCCATCTCCATGAGAATCTCCAAATCTTCATGTCTCCACAAGGGTATCCATTGCTAAAAACTTGCTAACTGCATCAGTTAGGTACAAAGACCTTTCTCTAACACCAATTTCTCCATCTGCTTCGGATCACCTCGGAGAAGGAACCTACAAGAAACGTAGCCTATTTTACACTGCACATAGAAATTAATTCAAGAACTAAGGCCTCTGAATGTGGGTGACAGATATGTGGCTTGATCTGTTGGAGGGGGCACTGGCAGTGGAACCATGACTTATCCCAGGGGCATGAACAAAAAAAAAAAATGTAGCCATCACCAGCAATCCTTCAACGGCCCTCACAAGCAACAAACAACATTGAGCGAATGCTTTTCCTCTTGTGCATAAAGGACACTGCTTGGGTGGCATGGGCATGACTAGTCCTGGCCAGAGCAGGAATGATGAGGGGGCTTGAAGGAGCACCACTGAGTATCTGTGAAGGTGTCTACCCAGAAAGGCTGTAGTCAGAGAATGGAACAGTCGGGCCTTCTCTCTTCCGCAGCCTGGTGCCTAGAAAGCTGAATACTGTCCCAGGTGACAGCAGCCTGTCCTGGAAACAAACCGGGTAAGATTGTGAATGAGGCCAAGGGGATACCCCTCTTCTCCTCTACCCCCTTCCTAAAACCCACAACTAGACACTTAATTGATCTCATTTCTCCTCTCTGATTTGGCAAGACACGTTGTGCTTTTGTTTGTCTTTGATAAACATACCGAGTCAGGATTGGCTGGTTAAAGTTCTCCCTGAGAAAAATCTAAAGGAAGGAGCATGGCCTAAAGTGAGTTCAGCTCTGGCGGCCTGACAGGGCGCAGTCAGGGGCTCCAATACACTGAGCTCCCTTCTCTTCTGTGGGCAGTCTCTTGACTGTAGCCCTTAGCTTCTTCTACACTAAGATGCTAATTCTTATAGGGCAGGGTGAGGCAAGCATCAGAAACATTGTGCTTAGAGCATACACGGCAGAAACAAGTCTTTAGAAGACCTGCTTGTTAGATAAGGTGACTTCTTGCAACACTCCAGGTGTGGCTGCCCATGGAAATGTCAGCAGAGTGTCTGCGAGAGACTGGCAGTGCAGGCAAGCCTCAGGTCACGAGACAGGTGAGGTCCTGGGAGTTCCCGGCCCCACCAGCAACGTTAGCATGGGAATCTAGGCAGGCTGTTGATCTCCTTGCCTCCGATCCCTCCTGTTTATGTATCTAGAGATCGCCTCTCCAGGTGGAGATCTTAGTACACAGCCCAGCTTCGAGGTCCTTGGCTGGAGTGGACTCTAAAAGTCCTAAGTCTGGAACCTCCTGGCTTTCAAGATTCCTGAATCTATTTGAAAATACAGAACAAGAGCCCTCCCCGCCCCCCCCCCCCCCCCGCCTGCCCTCTCGGTACTATTTAGTTTCTAAGTTGCCTCATCTGAAGAAAAACAAGAGTTCTCCATTTCCTCGGCTCGCTTTCCTGCTGAGAAGAGTGAGGCTAACATCTCCCCAATTGTGACTAGATCAACAGTATAACAGCTGTGAGAGCCGACTAGGGTCCCCAGAACAGGAGCATGTTTCTTTCCTGAGAAAGACTGGTTTCCCCAGTGTTAACCTCCCCTTGTCCCCCAACTCACAACCCCCCTTCCCCCCCCACCAGCTCAACCCAGGTCACATTAGAGCCCCAGAGCACAGGGCACAGTTCTCATCTGTCTGTCACCAAGGAGGCAGACGGGATGGAGGAACAACAAGTCGCTTGTACGCGAAGAGGAGGACACTCCTGGGAAACAAACAGATGAGCCACTCCACGAATCCGAGCCACGCCGGAGGAAAGCAGAACTGCATGAGAAAGCCCAGGCTATCGCTGTATCGTCCTTCCCTCTCACACTGCCCTGCTGGCGGTCTGAGGGGGACCTGAAACTGTAGCTGCGGCCTGTACCAATATCTGATTCTGAGAAAGTGAACCCTCGAAAAGGTGACTGCTTTTCCCTGGGTCTCCCGGAGTCGTGTAACCATCCATTTCTACTGCCTTTCTGTAGGTTATATTCTTTTGGGGGGGAGTATATTGGCACACGGAAGAGGCAGAAGCTGCTGAGAGTTTGGGTAGAGAGCACCAACCTTTAACTAATCAAATGACCACACAGTACAGAGGAAGGTCTGTGAGATATGTTTAGGGTACTTTTCTTCAAATGCTCACATCACAAAATGCCACTCAGGAACACCTGTCTTTGTGACACAGGGCAAGTGTCCAGCAACTGGATTTTGGGCCACCCAGTGTGTGGTCAGGGCACATTCCACAGGTGCTGGTTCAGTGTTCTCTGTTGTGAATGCTTTGGCTATCCCCTGACTCTACGGGCTAAGATGTGACTATTAGTAATGATGGTGGCTGGGGAACTGGGCTTGGGGAGAGGGTCAGGTAGACCACACATGTGTGCACCATCACTGCATAAAAACATGCCACCTGTGACCAGAAAAACTCACAGAAGCCTGGTAGCCATTTCAGTGGGGCACAGATGCCAGTTTCCACACTTGTGAGATAGATGTTAAAAGTATGCAATTCATGTCTCAATGTTGCAAAATTGGAGCAACCAAAAACAATTATTTTCACCTCTATGTTTACTGCTTATTCAAAACGCACCATTGCAAAACTATTTAACGTGCAGCCCGACTGCCAGTCTAAAGTGGATTGAGTCCACTGAGCCTCCAGAAGGTATGATAGGAGCTAGTGCATTGACATGTTCATGTGTGTCCGTCTGCCCCCCCCCCAAGCCCAGCAGAGGGCTGTTGGTGAGGAAGGTCAATCCCCTGCTCTTCTTTTGGCAGGAGGAAGCAATGGAGGAAGGAAGCATGAGACTGATGAGCACAAGCCAGGACAGAGCCCCAGGTCAGTCATGGGACAATCACAGAAGGTTGCAGCTGGTCACTTGCAGAATACTGGCGAGCTGCTCCTAAGTTAGCTCTTAGATGTCATCCATAACCACTGAGCACCTCACATCACCTCATCCGACACTAAGACCAACAAGACCAGGAGAGAGGGGAAGAAAGAGCCATCAGTTATAACATGTCACATCATGAGGCACTAAGGGCTACATATATCCATTTTCTTCATTTGCCTGACATTTCCTTAAGGGACATTGCTATTGTTGTTAGACAAGGACACCAAGGCACAGAGAATTAAGTAACTTGTCCTTTGGCATTTATGTCTGCTTCAAAATTTGGGAAAACTCAGAGATCTAGAGATTTAGCTGGTATCACCCAGCATTTCTGAGTGCTCTGAATGCCTTGTAGTTAGTGGTATCAGCTTGTCACAGAGTTTTCTAACATCGTGCAAATAACCAGGTGTCAATGGGCCCCATAGTCACTGGATTGGGGCATTTTCAAGTTGAAGCAAGAGTCTGCCTAAGTATGAAGATCTCCACACCCCTCACCTCACTCCCACTCCCTGGCTCCTCCACTTCCTGACAGAGACCCCCAGTTCCTGAATCTCACCCCCAGTTCCTCATCCCACCCTGGCTCCTCCACTCCCTCATGGAGACCTCCACTCCCTGGCCCCCACCCGCATTCCCTGGCCCCCACCCGCATTCCCTCACCCCACCCTCACTCCCTCACCCAGTTCCTGGCTCTCACCTCTACCTCCAAAGCAGAATGTGCTCACCGTTTTCCTTCGGTAGCTCCAGTATAGGTAGTGAACAGACTCAAGGCACGAACACAGCCACAAACACAGCAGGGCCACAGCCGCAGTGGCTTCTGTCCATGGGAAGAGAGTGAGAGATAAGCTGACATTGCAGAAAGCACCCCCTCAGGAGAGCCAACTCACACCCAGAGTCAGAGAAACTGGGTTAAAGGCCATTTCCTCTCTTAGTTGTGTGGACTTCCTCAAGTCTCAGCTTCCACAGAGCATAGTTTCTACAATGGCTGTCCCTTGGCTCACTTGTTCTCCTACAATCCATTCCGTCTCTTTTTGGTGGCAATAACTCAATATCCCTTGGGGAAAACCCTCCTTCACTTGTCCCAGATTGTGAAGTTTTCTCAAGGCTCCCAAGTGATGACAGACTTGACTAGCAGATTACAGGGATGGGCACATGAGACATTGGCAGTGACAGACCTTTATTTTTATTTTTTTTCTAGGTTCTCCTATCTCTCAGGCTGCCTTGACTTGCAGGAATGGAGCCCCACCTGGGAGATCACAACCACCCTCCCCCCAGTCCCCCCACCCTGTGATCTCTCAGAGAGTGTTGGCTTACAACACTTGAAGATCTTAGTATACACTCAAGTCACCTAGGTCTGCCCTAGACCTCAGATTGCTGAGACTCAGTTCAGAGTTTCCAAGTACTCTCTGGCAGAAATACAGATACTACTGGTGCAAAAGCTCTACTCTGAGAAGCAGAGTCAGGGCTCAAACCTTCTTCAGCGAATGGAAGACAACTGCGAACACTTTAACGGGCCCCTCTCTGCATTTTTAAAGTTAACCTGAAATTCTTGAGATTGTATCCCAGGCTATATGGCAGCTGTCTGGGAAAGCCCTCATTTCCTTCACACTATAGAAGGGCATCTGTGTTCAGGAAGCTTACTTCTCTTCGCATATATCATCTTCGCATATGGATCTTTTTCTGCAAGATGTTTGGAATGACTGAAAATAGACACATTTGCTATATAAATAAAGGAAAACAACCTAAGTGTCCACAGGCTGGTGAACATGCAAAACACGTGGTATGTGTACAAAGTGGAATACTATTCAGCCACAAAAAGAGTGAACCTGGTCATGTGTGACTACATGGAGATCTGGAGATCATGGCATTAAGTGAAATAGCCTGGCCAAGAAAAGCGACACAGCCTCATGCAGAACTTCTAGAGGCTGATCATCTGAAAGCTGGGGTCACCTACTTTCAACTTACACTGCTTCCAGAGGCGGCAGAGTGTCACTGAGCAGTTGGGTGACCACTGATGGCAATGCTGTGCTCTGTAGTTTTTCACTACATAAGAGTTGCATCTTTTCAGTTGTATTCTACTTTAGGCTATTGCCTTTTCACAATTATTTTTGTTGAGAATTTTATACATGTGTATAATTCATTCTGATAAAATCTACCCCCCATGCTCTACCCTCTAATCCTCTCCTATCTTCTCTATCTCTCCCTGTCACAATGTCATGTGCCCCTCCCAAAATAAAGCACCTAGTACCTCCTGTATGTGATGGGTGTAGGACCATCTGCTGAACCTGAGAAAATGTATGCCTTCCTAGTCTAGGACTGAACCTAACCCGGGACACATCAAAGTCATTACTAAAATCACCTCAAAACGGGATAAAATAGACAGCTGCATCTTAATTCTTTGGTATCCATAACTATCTGGCCTTTAGTTTCTTTTGCTCCTTCATCTGTTTCATCTTCAAGAATGAAGGCAACAGTATCACATGGTTTCCATGGAGATCACATTAGCTAATGGTACACAGCAAGTGCTTAGAATGCCTGGTACACACTAAGTACTCAATAAAGATGAGCTTTCATATTGTTCCTTGCCAAAGAATATAACCTTAAAAAACTCTCCTCTCCACATCTTAACACATATACAAATGAAAAATACCCAAGGGGAAAAAATCCGAGATGAAAACAGCTGCCCACCATTTGTGTAAGTCTGTCTGACTTACACCATGCTCAGACTACACTCTTTTGGGAGGACACAAGGGTTCTTTGTTTGATTTCTTTGACTAAATTCAACTCCAGACTTTGCCACACTCTTGGAGTGTCAATCAATGGGAAGGAGATAGACGGGTTCCACTCACCAGACTAGCTGTGCCGTCGCCACAGCACCCTGTCCTAAGGAGCCACTGGAAGGCCTGCTGAGCACTTAGTTGGTCTACCTGAGACTCTGGTATTTTTTGCTTTGTAGTGGAGGGCCACAGCAGGTTCAGGACTACATCTGTGCCTACCACTGGTACCTTACTACTCCAAGACATTAGTCAAGTGTCTACCTCTCCAAGTTTTTTTCTCCTTCTCTTTCTTCTATTATTTGTCCAGCTCTTTATTTTCCCCCATGAAACTGAGTGTATTTTTAAGTCTCTTCCAGAGAAAGTAAAAACTAAAAAATTAAATGAGTAAACCAAGGGGTGATGGAGTGGCTTGACGTTCATGAACTAGTGGAGAATTAGCCTCTTTTGAATCATTTGGTTTACAGTGAGATAGCATCCTACTTATTTGATTTCTCACTTAACCTCAGGATAGGCTTTAATTCAGAAAGGGTTTCAGCAACTGTACTTTTCTGTTTCTCCATTAAGAAAAAGCTTCGGGAGGACGATAGCTCCAAGACCCTAGAATGTCTCCCAGAAAGATGCCTTCATTGAAAGCACTCACCACAGGATCACATCCGAACATATATGTACAGCGGGGATCGGGGGCCCAAGGTCTCACAGAGAAGAAGGAAGTCAGACAGTCCAGATCTTTCTACAAGGGATGATTCACAGGTATCTGTAGTGGGTCACTTATAGAGTGGAGTGAGGCACACTTTGATGATGTCATTCATCCCACCAACTGTGTAAAGATAGGCTTTAAGGCTCTGGACTTTGCGTTTCTGGCTTTGTGCAGAGACAGCACCAATAGAGAGAAGTCAGGCCACTAGTTGCAGCTCTGAGTAGCAGTTTTTGCTTCGAGGAATACTGATGTTGGTGTCAACGGTACAGTGGTCCCTCTTGTGATCACAAGGACAAAGTCTTGCAGTCAGTTTCCTGTCTTCACACCTGTGATGGGGTTGGTGGGGTACTGAGCTCATGGAGCTGAGTACTGACAAGTGCCTATGACCTCCCATGCTGCTTGACCATCCCCTGTCTCAGTTTCCTTCTCGGGGGTCAGGATGTGTGGCTGGAGTTGTTGTCCTGAGGAGAAGAGGAGGAGACTAAAGAAAGACATGTGCTGCAGAAATTGCAGCCACGCCTTGGAGGAAGACAAGTGTCTGCCTTGGCAGACTCTCATTCACCTAGGGAACTCAGCTGTCCTACCTTGACAGAAAACAGTTTGGGGCTTGGCCATCTGTTGGTGGGCAAGTTCTCCTGGCTTTTTTCTTTCTCTTCCGAGTTTCTTGCCTTCTAGAATCAGCCTTTTTATTCCTCTTGGTGCTATTGGATTTCTTTTCTGGATCATCCAATCCTCGTCCTTTGTTCTCACTGAAGAAGAACCCACTTTTGAGTCCTCAGAAGGCTCAGCATAATTTTGTGCCCTCAAAATCAGACTGTTTTCAAAAAGTATCCAAAAAAGCTCAATATTAGGTATGCCAATTCACTACTCTTTTCTTTCACCAGAGTGTCACGTGCCCAGTAGAAAGGTCAAAGTAGTTCAATGTGTCCTGAAGAGTCAGAGTGCCCATGTTACAACTCCCGGATCAACACATGGGCCCTGCCCATCAGCACAAAGTTCCCTCCAGATCTTCTGTAGACAGCACCCATGCTGCCTGTTCTGATCTCTAACACCGTAAGTTAACTTGACAGTCTTTAAAAATGCAAATACATTCTGCTTTTCTTGAGCATACCATAAGTAGAATTTTTAGGTCTCCTGTGACACAGTCCCTCAAATACTCATGAATTTGACTCAATTCTAATCTTCTGGTCCAATTTGTAATTTCAAGGAAATAGAAGGAAAGAAAAAAGTTAAATCACTACCAGAAAATTATCAGATACAAGTATAGGAGAAAAGGCCACTGTCCTCAATCCTGTGAAGAGATGTGGGAGAGGGGACAGTGGGGTTGGTCTATCCTGTGATAGTCTAACAGTCAATGCAGGCAGGAGTTATATGTGGCTTCAATTGGGTCTTGTCTTAAATAAACCCAGTTATCAAATATGTGTTGGGAAAGTTGTGTGAGACGTGGGATCTAGGGGATATTAGAAAATGTATCTCAATTACTTTAGTTGTGACCCTGGAATTGTTACATAAGATATTCCCAATAAACACCTCCACTAGGAATGTTTAGAGATGAAATTCCCTGATGTTTAGGGCTTACTTGTAAAATCGTCACTAAAAAGGAGTGTATGAGACAAACTGGGCAATGTTACACATCCCCACACCTGTGCGGTGGGCGCAGCTGCTCAAGGGCACACACTGGCTTCACTGTGGGCTTGACAGTCTGAGCAATACAAGTGCAAAAATTACTTTGATGAGCTAAAATAATTTGATTTTTTATTTGTATCCTGTTTCACTCCACAGAAAATGGCTCTTTTATTTGTTCGCCTCATTTCTCAGCACTTTCCTCGGTAATGGCAAAACCCAGAGCCGGCGGTGACATCCTAAAACAAGCTTGCATTTAATGAAGGCCCAATTTACAATATTATCAACATAACTGACAGCTCCTGAGAGGAGGCCATTATCCAGTGAGCCTGTGTGTGCCGAGGTAGGAACAGGATCACGGATTTAGATTTCAATTTACAAAGCTTCCTCCAAAAGCTGAAGGCATTTAGACCTTTAAGAATTTTCAAGCCATGTCTGCCGTCTCTCTAGCATGTTGCAACACTGCAGTAAGTTTATTTTACACAGGCAATTTCTAACACAATTTTCTCATTATGAGTCTGAAACAGAGTTTCACCTTCCACCACCCTAGTGATTCATAGCCTTCTCTGTCTGCTCAGTCAAAGGACCTGGTGTTTCATACGAGTGAAGATGATGTCTCTACTTCCCATTCTTCCAAGCAGTCTGGCTTTTTGCTCTGGTGGAAGTGCAGGTCAGCTTTCGAGCCTCCTCAGGCAGAATGGCCCTCCCGTGAGAGAGCTTCCTCACGTGTCACACTTTCCTGCCATATGAAGAGTCTGTTGTCAAAGCATGCCACCTTTATCTGTCTGGGGTCTCTCATAGTTTGCTGGTGTAAGTAAGCTATTCTGAGTAAGACAGGAGGGCCTGGAGGAAGAGAGTGGATTAGGGTCAGCCTTCGCTCAGGGATGTTGGCTACTTAAGCTTAGGTGTGGAAGTCTCTGTGGGTGAGGAGAAATCCTAATGTGGATTCCAAGGATATGGATGTGTGACCTCAAATGAGCCACTTAACATTTCTGAGCCTCATATTCCCCAAGTTAACAGTGAGGGCATCAAAGCAAATGATTTCCAGGATTCTAGTAAATTCTGATGTTGAACAACCCAAAGCATAAACTGTATAACACCTGAATTAAAACACAACCTGTTCTATGAACTGTAGGATGCTGCAGATACATAAAAACTTCAAGTGAAGGAAATACTCTAACCATTCCTTTATGGACATATTTGATTTGAAACTATCAAACTCTTCCATAAAGTCTTTGGAGGAAATTAATAAGAAGTCCATAAAATGTGCCAGCAATGTGAGTGAGTGACAAAATGCTCCATGCCCGCAGCCTGGGTTCAATCCTTCTCATCTCAAAAAAGAAAAGCCTGCAAAGTATTTCTGGATCTTGCCTTTTGTTTTCCTAACAAGGAAGGGAAGGGCCCTGGCAGACTACGATGCTTGACAGAGCTCCCTCAATAGCCAAAGCCCCCTTTACCAATTTGTGGGAGTGAGTTGATAGGCCAAACCATGTAAGTCGGGTACATTGGGCTGAAGCCCTTGGTAAGGACTTGAACCTGTTCCTATTCAGCCCCACTGTGGGGCTGCTCTCCTCTCTCACTTACCTTACTTGTCTTCATGAATTCCCTCTCACTGTCCCTGGATTTCCACCCATCTTATTTTATTATTATTGAGAACAGATGCGTTAGACTGAGAATTCGAGGATGAATAGCTGTGCGCATTAGTCAGAACAGACCTTTGAGACAGCAACAACGGCTCCCAAAGGTGGTTTGTTTTAACTGCCTTTCAGACCTGGCTTCTCCCTCCCTCACCTTTCCTGTCTTCGTCAGGCTTTGTACCAGGCAGCTCCTCTAACCTGTCCAGGGAAGGTCAGCTGGAGGTTAGAGGTAAAAGCCTGGGAAACCCTGGGAAAGGGCCCAGTTCAGGCTGGGCTCCCGCAGCATCATCCAGAGGGTCATCATTTCCACCACAGCTGATTTTCATAGATTTCTGCATTAAAAATTAAGATTCTACTACATTTAAAACAGATTGGCAGGCTGCTTAAAATTCCTATAAATAATTTATCAGCCCATCCATTCTGATTTCTTCCAAATACTATCTTGGTTATTTTTAGTGCAAAATCAATCATATCTAACTACTGAGCTCAGTGAAGAGGGAAGAAAAATGCCGTCACTATGCCTCTAACCAAATTAAGGGAGATGGTGTTAATTATCTTCGTATTTTAATGTATCAAAGAATAAGAGGCAATGTGTGGTCAAATTTAGTGTTAAGGAATTTGTACATGAGGGAAGCATAGTATCCAAGAACAGGGAAAGACAGCTGAAGTTGAAGCTATGGCTCTAAATCCGATACCCCCTAACTTGCATTCCTTAATCCAACCAGTACTAACTGGGCCTCTTCCGGAGTAGTGGAGTAGGAAGGGAGCCAAGCTGGTCTCCACATGGACCTCTCCTGGATGTGCTGAACAAATTCTTTGCTTAGAGTGTAAATTCATAGTCCCGTGAAAGCTTCAGAAGCAGTGACGTATACAGTTAGATCACAGCAAAGCCCTGGATGGCCAGAGACTCCTGCTGGAGTGCAGAGGCACAGGATTTTCTGTGCTAGAGCGACTGTCACCATGGGAAAGGGGATTCTTCTTCCAGCTCACGGCACAGAGCATCTCCTCTAGGTTCCTTCCACCTTCAAGGGTGAAGACAGAAGGTCAGCTGGTGCCAAAGCATGGAGGAAAGGGAGGAGACACCGGGCTAGAGAGTACCTATGGCACCCTGGTGGCACAGCTGGGCAGCACTGGTGAGGCTGGATTCTGGGGAGGTGTGGGCTGAGGGCAGTAAGGAAGTGTTTACCAACCAGTTCCGGGGGGTCAGGTAACAAAAGCACAGAGTGTGTGTCTGGCTGGAGTCTCCCTTCAGAGCAGCAGGGTGTCTTGAGGGTGGGTCTCCTGAGTGTTTCAGAGAGTATGTCCGCTGTGTCTCCCCTGGGTCTTAGCAATGACTGGGCACATCACAGGGCAGCAACTGCTTGGGTGCTGAGGACACCTCTGGTTCTAACTCAGGGCATGTGGACTTCAGGTCAGCTCAGCTCCTGCTGGAGGACAACTCCTCTGACCTTGCTTTGATTTCTATTATAAGGGACACACAGCTCCTCCATCCTGTCCTCTTTGTTAGAGGGGAGGGTAGAGCCTGAGCCAGGGAACCATCTGAGGGCTCAGACCATCACCAGGTGCCGTGGGGTCAGGCCCTAGCCATCCATTGACTTGTGAAGTTTGTCCCTGTGAGGTTCCTCACATTCCTCTCCCAAAAGATCACCCATAGCCTTCCCCAAGGAGCCTACAAATGTCAGAATTTACTGTGGCTTGCTTCTGAGCTCCATAATCATGAGTTAACATTTCTCAGCCAGGACCAGCTTCCACACAAGCATTTTATTTAAGTGTGACAGTGATCAGAACATACGTAGATCAAATTGAAAACATTTGACTATGAACACAAAACCAATGTTTCAAACTCTCTGTGGTTGAACTTCATGATGGTGAATCAGTTTTCTGTACTTCCAGCTGATTGTATGTCTTACCCAAAGGGTAGTCTAGACCGTGTGTGTGTGTGATGGAAAAGGAAGAACAAGGGTAGTCTAGATCGTGTGTGTGTGTGTGTGTGTGTGTGTGTGTGTGTGTGTGTGTGTGTGTGATGGAAAAGGAAGAACTCTTCTGGAATATCCTAAATTGTGACAAGCTGAAAACATGGTCAGTGAACCAGAGTTACACGCTGCAACCCCTGTACCAAGCACCCTCAAAGGCTGTGTGTGTGCCTGCTTCACCACCATCATAACAACCACCTGTGGTATAATACCAAGACTCATGAAATACAAACACTTTCCATAGATCACTCAATTGTGACAGTAAGTAACCTACTGCCTGTTACCAGATCAAAAACTGGAGATTTAACAAGACTAAATGATTTGTCCTGGCTCAAATTCCCTCCTCTACTTGTTTGTATGTCCATGCAGACACTCAACCACAGCCTTCATGGAGGCTTGCTATCATAGATTGTCGGTGTTTGCATTAAAAAAAACCCGAAAACTTCTAGGGATGGGCTTGCTTGCTTCCTTTCTTTTAAAGGACTTTTTTTTTCATACCAATAAAACATTAAGAAGCAAAATGTATTAATAGTTTTTTAACTGAACGCTTTAATTTGGAATAATTACAGCTCACGGGAATTTACAGAAATGGCAAGGAAAAGTTTAATCTAGGAAAACAATGGTTCTTTACAGGTGTCTACACTGCAGCATAGGAGGCGAGCTTATGCTGTGTGAGCTGAGGGACTGAGAGGTAGGATAGAAGAGACTGCATCTGGGTAATTGGGCCAGGCTTCCAGCAAGAAGTATTATTTGGATTGACCTGCAAGATATGCACAGAACTCCTTTGTGCACACAGGGTGCAGAGAGCATTTGGGGAAAATGTTGACTTGAGTAAAACAGCTTTGGTGAGAAAGCCGGCTTGGGGAAACAGTGAATGCCCAAAGGAAGGATGGGGGGAATATTTTTAATCAGCGAAGTCTCCCAACTCCTCTTTCTGGTGTGTTCTGTGCAAAGGTCAACACGAATGGACCGAGATGGATTCGGCCCCTTGTCATGAGCATTGCAGAAGTGAGCTCAGAGCTCTCAGGGCCAAGAAAGTCACTGCTTTGTGATTCTCTGGCACAGCAACCTGAAAAGACTTTCCTTTGTAGAGTAAAGAAAGTATTTTCAAAGTTTCTCAAAGCAAGTAGTACTGAGTGGTAGTGTGTGTGTGTGTGTGTGTGTGTGTGTGTGTGTGTGTGTGTAGTTTGTTTTCCCACCGTCTGATTCTGTGGATAGATTTCTAAGCTTTCAAGCAACAACTCAGCATGGTAGCTTAATTTTTAAACTTATTTTTTATGTGCATGTGTGTGCACATTTATACATGCACACACAACAGGGAGTCCGATCCCCTGGAGCTGGAGTGTCAGGTGGTTGTGATCTGCATAACATGAGTGCTGGGAACTGCACTCTGGTCCTTGGGAGGAACAGCCAGTACTCTTAGCCACTGAGCCATCTCTCCAGTCTCAAGCTGGTTGAAATTTAAAATAAATTTTAAGCAAAAGCATTTATGAAGATGATGAAATGCAAATATTGTTAGGTCTACTATCGGCCATGCTTTTAGAACAGTGGTGGTGGATGCAGGTCTCAGGCACCATGTTCTTTGATTTTGCTTTCACGTAGGTACTGTCTCTTGCATGCCACTATTTCCCTCTTTGCATTTGTTGCAAGAAATGGCCATGTTTGCTACAGTAACCTCACTCTGGCTCAGTAGTCACAAGACATAGTTCATATGCAGAACAGGCTAAATTTGAATAGTATAGAAATCATTCTAACTTACCTGTAAGGTGTTTTCCTTAAGAAAATTTGCAAAGGCTAGCCGGATAGTGGTGGTGCACACCTTTAATCTCAATACTTGGGAGGCAGAGGCAAGTGGATATCTGTGAGTTTGAGACCAGTCTGGTCTACAAGATCTAGTTCCAGGACAGCCTCCAAAGCCACAGAGAAACTCTGCCTCAAAAAACCAAAAAAGAAAAGAAAAAAAGAAAAAAGAAAATTTGCAAAGGGCAATGTAATTTCATTAGGCAAATGAAGTTATATACTACTGCTATTTTTAAAAAAACCTGTAGATAAATCAGAAAAGGATAAATTCATTGTATTGATTTTTTTAAGGGTGAGCTAAATTCCTAGCCCCAAGGAGGGCTATTTTTATTGCAAATAAAGTACAAATATAAACTTATTCACAATCGCGCAGGGCCACCTTTACCTCAAATGTGAGACCCTAGTTTCACAGCCAGCACAAGTTTTATTTTAATGGGATAAGCATTACAGTTCTGCATTTAAGTCCATCCTTCTTATGCCTTTGTTTTGCTGTTACCACTGGCCTGTCTGTGGGCTCTTGATAACAAAATATTTATGAGTTTTCCATCAAGTAAAAACCACAGGCATAGCTTTCCTAGTTACCACACCCTACCTGGAGTCACAAAGGGATGCAACCCAGGCTGCCTCCTCCACCAGCTCGGCAGGTGGCCCCAGGTGAGGCCATGCTCCTGGGCCCAGGGCTCACTATGCCTCTTTGTTTGATCTCCAGTTGTTTTCTCTGCCTGTTTGTTTTGCTGGTTTGGGTTCCTGTCCTGTCCATTAGTCATTTAGTCCGTCCTTGTTTGTTCTCCTGTGAGTTTCTGCTGGCTGTTTTACTCCAGCATTAGAAGGCCACGTCTGTCCTTTGTAACTCCTAATCTGCTTTGTGGTAGTATCTCGATGTTGTTAGATGCATGTCTGAGTGTTCAGGTACACAAGATAATGTTGCGGAGTTTCCCTGAGAACAGGATGTCTTTGTAAGAACAATGGCCAAGTCCCTGGGAAAGCAGCAGCTCTTATACCCATCCTGGACCCCTGAGCACCAAACGAGTTTCTGAAGGAAATTGGATTAAGCAACGTGGACACTCTCCAGTAACCATGCAGTTCTGTTTTGTGCTGTTTACTAACCAGTCAAAGGAGACTCTTTTTTTGCTAGGACTGTGATTTCTTTCCGCTCCCACGTTGGAGTTTTACCATACAGATACTGTTTTAAATAATACACACTACAATCAGGTGAATTTGGGTATGCACATGCATGGGGGAGAGGAGAGAGCATGAGTCACACACTTCCATATTATTGTGACTTGCCTGATTTATTCCTATACTGTTTTAAATGTGTT
Source organism: Mesocricetus auratus (assembly GCF_017639785.1). NCBI lineage: Eukaryota > Metazoa > Chordata > Mammalia > Rodentia > Cricetidae > Mesocricetus > Mesocricetus auratus. Next base: position 28,259,715 of record NW_024429195.1, on the reverse strand, counting down.
AGTAAAGTTAGTTTTCTTCATATCCTCCAATATTAGAAAATTGCAATTCTGATCCACCCATGAAGTGTAGCTAAAGTAAATTTTCTCTTTTACATTTTGCATTTCCTATTTTACTAGTAGAATTAATATTTATCTATATTTTTTCTATATCCACCATTTCTTTATTTTTTGCCTTTAAATGTTTCACAGCATTAGTTAGAATAAAAGCAAATGAGCCAGGCCTGGTGTTGCAAGCCTGTTAACTGATACAGAGGCTGGACAATGACAGTTCAAGCTCTGCCTGAGCTACAGAGTAAGTTCAAGACCAGCCTGAGAAACTCAGTGAGACCTTGTTTCAGAATAAAAAGTGAAAGGGGCTGGGGAAGTAGCCTCGAACTCAATATCTAGTATAAAACAAAGGGATGAGTAGAGGAAAAGAAAAAGGAAGGAAGGGAGGGAAAAGGAGGGAAGGAAAGTAGGGAGGAAGGAAAGACGGAGAGGAGAGAGGAAGGGAGGAAAAGAAAATTTAAAAAGAGAAAAAAATCAACAAAGTGTACGAACTCACAGACCTTCATTGTACCCAGTGAAGCTACAAAAGCCCCTGTCTTTAGGGATCTGCCATCCAGTGACAGTTGGCACTATTGTCAACACATGGGGACGTTCAGAAGACACATGAAATATAAAGTAGTTTTAGTGTGCAGATGATCTGACTGAGACAGTCAAGACAATTTGGGTGACCCTACAAGAGGAGAAAGTGGAGAACCAAATGCTAAATTTGACTCCCATCATTGGGTAGTATGAGAATAAGACCACCAACACAGGCTGGAGAACTACAGGACAGAAGCCTGGACAGAGGTCAGCGCACAGGTACATAGGTATGATTTGAATGTATGCTGTTTTGCTTTATTTCAGTCCAGGGTCTCTCTCTCTCTCTCCCTCTCCCTCTCCCTCCCTCCCTCCCTCCCTCCCTCCCTCCCTCCCTCCCTCCCTCCCTCCCTCCCTCCCTCCCTCCCTCCCTCCCTCTCTCTCTCTCTCTCTCTCTCTCTCTCTCTCTCTCTCTCTCTTTGGTTTTTAGAGACAGGATTTCTCTGTATTGTTTTGGAGGCTGTCCTGGAACTCACGCTGTAGACCAGGCTGGCCTCGAACTCACAGAGATCCTCCTGCCTCTGCCTCCCGAGTGCTGGGGCGTGCGCCACCAACACCTGGTTTAGTCCAGGGTCTCTTACATGCTAAGCTAGCCACACACTAGCATGCCCAAACTTCTCATCATTATTGTGTGCATAGGATCTTCCATGGTGACAAAACTCCTTGCATCTGTGCTGTCCAGTAGACACAGTGCCCATGTGTGGCTGTTAAACATCTAAAATGCGGCTGATGCCCCTGAAAACTTTCTTAGATTTGAGGATTAATGGGTGATTAGATGCTTCTACCCTGGGCAGTAACCCTCACCATGGGTCCGTGGCTCAAGGCCAGGTGTGTTTTGGTAACTCTGTCTTGTTGCCTGGCTGGGGTCTGGTAATAAGCAGCTCTACAACGATGCTTTTGAGTGAATCTGTGCACATAATTCACACAGGACGTCTGTCTCTAAGATACCACCTTGTGGACAGCTCACCCAAGTCCCTCATGCTTTGCAGCCCACTCCCAGCAGTAGAATGATACAGATGCTAATAAAGAAAATGTGAGTAACCAACCTCTTCATATGAAAAAAAGTCAAGGCAAATTTTTGGAGAACATTTTGCCTATGAATCACTGATCATCTAAAGGACAAAGAAAAGTGACTTTTCATCTTTTTCCCCTGAATAAAATTAATTTTTACTTGATTATAAATGAGCTAAGAGAATTAATTATGTCATTTGCCCCCTCCAAAAGTATTCCTAAATGTGGTGGTGAACTATTTCTTGTACTAAGTACTTATAATATGGCATTACCCACACCATGGCCAGGAGGAAATTAAGATATAGTTTATTGTGGATTCTTTCAAAACCGTCCTTTGAAGAGGGAGATGTGGGCTTGGGAGATGACTCAGTCAATAAGACGCCTTGCAAGCCCAAGGCCCTTACTTTGGTCCCCAGAACACAGGTAAAGCAGTGGGGAAAATAAAATTGCACTTATCTATTTATGACCACAACACTTGGGAGATAGTGTAGAGATTTCCTTGGGTCTCCTTGGCCAGCTATGCTAACCTACTTTGTGAGCTCCAGTACAACGCAGGTTCCTGTCTCAAAGGGAGGTGGGAACAGGCCCTGAAGAATGGCACCTAAACTTGTCCTCTGGCCTTCACATCCATATGTACAGATGTGCAGATCATCCAGACACACATATGTACCTGCACACATAAAACTTGTACATAAAATAAGAGATGACTGCAATGCATAGTCCTTTGAACCACAGTATGCTAAACAGTTGGATTCACTTATGGATCATGAAAAAGTACACTACTAGTCACCTTGTGAACACATTCGGCAAAAGACATCTATATTTCAGTATTATAAAGTCTACATTAATTAAAGATGTTTCTCAGGTGGGACCATTGATAGCTATTGGTCCAGGAGAGTTTGCAAAGTTACTGTGAAATCCATTCTCAAATCTTCCTACAGCAAGCACACAGCCTCCTGAAATCTTAACCTTTAGCATTAAATTTCTACAGAATAAGTGATCTCTAAATTTTAACAGAAATAAAAGTCACCCATGAACTTGCTAAAAATGTAAACCGCGGTCACTCGAAGGAATTCTGAAAGGATCCAGGGATCGTCATTTAAACCACCTCTCTGCAACTTGGGTTCATGAACAGCTCAGTTCCTTTGAGAACTAATAATTAATGTTTCCAAGGTAGCTGTTGCAAGGTAGCTTTGCTTGGTGGAAGCCACACATCATGTTGCGTGTGGGTCAGCATTCACTGCGGACAGCCTGGTCACTTTGGCTCCATCATTCCCTTCCACATCAGCCCATTTTGTTTTCATTCCAGGAGTGAGCTTTGATTCACTGACTTAACTCTACCCCTACTGCCAAGTGCATATCGGAATGAAACGCAGGACGTTGTTTGGGAGAAAGACCTCCATCTCTTTCCCCACCCAGCCCTTTTTGACCTGAATGTAAGAAAGCATGCTGTCCAGATACTGTGGGTGGCTACCTTACCACCATGTGGGGAGGGGGCAAGCTTGGAATGAAGTTTACACCATGAGCAGACGGCAGAGTGATGAGACTGCTGAGTCATAGGTACACCATTAAGCCCCATCAGTTTCTCCAAGAAGCCTGCCCTAAGAGCTAGACTTCTCAGAGTTCTCCCCTTCCTCTGCGCAGCTTCCGTTATTTGAAAGGAAAACAGGGACTTAACTGATGTAGGCTGTTGTTTTCGAATGTATACACCCTCTTTTCTTAGCACTGACTTCTGTGCCTTCAAGTTCTTTTTTTTTCTACTTTTTTGACATGCCTTTAAGCATCCCGTGAGAGCTCCAGTGTCTGCATTCTCCCACCCATCACTTCTCCTATAACAGCTGCTATCACATCTGCCTCTTTTCTTTCTTATTAGAACTAAATGAAACCATCAGATGCCCAAGTCATTCTCCTCCTGGCAAGAGAGCTCCACTAAAGACCTTAAAATGTATTGAATGACATTCATATCATCAGGGGAAATGACCCCTGCATAGGTTGACAAATGAAGACTCTACCTTTTAAGGTATTACATGAAGTTTTATTCTCAGTGCCCTACTATTTAAGGTACATTTCAAAGGCAACTGGGGATTTTCCACTCTCTAGCTCCTTCATGCAATGTGTGGTATCTCATCACAGTAGAAAGATGCAGACCTAGAGGAACCACAGTTGCAGCCCAGGAGAAGCCACAGTCCTGAGCATCACCAACAGCTGAATAGAGGAGCCCACCGAGGAATTCCTGGGCTGCCAATCAATTCCTCCAAGAAGCAGCAATTGTTGGGGTTCTCTATCCTACACACAAATCACAGAAAATTTTGCCCTGCTTTTTTCTGCTTCACTTAAGAAGATGAGAGCAAATGAAATGAAGAAAAAAATATTCCAGGAATATTCCCCCCCCACCCCACAAAAATATTCAGAATATGGTGAAGGAACTTCTAAAAACCTCTTTCTAATTCCTGCATGGGCTACTGTGGGGCTGAAACAATTTAAGAATCTGAAATATTTTCATTGATCTCTCAATTTTCCAAGAAAAGACTGAAGAAAGCTGTGTTCATCTAGAGAAATGTTATTACCAAACTATTTGTTTGTGTATTTATTTAACTGTTGCTGTCTGCTTTATCGCTTATATAATGTTGACATTCTTTGAAAATGGGCAGATGGACCTCATTCAAGTTCTGACAGTAACTCTTTGTTATTGTACAAACGGCTTCAGAGGTATTTCATTACCATTCGTAATCATCCGTTTGCTTCTAGCTGGTGACATTTGGAATAGTAAGCAGGGGACATTCTTTGTGTCCAGGGAGTTCATAGAAAGTTAAACTTACTTTCGACAACAGACTCAAGCTTAGCTACCATTAACCCCTCTTCAGTTACTGTGTGATGTGTTTGAACAGTATGAATGATTAATGAAGGCTAAATAGTCTAGTTTCTATCTTAAACCCTTTTTGTTAACTGCCAGAGGGCTGAGTGACTGTGAGGTGATTTCTGCTCAAATGAGTATTTATGCAATCTGATGCTTGTTCTCTGACAAAAAAATTAATGTATCAGCTGCTCATTTTCAAAAGATGTAAAAAGTCAGAAACTCTCTCTGATGCCTTTTCCCATCCACAGACCAGCACCAAGCCCCATGGTTCTTGCCAGTTTGGCATCAGAAAGCGAACTTGGCCTGCCCGTCTGAAAGAAGTGCATGGTTGCTTTCTCCCAAGGAAACCAAGATGAAATGTGGCAACTGGTAGCATCCATTACAAAGGTCCTGAAAGTCCCTTCACAGTTTTCCTGGACCAGATTCTGGGATTGTTCCCAGAGGAAGGCCACTACTGTCCATGAGCTAAGAAAACAGTCGTGCCTGTCAACTTGCTGGAGAGAGGGAGGTGCTCTGGGTGTTTATTAGCTGATCTGGAAGGGATATCTTCAGAGATAATTCCTCTGGAAATGTCTTTGGTATAGGAGCTTAAGGGTAATGAGGAAACAGAGATTAAAAATCCTTGTAGAGACCTAGAAGGAGACAGCTGACTAGACAAAAGAGAACTACATGAGAGGAGTAGGCTTTGCAAGACACAGCAAACACAAGAGGAACACGTATCAGTCCAGGAACACATGAGGAACACGTATCAGTCCAGGAACACAAGAGGAGCAAGTATCAGTCCAGGAACACAAGGGGAGCACATATCAGTCCAGGAACACAAGGGGAGCACGTATCAGTGCAGGAACACAAGAGGAACACGTATCAGCCCAGGAACACAAGAGGAGCACGTATCAGTGCAGGAACACAAGAGGAGCACGTATCAGTGCAGGAACACAAGAGGAACACGTATCAGTCCAGGAACACAGGAGGAGCACGTATCTCATGAACAACCTTTGGCGTATTTTGTGATGCTGGGGACCACACTCAGTCCCATGTATAGTCAAGGAAAGCGCCCAGCCCTTCTTACTATAAACAATTCTCTTTTTTTGGCTATGCTGTAAATGTCCTCTTATTCATTTTTATAATTTATTGACATTTGAGGCACTGCTTATGACATGCCTGTCAACCAAAATCCTCCTGAATTAAAATGCATAGCAAGGAATGCAGTTATGTATGTCTACCTAACAATCTCCCTTTAAAAGGTAATAGAACTTTTGTTCTTTCTTGTTTGGTGATCTGTTGGACATGAACCATTTAAGGGTTTCCAAATACAGTTCTGTAGCACATCTGCCATTAATAAGCCTGATGCTAATTTTGTATCATCCTTTGTCATCCCTTTTAACAGTTGTGTGTTGCTACGGTCACCCATCCCCTTTCAAAATGGAGGAAGGGAGATGAAATTAAGTTGGCATTTTCTGAAGAGAATTCATTGGTCTACTTCATTCACTTGGCAACTTAGCAAGCATAGGACTGTTCAGTTATTACGTGCCCAGTGGTATCCTGGGCACTAGGGATACAGGGATGTTCGTATCCAGTTCTTTACACAGGCTGTCCTGCTGAGAGAGAAAGATGATAAGGAAGGTAGCAACTGATCATGAATATTAACACAGAGATGAAGACAGTGTCCAGAAATAAAACCATATGAATATTTGTTTGGTGAGAAAGAACATTCACAGGGCTAGTGGGTCATATAAATTTTCTGAAGGTGTGATTAGCCTTCGATGTGAAAGAAATCTCCCTGCGGCCACTCAGTAATGGTCAAGGCCAACCCACAAGGTAATAGGCAGGGCAGGAGTTTCCAGGATCAACTTTCTTCCATCTGGCCCTACAGGCAATTGGCATAGATGTCTGTATACTGCTCAGACCTTATCTCTGTCTCCATAGGTCATTCCTAGGACGCCTGTGGAAAGAATAGCCCTGGTCTTGTTGGCAGAAGTGCTTTCCATGCTCATGAACATTGTGTGCTGAGCAATGTGGGGAGGGGTACCTCATTTCTATTTCATCTAGGAACATCACATCCAAATGACTGGCTTCATGGGATGCTGCTTGGAGTCTACATTTTGGAATAGAATACAAATGTAACATTTGGTTTAAGCTCACCCTTCATCCTGTGGCGAGGTAAGTATGCAGACTAGCTAAGGAAAAAGGCACCTCATCCTAGCCTACAGAAGAACTGTAATTGGACATTTGCTTTGGGTTCTATGATTCCTTGTGCTAGTAGCTTCAACATGAAATACTTGTTTTGCTTCTGTTGTTTGGAGATGAGGTCCCTACTAGTTTTCTCAGTAGTTTGGATTCCAGATCTCTGGAACTGCAGGCTGACTCCATCACACCTGCAAAGTGAGTTCTGGAAATAATTGATGATCTCACCGACAGAAGATGTCCCTTTGCACTCAGTTATTTGTTTTGTCCTTGTGACAAAACACTGCCAAAAGTAACCTAAGGAAGCAAGGAGTTCTTTTGGCTTGCAGTCTGAGGGTACAACAGTCACTGTGGGGAAGTCGCAGTGACAACAGCGTGAGGTGGCTGTCCACATTGCATCCATGACTAGGGAGCAGAGAGAAATGAATACTTGTACTCAGCTTGCTTTCTCCTTTTTGCTCAGTCCAGGATTCTATCCCATGGGGTGATGACACCCACATCCAGGGCTGATTTTCCCCACTACAGTAAATCTTAAAGTGTACTTCCGTAGCAACTCAAAACCCAGCCCAGTTGACAATGAAAGTTGACTATCAAATGCTTTAAGTTTAAAAGAGGCTTGAGTTTGTTTATAAACCTTTACTGATACCATGGACTTCACTTCAGGGCCTGGTACTCTGTAGCGCAACTAGCTTGGGACTTTCAGCAGTCTTCCTGCTTCTGCATCCTGCATGTTGGTATTGCAGGCATGGTTCACCACCATTGGCTCTATCAGCTTCAGTTTAGGGTGTGATTGTGAGAAACAAAAACAAGTGGGTGGGATGTGACAGATTGCCTCAGTGCTCAGGAATCCACTGTTGAGGTAGGGAGTGGGTCCTAGGAAACAGCCTCCTCAGGAAACTTCTAAGAGAGGCCATGGACTAGAAAGAAAGCCTAGCTGTGAAATGGTTAAAAGCAATGGCTAAGCAGTGCTTAGAGTAAACAAAGTTGGCCAGCCTTGTTCAGCTCCTGTTTCCATCACTGCGTGGCTTCCAGAAAGCTATTTCTCTTATTTTCTTGACCCCAGTTTGCACACCTGCAGTATGGGAAAAGGAAAGACAGTATCTACCACCTGTAGTTGTGAGACTTGACTGATAAAATCCCTTTCCAGTGTCAAGACAGTGCTTGTAAGGACTTCAGTCCTATGTAAGAGTTCAGGACATAAGCCATGGTATCACCAAGCCTCAGAATACTGCTGAGATATCCCCTTAGCATTCACCAGATGGGGAAACAGAAACTGGAAAAGGTCTGCACTACAGCGGGGTAGGATTCACAGCTGCTAAATAACTAAATGTCTACAGTATCTTTATCTTCATCCTCTACTTACTGAAGGTTTTAGTGGGTTCCCTTGTTGGTATATGCAAATGTGTCTGTATTTGTATGAAGACTGATTTCTCCTCAATCTTCGGTCGTTCTATAGTTCCAATGCTTTGCAATGCTGGTCAGCTCTGGGCCCCAGTACTTTCTCCACACACCATGACTTCTTTGTAGCTGTGCCAAGAGTACTCACTTTAATTAAAAGTGTTGCAATACTATGACCATCAACCCACAAGACAGGTTTTCTAAGAAGCACTCAAAATAATGGTTATTTTATTTACTCTGCTATCTGAGCCGTGCACATAGACCATGGACTTGTACAGGAAGGAAAGAATGACAAGATGTGTTTCCTGCTTGGCTGATTCTTACTCCTATTGTCAAGGTCAGACTTCTTCCAAAAGGCTCTCCACCTTCTGTGAGAAGAACGAAAGGGCCAAAGAGAATCTATTCATGCGAAGGTTCTCTTCGCATAAAGGGCTCCCTCACTTCTGGGCACATATTAAGCTTGGCAGAGAAGAGGTGTTATAATAGGTGAACTATACTCTCTGGGCTAAGGCTTTGACATTGGTGTCACAATCATAGCAAACACAACACTATCCTATCCCATTGATCTTTGCCTTCTTCTTTGTGATGGTCATTTTTTGACAAGCCTTAGACACTTGAAGTTTGCTTATGAGTTCTCTTGGACAATGTTGTTCTGCTGAAAAGTCATGGGACTGGTATCTGGGAAGATGTTTGCAGCTACAGAACTAAAAATTGTCTCTTCAAGAAGAAAGTGTTTTGTTCCACAAGGCCTGAAGGTTCTAGCCAAGGAGGTCTTAGTTCTGTGAGTCTAGTAACTCAATAGCCTCATGGAAAATCTAGGTCAGTTGTACTTCTCTTACAGATGGTAACAGTATCTAGATGTCAGAAAGGGCCACTCTTCTCTGGACCTATCTTTAAAAGCTAGAGACTTCCAGTAGTATCTAGAACAACTGAGATGACCTTTGAGTTTCTGTGGCTGGATTTTTTATCTTTGCTGTTGAACCAATCAGTGGCTAAGCGATTAGCTACCCTTCAAGAGTGACTTTCTTGTGCTGGGATGAAGTGTCAGTTGTATCAAAACACTCAGATCCCAGTAACTTTGTTCTGCAAACAAAGAAGAACAAAGATGAGCCACTGTGGATGTTGCCCATGCATAACCATGCCCATCATGACGCATGCAATCTGTATAGTCTGGCTTTGAATCTTCAGGTGCATCATTTGCAAAAGCAGACAACTTCACTTCCCCAAATTTTAGTATTCTCACATGTAAAATCAGGTTTAAAAAATGAAGCAAAATGATGTAGTGAAGGACACCCATGGAACTTGGTGCATGTTGGTGGCTGACTTCCCATTGCCCCCTCCTCTTTGGAAAGATCCCAGAGAACAAGTACCCATGGGAACTGGGGGATTTCTCACCGTTCCATGTCTCTTTGGCTGATCTTATCCTCCTGTCTTTTCTTGTGATTTCTTGTTTCTCAGGGCTGTGAGGGTTTTCAGAATCTGATGTTCAGTGGTTATTAATCCACCTATCACAATAACTGATAAGTGTGTAGCCTAAAACAATATTTGCCCCAAGTTTCTATCTGTTTGTTTTCTTTGACCCTGTAATGTGGCCAGTTGGAGATGCTCCAATTAAAGGTAATGAACCAATTTATTCCCTTGCAATTTGTTGTGTTTAATAAGTAAGAGCCTTCCTTGCCCTTTGTCCAGTTGAGCGTACCCGCACATTAATCTTGATCAATTGCCAGCAAGCGTCTAATGAGTGCCTTTGTTGGTGGAGTTTAGGATGATCCTTTGCTCTATTTACCATTGGTGGAAAAATGTAAGAAAGGAAAATTCATGTATGTTGTCACTCCGTGAGATTCCTGCTGCCCTGAGAACGAGACAAGTATGCTGTTTGCATAACAGAACACAAGAAGGGCTAATGAGGATGCACTAGTTTAGGTTACTATTAAAAGACACATATACTTTCAAAAATTGAAGATTAGCTCTACACGTCTGAGCTATAACGGCTTCCAGGTGAAGGCTAGAAAAATATTTATTCTGCACTACAGCATAGTTTATGGTCTCCCTTTAATGTTATGGTTTCTAAACTGTATTGATTTCCGAAGAGAAATGTACTCATTTTAGCAAACCGTTGCCTTGGACAAGACTCTGCTGGGTGAAGCAGAAGGGATAAAACTCAAGGGAGGTCTCTGGAGACTTTTGCGAGTGGCTGTTCTGCTGGCAAGCAGCCACTATGAGCCTGTGCAATGCAGGTCACATTGTGTAGGTGGGGAGCTGAGATGACACCCACCTCTGTCATATCTAACCAGGGTATATGTATACAGCCACCTTCTGTAGTTGCCTTTCTCAAATAGTGATTTGAGACATGCAATGTGCCAAGGTCAGAGTCTAAACTCCCATGCTTCTCTAAGGGTACTGAGAGTTGTAAAAAGTGGGACTAGTCAAAAAAACGGTTGGCAAGACCAGAGGGACTTGGGGTGGGTCTTGAAGGATGAAGACGGTGAAGATGTGTGGAGAGGGGAGGAGAGGGAGAGTCCAGGGTAGCAGGAACTGGGAATAACAAATAATGCCTGTGTGTTCTAACTGCTGCCCTGTCCTAACTGCTGGTTAATCACCTGAGCATAGGCATCTGGACAGCGGCACAGAGCAAAGCTCACAAAACCCAACTTGGGCCAGCCCCATCATGTTGGTAAATGGGTCACGTCTGTCTTCTGTCCTGTTTCACTGTGGCTCATTGCTTGTTCTCTGTCTACTGTCTCTTTGTCCTCCCCTCCTTGTTTCTTCTGCCTTCCTCATACTCCTGTTCTGCTCCTAACTAGTCTATAAGCACCAGCACCTTACAAAACATGGGGTCTCCACCTGACACGTGGCTCGGCATTCCACTCAGGCATCTCAGAATTTAGACTCCACAGCTAGAAAATATGAGTGTAGGCCCCAGTCACAGCGTTGACTGTTGTTTAACCTTTAGACAAATTAAAGCCTGTACACTTCAGTGTCCCGTGTGCTAAGAGTAGTCACCTCCTAGAGCCAGCTCAAGAATTACATGGATGTTTACCCTAAGAGAGTGTGGACATGTATAGGACCCATGAAGTCATGCTGGGTATTTTCTCTCCTGCTCCTGTGGATTTTTTTTTGGTTTTACGAGACAGGGTTTCTCTGTATTGTTTTGGAGGCTGTCGGTCCAGCCCGGCCTCGAACTCACAGAGATCTGCCTGCCTCTGCCTCCCGAGTGCTGGGATTAAAGGTGTGTGCCACCACCACCCGGCCTGCTCCTGTGGATATAAAAAATACTTTATTCTTGCTTCTTTGGACCCAACATTCACATCATGTGACCTATTAACAATTTTTCTTTGCTCAAGTTACATCTCTCAGTTTATCTCTTACTAAGTAAACTTTTGACAGCATTTGAAAACCTTGACAAGGTCCTGTCCTGAAGTCAGAGCTATTTCAATTAGTTATAGTTCTATGCCTCATGATCCAGCAATCTCTGACTGAACCATGGTCCCCTGCTCCCTGGCAGAATCCTACTTTACCTGCTACTATTTAAATTTTATGAATCGTGCTCCAGCGACTTGAACTCCTGAAACCTCAGGGACTATATAAATAATTACCAAGATGCAATTGTCACAGTTTTTCAAAGGTGTTGTAAAATTTTTTCTCCTTTTTTTCCTTCTATGAACCTTTTTTTTTTTGTCTCAAATTGTAGGATGAAGAAAATGTCAACTATTCTCCAATGAAGAGAGAAGGGAATTCTTAGAATCGAAAAGCCTGCCATCCAGCAAGCAAACACCCCCTTCTTCAAAAGGCAGCGGGAGTGCGCCATGGCAACCTCTTCTTGGTGGGAACTCTCAGCCTGGGCCTCATGCACTACACTCCCGCATACACTGACTTCAGCAGCGTGCCTGGCAGCATGTCAATGAGAAAACGGCTAAGTGCAGGAAGTCCCAGAACACAGCCCCGCTGTTCCAGTGGAAGAGCAAGGTCTTCGGATGAGATCCCCTTACTGTTGGGCTTATTCTTAAAGGCTGTGCGTTTGAATTCATGTCTGCCTTGGAATACCTTCAATAGTGGTGGCAAGGTGCAGAGGATGCCTGCATTTCCTTTGCCTCCCCAGAAGTTGAGCAGACTCAGCAATTTCCCCAGCAGTCTTGATCCTTCCATGTTCCCTGGTTAGCTTTCAGATGAGGCTGTTCCTGGAAACTCCTGAAATCAGCCCTGTTTTATCATCCTCTCTCAAACTTGGCAGTTCAAAACCCCATCTTCAAATGTGTTTTTATGAACCCAGTTCTCCCATAGGAAATGCCTGGTAGCTCTTCCATTTTTTATTTTTGGCAGAACAGAGCAAAGTCCATTTGCCAAGACTATTTTTTTAAAGCCCAAGTTCTTGCCATTTTGAGACAAGAGGTCTCTGGATCAAAATGGAATGAACCAAAAGGTGCATTTGGCGCCTTTCAATCAACCTTATCAGCTGCACCCAGGAGGCTCTCTGCAATGGAGGGCTTCATCAGAACACAGAGCACACACGAATCCTATTGTGACCCGGAAACCAGACCCAAGCAAGCAGGAACAGCCAACCCCGCTTTGTTCTCCAGAACCTCTTGGTTTATTCTTTCAAAACCTCCAAGACACGTTTTGAGAATGTACTACCTTTTCTTTCTTAAAATATTTATGTCTAAATCGTATCTCCTAAATTGAGGTAGGACAAGAACCAGGAAATCACTTCTGCATCCTGCATAGTGTTAAGACCAGATGTATCCCCAAAAGGTGCTTATTTCATGGACTTGGATCTTCTCGCATCCTTCAACAGCACAGAGGCAGGTTAAGGCAGGAATCATGGGGGGACTTAGCTCTCAGTTTTCTTTATTCTAGACCATTTATCTGTGTACCTATTATTATGAGACAGGTTCTCCTGTTACACATTTTGGCCTTGAGCTCTCCAAGTAGTCAAGGATGATCTCGAACCTCTGATTGTCCCGTTTCCACCTTCTGAGTGTGAGGCATACATTGCCACACTTTTTTTTTTTCTTTTTTAATACAGTGCTGGGGACTGAACCCAGGACTTTATGCATGTCAGGTAAGTGCTCTACCAACTAAGATATGGCCCCAGTTTTGTTCCAAGAATTTTGAATATAGTTGATGTGATTCAGTGGTGATGTGGAGTCACTAGCCAGCCCTAGCCTTGGAAGGATGAGGTAAGAACAACCAACTGTCCTTGAAACGACTTGGAGTGAGTCCATCTTCCCATCTGGTTATTCTCATGAAAGGTGGGTTATCTTTTTTATTTATTTAAATTAGAAACAAGCTTGCTTCACATGTCAATCCAAGCTCCCTCTCCTTCCCCTCCTCCCCCCGCACCCCCCACCAGCATCCCCACCTCCCCACCCAATCCCCACTCCATTTCCCAGGGAGGGTGAGGCCCTCCGTGGTGGATCTTCAGAGTCTGTCATTTCATCCGGGTTATCTGTTTTACATTCCTAAATGATGCTGGAGGCATCTTCGGCAGTTAGCCACTGGCTGGCCAACAGAGCATTTGATAAAACATATGTACCTCCATTCCTTTGAGTTGGCCCCTTTCCCAAGAAGACATTAATCTGACTTCACAGTTTACACAAGTTATTTTTGGTCCATAATATACTAAATTGAACATCTTAACATACAAGCTTTTGAAAATACAATTCATGTGTGGGATTTTTTTGTAAATGTAATTTTTAGAATTATAATATATAATTATCATGTAGCATAAGAAACTGCCGTGTGGGTAACCTTCTTGCACTGAAGTGTTTTTGTTATAAACAAGTCTATCCTTTAATGGAATATTTGTCAGTGCGTGTGTTCAGAGAAGTACTCCAAAGGCATGTGCTCAGAAGTTAGGAAATAATTATATTTCCAAACATAATCTTTCCTAATCATCCCATTTTGTTTTATTTAAAAATAACCTGTTGGTCTCTAAGACAGCTACAATTATCTTTGATCTTAGCTCTGAGGTACCACCCTTCTAGAAAACTATTCAGGTAAGGGGGAATTGAAAGGGGGTGAATAAACTCAAATTAAGTATTCTCTTTCAGAAAATCTTCATTCCAACTCTAAATATATTTGCAAGAAGAGGCTGCAGAACCCTGAGTTCATAGTTCAGAGTTAACCGCTCACCATGTGACTTAGTGCTCAGCAATGTTCAGTGATGACCACCATTAGGCCAACTGCTCAAACCTCTACTGAGGAGCAGCCGGATGCACAGGTGTTGGTGCATTTTAGGGGCACTGCTGTAAAGCAGATCAAGTCCTTGGCTTACGAGAGTTATTGAATGTGCGTAGGCAGTGAGTGAAAACTATACCCATGCTGACAAGAACAGGAAAGGAACCAAGGAGATGGGCCCCAGGGCTCTATGCTGAGCTCTGGATGAGTCAGCATCTCCTAGATCTGAAAGGAGACAGAAACAAAGAGAAAAGACAAGTAGTCGGTTGGTTTGGAAAAATCCATATATTTCTGAAATAAAGCCATTTCAATCCTGGCAGGGTAGGGAGGAAACCAGTGTGTGTTAGGCCCTTGGCACCTGTGAGCCAATGACACTGTAGAAATTTTGCTTTCCCTGAACAAAAACAAGTTTCTACCAAGCTTTAGTTTTCCAGAAAGGTATAGCCACAGGGCCACTCATGATGAACCCTCTGTGCTGCCCCTTCTTCCCCCTCTCCTCCTCAGAATCCTGTTCCATCCCCTATAGAAAATGCTCAGACAGTGCCAGACACTTGGGGCCTTTCTTTCCACTGAGCTGTTAGGAAAGCTCGGCAGACACCTGCCACCTCCCAGACCCTGAGAGGCATGGCGCGAAGGGCAGACACAGGCCTCCAGGAACCCACAGCCACATTCATTCTCCGTCCCATCTCCTCGGGGCTCAGAGGATGCTTCAAGGTGGCAAGGAGCCAGATGGCAAACAAAGCCACTCTGTGTGCATGGAGCAGGCTCTCTCCTCAGCCCCCTTTCCTGCCCAAGGGATGTGTAAACATCACATCAGTGGCTTTCCCAGAGACACCACCAGTCTTCAGTAAAACCCAAAGAAGTCGGATTTTCCAAGAATTTAGAAACGTTTCTTTACTAGGTTCATCGTTGAGGAGTTTCAGCGTGTTTCATCACTTTTTAAGTATCCATATTGTATCATGCCATCCTAATGTGTGACCCAAGATGTGACCGGCATCTTCTGGCAGGAGGAAGACCAACGCTGCTTATACCGGCTGGATGTGGAAGGTGACTTCAACATGGAGAACTAGGAGACACCCCACCAAACAAACACGTGTCTGAGAGTAGGGTACTGGGGGCATACGGGTCCTGACAGGCAGTCTCTGCCATCCCATTTGGAGAGAGGTAAACCTGAGAAATGGAGACAGATGCTGAGACTTGGAGCTGGGGTGGTGGGAGAAGGCCCAGAGGTCAAGAGAGCTTTGCACATAGCAGAGTGGCAATGGCAGGCATGGGGGTATTATAGGATTCATGTCTCCACTAGTAGGTTACAGTGAGGGATATTGACACCTCTTGTGAATCATGGCCAACCAAGTGTTAGACTTTGGGGTGGGGCTGCTAGCTGTATAGCAAGAGCTCTCCCCATAGCTGGTGCTACTGGGGAGGTGGCTCTTAGTTTGCACTGCCATGATGGAACCCCTTAAGGGGATACTGAGGCTGGAAAGCAGCTGCTGGGGTTGTCTATCAAGGCTTCTAGCATTCAGCTTTGGATTTGATGACTCATATTAGCTAAAGCAATGCAACCATAGCTAGAAAAGCCCCCAAACTGAAGGATGGTTCTGTCAATACTGTTGTATGGGTAGATTTAAATGGCACTTTCAGGGCTGAGATATAGTGTCACATTTATGTATGATGCCAGGTGCCCTTTCAGTACCATCAAATATACCTTAGTAATTAAGAGAATTAGAGTAGCTTAACAGAGTGATCCATGACTGAAGATTTGCAACTGGTGAACATACAGTGCTGTTAGAAAAATAGCCCAGGATACCACACAGTCAGTGGCTATCCTTCCATAAGGAAATTCCAGGGGAATTGGCCCAAAGTCACAATGTACTTGGTGCTGGAGACTACAAGCCACACTCACCCAATGGCCTGTGACCTCACTCCTGGGACTGCTATGACACACAAGGCCAGCTTCCTTTGTCCTCTGGGATCTTCTCTTTCATTCCTGTCTGTTGCATCCGCATAGGCCTTTATTGGGCAGCTTGGTTTCTATTGACCCAGATGGTCTCTACCTATATTTGGGGGTTGTGCTCATCAGAGGAAAATTCACAGATGCCAGTAGACCTGTGTTCTAAACACTTCCTGCAAATGTGGGAACCTCTCCATTTGCTTTCTCTGCTGCAACAACCAAGGCTCAGGATGATGCAGTATGATTTATAGAGGTTATTGGGACAGGGAGGGGAAAAGGAAACTAGCTTCCTCAGATCAATGATTATGGAGAAAATATTTATTCTGGGGTCAAACCTTAAGTATTAAAATAGTATATCTTCCCCAGGAGTCAGACGTAGGTACTTTCATATGTGAGAGATGGTCTTCCGTGGAAAAAACCCTGGAATTTAGAGTCTGAGTTCGACCTTGCTAAGTAACCTTGCAAATGGCTTTGAACTCCTCCATTCTCCAGCTTCCTTGTCTGTAAGTGGATGGGATAATCCTCACCTTTCAGACCTGAAGAACTAGGAGACACTGCACACAAAGAGGTTGGCACATCACACGCATGGAATACACTACAGCTATTTTATTTACTGGAGAAGAAGATATTTGGGAGAAACAGGGGTGACATTCTTTATCTACCCATTTTATGAATACTGGACCAAGGTCCTTAAAGTAAATTTGGCTTGAGGGCACACGGCTACATTTATAGTGCTGTTTCAACTGCATAGGCTCACTCAAGTGAGCTAATCAGAGGATCAATAAGCCATCTTCCCTACCATATGGGTTATTATGACCTTTTCCCTATTATGGAGTCAGACACTTGGTGTTACCCAACCAAATAAAAATAAGGAGTATTCTTAGGTGCACTATGCCTTGTTGGTGCTTCCTGGGGGGAGGAGGAGCTGCTCAGAGACAGGCAGACACAGTGAAGACTGTCAGAGAAACAGAGGGATTAAAGGGTTGCTTTGTTTCTCTGGGCCACAGCAGCAGGTGAATAATGGCTGAATTTTCTTAGGGGTTAGAAGGAGTCGGCCTCACACCATTCCTCTGTATTTTCCTTGGATCCAGGCTGCGTCTCTAAAGAGTCAGTAACACAGGAATAAGACTCAGTCTGCAATACCAGCACTCAGGAAGGGCGATTCTCAAAGACAATCAGGAAATTGTCTGCGAGCATCTAAACCCACTTAGGGAAGTTTACAAGTCTGAGAAAAACATTGAGTATCTCTCTTTGTGACAAGTGGCATAAAGCCACTGAAGCCCATGCAGAGAAGGAACTCCTTCTGGCCTCTTCTGTTTGGTTCTTATGTGTAGGACCCAACACAGGTTCAATGAAGAGGATCCAAGAGAGGGTATAGCATTCAAGCATGGCTGTCTAGGCAGAGGCATAGCTCAGTGATATGGTGCTGGCCTAGAGTGTGCCTGGCTTTCATCACTAGCACCTGATATCTGCAGGAAGGACAGGTGCCCACACTTGCCAGGTGACCTCAGAGCTACTAAGCTTTTAGGACCTCCCTCCAAACTCCTGACTCGACTCATGGCTTTGTACTTGATAACTAGTGTTAAGGTTCATTACACTTAGCCTGACTTTTAAACTACACAGTTTTATGCAAGTGATCAATGCTAAAGATTTCTGCATAAGATACACTGGTGATCAGTAAAGAGGGTTTGGAAAAGAAAACCAGACTTTCCAGAAACGTAAAGAGGAATGAATGTGCTTTAGAAATTCTCAAGGGTAGTGAGAGAGTAATTTAAAAGTGCAGGGAAACAGACAACACATCCGAAGCCTGGCCAAACAGCATTAGCGGTGTGGTCCCCTGCCGGCCAGGGTGATGAAGCAGATGTCCTTATCCAAGAGTTAAGCCAGGCAGCCCTGGTGAGGAGAGATGCACAAGCCTGTCCCCTGGGCAAAACCCACAGCCCTCCCAAACCTGGTGTAAATTCCTCTGGGGATGAGCAGCTGGGGAGAGGGATCCCACTCAACCATTGTCTGTGAGTCAGAGGGCAGTGGCTGGGCACCCTTCTTAAAGGAAAGCTGCTGTTTACATTGAGTCACCCCAGAGACCTGAGGACCAGGAACAACCAACAGGCAGGAGGCTGGCAGTGCGAGGGGACAGCTGTAGGGGGCAGGAAGGCTGGATGCTGACAAGTCAAAGAGAACAGACAGATAGCAACAGACAGGCTCAGAACTGAAAGGGGTGGTGTGGTGTGGTGGTGATGGTGTGTCGGTATGTTGTATGGTAGTGTGTGGTGGTGTGTATGGTGTGGTGTGTGTTGTGGTGTGTGTTGTGGTGTGTGGTGTGGTGGTGTGGTGTGGCATGGTGTGTCAGTATGTGGTGTGGTGTGTGGTGTGTTGGTGTGGTGTGGTGTGTGGGGGTGGTGGTGGTGGTGGTGACAGCAGCAGCAATGGCAGCTCTATCCTCAGTGATAAGGAACATATTTCACCCCCTGAGAATGGACTTACACAGCCCTGAGCCTGAGCGCAGAGGACGGACCAACCTCTAGAGCAATCCACCTGCCACTCACTGTAGAACCCAAACTCTGAAGGACTAGCGGGGTGTACTTGACATCTACAGTTGCATCCTGCAGGAGAGTACTTGGGGGATCTTGAGGTTATGAAGATGGGTCCTTGATTGGGGAAGTCCTTCTGTGTATATGTTTGATTGGTATAAATAAAGCACTGTTGGCCAATAGGGAAGCAAGATAGGTGGGACTAGGAGTCTAGGAGGACTCTGGGAAATGTAGTGAAGTAAGTTGTCAAGATGTGATCCCTGGAGGAGAGAACGCAAGTCTGGCGTTCTCGGAAAGATAAGTCCTTATAAAAATATATATTGGTGATTATGGGTTAATGATTAAGTCAGAGCTAGCCAATTAGTAACCATAGCAAACAGCCAACAGCTTCATAATTAATATAGTGTCTTGTGTGTTATTTGGGGACTAAAGCGGCAACAGGACCCAGGCGGGAATCCCGCAGCAGGTCCTTGTACAGATAGATGTCAGTACCTTGCTTGTATTTCATACTTGTATCCCATGTGCAGACACTTCCCAGCTGTAACACCAACCAGTTTAAGAGAATTGGGAAGGCGAGAGAACTGCCCAGCCACAGACTGCAAAGCTAAGTGTAGCCAACAGAATGCCCTGGTGTGCTAGAATGGAAATTACTGAATAGAAGACAGCTCTGGTGGGACACAGGCATGTGACCAGCGTAGGCTTAACATTGTACAAACCCGCGGTCCTGAAGGGCAGCTCCAGTCTCTCCCTCCACACCAGTCTCCTGCCACCTCCAATCTCAAAGACCTAGAAAAGAGAGACTGTTCCAACTCACCGTCTTCCCCTCCTTCCCTCCCTCCCTCTTCCTTCCCTCCCTCCTCCTCTCTCTCTCCCTGCTTCCCTCCTTTCCTCCTCCTTTTCTTCCACCCCCCTCTCATTTTCGCTTTCCTTCCTTCCTCCCTCGCCCTCCCTCCCTCCCTTCCTTTCTTCCTCCCTTCCTTTCCTCTTCCTTCCTCCCTTCCTTTCCTCTTCCTTCCTCTCTTCCTTTCCTCTTCCTTTCTCCCTTCCTTTCTGTTGCCCTTGTGTATCTCCATTTTTCCTATATTTTATTTTTTACATTACTGAATTTAAAAAAACAAGCTTTTGTGATTCTCTTTCACAATTTTTTCTACTTTTTATGCACGTTCTATTATTGAGCAGTCATTTTTCTTCCATCCCTTTTCTCTTGTTTTTTCCCACATGTACCCTTTGCACTCTACTTTGCAGCTTGGCTTTATCTTAAATTTTAAATCATATACTTACGTGTTTGCCTTGAACCGTCCTAGTTGTAATGTTTGAACACAATGTTTTTTGGCCTTGTCCTCCATGCCTGCCTTTCTTTCTTCTAATCGGTCAAGTCTGTCGGTGATCCTTTTCCTTGGGTTTTCGTATCATTAAGGTTTTAATTTCTCACTTTTTATCTGTCCCACCCTGGAGTCTCAACTTCCTTGCTTCCCTTCCCTTCCACACTACTCACAAAATGCACACCATTTTGTCGACTCTTAGGTCTGTGCAGCTGCCTGTCCTCTGCAGGCCTCTGACTGAATTTACTGCTTCTTCTTATCCCCTTTGAAGTCCATGATTGTTTCTCTAGTAAAGTTTTGAAATCTTTGTCCATAGTTTTAACCTCTTTGTGTAGCTTTGAATTCAGTAGCTGAGGTGTTACGGACTTTTGGAGGAGTGATGCTGCCTTTTCATGTTTCTTATGTTTCATGCCAAAGCTTTCCCTTGAGGGCTCAATCCTCAGTACAATTAGAGAAGAAAAAAAAGATTCTGTACGGGTAACAACATAAACCTGTGCAATACAAAGAAATATGCTTAATATTTATTAAAGCCATTACTATGTCACCAATGATTATGAATTAAACATGATAAAACTAATAAATGTATTATAAAGTTACCAATTATTTAGCATCAATAGCTGATAAAGCAAATTTTTTGTTGTTGTTTTTGTTTTTGTGCTCAATATGGTATCAATAGGAACACATCATAAGGGAGACAAAATACTCACAGATAGATTCCTGAGTAGTGGACTCACGACTTCATATGCAAGCACTAGTGAGCACAAAGGTCACAGAGCTCCAAACACAACGAAGGTGGGTGACTGTAATTTCTCACGTTCATTGAGATGATTTGTCAAAAGTAAGTTCAGCTAGACCTGAAAGCAAATAGAGTCCCCAGAGATCTACAGAAGACTTCATTGACTGGCTACAGAGTATACCTGCTTCCCCTAAAATAGACTACATCGATGTGAGGAGCCGCCCTCGCTATCGCTATTGCCGTTAGAAGATGGCGCTGACATCCACTGTCAGTTGGAGTTAACTGTCGCTGTCAGTTGGGGTTAACTGTCGCTGTCAGTTGGAGTTAACTGTCGCTGTCAGTTGGAGTTAACTGTCGCTGTCAGTTGGAGTTAACTGTCGCTGTCAGTTGGAGTTAACTGTCGCTGTCAGTTGGAGTTAACCGTTTAAACTGTGCCTCTCCCGTGACGTCATCTGGGGTGATGTGCAAACCACCAATCCCGGCTCTACACATCTCACTCGGAGCTCCTAGGCTTATATAAGGGGCTGGGTTTCTTAGCTTGGGGTCTCCCTCTAAGAAGCTGATCATCTATCTCTCAAGATGCATTAAAGCTTTACTGCAGAAGGATCCGAGTGTTCTGCGTCGTTCTTGCTGGCGAGACGGTAGCGCGGGACACATCTAGCCCACAAAGTCTTAACAAATGAAAGAGCGTTGAAACAATTTCCGTGTTTATCAGATGATAGTGGAATTTTCATCAAGAAAACTACACAACACTTGAAACACTCTGGAATAAGCTATTCATAATGACTTCGAAAATACCACTGATAATGGGGTTACACAAAATTAAAAGATTCTACACAGGACAGGAAGTAACCACCAGAACAAAGAGGCAGCTGCACAATGGGCAAATCTTGCCAGCTATACATCAAGTGAGCATTTTAAATCTAGAATATAGTTTTCAAAGACTCAGAAAATTAAGCATTTCCCTCCAAAATAAATCATCCAATCTATCACTGTTTTAATGAACTGATTAGAGAGTTCTTGAAAGAAAAATACCATGGTCAATATATGCTGTTAAAGGTTTCCAAAATCCCTGGCCCATCAGGGAAGTGAAAGCTAAACTATTCTGTTCCCATCTTGCTCTGGTCAGAATGGCTATCGCCAAGAAAACAAAGGACAATGAGGAAAGATGCTAAGAAAGAAGAATCTCTGTTCCCTGCAGTGGGAATGTAAGCTGGTCCTGCCACTCAGGACATCAGCATGGAAGTGTGTTAGTAAACTGTAAACAGAACTACCACTACAACTGTATCTACCGCAGGGACACTCGCACATCCATTGTTCATTCACAACTGCAAGAAAATGGAGCTACCGTAAATGTCCATCAACAGATGAATGATAAAGAAAATGCAGTACATGTATGCAGGAGAATTTTATTCAGCTGTAAAAAATGAAATTGTGACATTTCCAGAGAAACGGACAGAACCAGAAACCATTATTGAGAAATTGCTACCTTAAACTGAACAAATCAAATTCATAAAGACAAATGACACATGTTTCTTCATATGCTGAACCTAGGTTCACATGTATGCATGTGTGTGATGAACCTAGTCGGGATAATGAAAGAGAAGAGAGAGATCTCAGGGCATAGGGAGGAGACAACGTGGATTTGGAATGCATGAACAAAGCGTCTGGGGAACTTTATCATGGCAACAGAAAGGAAGCTCAAACGCCTTGCAAGAAAAAAATCCAGTACAATGGCAGGGCTGATACCTAAGGCTTGTTGCCAAATTAGCCTACAAGCCAATAAGAGATCTCATCTAAAAAAATAAGGTGGATGAAAAAAATTAATTAATTAACTAATTAACTAAATAAGTAAATAAGCTAGAAGTGGCGGCACCTGCCTTTAATCCCAGGAAGAGGCAGTGGATCCCTGAGTTCAAGGCCAGCCTGGTCAGCAGAGTGAGTTCCAGGACAGCCAGGGCTACATTGGAAAACACTGTCCCCCAAAACCAAACAAAAAAATAAAATTAGGTGGACGGTACTTGATAGTTTTGCCTCTGCCTACACACACACACACACACACACACACACACACACACACACACACACACACACACACACACACACACACACCCCTTAGGGAAAATCATGTATTCTTATATTAAGTTCTAAAATTAATAAGTTATTATAGGCTTTCATGTAGAGCATTTATGCTGTTTGTTCTTTGCGACAACCCTAAGAAGTAGCTGGCAGAATAACACTGTTATTAATATCACATCAAAACATTTAGTTCAGTGGTCCTCAACCTTCCTAGTGCTGCAAGACTTTAATACAGTTCTTCATGCTGTGGTGATCCCCAACCATAAAATTATTTCATTGCTGCTTCATAACTTTAATTTTGCTACTGTTATGAATCATAATGTAAATATCTGATATGAAGGACATCTGATATGTGACCCCTGGGAAAGGGTCATTAGACACCCCTGTAGGCTTCAATGGACGCTGTAACGATACGCGACACACAATTACTGAAAGTAAAGCTAAGTATTTAATGTAGAAATTACTCACAAGATACCAAACCCAGAGGAGTCAAGCAGTTTTCAGCTGCCGGACCGGAAGCCGAACTCCAGGAAAAGAGTCCGAGACTTCCTGTGTGCTGTCTTTTATGCCTTCCCCCGTAACGCCCCCAAGCCATGCCCAAATGGCTAGTGACGTAGTTCCGCCTACGTACGTATACGTCTTTACGTCCAGCCGTATACGTCTTTAGTCCTGCCTAAAGTGGGTGTGGTTAGCGGTGTGGTAAACCGCCCTTTTATTACCTCATCTGTATGCGCCTCTAATAAGTCACATGTTTAATGGCGGCATCAGACTTCCTCCTACAATTCCCCTTTTAGTCTAAAAAGGACAACTAACTTGTGTCCATGAACAAAATGTATCAAACATCTATTCCATCTACCTAAACTTATCTGAAAGAAACACCCAAATATGAACACCTCCTTCCAATCCCAACTCTAAAAATAATTGAAAACTAACACTAACAGGTGTAAACTATCTTATAATATCAATAGTAGGGAGAGGGGGCGTGGAATTCTCAAAACTACTTCCTGCTGAGATGGGACGATGATAATCTCATGGGGACCTGTGAGAAGAAAAATGTTAGTATAACAAAATCTCAGTAGATCAGACAGTCTCTGTATGGCAGGAGATGCTTGATTGAAGTTCCTGACTGGGGTTCTAGTGTTGATTGAAGCTCTCATCTTGAAGCTCCTGCCAGATTGTAGAAGATGTGCTATTTCAGTTTCTTGGTCCGGAGTTGTGTAGAGTAATGTAGTTGTGTAGAGGAGATGTTGGGGGAAGTCCTGTTATTTGTCAATAAAGTACTGTTGAGCCTATAGGAATCTAGATAGGTGGGGCTAGGAGTCCAGGAGGATTCTGGGAAGGAGAAACACAAGAGAGTTTGAGATGTAACGCCATTGGGGTAGGAAGCCCGGAAACCTCTCCAGTAAGAGACATACTTAGATTAACAATTATGGGGTAATTACTTAAGTCAGAGCTAGCCAGGAAGAAACAAGCAAGGCCAACAGCTTCATAATTAATATAGCCTCCTGTGTGTTTATTTGGGACTGATGCGGATCTGGAACCAGGCGGGCGGAGTGGTTCCTCACAAGGAAAAGCTTCTTTTAACAGAATGGTGATCAGGAGTGGGATCATGAATTTCCACGCAAAATAACAAAAGCTTTAAAGGAATTTTAGAAAGAGAAGAATGGAGAGAAGCACAGATTTTTGGTAGCAGCATTTTTCTCAGGTGTGCTCTGTTTTGCTAGCCACAAGCCGAGATTCACGAGGCTCGCTTACTGGAGTCTTCCTGACTCGGCATAAAAAGAAAAAGAAAAAGAAAAAGAAAAAGAAAAAGAAAAAGAAAAAGAAAAAGAAAAAAAAACCAACAAGGTTGTTTTAAGAGACTCTGCTAACGATTGAAAGGTGTGTACGTACAGCTGGAAGTAGCAGCTTTTGCTGGAGGTCAGCATGGACTGAGGAGGTAAGCTGGAGTCACGCTTATGCCCGCCATCTTGAAACGGCAGTTTAAAACAGCCGCGGTTTTACAGATAAGACACGTGGCCAGAAAAACATAAAGATTTACAGTAAAGTCAGACTTGGATGAAGAAAATCTCTAAAGGTTTACAGTGTGTTTAAAAATATACGTGAGATTGAGAGAGAAAATGAAACGGCAAAGTGGTAAATAAATACAAAAGCCGGCTGTGGTGGCGCACGCCGGTAGGAATTGCTCCAGAGGCAGAGGCAGGCAGGTTTCCAAAGAGAAAGCCTGTCTCAGAGAAAAATAAATAAAAGTGAAAGAAATAGAGTAATAATAAATAATAGATAAATAAATAAGCCACGTAAAGATGAAAAATACGCAGAGAGTCTGGATACTGTACGCTATTATGTTTTTCCGTTTTTTCATTGCTAAGGAAGGAACGACTGATAAAGTACACTTGCTTATAAATGCTGCTAAATTAATTCAACTTATATCTTTTAAAAATGCCTTGACCTCAAAATTTAAGTATAAGGATATGTTACTCAGAAAAGGAGTTTTAATTTATGTTTCCACAGAACATAAAAAGCTTAGGATTCCTTCCAGACTTCTGTGGTTTGACGAACCAAGACCCCCGGAAGCAGTGGATCAGATGTTCCAACAATTAAAACAGCTAAGATGATGCAGCTTTACAGACCCCGAAAATAAGGACTTACACAGGTTTCTGAGTTTTGTCATGATCCCCATGGTATGAACAGCGCCCCCTTTCAGCACGAAGCAGTTTGGAATGAGCGACGTCCTAATTCCCATCTTGTTTATAAATCTTTGTTTTCATTTAAATGGGATTGTTTATAATTGGCTAGTGATCACAGCCAATCTCTTTTAATGGTAAAAAAGGGAATTATGGTATGGGTATTGTTTTTCATTTATTGATACAAATTCAAGGTTAATTTTGTGATGTGTATATTTCTCCTCTTGATTAAGTATTGTGCTTATACTGATCTTTTAAAACGTAAAGCATAATTGAATACAGACTATAGATAGTTACTTATCATAGGTAGAATTTATAGTTAGGTAAGTTAGGTTTTCTAGATATACAGAAATATATTTGAGATAGATAAACAGTCTTCAAACCTCGCAAAGACCTTCAGAAAATGGCATTTAAAATAGTTTAGGGTTTTTCTTGACAATGAGAAATGTCTGCTCCTGGCAGCACCAATTATGTCTGAGAGGAAAATGGGCATCGAAGAAACTCGTTATGGAGCTTGCTTTCAACATGGCAAGATTAGCCATTTGGGCAAGAAACTGCTCTTACCTAGACTGTTTGACTGTTGTTGTATAATCTGGACATGCAGGACCCACAGGAAAGTGACTGCTGAACTCAGTCTTACAGGGTTCCTGCTTCATGAAAGAGTCTAAGAGACTTTCTACAGGACAAAGAAAAATGACTGACAGACTGCCAGCGCAGATGGACGGCTTGAAATTTCCTGCTTTGTTGAGAAATCTTCTGGACACATTGTGGCCTATGGGCTGAAGATGGATGCCCCAATGTTACAGAGGAACTTCAGGTGACTGTCCAGGCAGTAAGATGTCTCTGTCAATCCTAGTGTTTATATATTATCCTTCTGTGGTCTTTGATGGAGTTGAAGATAGATAGTTATAATTATAGTTTTCCTTAGTTATGATAAAAGATACATATAGAACTTTGGACTCACAAGGATGGGATGGATGATATTTTCTTTAAATCTTGCTAAAATATTGTTACTATGTTCTTATTTGATAACTGTTCTGTTATACACAATTTGACTGTGTTAAAGTTAAGACCTTTCTTTTTGTTTAAACAGAAAAGAGGAGATGTTGGGGGAAGTCCTGTTATTTGTCAATAAAGTACTGTTGAGCCTATAGGAATCTAGATAGGTGGGGCTAGGAGTCCAGGAGGATTCTGGGAAGGAGAAACACAAGAGAGTTCGAGATGTAACGCCATTGGGGTAGGAAGCCCGGAAACCTCTCCGGTAAGAGACATACTTAGATTAACAATTATGAGGTAACTACTTAAGTCAGAGCTAGCCAATAAGAAACAAGCAAGGCCAACAGCTTCATAATTAATATAGCCTCCTGTGTGTTTATTTGGGACTGATGCGGATCTAGAACCAGGCGGGCGGAACAGTTTCTCACAAGGAAAAGCTTCTTTTAACACACCCCCAAAGTGTTCACAACCTACAGGTTGAAGACTGCTGTAGATGATTTAGGCTAGGACTTTGGGCAAGGGTGGAGGGATTTATCAATGAAGTACAGCTAGAGGACACACAAAGCAAGGAATTCAAGTTGGGCTGGCAAAATGGCTCATCAGGGAAAGGTGCCTTGCTGGAACCCTCATGGTAGAAAGAGAAAAGAAACTTGCACAAGCTGTCCTCCGGTCCCCCACCCCCCCTGTCACACTCATACCTCTCACCATGCAATAAACCTGTAGAAATTCAATAGTAAAGGCAAGAACCAGCATTAAAGACAACCACGTGCTAGGCCAGCAAAGCACCTTGGGGATGTACCTCCCTAAATACTCCACTTGAGGACAAGGATGTGCATGTATTATTCTCACAGTTGCAGGGTTTGTAATAAAAAAAAAACCTGGGAAGCCAAAAGCCAATTAAAGTTCCAATGTGACGGTGTAGAACACTTAGCAGTCAGGAACGGTAACAATAGGCTGCTGTGCAAACTGGCTCCTCCAAGTTGTCCTTTGACCTCCAAATGCACACTGTAACATGTGCTCACATGTAAGCACGTGTGCACAGAAAATAAAAATAAGATAAAAAATCTACATATGTAGATTCAACCCAACTTTCATATTTCAGAATCTGTATGCATTTCTGTGGAGCATTGTCATAATCTCACAGACAGCATGCTATCAAGCGAGCCACAATACTCTGAGTCCTGGCACTGGAGCTGAAACCCAAGGCTAGTGCCACTGGTGACAAATGGGGGTTATAGCTGAGCACCTGTCCTCACCAACAGCCGCGTAGTATGTCCATCGCATTGCTTTGTGAACAAGAAGAGCTAAGTCGGAACAAAACGTGTCTGAGGAGCAGAGAGGAACACTGAGACCTGACAGGGGCAGCAGCATTGCCTTGACTCTCAGCTGCTGCTCTGCTTTGGACTCTGCTGCAGAAGCACAGCTAGGGGTTTTTTTAAAATTTATTTATTTGGTTGTTTTGTTTTGTTTTCAAGGCCAAATGGTAAAGTGGAAAACTAATTTAATGTTGCCTTTGTATTACCTTCAAAATGAAATTAAAGTTACCCTTTTATAGAAATGTTTTGCTTTTCCAAGGTTAAGAAATTATGAACCAAATCCTATGAAAATGTTTCTCTGTGGTTTTCTTCTCTTTTGTTCTTCTATAGTTAGAAAGCTTACTGACTTGTAAGTGACTCTTCATGCTAATATGCACAATATTTATACATCTAGAAGCAATGCCCACTTGCCCAGTGCCATTCCACACAGAAAAAATAGAATTTTATGTATCATTAAGCAGTTTCTAAGGTGTTGGTAATTTCAGGAAAAGTGTGAGTATAATGGCTAGTAGCACACCTCCGACCAGCATGCTGCTTGGGGTTTTTAAACTGCCTCAGTGGATACGCCTGGAATCCCCAGCTCAGAGAGGCCCCCTCCACACCAGCTGAGCATATAAAGCCCTAACCAGGGCTGCTGTATAGGGCAAAGGGCCCAAAAGGGGAGGAAAGTCTGAAATTCCACCACCTGTGGCTCTCAGCAGAGATGCTCTGGCAGAATCTAAGGTGAGTCGCACACTTGCAGGGAAAATGAAATGCAGATTCCCTTGATGAAAAATCAAGAATAGCGTGCAGTTCAAAAGCATCACCCTCCTACCCTCTCACCCCCACACCCTCCCTGAGGTTTCTCTTGACTTGCTCTGGTGACTTGTAGTTGCTATTTAAAATCTTTCTAGGGCCCAGGAGATGGCTGGCCAGGAGACCCGAGTTTGATCCTTGGGACCCACATTTAAAAAGGCAGGTGTGGGGAGGCGCTTGTAATCCCAGTGACAGGGAAGTGGAGACTGCTGGATCCTTGGTGCTTGCTTGTCAGTCCGTCCAGCCCAGTTAACATCTTGTAGGCAAATGAGAGCCCCTGCTTCAAGTGGGGTGGGAAGACACTGCAGGTAGCGTGCTCATTTCCTGTGTGTAAGCTCATGTCCATCACCTCGCCGCACTTAACTTAACAAACATGGGTTCAAAGATAAACTTAAAAAGCCAAGAAGAGTGGTAGCAAAGCAAGAGGCTTGCTGAGGGTGTGCCCTGTGGAAACATGTCTTACCAGAAGGAACTGAACAAGCATACAACATGTCATTCTACTTTATGCTCATGTTATTCTAATTAATTCTGAATGTTTGTAGAACATTCAAAGTGACTCGAACCTTTCACAAAATCATAGCTTGGTGTGTGTGTGTGTGATGTGCTCAAACACAGCAAAACATTCAGGTGTATTACAATATAATGAAGGAGTTGTGGTATAACTAATAAGTTACAATAAAATGCTAACTACTTATGTTTCATGAGTTCCTAAAACTCCTAAAAGTCAGGAAATGTGAACATTTGAGTCCTGGATGTTCCACAACCATGAATTGCTGCTGTTAGACAACTAAACAGACATTAGCAGGTAGAAGATGCTGGGATAGAGCCTCTCTCATCAGCAGTGGCCTGTGAAACTGAGGCCTGGAACTTAGGACTCTCATTATTGGTCAGAGGAATAGGACCCACACCACATCTCTCACCCTGGGAGGAGATATGTCATTCTGAACTGCCCAGAAGGTCATTCTTTGATAACTATCTAGACCTGACTCCAGGAGCTCTGAACCTTATAAGATGACTATCTAGCAGGAAACTGTGACAGGACAATGACATCCTGTTTCCCTTCTGTAAAAGGTCCTTCAAATGGGCCTGTCAATCACCTGACAGGAAATCCATCCTGGGAAGTCTGCCTGTTCCGAATACTTTAAAATAGTGTAAACTCACTAAAGGGTCTCTTTGGCCATTGTCCACTGTCACCAATGAGATGTCCCACCTCATTCTATCAGGAATGGTGCCTCTCCTCTATATGGTGCCTGCATCTGGCCTGACCTCCTTCAGCAGAGATCACAGGGCAAGGAGCCAAGGTAAGCCAGCACTAGTTTGCATAACACTGTCTTTGCTACATTTACTAAAAGTTTATTCCCTATGTATTGGGTGTTGTTGCACACAGAAGCAAAAATTTACTCATAATTACTTCTTTAGACTAAGTTTTATATTAAATAATAAGTAGAAAAAACTGACATGTGATCCATTTCCACAACCAAAGTGCACATATCATTTGATTAAATTTGCTTTTTTATGATTTCTATTAACATGTATTTTTTATAAATTTTATTTAAATTCGAAACAATCTTATTTTACATGTCAATCCCCGTTCCCTCTCCCTCCCCTCCTCCCATGCCTCCTACCATCTCCCCCACCCCATCCCCAATCCATTCCCCAGGGAGGGTGAGGCCTTCTGTGAGGGATCATCAAAATATGTCAAGTCATTTGTGGCAAGGCCTAGGCCCTCTCCCACGTATCTAGGCTAAGAGAGTATCCCTCCATGGGGAATGGGCTCCCGAAGTCCATTCATATATTAGGGATGCATCCTGATTCCACTGCCACAGGCCCCATAGACTGCCTAATTCTCCTAGTTGATACCCATACTCAGGGGGCCTGGTTTAGTCCTATATTGGTTCCCCAGCTGTCAGACTGAGGTCCATGAGTTCCCACTTTCTCAGGTCAGCTGTTTCTGTGGGTTTTCCCAGCATGGTCTTGACCCCTTTGATCATCCCTCCTCCCCCTCTACAACTGGAGTTTGGCTCAGTGTTTACCTGTGGCTCTCTGCTTCTGCTTCCATCAGCTACTAGATGAAGACTCTAGGATAGCATGTAAGGTAGTCATCAATCTCATTATAGGGGAAGGGCATTTAACGTAGCCTCTCCACTATTGCTTAGAATCCTAGTTGGGGTCATCCTTGTGGATCTCTGTACAATTCCCTAGTGCCAGATTTCTCTTTAGACCTATAGTGGCTCCCTCCTTGATGTGTCTCTTTTCTTGCTCTCCTCTATTCAGCTCCCAACTCAATCTTCCTGATCCCTCCTGTTTTCCTTTCTCCTCCTCTTCTCTTTCTCCTACCTCTGTCCCCCTCCCTGCATGCCCCCACTTTTTTTCAGGTGTTCTTGTCCCTTTCTCTTTTACCACGGGACCAACTCCTGCCGAGCCCTCTGCGCCCTCCTTTCTACCTGTGCCTCCGGCCTCCCTCCTGCCGCACCTCCCTCATGGCGCCCGGCACTATAGCTTCAGGCCAGTGTTCTTGTGTTCCTCTCTCCCTGTGTCATTTCTGCTAATGTCCTCTCCTGCCCCACCTCATGCCCCTTGCCCCTCCAGCCTTCGGCCTCCCATTTCCTTACTTAATACGTTTGTTTTAATTTTAAAATATTTGTCTATTTACTTGTATCCGCCCTTGAGGGCTGGATATGGTTCTTTGCAATCCAACTCCGTAGTCTGTGGTGTCTTCCACAGCTTAGTCACTCTGGAAATGTTTGATGAATCCATGAGACAGTCAAGGAATCGATGAATGAATGAAGTTTGGTGGAATGAAAATGCACAACAAACAGGGTATCTGAATGAAAGAAGAATATAGAAACGACCTAGAAAGCCAATCACTCCAAGCAAAGGCATTTCAAAAGGATTACTGAACTATGTAGAGTCGCTGCACACAGCAGCAGCCGCCCTGATTCTGAGGATGGGTACGCTGTGTGTCATGTAGCCATTCCTGGTTTGGATTTCTTCCTTGTTTCTTTGCTTACCAGCAAAGAGCTACATAAAAAGCTAAAAATAATAAAGCACTTTGATTTCATAATAGTTTAAGTACTCCCAAAGTTGTAAAAAGAGTATATTTTAATGTAACCTTCACTTAGCTCCCTCCGCATAGTGAACTTGACCATAATCTGTGTCAGAAGCAGGTATTAGGTATTAACACTGGTGCATTCCTATTAACTCAGATTGAGCACTTACTCAGATTTATATGACGGATTGTGTTTCATTCCAGAGTTAAGAGTTAATTGGGAATCACATCTTCATTCCATTAATCAGGCGAATGTGACCCACTTGCATATTAGCATAGAAAATAGTAAATTAAGCAATTCTTTACATTTTTCAACAAATTTTAAGATGAAAGAAATTACAAGTTCCAATCCACTCAGAACTCGTCTTTCCTTTGTAGGAATGCGGGGCACAAAGCCCTCCACAGTTTCAAAGGAGTAGGGAGTGAAAGAATCCTTGCTAAACCTAAAGCTTGTCTTGCTAGAAAGCCTCTTTCTATTAGTTATGTGGCTGTGTTAGTTACATAGATGTTCTAAGAACTGTGCTAGATGAGGGCCCAGCCAGGCCTCAGACAGATGTCATGGACAGTGACAAGTCCCTCCTGGCGCCCCTCAGCCTCTGCAGGTGCCAAAGCCACCTGCGGGAGTGGGTCACGTAGGCCACCTGTCTCACACAAATCAGACTCCTTGCTTCACAGCCTCCGAGCCACCACTCTACCTGCTTGAATGAGACAAATTAGCGTTCAGTGAAATTAGTTGATTTGGTGGAACAAAATGAAGTAAAGATAGTGTTTAAGTAGAGGAAATCTAATACTACAAATACAACATCGGCTACAGGCAAGGTACTGACACTTTTGTTCTGTCAAGGGAATGCTCTCAGCTTTCTTCCTTTGAACAGCCCAGCCACCCAGAAGAGCAGGTTCTTTGATTCTGCCCATCTGGCCTTGACTGTCTCTGTTGGAGAAGACCCATGCTTGGTAACCAGAGTGGCTTGAAGCACAATATGGCTTTTCACTTAGGAGGCTATCCTCATTTAACTTCTGATTCTTAAGAGGACTATCCCCCCATGTGATGATTTTGGTTTGGGAAATGGAATGAGCCTGGGAGAAATAGTGAAGATGCCTCCATTTCCCCTCACCCCTTAATGAAATGAAAGAACTTGGAATTTGGCAAAACAAAACAAAAAATAACATAAGCTGTAACCTCTCTCCACAATCTACTGCATGTTTAAAGTGGGGCCATCTTATCTTCAGTTTTCTGGCAATGCTGATAACCTAGGGAGGTTTCAGTGAGGTCATAGATGCTGAGGTCCTTCACAAATAAAGAGCACTGTAAGATCATCATCACATCTAAGCCACTTTGCCAGGAAAACTGGGTAAATGAGCTCTAGTTAAAGCCTCAGAACAGTCTAACACAGCTTGGAATAGCCCCCTAGCCACGTGACTTCCCAGGGAGATTTCCTTTCTCTTTCTGCCCGCCTATCTTTTCTCCTCTTTTGTCGAGACTGGAAGGGATGATTCTAGATGGGATTGAAGAGAATGGAAGATATTTTTCTTACTAGATTCCACAGAATGTGTTATTTTATCTCTGTTAATATTCTCCACAGAAGAATGCAAACCATGTGAGCTTCATGTGCAGAATCTAGACAACACTGTGTATCTGCATAAGTAAATGCACGAGTGGGTGCAGTATAACAAAGGAGAACAAGAAAGACTAAGCATAGGGGACGAGGAGGGAGAGAAGGTAGGCAATGGACTCGAGCTTATCTACACAAAGCTGAAAGTTTTCCTGGTTCTCACTGCCACGGGTTTTGTTGGTAGATACGTGCATAAAATATACTCGACCGAAAGTATAAAACTTAATGTAAAGCTTTCGTTTTGAGTGCCAATTCTAACTGTATGCAAATTCATTAAGTTTTCTAGTCGTTGGGTCTGGTTAATTTGGGTGTGTGATGTCTTTATTTATTTCCAATATTTTTAAATAATAATAAAGTAAAAACCATTCTCTGCATAACTGTGCTTTCCTTCCTGATGGAAAGCCATCAGGGACAAGCTTGAAGCCGGGCAGAGAGAGTTTTCCCAAGTCTTCATGGTAATGAGAAAAAATAACCACAAGTTGGTGAGCTAAATTAATTAAATTTAGATGACTGTCATTTACCATGCGATTTGGTTCTTCTTGCATTAGTTGGTGTAAAACTCCCCTTCCTCTTCTGCGGTGATGTGATCTGGTATGGCACCTGCTTTGTTTGCTTTCAATGGTCTTCCTCTATGTCAGGCCCCAATTATGTTTTGAGATTGGACTGGTGGGTGACATGGGAGCCTCTGGGACCTGCAGGTGTAGAAGGCTGATGGGAGGTGACTAGGAGGCAGCAGGAAGCTGGTGTCGCCCTGGGACTGGGTTCTGTCTGTTCCCAGCCAGTCAGTCAGCATTCTGCATCAAGTTGTCCCCACCTCCCAGTCCTCTCCTTCCCTCCCTCCCCCAGTGCACCTGCCCGCCATGCTGGCTCCACATCCTGGCCACTGTGCCCCACAGGACCACAGGCTGGCGTCAGTGCTGTAGACGCAGCTCCCTAAGTTTGCCATGTGCAGTGACCCGATGCTGACCCAGGGCCATGATACAAACTGTGGGACTGCAATGAATCTCTAATTGCTCACAGTACCTCGCTGGGCTGCTGGTCCCGAGGCTGAGCTATTTTCCTCCCCAATGTGGCACTCACCCCTTCCTGCACCCTCTGCCGGGAGCACTCCTGCCTTGGCCAGAGCAGGTTGAGCACCTCCCGAGCGGGCAAGACCAGAATGCTAGACACACGAGTCCTCCTGCTCTGCATAGGGATCTGCTCTTGGCTTCCGTGACTCCAGTGGGCCTGGCTGAGCAACGCTTAGGACACGGGGGTTAGCCCTGGGAAGGGAGAAACAGGGGTGAGATGTTAAGTACTTTACTTTCAGGAGATAATTATAAAAAGCCAGTTGGTATTCTTCAACCAAAACGGGATGCAGAGACCTACCTAAATTAAATAAAGAAACAAGCAACAGGTTTAGATTTTCCAGCAGTCAACAGGGTTGTTAAGAATGACAGGGACAGCATCTCCTAGTGTGCTAGGGATGTGGTTTGTATCATCACTAATCTTGACTAAACCAGCAACACCTCAACACAAGCCTGAAGACTGAACCTATCCATTCTTCCCTTTGAGAAAATAGTGTCCCGGGCCCAGGGCACCTGCTCCCCTGGGGTCCCACAGCCAGAGGGGAAGAACAGATAAAGATGACGTGTAAGAATCCAGGGATAGACTTCAGGTGAGGAAGCACCCCAGCTCTCAGAGCAGTGCACAGGGCTTTCTGTTTAAAAAGCAACCGAGATAATTTATGTGAAAATACTGACTCAAGATGGAGTTGAGCACCCAGGAAACTCCTCAGCTGACTCAAGGGATTGTAAGTTCTGTGTGGCAGACACTGAGGAAGCAGAGACGAGCGTGCCACCTTGAGGGACTGCAGAGCCCCTTCCTTCTACTTGCCCTCCCATGTGCCCTCTAAGTCACTTCTAACAGGCCAGCTTTGAGCTTTCTCCAACACAGTCTCCAGGCTTTCCAGAGCCAAGGCTTTCCATGGCATGAACTGTGCCATATTGACCATCTGTGTGGGAGACACCAACTTTGACTAGTTGAGACTAGGATTGTCCCCTACTCCTCCACCTCAACCCCACCCCCTGCAAGGTGGGAAAGATTGCCAAGGAGCAAATGCTGGTCTCCAGTAGTTGTATTTTGAAAAGGAACCAATTGAACTACTGGCAATGACCACATAACTGTGTTTGTTTTCTTTTTTCTTTTTGTTTTCATTTTTGTTTCTGAGACAGTCTCTCTAGCACAGGCTGTTCTTCCACTCATAGCAATCCTCCTGTCTCATTCTCCCAAAATGTGTGATTGCAGGTGTGAGCAACCACAGCTAGCTTTAGATTTCCTAGGTTTCAGATCAGAGGCATCTTTAGAGACCCTGCATTCTTTGGATTTGTAAATAATTTGTAATTTCAACAAGTCCTCCCGTTGAAGACAGAAATGCTCCACTCTTGAGATGTACAGCCGTCAACTACCTGGAACAGATCTGCTTCTCAGGTGGCAGATTTTCAATGGGAATCCATAATTCCTAAAACCCAAGGTCTGAATCTTGCTGTCGCTATAAACAAAGTGAGATTTTATCTGGGAGGGAATGTGGGGATCACCTAACAGGATGATATCCTCAAGCACAAAGACACAAAGGATTTCAAAGATTCAAGGAAAATCTAGCTAGAGTTGGGGATGTGGCTTGATTGGGAGATTTCTTGCCCAGCATGTGGGAAGCCTTTCCACACCCAGCATACACCAGGCATGGAGGCCTGTGCCTCTCAGAACTAGGAAGGCTGAAGCAGGAGACCCAGGAGTTCAAGGTCATTCTCAGCTACATAGCTAGTTCAAGGCCATCCTGAGCTTTACTGAGATTCTGTCTCAAAAAAAGAAAAAAAATCTGACATTCAGTATACTAATGGGACAGAAGCGCATTCTTTCTGAGGTGAGAGATGAGAAGTCTGTATCTTTTTACTTTTGGAGACATTATCTTGCTGTATGTCTCTAAAGGTTGATATTGGTCATATATACATGGTCATATATGATATTGGTCATAGAGATATTGGTCAGAAAGAACTACTTCTTTTTTTTTAATTTTATTTTCCAGTTTAAATTTAGATAAGAAACAAGGTTGCTTCACAAGTCAGTTCCAGGTCCCTCTCCCATTCCCTCCCTTCCTCCCGTGCCCTCCCCCCCCCCCCCGTTATCCCCTCATTTCTCCAGGGAGGGTGAGGCCCTCCATGGGGGTGTGCATAGTGTGTCATTTCATATAGGGCAGGGCCTAGACCCTTCCCCAAGAGTTCAGGGTGAGAGTGCACCTCACATTGTTCTATGGGAGTCCAAAGTCCGTGTGTATACTTGGGATGGGTACTGATCTGCTGCCCAAGGCTCAATAGATTCCCTAGGCCTCTTCACTGACACCCAGATTCAGGGGGTCTTGATCAGTCCCATGCTGGCTTCCCAGGCTAATGCCTGGGATTCAAGAGTTAACCTTTGTCTGGTCAGCTGTTTCTGGGGGTTAAACCAGCCCAGTCTTAATCCCTTTGATCATCAGTCCTCCCTCTCTGTTACTGGCTTTCTTGAGTTCAGCTCAGTACTTAACCAAGGGCGTCTGCCTCTTCTTCGATCAGCCACTAAATAAAGTTTCTGTTTCCCAGACTCTCTGGCCATAGGATTGTAGGCTGGCACTCCCCAGATCTATGTCTAAAATCCATATATGAGAGAGTACATGCCATGTTTCTCTTTTTGTGACTGGGTTACCTCACTCAGGATGGTTTCTTCTAGTGTCATCCATTTGCCTGCGAATCTCATGATTCCATTATTTTTTTCTGCTGAATAGTGTTGGGGAAGTCTTATGCTAATAAAGCACTGTCTGGCCAATAGGAATCTAGATAGGTGGGGCTAGGAATCCAGGAGGATTCTGGGTAGGAGAAACACAAGAGAGTCAACATGTAACGCCATT
This sequence comes from Mesocricetus auratus, assembly GCF_017639785.1. Lineage (NCBI taxonomy): Eukaryota > Metazoa > Chordata > Mammalia > Rodentia > Cricetidae > Mesocricetus > Mesocricetus auratus. Next base: position 28,222,473 of record NW_024429195.1, on the reverse strand, counting down.
GGGGGTAGGAAGCCTGGAACTATTCTCCGGTAAGAGACATACTTAGATTAACAATTATGGGGTAATTACTTAAAGCAGAGCTAGCCAGTAAGAGACAAACAAGGCCAACAGCTTCATAATTAATACAGCGTCTTGTGTGTTTATTTGGGACTCATGCGGATCTAGAACCAGGCTGGCGTGGCAGAGCCCAGGCGACTGGCGGGGGATAAACCAAAGCGGCTAGCAAAAGAAAAAGCTTCTCTTAACAGAATAGTACTCCATTGTGTAGATGTACCACATTTTCTCTATCCACTCTTCGGGTGAGGGACATCTAGGTTGCTTCCACGTTCTGGCAATTACAAATAAAGCTGCTATGAACATAGTGGAACAGACATCTTTGTTGTATGAATGGGCATCTTTTGGATATATGCCTAAGAGTGGAGTTGCTGGGTCTTGTGGTAGGTTTATTCCCATTTTTCTGAGGAATCTCCACACTGATTTCCAAAGTGGCTGAACCAGTTGGCACTCCCACCAGCAATGGAGGAGTGTCCCCCTTTCACCACATCCTCTCCAGCATAAATTGTCATTGGTGTTTTTGATTTTAGCCATTCTGACAGGGGTGAGATGGTATCTGAGAGTTGTTTTGATTTGCATTTCCCGGATGGCTAAGGATGTTGAGCACTTTCTCAAGTGCCTCTCAGCCATTTTAGACTCCTCTATTGAAAACTCTCTACTGAGTTCTGCAGCCCACTTTTTAATAGGGTCCTTTGGTGTTTTGGAGACTTGCTTCTTGAGTTCTTTGTAAATTTTGGAGATCAACCCTCTGTCAGATGTGGGATTAGTGAATATTTTTTCCCATTCTGTGGGCTGCCTTTTTGTCTTGCTGACTGTGTCCTTTGCCTTACAGAAGCTTCTCAGTTTCAGTAGGTCCCATTTACTAATTGTTGATCTTACTGCCTGTGCTACTGGTGTTATGTTCAGGAAGCTGTCTCCTGTACCAATTCGTTCAAGGGTACCACCCACTTTCTCTTCTAAGAGGTTCAGTGTGGCTGGATTTATGTTGAGGTCTTTGATCCATTTGGACTTAAGTTTTGTGCATGGCGATAGACATGGATCGATCTGCATTCTTCTACATGCCAGTCTCCAATTATGCCAGCACCATTTGTTGAAGATGCTTTCTTTATTCCATTGTATATTTTTAGCTTCTTTGTCAAAGATCAGATGTTCGTACGTGTGTGGGTTAATACTCGGATTTTCAATTCGATTCCATTGGTCTACCTGTCTATTTTTGTGCCAATACCAAGCTGTTTTCAGGACTATAGCTCTATAATAGAGCTTGAGGTCAGGGATGGTGATGCCTCCGGACGTTGCCTTGTTGAACAGGGTTGTTTTGGCTATCCTGGGCTTTTGTTTTTCCATACAAAATTGATTATTGTTCTTTCAAGGTCTGTGAAGAATTGTGCTGGGATTTTAATGGGGATTGCATTGAATCTGTAGATTGCTTTTGGCAGGATTGCCATTTTTACTACATTGATCCTACCTATCCAAGAGCATGGGAGATCTTTCCATTTTCTGAGGGCTTCTTTAATTTCTTTCTTTAAAGATTCAAAGTTCTTACGATACAGGTCTTTCACTTGTTTGGTTAGCGTTACCCCAAGGTATTTTATGTTGTTTGTGGCAATTGTAAAGGGTGATGTTTCTCTGATTTCTCTTTCAGCCCTTTTATCATCTGTATATAGTAGGGCTATTGATTTTCTTGAGTTGATCTTGTAGCCTGCCACTTTGCTGAAGGTGTTAATCAGCTGTAAGAGTTCCCTGGTAGAGTTCTTTGGGTCATTGATGTAAACTATCATATCGTCTGCAAACAGTGAAAGTTTGACCTCTTCCTTCCCAATTTGTATCCCCTTGATCCCCCTTTGTTGTCGTATGGCAATAGCTAGAACTTCAAGTACCATGTTGAAAAGGTATGGAGAGAGTGGACAGCCTTGTTTTGTTCCTGATTTTAGAGGAATTGCGTTGAGTTTCTGTCCATTTAGTTTGATGTTGGCTGTTGGTTTACTGTATATAGCTTTTATTATGTTTAAGTATGCTCCTGTTATCCCAGATCTCTCCAAGACCTTTATCATGAAGGGGTGTTGGATTTTGTCAAAGGCTTTTTCAGCATCTATTGAGATGATCATGTGATTTTTGTTTTTCAGCTTGTTTATATGGTGGATTACGTTGATGGATTTTCGTATGTTGAACCATCCCTGCATTCCTGGGATGAAACCTACTTGATCGTGGTGAATGATTGTTTTGATGTGTTCTTGGATCCGATTTGCCAGTATTTTATTGAGTATTTTTGCATCAATGTTCATGAGGGATATTGGTCTGAAGTTCTCTTTCTTAGTTGTATCTTTGTGTGGCTTGGGGATCAAGGTTATTGAAGCCTCATAGAAAGAGTTTGGCAAAGACCCTTCTGCTTCTATTGTGTGGAACACTTTGAGAAGAATTGGTATAAGCTGTTCTTTGAATTTCTGGTAGAATTCTGCACTGAGGCCATCTGGACCTGGGCTTTTTTTGGTTGGGAGACTTTTGATGACAGCTTCTATTTCCATAGGGGTTATAGGTCTATTTAAATTGCTTATCTGTTCTTGATTTAGTTTTGGCAATTGATAGCTGTCCAGGAAGTCATCCATTTCCTTTAAATTTTCGAATTTTGTGGAGTACAGGTTTTCAAAGTATGACCTAATGATTCTCTGGATTTCCTCAGAGTCTGTTGTTATGTCCCCCTTTTCATTTCTAACTTTGTTAATTTGCGTGTTCACTCTCTGCTGTTTGGTAAGTTTGGACAAAGGTTTGTCTATCTTGTTGATTTTCTCAAAGAACCAACTCTTCGTTGCGTTGATTCTTTGTATTGTTTTCCTGGTTTCTACTTTATTGATTTCAGCCCTCAATTTGATTATTTCCTGGCGTCTACTCCTCCTGGGGAGTGTGCTTCTTTGTGTTCTAGAGCTTTCAGCTGTGATGTTAATTCTCTGGTATAACTGTTCTCCTGTTTCTTCATGTGAGCATTTAGCGCTATGAACTTCCCCGTAGCACTGCTTTCAAAGTGTCCCATAGGTTTGGGTATGTTGTGTCTTCATTCTCATTGAATTCGAGGAAGTCTTTAATTTCTTTTTTATTTCCTCTTTGACCCAGGGATGGTGCAGTTGAGCATTATTCAATTTCCATGAGTTTGTAGGTTTTCTGCAATTTGTGTTGTTGTTGAATTCTAATTTTAAAGCATGGTGGTCTGATAAGATGCATGGAGTTATTCCAATTTTTTTGTAGCTGCTGAGGTTTGATATGTTGCCAAGTATGTGGTCGATTTTTGAGAAGGTTCCATGTGGTGGTGAGAAGAAGGTATATTCTTTTTTATGTGGATGAAATGTTCTATAGATATCTGTTAATCCCAGTTGGGTCATTACTTCTATTAGCCCTTTTGCTTCTTTGTTGAGTTTCTGTTTGGTATTCCTGTCTAGTGGTGAGAGTGGTGTGTTGAAATCTCCCACTATAACTGTGTGGGGCTTTAGATGAGATTTAAGTTCTAATAATGTTTCTTTAACGAATGTGGATGCCTTTGTATTTGGGGCATAGATGTTCAGGATAGACACTTCATCTTGGTGGGTTTCACCTGTGATGAGTATGTAATGACCTCCTTCATCTCTTTTGATTGATTTTATTTTAAAGTCTAGTTTGTTAGATATTAGGATTGCTACCCCGGCTTGTTTCTTGGGTCCATTCGATTGAAAATTTTTTTCCCAACCTTTAATTCTCAGGTAATGTCTGTCTTTAAGGGTGAGGTGTGTTTCTTGTGTGCAGCAGAAGGAAGGGTTCTGTCTTCGAAAGAAAGAACTACTTCTTAAGAAGTTTGTTAGCATTTGGGTGATGTGGGTTCAAAAAAAAAACGGGGAAAATTTTAGGAGCATCCTCTAGCGGCCACTTACCCACCATCTTGCAAATGTCATGTTCATTTGCATCACTTGCATCAATGTAGAAGCTGTTACGGATATAAATATGATATAAATATACTATAATATAAATATAAGTAACATGCTGAGAGTCCCATCACATGACTGAAAATGAAGTCAGCTTCTCAATGGGATTCGTTCTGAGGAATGCATTGTCAATTAATTTGGTTGTGTATGACCATAAATGAGTATACTTATACAAACTTGCTGTGGCCTAGGTTATGTTAAGTGAACTCAAAGTGGAATGAGGATTTAAATTCTCAAAACCTGTCCAGTGGCAGACTTCCTTCAGAAAACCTCTATGTCCTAAAAGTTCCATAATCTTCCCAAACGGCACAGCCATTTATTCAAATACCTGAGTTTATGGGGGGAAATCTTTCATTCAAACCAACATATTCCAATCACCACACCTATGGGTTCATGCCTATCTCATGGTGGAAATGCTCTTAGCCAGAACTTAATTATCTTCATAGTTTTTGAGAGTTTCAACACTGTTCTCAGGGCCGAGGTCCAAAGTCTCTTCTGAGACTCAAGATAATTCTTAAATATGACTCCCTATAAAATCAAAACCAGTGTTACATATAAATATACAATAATACAGAATGAATATTTCCATTCCAAAAGGGACAATTGGGAGCACAGTAATGACACATTGGGCCAAAACCAGGCAAATACTAAATCCTTTAGCTGTGTGTGGTACCTGAAGCTTTAGTTTAAACGGGCTTAGTGCTGGCCCCTCCAGCTATGCTGCCTACAGCATCTATCGCCTCTCTTGGCCACTCCATGCATGTGTCTCACAGCTCTGGCATCTCTAACTCACTGGAGTCTCTACCACAACACAGTCTTCACTTTCACACAGTCCTCTTGGAAAACAGTGTCTGTCTCTGCCCTTCTCCAAACCATGGAGGAAGAATCCACAGCTCCCCCTCTCTTTCATGGTTTATGCCACTGAAGCCAGCACCACATTTGGCTGTTGGCTTGGGATCAATCTTTGTCCTCTGCCCCATAGCAGCAGCAGCAGCAGCAGCAGCAGCAGCTTTCCTGTGTTGAAACAATTGCTTGCTGGGATCCAGTAACACCTTAAGGTGTCTCTTTTCACACCTTGGAAGCTTAGCTGGCAGGGGTCCTTCCCTGAGTTGATGGCACCCTTCCCACTGTCCCAGTGCAGAGCTGGAGGCCTCTTTCTTTTGAAGATTTTTTAAAAAATGAGTGTGAGTGTTTCACATGTACATGAGTATGTATATACACCACATGTGTGCCTGGTATTTGTGAGTATCAGAAGCAGGTGTTAGATTCCCTGGAATTGCAACCACAGACGGTTGTGAGCCATATTGGAGGTGCTGGGAACGGAACCTGGGTCCTCTGCAAAAGCAGCCAGTTCCTTAACCACTGAGACATCTCACTGCTCTTTTTAACAATCAGCCTCAGCATGTTTTTTGATTGGATGTTGAGGTTCCTAGTATTTCTCTTTCTCTAAACTATACATTTTGTATTTCATTCTGCCCCACATAGAGGGATCAGTAACAACCATGTCCCAGACTCAATGTTATGTTGTCTTGAGACTGCCTCAGCTAAGAAAATTAGTTCATTCCTTCCCTAGGGAAAGTCCTTAGGACACAGGCAGAAACCAGTCAGAGTCTTTGCCAAAACAACACAGTGATAGCCTCCAGTCCACTTACTAAGAAAATCTATGTTCTTTTCTGAAACTACTGAGCCAGGCATCTAAAAAGCACACCATTGTCAGCACTGCTGTCTTCCAGGCTCCTACTAGAATAGCCACAATCAACTGCTTTTCTAGTCCAAAGGCTTCCACATTCATCCTAAAAACAACCTGGTCAGGTTCTTCCTAGCACTACCCAACTCCTGGGTACCAGTTTCTGTCCTAGTTTGATTTCTGTTGTGATAAGCACCATGACCAAATTGAGGAGGAGAGAGATTACCTCAGTTTACAGTTGTGGCCCATTATTGATAGAAGTCCCGGCAGCTACAATTTGGCAGGAGCTTGAAGCAGAATCCACTGAGGAATGTGGTGCCTCTAGGTTGCTCAGCTATCTTCCTTACACATCCCAAGCTTACCTGCCTAGGGATAGCACTGCCCATAGTGGCCTGGGCCCTCTGATGTCAATCAGAATAAAGAAGCAGCCTCACAGACGTGTCCTGAGGCTAATCTGATCTGGGCAATGCTTCAGTAGAGGTCCCCTCTTCTCAGGTGACTCTGTATTTAACAGCTAAAGTTAAATATGACACCAAGAATGGAAACACAGGATGAAGTGTGTTGTTCTGAAATACACAGTGGAAATCTTTTTCTGAGGGGAGAGTATGTATATGTAGGTCTAAATGAAGTAAAGAAGCTAAGGCAGATGTTCCTAACCTGTGGGTCACAGCCTGCATATTACATATTACAATCCCTAACTAGCAAACTTACAGTTATGAAATAGCAATAAAATGATTTTAGGTTGGGGGTGGGGGTCACCACAACATGGGTAGTTGTATTAAAGAGTCACAGCATTAGGGAGTTTGAGAACCACTAAATTAACGGGACATCGGATCAGGGTTCAGATTCAGGGAATCTGCAAATAATGAAAGCTTCACCTCTTGCTTTCCAATTAGTATCCCCTTGATCTCCTTTTGTTGTCGTATTGCTCTAGCTAGAATTTCAAGTACAATATTGAAGTATGGAGAGAGTGGACAGCTTTGTCTTGTTCCTGATCTTAGAGGAATCGCTTTGAGTTTCTGTCCATTTAGTTTGATTTTGGCTGTTGGTTTGCTATTCTTATGTTAAGGCAAGTTCCTGTTATCCCAATCTCTCCAAGACCTTTATCATGAAGGGGTGCTGAATTTTGTCAAAAGCTTTTTCAGCATCTTGTGAGATGATTATGTGGTTTTTGTTTCTCAGCTTGTTTATATGGTGGATTACATTGATGGATTTTTGTATGTTGAACCATCCCTACTTGGTCATGGTGGATGAGATTTCTGATGTGTTCTTAGATCTGATTTGCCAGTATTTTATTGAGTATTTTTGCATCAAAGTTCATGAGGGATATTGGCCTGAAGTCCTTTTTCTTTGTGTGGCTTGGGTATCAAGGTTATTGAAGCCTCGTAGAAAGAGTTTGGCAAAGACCCTTCTGCTTCCATTGCGTGGAATACTTTGAGAAGAATTGGTATAAGCTGTTCTTTGAATTTCTGGTAGAATTCTGCACTGAGGCCATCTGGCCCTGGGATTTTTTTGGTTGGGAGACTTTTGATGGCTGCTATTTCATTAGAGGTTATAGGTCTATTTAAATTGCTTATCTGTTCTTGATTTAATTTTGGCAAGTGATATCTATCCAGAAAATTGTCCATTTACTTTAGATTTTCAAATTTTATGGAGTACAGGTTTTCAAAGTATGACCTAATGATTCTCTGGATTTCCTCAGTGTCCCTTGTTATGTCCCCCTTTTCATTTCTGATTTTGTTAATTTGCATGTTTACACTCTGCCATTTGGTGAGTTTGGATAAAGGCTTGTCTATCTTGTTGATTTTCTCAAAGAACCAACTCTTTGTTACATTGATTTGTTGTATTGTTTTCCTAGTTTCTGCTTTATTGATTTCAGCCTTCAACTAGATTATTTCCTGGCGTCTACTCCTCCTGGGTGAATTTGCTTGTTTGTGTTCTAGAGTTTTCAGTTGTGCTGTTAATTCTCTAGTGTAAGTATTCTCCAATTTCTTCATGTGGATACTTAGTGCTATGAACTTCCCTCGTAGCACTGCTTTCCAAGTGTCCCATAAGTTTGAGTATATTTTGTGTCCTCATTTTCATTGTATTCTAGGAAGTCTTTGATTTCTTCTGTTGTATCTTCTTTGACCCAGGAATTGTGTAATTGTGCATTATTCAACTTCCATGAGTTTGTAGGTTCTTTACAATTTGTGTTGTTGTTGAATTCTAATTTTAATGCATGGTGGTCTGATAAGGTGCATGGAGTTACTCCAATTTTTTGTACCTGTTGAGGTTTGATATGTTGCCAAGTATGTGGTTGATTTTTGAGAAAATTCTGTGTGGCGCTGAGAAGAAGGTATATTCTTTTTTATTTGGATGGAATGTTCTATAGATGTATGTTAATCCCAATTGGGTCATAACTTCTATTAGTTCTTGTTAAGTTTCTGTCTGATAGTCCTGTCTAGTGGTAAGAATGGGGTGTTGAATATGATTTGAGTTTAGTAATCTTTCTTTTTTGAACATGGGTGCCTTTGTATTTGGGGCATAGATGTTCAAAATTGAAACTTCATCTTGGTGGATTTCTCCTGTGATGAGTATGAAATGCCCTCCTTCATCTCTTTTGATTGATTTTATTTTAAAGTCTAATTTGTTAGATATTAGGATTGCTACCCCCGCTTCTTTCTTGGGTCCATTTGATTGGAAAATCTTTTCCCAACCCTTAACTCTAAGGTAATGTTTGTCTTTGAGGCTGAGGTGTGTTCCTTGTATGCAGCAGAAGGATGGATTCTGTCTTCAAATCCATTCTGTTAGTCTGTGTCTCTTTATGGGTGAGTTAAGACCATTAATATCGAGGGATATTAATGACCATTGATTGCTCATACTTGTTGTTTTGGAATAGTTTATGGTGGTGGAATTTTATGTGGATTTCCACCTTTTTTCTTTTGACAGTTGGTAAGGTGGGATTATCTATTGCCTATATTTTTCTAGTTGTAGTTAAGTCCGTGGGTTGGAGTTTTCCTTCCAGAACTTTCTGTAGGGCTGGGTTAGTGGGCACATATTGTTTACATCTGGTTTTGTCATGGAATATCTTGTTTTCTCCATCTATAGTGGTTGAAAACTTTGCCAGGTATAGCAGTCTAGGCTGTCATCCATGGTCTCTTATTGTTGGTAGAATATCTATCCAGGACCTTCTGACTTTCAGAGTTTCCATAGAGAAGTCAGGTGTGATTCTGATAGGTTTGCCTTTGTATGTTACTTGGCCTTTTTCCTTTGCTGTTCTTAATATTCTTTTCTTTATTCTGCATGTTCAGGGTTTTTACTATTATATGGCAAGGGGCCTTCCTTTTGTGGTCCACACTATTTGGTGTTCTGTAGGCTTCTTGTACTTTCATTGGCATGTCTTTCTTTAAGTTGGGAAAGTTTTCTTCTATGATTTTGTTGAATATGTTTTCTGCCTCTTTGAGAGGGATTTCTTCACCTTTTTCTATACCCATTATTCTTAGGTTTGGTCTTTTCATGGTGTCTCATATTTCCTGGATATTTGTATTAGGGATTTGTTGGACTTAAGATTTTCTTTGGTAAATGAATCTGTTTCCCCTAGTGTATCTTCAGCACCTGAGTTTCTGTCTTCCATCTCTTGTATTCTGTTGATTATGCTTGCATCTGTAGTACCTGACCATTTGCCCAGCTTTTCTATTTCCAGTATTCCTTCAGACTATGTTTTTTTAATTGTCTGTATTACAGCTTTCAACCCTTACACTGTTTGAATTGTTTTTTGTAATTTTTGCTTTGTCTTTTCCTGTCTTTCTTGCATTTGTTGGATTTTTTTTTTTTTGGTTTGTCTTTTCTTCCACTTCATGCATTTTTTATTGTTTTTCCTCCATTTTTTTGTATTTTTTTGGTTTGTTTTTTCTTCCATGTCTTTAAGGGATTTTCTCATATCTTCTTTGAGGTCCTCCATCATTTTCGTGAAGTCCTTTTTAAGGTCTTTCTCATCTGCTTCCTCCGCAATGGGCTGTTCAGGTCTTACGGGTATAGATTTTCTAGTTTCTGGCGGTGTCATATTGGTTTTTCTGTTGGTGGGTGTGTTTTATATTGTCTCCTTCCCATCATTTCTTCTTGTGGGTGCAGAAGGAGTCTCTTCCTCCCCTGGTGGGTATGTGACCACGGTTCCTTTCCAGTGGGTGGGAGCAGGTCCAATACCCTGGTGGCTTTTCTCTTGCATGGATGGAGGCCGTCCTAGTATCAGGACCTTGGCAAACTCTAGGTAGGTTGGACCCTCGCCTGCCCCGTGGGTGGCGAATGGGACTTGGACTCTGGCTGTCTCTGGGTGGGCCGGTTCCTGATGGGATGGGAGCTGCAATGTGCAGTACCCTGTCCTCAGCTAGTTGTGTGCAGATCACCGGAAAGCGGGCTGTAACCAGGCCCAGGACTATCTAGCCCATGGGTGGAGAAAGGGACTATGGTGCTGGCAGTCTCTGGGCAGGCTAAATACCATCGAGCTGGGATCTACTGCTCAGTCCCCAGGTCTCCGGTGGTTCTGCTCAGGGCACCGTAAAGCAGCCTGGAGACAGACCCACGCTTACCTTGTTTGTCCCGTGGGTGGAGAATGGGACTTGGAAGCTGACAGTGTCTGGGAGGGCTGGGATCTAGATCCGCTGTGCGCAGACCTCAGGTCTCCGGTGGTTCTAAGTAGAAAGATCTTGACATGAAGAGAAATGACAGGGACAATAGAAAAAGCTAAGTTACAGGCCACGTTCATCTTCAGACTTAATTTTAAAAATCCCAAGTGCATTGATTTGAGCTCATCTAGCAGGAGTTTTCTTTTTAAAAGATACCACTTCCCAAAAGTCGAATGCGATGTGGGGTAAGCAGGACACTGTATAAAGGGAGGCACGTGGGGTCCATTCCACAGACTCAAATAAAAGCATCTTTTCCTAGAAACTAAAGAAGATATGGTTTGGGTAAAAATTTGAGAAATAAAATCATGCAATGCAGGTTTCCAAACATTAGGTAATCAAAAACTTAAAAGCAGCCATTGTCTAAAATGAGAAGCAGCAGGGGCATCTCTAGTGTTAATAGAGGATGAGTGTGTTCATTTGATATCACAGAGTGGGCTCACTCTGATAGGCAAGCCCAACGTGATGCTGGAGAATAGGGCACACTGACAATTAAAGGCAAGAACACAAGGGACTTGCTTTCCACCATGGCACTAAAAATAAAAGACCCAAATAGGTTAATGTGGGTCTTGTCTACCCGTGTACTATTACTTAATTGCAGTCTTATCAATATGTGTGCTTATCAATATGGGCCCATGGAATGGAGATGCTAGGTTTAATTTGAAAGCTCACACACTTAAGGTGTCAAGTTTGTCTGAATGGTTGGCTGAAGCATTTGTTATAAGGCCACTGAAAAGGAGCTGGAGATGCCTGATACCCCTTGGCTTAGTGTTGGTGAAGGGATTTTAAGGCTCAGGGAGAATGTAATGCAACAGTGGGAACACTGTGTAAAACCTAATCCTCCACAATGGGTAGGCCCAGAAGACACACCAGCTCACAAATGCTGTACTACACAAAATGGTGGGAGAGGCACTAGCACATTTGAAGAGCCTTGTCCTTGTTCTTTTCATTGTGCTGGCAGGGTTGGAGACACTGCTGTTCAAACAGATGAATTAAATGTGATGTGCTTAATAGGCCCCCGAAATAGCAGGGGCCAGGTGGCAATACTGAATTGCTAAAGGCAAGGGGAGTGTAGCTTTCATAGGCAACACGGGCAAAGTAATGTCTTTAATGGACTAATCCATAATGAGCACCACAGGCAGAGTGACTTTATGATGGCACAATCCATATGGACCTCTGCTACTGGCATGACAAGCTATGGTGTTTCCAACAATTAAATAGATAAGTAACCTGTTTTTTTTGTTTGCTTTAGTTTGGTTTGGTTTTGGTTTTTGGTTTTGTTTGTTTGTTTGTTTGATTAGAAAACAAATTCTCAAACAAATGAAAGAAAGGCTATGTTGGATTGTAGCAATAGGAAATCTTGGCTCATGAACCAATTTATAGACTTGAGCAAGTTTGTAGACTCAGAACTTCTTGAATGAAGGTGAGACCATGTGCCCCTGAGGAAGGACCTTGCTAAAATACCCAAGTTTCATTATTAGCCTTTTGACATTTTTCACAGGTAACTGTACACGGGAGGAATAATCAGACTTGCTGGGATCTATTAGATACTGGTTCTGAATTGACACTGGTTCCAGGAGACTCCCAAAATCACTGTGGCCCCTAGTTAAAGCAGGGGCTTGTGGAAGTCAGGTGACTAATATAGTTTTGGCTGAAATCTGACTCATAGTGGGCCCATGGGCTCCTTGAATTCATCCCATGATTATTTCTACAATTCCAAATGTAGGGTATTATAGTTTGAAAAGCCAATGGGAAGTCACTGGAGTTGCCTTTATCAGGGAAAATGTGAACAGAAAACAGTATCAGATGCTGGGAAGAATTGCGGAAGTTAGTGCCAGGATTTGAAAGATGCATGGATGGTGGTCCCCACATCTCACTTTAACTCTCCTGTTTGACCTGTGCAAAAGACAAGGGAATGGTGGAGAATGGCAGTTCGCTATCATAAACATAAACAAGTACTGACTTTGATTGCAGCTGCTTTACTAGATGTGGTGTCCCTACTTGAGCAGATTAACACATCTCCTGGTACATAGCATGCAGCTATTGATGGAGCAAATACCCTTTCCTTGATATTTGTCTATAAAGACTTCCAGTTGACAAGGCCAGAAGTATACCTTTGCAGCTTTATTCCAGGAATATATTAACTCTCCAGGCCTGTGCCACAACTTAGTTCAAAGGGATCTTAATCATATAAATCTTCCACAAAATATTACATTAACCCACTATATTCATGGCATTTTGATGATTGGACTAAGTGGGCTGGAAGTAGTGACTACTTTATATTTGTTGGTTATGCATATGGCCATCAGAGGATGGTGAATAAATCCAACCAAAATACACAGTCCTTCTACCTCAATGTATTTTCTATGGGTCCAGCGGTGTGAGACTTTAAGAGATATTTCAAAGTTAAAGAATGCATCACTGCACTTAGCTCCTCCACCACTAAGAAAGAAAGGCAATACTTAATGGGAATATTTCATTCTGGAGACAGCACCTCCCTCACTTGGGTGTGTTACTCTGGCCCTTATGTCAAGTAATTCGGAAAGCTGCTAGCTTTGTGTGGGGCCTGGGACAGGAGAAGGCTCTTCAACAGGTCCAGGCTGCTGTGGAGGCTGATCTACCACTTGCACCATATAATCTAGCAGACCCAATTGCACTTAAGGTGTCTATAACAGATAGAGATATTGTCTGGATCCTTTGGCAGTCTCCAATAGATGAATCATAGAGGACACCCTTGGAATTTTGAGAAGGGTCTTACCATCATTTGGAGACAACTATTCTCCCTTTGAGAGACAGCCATTGGGACTTAGTGAAAACTGAATGTTAGACAATGGGCCACCAAGTTACCATGCAATATAAAGTGCTCATCATGTGATGGATATTATCTGTCCCACTAAGCCATAAGTAGGACATGCACAGCAGTAATCCATTATTACATGGAAGTAATATATATATATATATATATATATATATATGTGTGTGTGTGTGTGTGTGTGTGTGTAATTGGGCAAGTTACATGAAAAGATTTCTCAGATGCTTATGATTTATACTCCCATTACAAAGGTTTTTATTCACAAGCATGCCCCTATAGCACCATGGGATACACCCCAGTTGACTGAGGGAGAAAAAATAGGACTTGGTTTACTGATGGTTCTTGCATGATGTAAAGAAATGGACAACTGTAGCATTGCAATGCTTTTCTTGACAACCCTGAAAGATACCGGTAAAAGGGAAATCTTCAAAGAAGTGGCCAGATGTGTGATTAATGAACTATAACAAATGTACTAACTGGGTGATCAGGGAGTTAGAAAGAGCATGTTTAGAAAACTGATGATAAAGATATCTGAGGAAGAAGTATGTGAATATATTTCTTTGAATGGGCAAAGAATATGAAGATACTGTGTCCCATGTAAATGCTCATCAAAATGTGATTTTATTAGAGGAGGAGTTCAATAATCAGTAGATAAGATCTCTCAATCTGTGGACAACCAGCCTTATTCTACAACCATCTCTGTCATTGCCCAATGGGGCCCATGAACAAAGTGGTTGTTGGAGAGAACTAATTTTCCCTTTTCACAGTAAATGTCATTTGGAGAGAGCTTCATGGTTTGGGGTGATAATTCATGGTCCTCTCCCCCTCTCAGCATTGGGACGTAATATGGCTTGACCCTGTGTAGGACCTATGCATGCTGCTGTAGTCTCTGTGAGTTTATATTGCATCAGTCCCCTTGTATCTGGAAAACACTGTTTCCTTGAAGTCATATATCATTTATGATTATTAAATTTTTTCTGCCTTCTCTTCTGCATAGTTTCCTAAGGGCTGAGGGGAATGGTCTTTAGGACTGGGTGTTACAAAATTTCTCAGCCTCTGCATATTGTCCAGTTGTGAATCTCTGTTATAGTTCTCAAATACTGCAAGAGGAAGTTTCACTGATGATGGCTGAGCTATAGTCACTCATCTATGGAACTAGCAGAATATCATTAGGAGTCATTTCTTTACTATGATCCTTTTGTAGAACAATAGTATTTGATTTTCCCCTAGGCCCATGGCCTGTAGCCACCCAAGCAGTGTCAAGAATGGGTTCCATCTCATAATATGGGACTCAGATCCAATCAGAGAGTGGTTGGCTGTCTCCACAATGCTTGTGCCACTATTGCACCAGCATATTATACAGGCAGGTCACCACTGAGAATCACTAGGCTTGTAGCTGAGAACTACTGGATTGTGCTAGCTACCATGTTTAATGAGATATATTAGTGCTGTCTTCAGCAATAGGCCTTGCCATGAGTGTGTGGAGAGCAACCAGTAGCAATGGCAATAGCCTGAGATGTTTGGGATTTCCATGGGGCCCCCTTGACCAACAAGTTGTATTCATCTCCTGGTGTAGGGGTTTCACTTGGGGGTGGTAGATATTGAGTTGGGGCTTTGTATTCACCATTATTTGGTGGCTCCATTTAGATTCCTCTTACAAATATATATGTTTTAAGTTCTTCTACAGTACTAGTTTCATATAACCCTGCAAATGGCCCTAAGTGTCAGTTGTCCTTTTCTGTGTTCCCTCGCTTGCCCCTCTCTTCCATTTCCCTACCTGTTTAGTCCTCCGGTTCTGATTGTCCCCTCTCCTACTGTAGCTGTATATTTTATTTCCTCTTTCTTGTGAGATTCTCCACTCTCCCCTACTCCCTTACTCTATACCTTACTTCTGTGTTTATATGGATTGCAGCACAACTATCAATTATTTAAAAGCTAATATCCACATGTAAGAGATACATACAATATTTGTCATTTAAGTCTGAGTTTATTCATTAAGCTGTCATTCACTTTATTGATCTTGGCGATTAAGATTGGTAAAAGTTGAAATCTCAAAGTAATTTTGCTTTGCATTTCCCTGATGTTGAATTTGTTTTTCAGTTTTTCCAAGGTATTGGTATTTTGTCTTTTGATAACTCTCTGTCTAGCTCTGTACCCCACTTTTTAATTGGGTTATTTGTTTTATTGTTCCAGTGTTTTTAGTTCTGTATTTATATTAGTTACTAACCCTCTCTCTATTGCATGTATTATTGGCAAAGATCTTTCCTTTATTTGAATGATGGTGTCCTTTTCCTTAAAGAAGCTTTTCAGTTAAATGAAGTCCCATTTATTGTGGGTCTTATCATCTGTGCTATCAGTGTTCCGTTCAGAAAGTTGTCTCCTGTGCCAATTAGTTCCAGGCTATTCTTCTCTTTCTTTTGTATCAGATTCAGGATATCTGCCCTTGTGCTGAGGTTCTTGATCTGTTTGAGGTTGAGGTTCCTGCAGAGTGAACTTATCTATTTTCATTCTTCTACATGCCACCACCCAGTTTGATCAGCACCATTTGTTGGAGGATGCTGTCTTTTCTCCAGTGTATATTTTTAGCTTAATTGTCAAAAGTCAGATGTCCAACCGTGTGTGGACTTATGTCTGGGTCTTCAATTCAATTCCGTTGGTCAACATGTTGATTGTATCAATACCATGTCAATTTTCATTTCTTTGTATGTTCTGTAGTAGAACTTGAAATCAGGCATGGTGATTTCATTACTCAGTATTGCTTTAGCTATCCTGAAATTCTGTGTTTCCATATGAAGCTGAAACATCTTGAAGAGATGTTGATTTTGTTAAAGGCTTTCCTGCATCTAATGAGATGATCATGTGGTTTTTGTCTTCCAGTCTGTTTATGTGGTGGATTATGTTTGTTTATATATGAACACTCCTGTTATCTCTGGGATGTAGTTGATTTGGTGGGTAATCCTTTGATGTGTTCTTGAACACAATTTGCAAAAATTTCATTAAGAATTTCTGCATGTGTTTTTATAAGGGATATTGGTCTCTAATTTTCGTTCTGTGTTAAGTCTTTGGTTTCAGTATCAGGGTAATTTTGACCTTATAAAAAGAGTTAGAAACCTACAGTTTCTATTTTGTAGAATAGTTTAATGGGTATTAATGCCCATTGTTATCTCAAAGTCTGGTAAATTTCTGTTCTTGTCCCTGTATGTCTTGTGTTTACATTTATTTATTTACTGCTTCCATTTCACAAGAGGTTATGATTTTTTTAAATTGCTCATTTAATATTGATCTACTTTGGTAGGTTGTGTTTATCAAGAAATTCTTCTATTTCTTTTAGATTTTCCCAGTTTAGGGGAGTGTAGCTTTTTAAAGTATGTCCTCATGGTTCTCTGAATTTCTTTCATGTCTATTGGAATACCCTGCCTTTTCATTTATAATTTTATTAATTTGGATTTTCTCTCTCCACATTTTAGTTAATTTTGCTACTTATTTGTCAATCTTTAAAGATTTTTCTAAAATACCAACTCTTCATTTCTTTTTGTTGTTGCTCACATTTCTATTTCATTGATTTTAGTCCTGAGTTTGATTATTTCTCACCATCTGCTCTTATTTCTTCCTGTTTCACTAGAGGTTTCAGGTGTGCCTAACCTGTTAATATGAGGTCTCTCCAATATATTGTTTAATGTAGGTACTTAGTACTATGAACTTGCCAATACTCCTCAAATTATTCCACACAATAGAAGCAGAAGGGTAATTGCCAAACTCTTTTTATGAGTCTACAATTACGTTGGTACCCAAACCACACAAAGACACAACTAAGAAAGAGAACTACAGGCCAATCTCCCTCATGAATATCAATGCAAAAATACTCAATAAAATACTGGCAAATGGAATCTAAGAACACATCAGAAAAATCATCCACAATGAATAAGTAGACTTCATTCCAGGGATTCAGGAATGGTTCAACATATGAAAATCCATCAATGTAATCCACCACATAAACAATCTGAAAAAGAAAAAACACATGGTCATCTCACTAGAAAAAAAACCTTTGACAAAGTTCAACACCCCTTCGTGATAAAGGTCTTGGAGAGATCAGGACTAACAGGAACATATCTAAACATAATAAAGGCAATATACAGCAAACCGATAGCCAACATCAAACTAAATGGAGAGAAATTCAAAATGATTGCTCTAAAATCAGGAACAAGACAAGGTTGTCCAATTCTAAAAGTTTTAATTTCTTTCTTAATTTCTGTATTGAGCCATTTTTGTTCAGTAGTGAGTTATCCAGTTTCTATGTCTTTTTATACTTTTTTGTTATTATTGATATCCAACTTTTTGTGTGCATTGATGTTTTGCCTGCATGTATGTCTGTGTGAGAGTGTCAGATCTTAGAGCTACAGACAGTAGTGAGATGCCATATGGGTGCTGGGAATTGAACCCAGGCTCTCTTGAAGCACAGTCAGTGTTCCTAACTGCTGAGCTGTCCAGATCCAGCTTTAATCCACAGTGGTCAGACAGGATGCAGGCAGGTATTTTAAATTTTTGTATATCTGTTGAAACTTGCATTTCATCTAATATGTGATCAATTTTGGGGAAAGTTCCATGAGGTGCTGAGAAGAAAATACATTATTTTGTATCTGAGAAATGTTTCTACTGATATTTGCTAGATCTATTTGACTTGTGGTTTGTATGTTATGTTATTTTATGTATAATAATTTTGATGATCCCTCATGGAAGGCCTCACCCTCCCTGGAGAGTGGATGGGGTACAGGATGGGGGTTCTGCGGGGGGTATGGGAGGATGGGAGGGAGAGGAACTGGGATTGATATGTAAAACAAGATTGTTTCTAATTTAAATGAAATTTATATAAAATTATTTTAAGCTCTAGTAGTGTTTCTTTTGTGAACTTCGGTGCCTTGTGTTTGGTGCATAAAGTTTGAGAATTGCAATATGGCCTTGGTATGTTTTCTTTGAATGATCATATAGTATATGTCTTCTTATTAGTTTTGGTTTAAAGTCTGTTTGTTTTTTCAGATATCAAAATGGCTACACCGGCCTGCTTCTTGAGTCCATTTGCTTGGAATATCTTTTCCATCCCTTTACCCTGAGGGGATGTCTGTCACTGATGGTAAAGTGTGCTTCTTGGGTACAATACAAAGATGGATCTGTTCCTAATTCATTCTTGTTAATCTGTATCTTTTTACTGGAGAACAGTGACCACTAATATTGATAGTTATCAATGAACAGCATTTACTAAGTCCTGTAATTTTATTGTTATTGTGTGGGTACCCCCTTTTGATTTATTTATTACTTGTGTCTTCTTGAGTGTGGTTGCCCCTTCAGACTCAGGTTTTCCTTCTAGTGACTTACAGAATTTTCTTCAAATTAGTTTTATCATGGAATGTTTTCTTTCTCCATCAATTGTGTTTTTCTGGATATAGTTGTCTGGGGTGGTATCTGTGGTCTCTTAGAGTTTGCAGAATGTCTGTCCAGTCCCTTTTGGCTTTCAGTCTTCATTGAGAAGGTATTATTCTAATGGATCTGCCTTTGTATGTTACTTGGTCTTTTCCCCTGGTAGCTTTTAACATTATTTTTTCTTTACATTTATTGTTTTGATGTGTGTGTGTGTGTGTGTGTGTGTGTGTTCTATCTTAGGATTATTGTTGCTGTGAAGAGACACCATGACCACAGCAACTCTTATAAAGAAAAGGAACAAGACAAGGCTGTCCACTCTCTCCATACCTCTTCAATATTGTACTTGAAGTTCTAGCCAGAGCAACAAGACAACAAAAGGAGATCAAGGGGATACAAACTGGAAAGGAAGAGGTCAAACTTTCATTATTTGCGGATGATATGATAGTTTACATACATGTCCAGAAAACTCTACCAGGGAACTCCTACAGCTGAAAAATACCTTCAGCATGTGGCAGGATACAAGATCAATTATAGAAAATCAGTAGCCCTGCTATACACAGATGATAAAAGGGCTGAGAAAGAAATCAGAGAAACATCATCCTTTACAATTGCCACAAACAACATAAAATATCTTGGGGGTAATGCTAACCATACAAGCGAAAGGCCTGTATAGCAAGAACGTTGAGTCTTTAAAGAAAGAAATTAAAGAAGACACCAGAAAATGGAAAGATCTGCTATGCTCTTGGATAGATAGGATCAACATAGTAAAAATGGCAATCTTGCCAAAAGCAATCTACACATTCAATGTAATCCCCATTAAAATCCCAGCACAATTCTTCACAGACCTTGAAAACACAATTCTCAACTTTATATGGAAAAACAAAATGCCCAGGACAGCCAAAACAACCCTGCTCAACAAAAGAACATCCGGAGACATCACCATCCCTAACTTCAAGCTCTATTATAGAGCTATAGTCCTGAAAACAGCTTGGTATTGGCACAAAAATAGGCAGGTAGACCAATGGAATCGAATTGAAAACCCTGATATTAACCCACACACCTATAAACACTTGATTTTTGACAAAGAACCTAAAACTATACAATGGAAAAAAGAAAGCATCTTCAACAAATGGTGCTGGCATAACTGGAGGCTGGCATGTAAAAGACTGCAGATAGATCCATGTCTATCACCATGCATAAAACTAAAGTCCAAATGGATCAAAGACCTCAATATAAATCCATTCACACTGAAACTCTTGGAAAAGAAAGTGAGTGTGAGGGGTACCCTTGAACGAATCGGTACAGGAGACAGCTTCCTGAACATAACACCAGTAGCACAGACACTGAGATAGACAATAAATGGGACCTCCTGAAACTGAGAAGCCTCTGTAAAGCAAAGGACACAGTCAACAAGACAAAAAGGCAGCCCACAGAATGGGTAAAGATATTCATTAACCCCACATCTGATAGAGGACTGATCTCCAAAATTTACAAAGAACTGAAGAAGCAAGTCTCCAAAGCACCAAAGGATCCAATTAAAAAGTGGTCTACAGAACTAAATAGAGAATTCTCAGTAGAGGAGTCAAAATGGCTGAGAGACACTTAAGAAAGTGCTCAACATCCCTAGAAATCAGGGAAATGCAAATCAAAACAATTCTGAGATACCATCTCCCTCCTGTCAGAACGGCTAAAATCAAAAACTCCAACAACAGTTTCTGCTGGAGAGGATGTGGAAAAAGAGGAACACTTCTCCACTGCTGGTAAGAGTGCCAACTTATACAGCCAGTATGGAAACCACTATGGAGATTCCTCAGGAAACTGGCAATCAATCTACCACAAGACCCAGCAATTCCACTCTTAGTCATATACCCAAAAGTTGTGCATTCATACAACAAGGACGTCTGTTCCACTATGTTTATAGTAGCACTATTTGTAATAGCCAGAACCTGGAAGCAACCTAAATGCCCCTCAACTGAAGAGTGGATAGAGAAAATGTGGTACATTTACACAATGGAGTACTACTGAGTGGAAAAAAAAAACAATAGAATCTTGAAATTTGCAGGAAATGGATGGCACTAGAAGAAACCATCCTGAGTGAGGTAACCCAGTCACAAAAAGACATATATGATATGCAGTCACTCGTATATGGATTTTGGACATGGATCAGGGGAGTGCCAGCTTGCAATACTACTGCCAGAGAGTCTGGGAAACAGGAAGGACCCTAAGAGAGACATACATAGTACCCCAGAGAAGATGGAATGAAGCAAGATCTCCTGAGCAGATTGGGAGCATGGGGGGGGGGAAGGGAGCCAGGAAAAAGAGAGGGGGAGAAGAGGAGGACATGGGGGAGCAGGAAGGTTGAATCAGAGGAAGAACAGAGGAGAGCAGGATGAGAGATGCCATAATAGAGGGAGTCATTTTAGGTTTGAGGGGAGATCTGGCACTAGTGAAATTTCCAGAGATTTACAAGGATGATACCAACTGGCAAACTAAGCAATAGTGAAGAGACTATCTTAAATGGCCCTCATTGATAATGAGTTTGACACTACCTTATATGCCATCCTAGGACCTCTATCTAGTGACAGATGGAAGCAGAGGCAGACACCCAAAGCTAAACACTGAACTGAATTCCTGGAACCCAGTGACAGAGAGGGAGGAGTGATGAGCAAAGGGGTCAAGACTGGGCTGATGAAACCCAGAGAAACAGCTGATCTGAACAAGGGGGAGATCTTGGACCCTAGACTGATGGCTGAGAGGCCAGCATCGGACTGATTCAGACCCCTGAATGTGGTTGTCAGTGAGGAGGCTTAGGCCATCTATGGGGCTTCGGGTAGTAGATCTGTATGTATCTCTGGCACACAAATGGACTTTGCATGCCCATCCCACAATGAGGGATGCTCTCTCAACCTGGACACTTGTGGGAGGGCCTAGACCCTGCCCTGAACAAAATGACAGGCTCTGAGATTCTCCATGGAGGACCTTACCCTCCCTGGGGAATGGAGTGGGGATTGGGTGGAGGCTGGGAGGGTGTGGAGGGATGGGCCAGGAGGGGAGGGACAGGGAGCTGGGGCTGACATGTGAAACAAGCTTGTTTCTTATTTAAATATAAAATTTAAAAAGTTAAAAAAGAAAACATTCAATTGATGTGGCAGCTTATAGTGTCAGAGGTTTAGTCCATTATAATCATGGCAGGACATGGCGGCCTGCAGGCAGATGTGGTGCTGGAGCTAAGAGTCCTGCATCTTACAGACAACAGTAAGTTAACTGACTGAGACACTGGGCAGTATCCTGAGTATAGGAGACCTCAAAACCCATCACCACAGTGACACATTTTCTCCAACAAGGCAATACCTACTCCAACAAAGCCATTCCTTTTAATAGTGCCACTCCCTATGAGATTATGGGGGCCAGTTTTTTGTTATAGTTAATTTTTTAATTCATGACAAATCCCTCATATGTCTACTTTTAAATAAAAGGAAAAAAGAAAGATGAAGAGAGGGAAGGAGGGAGGGATAGATGAAGGAAAGAAAGAATGGAAGAGAGAGAGACAGAGGACAGAAGATTGAGTAAAGTAATATACGTTATATATGCTAATAATTTTCATTGTTTCAAAAAATCATTAGTTGTGAAGAGAAATTGGAAAATAACACTATAGAAAAATTAAGACCCTCTCCTCAAAAGGCTCAGAGATTTAAAAGGTAGAATGCAAGACTGTAGTCCATATCTACAATACTTGCATATGACAATGATCTAGAATAGAGAACTTATTTAAGCTAATAAGAACAAAAAAGAAATGTGGACCAAAAACTTCAAACAGAATTATTACAATGATAATTTATCCAAATAGATAGCAAAACATGAGGAAATGCTTTTCAGTCATCAACAAAACACAGACCTTTGACAACTGTAGTCAGAGCTAATGCGATAGATAAGACTGTTTCCAAAGCAATTGGGTCACTATTGGGGGTGGGGTGCAAGTTAGAACAATCATTCTGAAAACTTGAAAGCATCAGTCACATTGTCCCACTCAGCCTCACAGGCCGAACCACACTGAAATGCTCACACATGTATCAGATTGTCAATAAGAGCATTCAGGGTGGTACTGTCACCAATAGCAGCAGCTGGGAACTGTGTGCTGACAGCCACAGAGCTATTCTGTTGGGGGATATTAATAAGGGTAGTTTTATTCATCAATGAAAATGAATGAACTTATTGTGTATAGGAACATGAGAGAATCTCACAAGTAGAGCGAGTGAAAGAAAATAAAACTAAGCAACAGGTGAAAAACTTGGATAGTTTTATCAGTCAGTGGGAGAAGGCTATGATGACCTGAAAGGGACACATTTTGGTTTCTGTATGTGGCATTTCCAGGAGTGCTCAGTTTCTTGATGTCTACAAGGCCACACAGATGTGGTCACAATGAGAATCCATTGAGATGCACATGTACACCACATGTTCTTTCTGCATAATGTACATATGCATAATGAAAAAATGATTCATTAAGTAGACAATTGAGGAAATACAAACACACAAAGTTAGTAAGTGGGAAATAGTTATCAAATTTAAGCAAACTTCTTTAAAAATGGGACTATTTTGTATAACTCAGTACAAAAGCATTTTCAGCCACAGATAAAGCCTATTTTCTAGAAAAAATATTACCTTCTTACCCTAATAGAGGCAAAACAAATCTATAGCATTTTGACTCTAAATAAATAAGTAAACGGAAATTATATAACTATATCCATGGGAAAATACAAAAAGAACAAATGAAAAGGCTTTTATTTTCTTTTTATATATTTTTTATTTAATTTAGAAACAATCTTATTTTATATACCAATCCCAGTTCCCTCTCCCTCTCATCATCCCCCACCCACCAACCACCCCAACCTATCTCTCTCTACTCCCTAGGGAGGGTGAGGCCTTCCATGGGGGATCATCAAAGTTTGTCACATCATTTGGGGCAGGGCCTAAGCCCTTCTCTGTGTGTCTAGGCTGAGATAGTAGCACTCCATGGGGAATGGGTTCCTCCCTCAAACAAAGGCTTTTTAAAACAATAATAAAATTTAATAAAGTATCAAATCATAAAAATCATTATTCAGAGGTCAACAAACTCCTGGAGTACAAACACAACAGGTGGCATAGGGAAGATTCCCTAGAAAGAAAATGGACTTCAGAAAGATGAACAAACCATTTTACTATAATCAGACAGGTGGGGTAGTGAAACAGAACACACAGCAGGGGAGCTAATCATTCCGACATATCAGTGAAAGACAGCATTTACCAGACCTGCAGGGACAGGGCACACTGTCCTACCTATGGGTTTGGGGTCAGCAAATGACCACATGGGAAAGAATAGCACTGAACCCATTCCTCATGTCTCAGACAGAGGGAAATTCTGATACATTAGATTTGAATATTGCTGTTTAAGGAGCCACACAAGCACGAGAAGTGAGATTCGTGAAAAGGGGGAAATGAACCTTAGGTCTTGGAAGGGAGCCCATCTCCAAACAACTCTTGCTGTCCAGAAGGAACTGAGATTACACAATCCTCTTGTCATCTGACAGGCATCATCCAGCAACCATGGAAACAGATGCAGAGATCCACAGCCAAACACAGGGGGAGTTTGTGAAATCCTGCAGAAGAGGGGGAGGAAGGAGCCAGAGGGTTCAAAGACGTTGCAAGAAAACCCATAGAACCAACTAACCTGGGCTCCTAGGAACTCTCAGAGCTGAACCAAGAACCAGAGCCTGCACGGGACTGACCCGGTTGTGTCCCTTGGTCTTTTCTGCATCTCCTAACAGGGGTGTCTGTAACTATTTTGCAGGCTTTTGGGACCCTATTCCTCATCCTGAGTTGCCTTATCTGGCCTTAATACTAGGGGAGCTGCCTAGTCTTACTATAACTTGATATGCCATGTTTGGTTGTTATCCATGGGAAGCCTGCCCTTTCTGAATAAAAACAGGAGGGGAATGGATGGGTGCAGACTGAGAGGAGAGGAGAAAAATTACAGTCAGAATGTAAAACAAGATCATCACCATCATTATCATTAAAAAAGAATACACAATTCTCAATAGAGGAATCTCAAATGGCTAAGAAATACTTAATGAAATAGTCATACAGAGTAGGGGGTAGGCAGAGGCAGGCAGATCTCTGTGAGTTTGAGGTCACCTGGCATAAAAAGTGAGATCCAGGATTGCCAGGACTGTTATACAAATAAACCCTGTCTTGAAAATCAAGCAAGCAAACAGACAGAAAGACAAAAAGAAATATTCAACATCCTTAGCCATCAGAGAAATGAAAACGAAAAATACTTTGCGATTCCATCTTAAACCTGCCACAATGGCTAAAATCAATAACACAAGTAACGGCTCATGTTGGCAAGGATGTGGAGCAAGGGGGACACTTGTCTGCTGCTGCTGAGAATGCAAAATTATACAGTCTATTTGGAAATCAATATGGTGGTTCCTCAGAAAATTAGGAATTGATGTACCTCAAGACCCAGCTATACTACTTCTGGGCATATAACCAAAGGATGCTCAATCATACCACAAGGGCACTTGTTCAAGTATATTCATAGTAGCTTTATTTGTAATAGCCAGAACCTGGAAACAACCTAGATGTCCCTCAAATGAAGAATGGGTAAAGAAAATATGGTACATTTACATAACAGAGTATTTACTCAGCTGTTTTAAAAATGACATCATAAAAATTGCAAGTAAATGGATGCAACCAGAAAAATATCATCCCAAGTGAGGTAACCCAGACCCAGAAAGAGAAATATGGTATGTATTCACTTATAGGTGGATATTAGCTGTTAAGCAAAGGATAATCAAGCTACAATCCATAGACCCAGAGAGGTTAGGAAAAGAGAGAGCTGTAGGGGAGACACATGGATTCCCAGGGGAATGGGAAATAGAATAGATTTTGCAGGTAGACTGGAGGCAGATGGGGATAGGAGCAGGAGGGATCAGGTAAAAGGGGAGATGGAATGGGGAGAGAGAGTTCAGGAAGAGACAGATAGAACTGGAGGCCTTAGGGGATGGTTTGGAAACCTATTTCAGTGGAAACTTCCTGTGGGTGATCCTAGTGAGGACTCTAAGTCACAAGGTATAAGGAGTCTCAACAGGCTATCTCTTCTAGTTAGTCAAGTCTCCCAATGGTGGGCCAGCGTTGCATTTGATTTTGTTTTTGGCAGAGTGGCAGTTCCATGTGTATCTCTAAACAACTCAGACAGAGTGCTGCTCTCTACAAACTGATGGGGAGGCATTTGCTGAGGACAGCATCCACACAGCTCATTGAACATGGAGAGGTGGAGCTAGTCACCTCTATGTTCTAGTCCTTTGAGGTGGGAAGGTACTCTGCAGGCTATCAACAGAGAAATGTGGACACCAACCTAGCCATGAAACCCTTGATCTACAATCTGTTCTGCCTGCAAGATGTGCTGGGGCAATGGTGGCTCAGAACTGGTGAGATTGGTCAACCAATACCTGATTTAACTTGAGGCCAACTCCATGAGAGGGACCCTATAGCCAACACTGCTTAGATGGCCAAGAACAGGAGACTAATAGCCTAGAAACCTACTGTAGAACCAAACATGTCTATACATACATACATACATACTATGTACATAAATAAATAACAATGAAATGATTTCTAATGATAATTTGCTATACTCAAGATTGATGCCTTGTTCAATTGTCATCAAGTAGACTTTCCCAGGCAGCAGATGGAAGTAGATGACAGACATTATGTGGAGAGGTAGTCTAACTTGAAGGTCTCCATTGGGTTCCTCCCCTCGGAGTTCAAGGAATCCTTTGGAAGAGGAGGTGGAAGGACTGTAGGAGTCAGAGGGGATGGAGGAAACCAGGAGAACACTGCCCATCAAATCAACTAAGCAGGGCTCACATGGCCTTACAGAGACTGAAATGACAAGTATGGGGGAAGGCAGGGGTCTGCACCAGGTCCTCTGGGTATATGTTGTGGTTGTCAGCTTGGTGTTTCTGTGGGACTCCTAATTGTGTGAGCAAGTGTGCCTTTGCCTCTTGTGCCTGCTCTTAGGACTCTTTTCTTCCTGTTGTGTTGCCTTGTCCAGCATTGGTGTAAAGGCTTTTGCCTTGTCTATTTGTATTTTATTTTGTCCTGTTCAGTTGTTATCTCTTAGAGACATACTCTTTTCTGAAGGAAGATGGAGGGGGAGTAGATCTAGGGGAGAGAGGAGGTGGGAAAGAGCTGGGAGGAGTAGAGGAAAAGGAAACTGTGGTTGAGATGAATTGTATGAGAGAATAATCTATTTTCAATTTTAAAACAAAACAATACACAACTTTCAAAATTTCTATACCAAATTAAACACTTTAGGAAAATTAAAGATCTGGAGTTAGAGACCTGAGTTTGGCTTCTAGTGTCCCTACTGACCGCCCTTCCTCTTGTGGGTACCTGCTTTCAAGTGCCTATTCAGACAAACACACACACACACACACACACACACGAGTGTACACATGCACACACACAAACACACTCTTCTAAAAACTTTTAAAAGAAAGTAAACAAACAAACAAAAGCAAACTAGGCTTGTCAATACAACCCTGTGATATCAGAATTTGGGAAGTGGAGGTGGAAAGGTCACAAGTTCAAAGTCATCCTCAGCTGCATAGCCAGTTAAAGGCCAGTCTAGGCTATATGAGACCTGTCTGGAAAAAAGTACAAAAAGAAGGCAAATAAAGTTTCCAGTAGTAAACTAAGTACAATAGTTGTCACTTAGCTAACAAAGAGTTAGTAACCCTAGATATAAAATACTTCAAGCACTTGAGAAGTCGAAAGCTTAAGCTCCCATGGAAAAACAGACTAGCTTCTGCCAAAACAACACATAATTGTCCCTGAGTTTTATGAAAATATGTTGAATCTCCTTCATTTAAAAAAAGTTAGTTAAATATGCTCTAAGTTGTTGGACAACATAGCCTTTAACTGAGAGTGAGCTAAGGCATTTTCATACTTTAGCCATGAGAAAGAAACATTGCAAGCAAGTATCTCAACAATATGCATTCCAGTGCATTTCACTCATTGACACACAGCCCCACCCCATAAATATCCA
Source organism: Mesocricetus auratus (assembly GCF_017639785.1). Classification (NCBI taxonomy): domain Eukaryota; kingdom Metazoa; phylum Chordata; class Mammalia; order Rodentia; family Cricetidae; genus Mesocricetus; species Mesocricetus auratus. The sequence continues at coordinate 28,194,812 of NW_024429195.1, read as the reverse complement.
TCACAAGTATACATGAGCAAAAATACGACATTCAACACACAGAATATCAAAACCACTTATTAACTTGGTTTGTAAAAGCATTTAAAAATGCCAACTACTGTCAACAGCCAAGACCAGCCGGGAAGAGATAAGTGAAGTTTGCCGTAGTTACACAATGGAGCAGTAGAAAGGAATGTGAAGTATTCTGTAGACACTATGGAGTTCAGTTCAGGGCACAATGCTAGGTAGAAGGGCAAGGTGGGAAGAAAATGTATAGTAATGGAAGTATGTGAATGTGTGAGTATGCATGTGTGTATGTGTGTGTGTGAGACAGACAGAGAGGCTAGTGGGTATCTGTTGCAGAAGAGAAAAATTACTGGTACATTTAAGATGCATGCAATATTTTGAATATTCATTTCTTCTAAAATATACTTGAAGAATGAAGAAAACTGCTACAAAGAACAAGAATTTTTTGGTTTGTTTTTGTGTTTGTGAAACAAAGAAAGACAATGTAAGGAGAGTTTAAGTGAAAACAAGCTCACAAACAAACCCTTGCCGTCCTAACTTTGAACTGTAGGTACAGTGAACTGCTGGGGGAAACATCTTATTCCTCATTTCAGACCACTGAAAAGCAGTGGCCAGTTCAGAAGCAAGGGCTAACCCTGCTGCCAACAGAGTAGTCTTTGGGTGCCATTGGATGAGGACAGAACAGCAATACAGGAACATGTGTGATGAGTTGAAACTTAGCAAGCATACTTAAATTTTCCAGTCAATAATGACAGTTTAAGAAACTCATCAACTCCTTTTGGAGAACAATAGAAATCCAGCTAATTATTCTGGAAACTAGTTAGAAAGAGAAAGAGTTAATGTGTGCTCAGCCTTAATTACAGGGGATACCCCAAAGTAAATAGGGGTTGATGAGGAGTATTTCTTTAGAGATGTCTTCAAGGTGGTAAATGAAGAAGGAAAAATACAACAGTGGACTCTGATGCTTGTAATGAGTTAATGGGACTTGGCAAGGATCATTAATACCTGCTAACATCTCAAAAAGAGAGACAACCAAGTATTACATGTCTCCTGATGGATGCACACAGTGCCACTTAGGAAATAGTCTCACTGAGGAGAAGCAAACCTGGATCTGATCAAGCCTGTCTGTCAAACTCTCAATTTACAGGAAAACAGGGACCTAAAACCATCCCAGTTAACACTCAGGACACACAAACAGCTATATCCATGCCTGAAAACCTTTACATAAAGAATCTTAGCAAACATTACATGTAAAGAAAAAGCTCAAGGGGGCTGAGGATGAAGTGATACTTAGGAAATGTATTAGACAGTTGCAGCTTGTGGACACTATCAGGATTACCTTACACAAGTACCACAGCCATGACATCTTTGACGAGAGATCCAAGACTGAGAATCAAGTTGGCAGTTATGATCCTTATTTTTTTCTAAGACATATTGAAGTATTCACAGATAAAATAATAAGATTTAGATTTGCTTTAACAGAACAACCAAAGAAACCAGGAAACCACCCTGGAGATATACCTCTGGGCGATTATGAGAGGGTAGTCAAAATTAACTAAGAAGACCCACCTTAACTGTGGGTGACACCATCTCTTGGACTGGGATCTCAGGCTGAATGAAAAGGTAGTAGAACACCAGCATTCATCTCTATTTGCTTCCTGGTTGCAGGTAATATAACCAGATGCCTCATGTTTTCCCAGCCATGATGGACTTTATCTTCTCAAATCCCTCTTCCCTTGTTTCTCTTGCAAGGTATTTTGTCATGACAATTGGGAAAGTAATACAATGACTAGATGTTGAATCTGAGCAAGTGGCACACAGAAACTTATTTTAATCATGTTTGAAATTCCTCATAATAATTTTAGGAGTTTGAAACATTGTTCATTTTTATTTGTTAACCCAGTCAAATGTATTGAAAAACAACCGAGGACTTGAAAAGTAACAGAAAAAGAATCAAATTTATATAAATCTGAAGAATATCTTTGGCTTTTCTTAATTTAAAAATTTTTCATACAGTATATTTTTATGTTCCTTCCCCTCTGCAGCTCCTCCCAGATTCTCTCCACCTCCCTACTAACCAAACTATATGTTCTTTTTTCCCCTTTTCTCTGCCAAAACAAAAAGCTAAACCCACAAAAATCAAAGCAAGCACCCGAAAGACCAACAGAAAAGCACCAAAGTGAAAGAAAAGACCCCAACAAAACATACTTTGTTTTCTGTGGTCACCTAGTCCTGGACATGGGCCTGCCCTGGCCTGTGGGTTGATATACCCAGTGGCGCACCATTCGATAAAACTTTGCCAGCAGGTATCAATGACATGTAGTTTCTTTGGTAGGGTAGGAGGCCTGCCTGCTTCCCTCCTCAGTGCTGGCATCTGGCTTGAACTTGTGCAGGTTTGTGCTTGCTGCCCCAGCCTCTGTGGGTTCATACGGGTATCAGCCCCGTTACGTCTGGAGGACACTCGTTTTCTTGGACTCATCCATCACTTCAGGTCCCCGCAACTCTTTCCACCTCCTTTTCCACACAGACCCCCTAGCCTTGAAGGAAGTGGTTTGATGAATGTATCCCGTTTAGCTCCCATTGCCCCACAGTCTCTTAACCTCCACATCATTCAGCTGTGAGTCCCCGGGTCCTTGTATTTGGTGCATAGATGTTTAGAATTTTAATGTATTATGGATTTTCCTTTAATGAGTATGTGGTATCTCTCCATACCTTTTCCAATTAGTTTTGATATAAAGTCTATTTTTTCATATATTATAACAGCTAGTACATCTGTTTGCTTCTTGGGTTCATTTGCTTAGAATACCCTTTTTCATCCTTTTACCCTGAGGGGATATTTATACTTGATGGTAAGGTGTGTTTCTTGAAGAGAGCAGAAAGATTGATCCTGTTTTGTAATCTAATCTGGTAGTCTATGTCTTTTGATTGGGGCACAGAGATCACTGATATCAAGAGTTACTAATGAGTGGTTTTTATTGATTTCTGTTATTTGGTTGTGGGGGGTCTCTCTTTTCTATTTAGTGGTCTGGGATTATTTATTGAAGTTTTCCCCCTAATGCCTTCTATAGAGCTATGTAGGTAGGTAGAAATTGCTTAGTTTAGTTTTTACCATAGAATCACTTTTTCTTCTTTGCTCATCATGATTGATAGTTTTCCAGGGTATAGTAGGTAGGGTAGCATCTGTGATTTCTCTGAGCTTGTAGAACATCCATCCATATAAACTTCGGACTTTCAGTCTCCAATGAAATGTCAGATGTTATTTTAATGGCTCTGTCTTTATATGTTATATGTTTCTTGATTTTTTTCTTGCAACTTTTAATATCCTTTATTTTGTAAATTTAGTGTTTTGATTATTATGTGTTATGGGGAATTTCTCTTTTGTTCCTGTCTACTTGGTTTTCTATATGACTCATGTACCTTAATAGGCCTTTCTTTCCTTAGATTAGGGATGTTTTTCTTCCACAATTCTGCGAAAAGTATCTCTATGATTTCGACCAGAGTTCCTTATCATTCCTCTATATCTATTATTTGTAGGGTTGGTGTTTTCATAGTGTCCCAGGTTTCATGGGTGTTTTGTGCCTGAGTGTTTTTAGATTTAGCATTTTCTTTGAGGAAGCAAGCCATTTCTTCCACTTTGTCTTCAAGACATGATATCCTCTCTTCTATGTCTTATGATCTATTGGTGAGGCTTACCTCTGAGGTTTTTTGTTTGCCATTCTACGTTTTTCATTTCTAGTTTGTTTCAGTTTGGGTTTTCTGTAGTGGGTCTCTTTCTTCTCACATTCTACTTTCATGTTTCAATTTTTGTCATTTTGTTTAATTGTTTGTGTTTTTCCATTATTTATATCCTCTTTAGGGTCCTTGAACACATTTGTAATTCCTGGTTTGAATTCCTTGTCTTGTGCCTCAGCTAAACTGTGTTTTGGGGTTTAATACAATATGGTTGCTGAATTCTAGAGCAGGCATATTGTCTTGGTTGTTTATGTTTGCGTTTTTGTTTCTAGGATTTGGGCATCTGGAGTCATATTTGGGGTGTTTCTTAGTGCAGATTTGCAGGTATCTGGTCTTGTCTTTGGTGGGTGGGTGCTGTGTTCATTGTTGACTGCTGCTCACTCTGGAAGTGTTGTGGCTGGGGGGGTACCCTCATAAGGAGCATTGTTTTTCAGGTCAGTGGGTGACAAAAAGGAATGGAGGTGGGCTAGGAGGAAGGGCTGAGAAGGCCATCAAGAAAGAGCCAGGGGGACTTGGATCCACACTAATAACAGTCCCCAGAGAATGGAGCTGGGGTAGGAGAAGCATCTGGGGCATGCAGGCTGCAACAGGACTAACAAGTAAGTCTCAATAGATTGAATTAAAGGACAGGAAGAATAGTGAAATTTGCCTACCTATACTCTAGCCCAGTGACACCACTCAGGGGTCCCAGGTAGAAAGTGTCCTTGTAGCTTGGGATGGAGATGAAGGGAAGACTGAAAGAGGCAGTGGGAACAAGTTCTGGGTCTGCACCAAAAGCAGAGTCCCTAGGCAATCTGAAGAAAAATTTGAGTGTGATGAAATAGAAAAATAAGGACAACTTCTTTTCCAGCAGAGAAAATTTCCTCTTTTCACCCAGGTCACATTCAAAACATTAAATACTATCAGAACCAAGACTGATAAACCCTTTGGGATGATTATTTTCCGTCTCCTGGCTTAGGGAAATCAAGGGCTGGTGAAATGGCTCAGTGAAAAGAGGGGTAGCTGTGCAAGCATGAGAACCTGAGTTCATATGCCCAGCACCCACAAAAACAGCCAACAGTCTGCACACAACTCTGATTCTAGTCTTGGTACAGTGGAGACAGACAGCCAGTCAGTCAAAACAAGAGGGTGAGCTTCCAACTCAGTGAGCTAGCCTATCTCAAAGAATAAAGTGGAGATCACTAAAGGAAGGTACTAGCTGTGCACTAGCTTCCACATGGGCATCTGTACCTGTGCACTCACATCACACACACACACACACACACACACACACACACATACACACACACAAAGGAATGCATGAACACATACACATATGAATCTACACAAGCACTCATGTATACAACATCTTATGATAGAACTTGACCCCATCCTTTGGTAATTTCTAAGGTTAGTGAGCTTGTTTCCATGAGTCTCAGAACATTCAGCCTTTACTGAGCCTTGAGCAAACACTCTTTTTCCCCCATAGTCTGTCTTCCTCTTTGGTGGATTTATCCATCATTGAACCCTACTATCTCTACGGAGTTACGTTACTTGATTAACATAGTATGCACTGTGTTAAAATGCTCTGTTAATTATTCAATATATACATTTAGAATATCAATTATTGTGGTTATTAAACTGAAGTTCTTTCTGCCATATCAGATATAATATGAACTTATAGATCCTGTCCAACATTTTAATTAGCCCTGGTTATGATTTATCTTTCACAATATATTGAAAGAGAATGTAACTTTTCCTACCTCCCCTGTTTTATGATTACAGGCCTACACCACTGTATTCCATTTATCATCTCATTTTTAATGTTGTTTTTCATTTTATTAAGAAAATAACTAAGAATGGATTCAGGAAACCATGAAAAGTAGACACTGAAGAGTTAGATTTGAAGCAGAGCTTTATATGAATAAAAGAAGACAATGAGACTTAAGTCATGTTTCATAGAGAAAAAACATGATAGTTCTTTATGAATAAAAGTATCATTATGAAGTTCAGACACAAGAATCAAATTAAGTAAAAGTCTTGTAGAAGGTTGAAAACATGAAATGTGTGGAAGTCAAATTGGTTAAGCTTAAAAGAAAGTGATACACTTATCACACACATACACACACACACACACACATCCATAATGCAGAAGGAGAACATTGAGACCATTCTATAGTGGTTGCTCTGATATCCCTTAAAGAAAGCAATATTTATATATTTGAATAGATGTCTAGATGTGCATGTTTATACCAACAGAAATGTACAAGTAGTACATGGGAACCTACATGCAGTAATGTATCTGATCACAGAGACATGCAGAAATACCATCCGAAGTCACTGGGCAGGTCCTTGATCTTGTAGAAAAGAAATAATGACAAAACTTCAGCCAAAACACAACAGAGAAGAAGGAATACTCAGCATAGCCGATTCAGATGTATGTGTGAGACTTTCATGGTAAATTATAAAATATTTACTGCAGTTGATTCTAGACTTCCGGATCTTGGAGACATGTGAGAAAATGTGTTAAAGAATAGTGTTGACAAAGGGTTACCGTATTTCTCTTTTCCTAAGTAAATGCACTTTAAATTACTATCTGCTATCTTTGTCATTCTATTCAAAGTGATATTTTAATAAAAGAAAGATAATTTCAAAAAGAAAAAGAAAACAGTTCTCTCTCCCATCATATAGACAGTCTAATGATAGCTATCACTCTGGCTACCATCTTCACAGAGCTGAAATTCTTTTATTAAACTCTCTTAAAATTCAGATTTTATAAATAACCCATGTGCACTATAAGAAAACTCAGGGGGAGAGCACGGATAATCAGTAAGGAAAAGGTAATTTGAACCTCTCATGTAAAGCTACAACCACAACTTATCACGTATGCAATGTGCCATTTTAATGAGTAATTGATAACTTTTATTAACAGAGTTATGATTCTATAATTAATAATTATATCTATTAGCACTACATCATAAACACTTCTCAAGAATGTTATATGTATATCCTTCTACAATATAATTTTAATGAGTACATAGTAGTACTACATTTGAGGATTTTTATTGAAAATAAATTTTCATACAATGTATTCTGAACACAGTTTCCCCTTCATAAATTCCTATCAGATCCTCCCCATCTTCCTACCACCAACTCTACCACTTCATTCTCTCTTTACTCAAAACAAATAAAAAAGAAGCAGATCCATAAAAACACAAAATCAGAAAGCATAATATACAATAATACAAAAAAGTGCCCAAAACAAAGCAAAATGAGGCAAAAATCTACATAAATACCATTGAGTTTGTTCCATGTTGGAATTAGTGAATATGCTCAGTGATACTCCCCTGGAGAGAACTAATTTTTCTTTGCAAGTAAATGTGAATTGGAGATAGGTAGGAATGGTAGCCCTTGTCCACTGTCCCCTCCCAGGGCTGAGACACTGTTTGGCCTGTGCATGCTGCTGTGGTCTCTGAGAGTTTGTATAGCCATCAGTCCCGTTGCATCTGGAGGACACAGTTTCCTTTGAGTCATCCATCCCTTCTGGGTCTTACAACCTTTCCATCTCCTCTTCAAAGTTCTCCAAGCTTTGAGGGGAGGGGTTGATGAAGACGTCCCATTTAGAACTGAGTGCTCCAAAATCTCTCAGTCTCTGCATATGTCCTGTTGTGTGTCTCTGTTGTTTTCTGTCTACTGCAGAAGGAAGCCTTTCTGATGACGGTTGAGCAAGGCACCGATCTACGTGTATATCAGAAGGTCAAAAGGAGTTATTTTATTTCCATGTGTCTTTAATAGAACGATAATATTTACCCCCCCCCAGTCCCATGTCTTATCCAGTCCTTGGTTCCTGGCCGTCTGAGTAAGTAGTGTCAGGCATGAGTTCTACCTCATGGAATGGACCTTAACTCCAGTCTGAGAGTGGTTGGTTACTCCAAAATATTTGTGTCTCTATTGTAACAGAATATCTTACAGGCAGGTCACTGTAGATTGCAGAATTCGTAGCTGGGTTGGTGATTATCTTTCTCCTCTAGTAGCTTGCAGAGCATCTTTCAGAAACAGGACACCAGTCAGATAAGTACTAGCCCAACTATTATGTGTTCAATGAGATATGGTAGTATTGTTTTCAGAGATAAGGACTTACCATAAGTTTGTGACAAACAAATAAACAAATAGCTTTGGCAATAGCTTGAGATGTTTGGGATTTTCCATGGGGCCCCTTTAGCCAACAACTCAATTGGTTGTAGCCCATTCCTGGCCCTGTAGTTGTCACTTCGTGGCAAAATAAGTCTAATTGGTGAAGGCATGGTGATATGTGCTTATAGCCCTTGCACTGGTAAGGTGGAGACACATAGACTTCTGGGTTACTAACTTGCCAACTTAGCCTATTTAGTGCCCTTTAGGCCAATGAGAGACCCTGTCTCAAACAATGAAGTGGACAACATCTAAGGTTACCGTCCACCCTCTATATGTGCATGCACACACAGGAATACACACACACACACACACACACACACACACACACACACACATAGTGGAAGGAAAAGAGCTAGAGAGTGAGCAGGCAGTAAGATGCAGGTCTGTTGAGCCCCATCCCCTCCTCTGGTGCTGTAAGAACAGCACCTGCTCCAAGCCAGGTCAGGGAGGACTTCTCACCACTCCTCCCCCTCAGCCTTTCCTCGTCTTGATGTGATGGTTCTGATGATGAAAATGGTAACAGGAATGATGATAGGGACCATCCTTTATCCAGAAGATCCGTGCTATGTTCTCTGAAGGATTAGCATATATTTGTTGTAGAATAATCTTTTTGTACACTATGAACATGCATCACTCTGATTGGTTTAATGAAAATCTGAATGGCCAATAGCTAGGCAGGATTTGGAGGACAGAGAGGATGCTGGGAAGAAGAAGGGCAGAGTTGCCAGTCAGACCCAGAGGAAGCAGGAAAGCAGCATGGACCATACAGAGTAAAGGCAATAAAGCCACGAGGCAAAAGTGAATTAATAGAAATGGGTTAGCTTAAGTTAAAAGAGCTAGTTAGAGACAAGCCCGAGCTATCAGTTGAGCTTTCATAATTAATGATAAGTCTCTGCATCATTATTGGGGAGCTGGCAGTCTTGACAAAAAGGTCCAACTACATAAATGAATCCATTTAAGCACTTCATTAACCCCAAAGTATTTCTTACTCGTACTATTTTTTTTTCAGATGGGTAAATGAAGGTTTAGAATTCACTTCATGGTTAACATCAGAAGCCAACAGACTTCCCCTAAACTGTAGCCATTTGCACCAAAACACAATTTTTTTTAATGACTCAAAAAGAACATCTTAGTTTTCTAGGGGATTTTTAAGAGAAGAAGATACACTACAGAACCTGGGTAGGCATGTCTCTTGTTTTCATGTGAAGCGAGGCTTGTTGAGGAGAAGAGGTAGATCTGGAGGAATCTCCAGGTAAGGGTGTGTACTGAGGACAGGCCCTTTCAGGTGTACCAGGCCATGGGGAGTGTGTTGGCATAAAGTTGAGACAATCATCTGTGTAAGCACAGGTATGCCATCTCCCGGGAGCAAAGAGTTACTTATGCCAACCCAGAGAGTCTGGAAGTAATACTTGGCTATTTGCTACCCACACCTCCTGGGTGAAGAATTGTGGGACTAGAAGAAAGGGAAGGAGAGACAGAGATGAGTTTGTATTTTATCCCATCTTCATTAGTTTCACAGCTTTGGACTGGTTGTAGCACTCATTCCACCAAGCCCTGGACTGCTCCTTTGTGAATGTGAATAGCAGCCTTGTAGGTGGTGGGGAGAATTGGAGGCAATATAAATGAAGGACTTTGCCCTGAGGAGCCAACAAAGAAAGAGCAGAATGTTCATTGCTCTGGAGGTGGGGCTGACCAAAGCACTGCAGATGCTCACGCTGGCCAGATGGGTTGTTGACACGAGAGTTCATGCAGAGAAGAAGACAGGGGTTCAGAGGCCACCAGAAAGGCACTGACTCAATAGACTGGCTCCACAGATGGCCACTTGTGGTCACTGAATGCCTGGAGGTGGAATAGCCTTGAGGTGAGGGTATGAGTACATAATACACAGCAAAAAAGCGTGAGAGGAATCTTTATCTGTGTTCTTCCCCGGTTCTACTGGGCACGGGCAGACACTCAAGAGTTCCCTTAGTCAGCAGCTCTGGCACTGACAACCACAGTTCTCCCTCTGGTATCAGAGGCAGCCAACCTGACTCAGCCTGTCAGAGCCGAACCCTCTTCCTTGACTATGCCTTTGCTCCCCCAGACTTCGGATTCTCAGCTCTTCTCCACTGGTGTGATGTGTGCGTGCATTTCTACCACAAGAGCAGATCTCCAAACTCTGGAGTCTCCCTAGCTCCCCTTTAAACCTTCATCATAGCACATGTTTCATTTTCCTTCCTGATTAGGAATGTTCATGGTTGCGTTACCAGATTTTCACTTGGAACATTTCTCCATAGTGAGAGCACTTATGGCACAATGAAAACTCACAAATGAATCCCTCATGATGAGATTCATGCAATGTCAAATGTCCTCCCTGCATGGATCCTGCAGGTGAATGTCATATCTGCTTCCTTTAATGTTAATGTCCTGAACTCCGGATTCCTAAACTCTGGAGTTTACTTAACATGCTGGGACCAGTAGGAACACCCTCCATCCATTTCCTCCAAAGGCTCCACCCCCTTTTCATTGAAATTTTCACTCTTGTTTCCTCTGTCTTCTCATTTATGCAGAAGATGGCTCGCTTTGGGTTCCACATACGATAGTTCAAGAAGAAATCATTTACAGGTTTTTAAATCTAGAGTGGAAGAAGCATTGCGGCTAAATGACTGTGCCATTTATTTCTGACATAAGGTTCAAAGAACTTTCCAGTTCAGAAATAAAACAGAAGCAGTAACAACAGGCGTCCTCATAAACTGCTTCAGCAGCGGCACTACCCCAGCACCCTCAAAATCCCTTTCCAATAAAACGCTTGCCGTCAAGGTGCCTGACAACCAGGTCTGCCTTCATACAGCTCTTCAGACAGTCTCTGCTCCTGTCTGTCACACACTGGAGGGAAAAGCCAGGTAATGCCACAAACCACACAGAAGCCTTTTGGTTCCCCAGGGCGACCCACAAATCTGTTCCTATGGGGATTCCTATTAAACCCTAATAAATACTGGTTGGTCCTCCATGGCCATTTATGAGACTTCTACTTGGTTTTTGAAATGCTCTCTAGTCTTATTGCTTTTATCTTTTCTTCCCTCTTATTGATTTTCCTCCTTAAGACTTTAATTCACTCTTCTGTAGTTGCTGCAGTCAAGAGCAAAATTCTGCAGATCACATAGAGATAACATTCTAACCCAGGCTGGGTTGCACACATCTCACATAAGAACACCAGCTTCCTGCAGATAACTGGTCCTTTCCTGCTTTCCCAACCCTTTTGGCCTCTCTTTTCATTTCCCCCCTCTCCCTTACTATTTGAGACTTAATCTTACTTCAGTTTTATTCTTCATGCTGAGCTCATGTGAAATGTGCCAATAATTGCTACCGGCTAAATCTGGCTTCATCATTCTGAAAATTCCTCATTGAAATCAGCCCTGGGGAATGGGATCTGGCCATTTCTTCAGGTTAAAACAACATCTGGGATGCAGCTCGCCCGATGCAGTGTAATGAATGTGTAGCTCATTCTCTGCAGCAGAGTTGAGCTATATTTCAAGAGATAGAGGCATGTAAAACTTAGCAAAAGGAGTTAACAAAACGTTACTCCATTTGATGAAAACACCATGTGAGCAGCGACTAAACCAGTGCAGGATTTGTAGCTAGGTAGAACAATTCTGCAGGCATTAGAACTTTCTCTATTTTTCAGATATGCATCTACTAAATTCAATGAATATTTCCTGAGTTCTTGAAGTGTTAGTCACTGTTGAGATGTTGAATTGAAAGAGCCTGTTCACAGTAAATGTGGGTGTTATAAACATGCAAACAAATGAGAGAAGTCATGATTGACTCTCAGTAGGTGGTTGAGGAACCTTCCAGAGGGAGTTGCCATCTGATAGTTTAGATGGTGTGTCTTCAAATAAGACCGTCATTTTTACCTTTTCAATGTCTTGCTTCATTCCCTAAGCTAAGGCATAAGTATAATTGTCACATTAAATCGCTTGCAGTTCTGTTATTTACAAGGCACTGGCATCATTTCACAATGTATTTTAATTTTCCTCCAACTATCACTGAGAATTAGAGATAAGAGACCCACAAGCCATACCCACGAAGAGGTTGAAGTGGACTTTCTTCATACACCATTTCCTTTCTTAGGGCACAGCTATCAACCCTGTGCCTAAATCCAGTTGGTCCTTGTGAAATCTCGTTCCAAGATAACTCATGAGCTTCCAGTTTGGGGAAGCGGCTCAAAGGGATAATGCTTGCTGTGTAAATTTGAGGAGCAGAGTTTGGGATGGAGCACCCACTTCAAAAGCCATGTGTGAATGGACAGTTGCCTCTAACTGCAACACTGTGGGGACTGGAGACAGAAGATCTGGCTCTTTTATATCATTCACCAGACCTAGCTCTTTTTATATCATTGGCCACTGGAGAGTTCCTGCTGTGGAGCATGGCTTCTTCAACTGCATCCACAGTGGACAGAGTAGGAGCTGAGCCCAGAAAGATGGAACACCACCTTGACTAGCAGAGCAGCAAGTGGGCATCAATAAAGTTCTATGCCCTGAGCTCTTACACATCACACAAGCATTGTTAATTCATTTTTGCTAATTAAAATAATTCAATTAATAATCTATGTGTGTGAATTTATAATTTAGACTATTGACATTATTTTATTTTATTAAACTTCCAAAAGAACAATGTTTAAAAACTAAGGCTCTGAGGCAGTTAGAAACTTGTCCAAGATGTCACAGCTGGTCCCAAGACTCATGTGCTGCCCACAGTGACTCCAGGGTCTAAGTCACAGTCACCACTGGCCTTCCAATGGGCCAGTGCTCTTTCTGTCTGGGCTCAGCTCCTACCTCTGTCCACTGTGGAGTGGTTGAAGAAGCCATTCTTCCACAAAAGGAGGTTCTTCTGTGGGCAGTGATACAATAAGCGCTGTGTGGCAAAGCCAGATTTCCCTCCAAGTCCTCTCATGTTCCCTTCAGAGAACAACATACCATTTCAAAAGCCTGGGTATCGCAACTTCTACTTTTCGTGTTCATTTTCTGTGTATAGAATAAGTTCAGAGCCCACTGCTTCTTTATGATTCCCAAATAACAAACGGGGGCAATGCCTACTACATCCGGTCAGCTCCAAGATGCAAGCTTCACTGGGCATATACCCACTGGTGCTCAGGCAGGTACCCCTCTGCAAGTGGACTTCCTGCATGCTTCTGAGGCGGAGTCAGTGATGGCGTTAGAGCTGGCATCTATCTCTGCTCCCGAGACACCATTCATCTAAGAAGCATGACCGCTGAGGTGACATCATATGGATAGAGCAGAGACAAGTCGAAGAGGGAAAGAGAAAAAGAAAGAAGAAAAGGAGGAGGTAGAGGAGGAGGAGGACAAGAAACAGCAGGAGGGGGTGGAGAAGTAGGGGTAAGGGAGGAGGAGGAGCTGAAGGAGGAAGAAGAGGCGGAAGTGAAGGAGGAGGAACGAAGAAGGAGGAGCAGGAGGAGTAGGGATGAAGGAGGAGGAGGAAGGGAGGAGCAGGAGGAAGGAAGGAGGAGCAGGAAGGTGCGGATAAGGGAGGAGGAAGAGCAGGAGGAGAAAGAAAGGGCAGGAGGAAGGGAGAGAGGGGAGGGGAAAGAGTGGGCAAAGAAAGAGAAGGAGTGGAGAGGAGGTGGGAGAAGAGCGGGAGGAGGAGGAGGGGACAGGAGGAGGAGGAGGAGGAGGAGAGGGAGGAGGAGGAGGAGGAGGAGGAGGAGGAGAGGGAGGAGGAGGAGGAGGAAGGTGCCATTGGCAGAATTCCAGGTTCTGGAGCTCTAGCTCCACAGAACTTAGGAAATAAAAATCAAGCTTGGGCTGTGTGGGCTCCAAGTCACAGGGCCTCCATGGCTGGCAAGCATCAAGCCGGAAACTCTGCTGAATAGAGCCCTAAATGTTTTTTTGTTTGACATTCATGCTTAACAGAAAATGATGAATCCATTAGCAACCCCTTCCGTTGCCAAAAGAAACAGACTCGCACTCGGCGATTGCTTTCACTGTGCTATCAAGCCACCACATGCTCTGCTCACAAAGCTGACAGTCATCCATCACTTTCAAATGGGTTTAGAGGTACAGTTGTCTTTGTCTGAAGTGTGTGGACGTGTCAGCATGAATGGGGCTCATTAAAACACACTGACCCAAACAGCTTAAATGGGATTCACAGTAGGGGGAGAATGTTTTATTTGAGGTTTGTTTGAAATTATTTTGAAGTTTGTCGCTAATTTTAAAAAACAATGGGCTCATTTTCCTAACTCCTTTTTCATCCCTAAGATGTGTTCAAGAGAACAAATAGCTACATTATACACTGACTCAAAAACACGCTCTTTGGGAAATGAATAAAAAGATCCTATGATTATGAAATTTCAAGAGTTCCCTTGTGCTCTAGAACAGGGCGCATTGAAATGACTTCACACATCATCCCCAAGTCTCTCTCTCTCTCTCTCTCTCTCTCTCTCTCTCTCTCTCTCTCTCTCTCTCTCTCTCTCTCTCTCTCTCTCTCTGTCTCTCTATCTCTCTCTCTGTCTCTCTCTCTCTCTCTCTCTCTCTCTCTGAACATCATCTTTGGATCTGTTTTCTATCATCTCATTTGGTCTCTCAAGGAATGCATTCCAAAGTCAGTGATTCCAAAGATGGATTAAATCCTCCATAAAATGGGTTTAAATATTGTGAGCAAAGCACCTGGTCATACACATCTGGACCTTTCCAGAACACCACTGGATTCTGAACGCTTCAAGATGTTCAATAAGGTGGAATGTGTTGAATATGATGAAACTCATCTCCATTGTGAGTTTGTGTTCTCTCCCTCTCCTCTCCTTTCCCCTCCCTCCTCTCCTCCCTTCCCTTATACTCTAAATTGGTATTAAATTCATATATAAATGTAAATAAGAGAAAATCTGATCTGAGAAGATTATTCATATCAATAGAGAACAAAAGTGGTATGTCAGATTTCTCAGTGTGGTGAATGAGGCCCATTCTCCTAGGACCTTTACCACTTTGCTAGACCAATGTTAACCTTAACTTACTGGATTCGGTAAACTGAAGGAGCATTAAGGAGGACCATGTGTGTGTACAGGAGTGGGATTAGTAAGATCTAAGAGAACCTGCATGTTTTTCACCCAGCAGAAAAGAATTTCAGTATTTGAACTGAGAGTTGTCCTGGTGTGTACTAACTGGATCCTAGCATTGTCTCTGCAGTCTCTTCTTCATTGCAGGTATCAAAGACTCAGGAAACAAAGGCTAGAGACCTCTTGGGCTTCAGGATAGCTCGCCAGAGTCCCCGTATTCCTATGTATCGCCAAAGCAGCCCAGCTGAGTCTCTGCACGTCATTGGAGCCTTTGCCACAGCAATGGATAGTGGTTGAAAGTGAGAGATGGAAATTCAATTGTAAAGACCAAATTTCATTAATTATGATATTATAAATGTTCTTTAATAAGGATAATTTCTTAGTCTCCACCTCATAATAACCCCTAAAAAACTTTAAAATTTCTAAACACTGTCAGCACATTTATTGCATAAATGTGTGGTGTATGAACTTGGCTTATGTCACATCTTTCCTGTAAGAAGCTAAAATGAGTTGTTATAATGGTTTGACTGAGTGAATCAGCATAACCATTCCTTACTACCACTATTCCCCCCTCAACTATGTTCCACACAAATATTGAAATACACATTTGCACTTGAATTGGAAAGTAAATTGAAAGCAATTTTTAAGACCCTGTGGCTCTAACCCACCAACCACCAATGCAAATCAAGGCTCTTGTCTCCAAGACTCCTTTGATCAAGTTGCTAAGTGGACTGATGAATGGCAATCCCACAGGAGGAAGAAAGAGAAAGGGGAAGGTCCGGGCCTTGCTCTCTCTAGAAACAAGTGGACATCTCATGTATCAAGACACTTCAGGTTCAAAGTCATGAGATGGGAAGGCAGACTGGAGAGTGTGTGGCTTTCATAGGCAAAGTGAGACCACACAGTTTCCATAGAAAACAATTTGGACCAGCTGACAAAGAGCTCAGGAGACGGTCCATGGACATTAGGTTCTGAGTGTGATCTCCAAGAACCATGTTAGACAAAGCTACATATGGTGGCATGTGCTTGTAATCCCAAAGTTGGAAAGACAAGGACAAGCAAATCTTTGGGACTTACTGGCCAGCCAGCCAAGCCTACTTCAAGTTCCAGGACAGTGAGGAACGGTGTCTAAAATGGCAACAACAACAACAAAACAAGATGGAGGATATCTGTGAGGAGCCAAGGAGGAATGGCACTTGGGACTTTTCCTCAGCCTCTACAACAAACACACACACACATGCATTCACACCACATCACATACACATGGAACCACACTCATGCTTGCATCACACATACACACACACACACACACACACACACACACACATGCATTACACCACAACACATACACATGGAACCACACAGACATGTTTGCATCACACATACACACACACACACACACATGCATTCACACCACATCACATACACATGGAACCACACAGACATGTTTGCATCACACATACATACACACACACACACATGCATTCACACCACATCACATACACATGGAACCACACAGACATGCTTGCATCACACACACACACACACACATATACACACACACACATTCACACCACACCGCATACACATGGAACCACACAGACATGCTTGCATCACACATACACACACACACACACACACATACACACACACATGCATTCACACCACATCACATACACATGGAACCACACAGACATGCTTGCATCACACACACACACACACACATATACACACACACACATTCACACCACACCGCATACACATGGAACCACACAGACATGGTTGCATCACACATACACACACACACACACATGCATTCACACCACATCACATACACATGGAACCACACTCATGCTTGCATCACACATACACACACACACACACACACATACACACACACATGCATTCACACCACATCACATACACATGGAACCACACAGACATGCTTGCATCACACACACACACACATACACACACACACATTCACACCACACCGCATACACATGGAACCACACAGACATGTTTGCATCACACACACACACACACACACACAAACCACAATTAAAAATAAAACAAAACAAAACAAACAAAAGGCACTTGCGAGAGGATGGATGCGTAGGTAGACCAGAAGGGCTGGAGAGATGGCGTGCTTCCAAAGGTGCTACGAACTGAAATGAGCCACTCACTGGGGCACAGGTCTGCATTTCTGATCAAACCTCTGCACCAAGTCAGAACTTGGCATTTAAATCACCAATTGCTGTGTTACCTACAATGACGCCCTCGATGCCTAGGGGAATAGATAAATGTCATGGGTGACTGACACCATAACTTCATGCACTCACGCGGTTCCTTAACAAAAGAGGAAAGTCAGGCTTTAGACTCTGACTATGGACTGCTATCTCAGAACTACTGCTGTGAAACCCCAGGCAAATTAGCGTCTCTGGATGAACTAAAAAAATGACACCTGAAAAGATGGTGGAGACTAAATGAGATGTTTTTATAATAACGGTGAAGAGTAGATACGAATACAAAAGTAACTTCCTGCCACTGCCTAATCCCGTTTCTTAGGGAGGGGGCTCATCCCTCTGGCAATAAAAGACAGTAAGGACTGGACTTCTGTACTCTGTGCTCCAAGATTGGACTCAGAATGGCGCAGGCATGGCGGCTTCAGGCCTGTTGGTGCCACCTGCTCTTAACCACTCAGATCTGTCGCATCCTGTCTGGGCCTGCTTCCTTCCAGCTTATCTTCTGATGGTCCTAGAACTTGGGCAGCCAGTCCCTAACACACTCCTGTCACCCTGTTAGTCATTTGAGCTCTCTTTCAGGTAGGAGAGAGGGCCCACAGGGAACAAGTTACCAAATCTTTACCTTTACTCACAGCTTCCAAAAATACCTCAATCCATTTTTGGTGTTTGCATTGAGCCAATAAGAAAAATTTCATAAATCACTTATAAAATTGAACTCATCCAAAGACCATTGTAATCCCAAAGCGGTGATGCATGGCTATGATCCCAGCACTGGGAAAGCAGAGGCAGGCAGGTCACTAGTTCTAGCTCACCCTAGAATACGTTAGCTAGACCATAACAAAATGGGTATCAGGTAGAATTGAGGGTCTGCTTACTCTTACACAATTTTCTCTAGTAGGCCGTTATCTCTTTAGACTTTATTAATTTATGACTTATTTTCTATGAATTTCATACAAAGTAACTTTGGTTTTGATTTTGAGCTATTACAAATCCAGCCTTTCTACCTTGGGTTTAGTGGCTCAAGGTGTGGTGTGTAAAGCCTCAGTCACATCTCTAACTATAGGGCAGTCTACAGCTGGGCACACACAGGGTCCTGGGCCTCTCCCCAGGTTCTGGTTCAAAATAAGGAGGGAGCTATAACTTTGTACTTTTAAACTATGAGAGGTGGTTGTCTAGGAAACACTTTGAGGCCCCAGCTGTAGACGGCACCTCCAGTCTATGTGTCATGCTCACACCCCTAAGTTCACTACCAACCTGTCTCCATAGAATGACATCTGATCAAAGCCTTTCAGATCTGCCCTCAAAGTCCCCTCTCTCATTCCTCTTTGGAGGTATCAACCTGCCTCCCACCATAGAATTGCTCCTTAGCAGACCTTAGCTCTTCCCCACTGGATGGTCACGGGCCTCTTTGCACCTTCACTCCTTGGAAAGCACTGTTTCATAGTTTTTTGTTTGTTATAAAAGGAGAGAACATCCATTGTCTTTTGCAAGTATAGGACAGGCTCGCAGTGCATAGAGAACAAGCCCTGAGGAGCAGAAGAGAAGGCACGGCTAGGCCAGTTGATTACAAAGCTCACACTGGATTTGCAGGAGCCTTGTGCAGCTCCAGTCACGTCTAAGGACTCAAGAACAGGTAGCTTCAGTTCTGTGTCTGAAGACAGTAACCAGCAAAGGGACAATGCTGTGCAAGCATTTACACCACACACAATGGCATCAGAGAGAAAGGGAGAGCCTCACTCTCATCCTCATCTCTGAGATTAACCTAAGTAATTTACGATGCCCTTGAGTCCACAAGCAAAGTTAAAGGGTGTGGTAGTTCCTCAGGAACAATATTAAAAATACTCTAGTTCTTTCTTCCGTAAGTGGGGGACGGGCAACCTTTCCACTTGGATGTATGTGGTGAAAATGTTTGTATCAGAATTCTGCATTGACCTCGAGTCCTACTTCAAGACAGATGATCCCATCAGATTACAGTCTTCCCCTTTTCTCTGGAAAATGGTTTTATGCTCGTAGTCAATGGTTTGAAGAACTCTTGCCTATGGCCAGGCTTCTGATTAACACGGTAAAGAAGGGGAAGAAAATAGATCAATGATAAAGACAAACTCAGTAAAGCTGCATGGGGTGGGGGTGGGGGTAAAAAGAGACAGAGACAGGCACAGAGATAGACACAGACACAGAGAAACACACACACACACATACACAGAGAGAGAGAATCTAAATTATTCTACTATTGATTTTCAGTTTTATTAAATATTTGCTATTTTAAAAGCTGTTTTGGAGGCCAAAGCAATGGCTCACTGGGTAAGAGTACATGTGTCTTAAGCATGAGGACCTGAGTTCAAATCTCCAGGGTTCACATAACAGCCAGGCATAGCCACACACACACCACATGTAACTATGATGCTATGTGGGGCAGAGACAAGAGAATCACTTGGGTTTGCTGGCCATTAACCTAGCTCCATGCTTAGTGAGAGTGCCTGGATGCCTGGCATCTGCATGTTGGCTGCACATGCACATGGACATATTACACACACACACACACACACACACACACACACAATGCAATGAACGAATGAATGAATAGTTTGGAGCATCAGCACAGGGATCCCAAAGTATGTCAACACTCATTCTGTATTCCATTGTTTAGGCTTACATAGCTACAGAGAGGACAGAGTTTGAAGGGATTTGTGACCATCCTACAAATACCACACTTTCTGATAAGAAGATGAACTCATAGAGTGAGATTTGATGAGCTCTGTGTCTTCAAACTATTAAGAATCTTGAATTAAGTTTTCATAATTATCCATTCCAAGCATATACATAAAACACAGAAATGGTAATCAAAGATCTCTCTTAGTACCTCTTTGTGCAAAGGATTCTGGGATTATGGAGGTATGACTCCAGACTCAGAGCAATGGCCAGAATCGAGGAGGATTCTTGGAAATGTCGTCAAGGGTAGGAGTCGCTGTGTGATCCTGGGAAGGGGGACACATCAGGATGGCGTCCTTGGAAAGATAAGTCCATATATATATATATATATATATATATATATATATATATATATATATGTTAGTAGTCATGGTTTAATACTTAAAACAGGACTAGCCAGTGAGAAGTCCCAGACATTGGCTGACAGCATTGTAACTAATAGAGTCTCTGTGTGTTATTTGGGACTGATGTGGCTCTAGGATCTGACTGGTGGGGAGAATGCACATTACACACAGAGGTGTGTTTTATTGTCATATATGAAGTGTTTGGGACAGATCTGAAACAGCACCCCTAAAACTCAGTTGGAATGGAACAACAAACAGTAGGAGAGAAACAAGAAAAGGTAGGATCTTTCATACATAACTCTCCAAGGAATTCTGACTAATGATAGGCTAAACTTCCAACTCCACATCCTTGATGTCCAGACTACACGTCATATCAAGCATCAGCATTTCTGTTTGGCCCTGATGATGCCAGTGTATAGATTAAATAATGGTAGGGGCTGTGGAGAGAGCTCAGTCAGCAAAGGTCTTGCATTCAATCATGAGAGCCCCCGTAGAAATCTGGGCATGGTGGTCAGATTGTGACTTCATTGGTATGGAGGTAAGGACAGGCAGATCTCCTAGGCTGTCTAGTCAGCAGCCCAGACTGAACAGGGAGCTTCAGGTCAATGAGAGTCCCTGTCCCAAAGTGTAAAGTAAATATCTGAGGACTGACACCCGAGGTCATCTTCTGACCTCTACAAGCACACACACACACACACACACACACACACACACACACACACACACACACACACGCACGCACGCACGCACGCACGCACGCATGCATGCACACACGCATGCACATACGCAGGTGCGCATGCACATGGTCTAAGACACAATTGAGGAGACAAGATGAATGGCAGAAGCAATGTCTGGGACAGTAATGGTTTTGAAGTGAGTGTGCTTTGGGCTGAAAGTACCGAGCAGAGACTGGGTGTTCAGCAGTGAGGGGAGCATCTGCAGAGGAGCGATGTCTCAAAGAGGCTGCACTGACACAGGTACACACATTGCTGGTCCTGTGGCACAACACTGCTAGCTCATGATGGGCAAATGTGAGAAATGCAGGACATGCTTTGTGTCCCTACAGAATGATGGAGTCAGCCTTTGCATCACTTTTGTTTCTAGGCAGCCCTGGCCCCTCTGACTTGGATTTTATAGAGATCTGTATGATCCAAACAGTCCAAGTTTCTATATTTTTCTTTAAATCTTAAGTTCAAAACACATAATAAATTGCTTCAATGGCACTTAACATATTTTCACCTTATTTTTTCAAAAAGCATTTGAGGACTTAAAATTTTACAGGATTTTTTGATGGCACAAAAATGCTAAAATTTATTAGCTCTGAATCTTCATATTTAAGAAAAGCTGGTGTAATCCTAAAGGAAGGGTAAAAAGTTGGGTAATTGTGCCTAGATGGAGATCTGGAAAATTGTCAGGCTACTCAAGGATTTGGGGCAGATGAGGCTTATCAGGAATACTCAGCAGTTGTAATGAGAGTATGTTACACAGCATAAAAATATAAAATTTTACAGGATTTTAAGGTAATAACTTTATTGTAGCAGAACTTAGAGGAGACATTATTATGCCAGGAAGATGATGCTCCTGACAATACACTAAGATTGCCAGGAGGTTGCCAGCAGTCAGTGCAACAAGAAAAAAAATGTGTATTTGCACTGTCTGGTAAAGGCAAGTCTGTATTTTATGGCAGTTGCTACATTGTAGTTAGAGTCCACGTGTCCCATATATAAAGCACAAAATGTGCCAAGAGTCCTCTTGTCTGTCTACATCTTTTGCTTGATGACTTAGCAAACTGCTTACTTTGATTCACTCTGGGAGCAGAGTCTTTCTGCCCCTTTTTTCAAAGCTTACTTTTGTTTGCTAAAATTAAAAGACCAAAGTGATGCACCCATTCACGCTGATAGCTTGACCTGGGAGAACAGCAGCTCAGGGCTTCCTGCTGGCTCACTTTGTTGCTATATTAGTTTGTACAATCTGTAAGCCTTATATTTTAATTCCCCATCGGTGCCAAGCACAATGCTTGAAGAATCACTTGCCCACCTATATTGTTCGGCCTGTATCACAGCCTGAAAAGAGAACACGAATAGTAAAACCCTCTTGAAATTTAAAGCATTTCGGGGTGTTATATTCTTAGGGCTTAAGTCACTATACTAAGGTATATAAGCAAATTCTCATAAGCTTCCATACACCCCAGCTGGCAAGGGATGAGTAGCATGAATAGCCCTTTGTTTTCACTCCCAAAATGCGCGCAGGTTTATACAGAACTCAAATTGATTCCAACAATTATTTAAAATTCCTCAGAAATACTTTAAGTCTTGTGTCTTCATTTCTGAGTGGGGACAATGCCAAACTGCCAACAGCTGAGTGATTTGGAGTAAAGGCGGCATCTTCTCTTGTCAGAGACAAGACCCAGGCACAGGCAAAGAGAAGTTCAATAACTTACGTACATCCCGGGCCTCACCATGAGCCTCAACAATGATCCTGCTGTTGGCCAGCAGAAGATATGAGTCTGGGCCCAAGTTTCTGATTTAAAGCCAGTCTTTTTCTAAAACACGGTATGATCAATAAGGCCATATTATCAGCGGAGCAAGGCCAGTCATCAATTTTGCTGTATCTTTTAGTTATAACTACAGCAGCAAACTGCTTTATACAAGTTCAAGTTTCTATGTCTTAAAAACATTTATCTAGAAGACAGCATTCACATATTCAGAGCCACCTCCTATGAATGTGGCTGATGATAGCTATGACCTCATTTGTCTCCTCTAAGACCACCAGTTAGTCATGAACTGGATGGGGTCAGGGACATGAAAGTAGTCCTATAGAAACGCAAGTTAGAGTCAATTTCCTTATTTGAAAGTGCAGAAACCACAAATACACATGGGTACCAGCACTCCTCTACAGAAAGCTACGTGTGACCCTGATTCCTTGATTGTAAATATTGCTATCAACAGCATGGTTGGAATCTTGGTCCTTGTATAATGAAAGCATCATATGTTATAATTTGGATGTGAAAGGCTCAACCCTACTCCCTAACAAATTTCCATGTTTGAACACTTGGTGTCCAGACAATGGTGACATGCTGGGAAGCTGTGGAACCATGTGGACATAGGGCCCAAGTGGCAGAAGCAGGATTCTTAGAGGTTGGGAGTTACAGGATGGCTTTGCTTCCCCTGCTTGATGGTAACCTGTATACCCCTGACATGATGGACTATACTTCCACCATGGTGGACTGTATAAACCTCTTCTTCCTCAAGTTCCTGCTATCAGATATCCTGTCGTAGTGACAGGAAATGCCATTAATGCACCTTCATCCCCTCAATCCTCATACTGGTATGGATCCTAAAGGGAACCTAACACAGTCTAACATCTTAGTAACCTAGCCCAAGAGTGCTCTGCCCTCTGTCCACAGCTTCAGCCAGTATCCATTAAGCTTCCTCTCAAGAGCACCCAACAATAAGCTGACCAAGGAAACCATGCAAGGAGGGTGCATAGACATGAACAGAAGCAATGGTTAACCGGCCTTTGTTTAGTGGGGCAGAGGCGTGGCAGCTCATCTCCTGGGTGGTATCTTATTGCAGGCTTTACTACTCAGGTTTATTGCAGCTCTTCAAAAACGAGGGTGCTAGGGGAAGGATTGCTTCTGTGCTTTATCCAAGAGCATTTCATGCCTAGAAGTGAGCTCCCAATTTGCGGGAATACATACGCTCAGACAGTCCTCTAAGAGATGGTAAGTCTGAAGAGCATCATACTAGAGGGAGAGATGGAAGGAGTCTGGGAAAAAGGCCAAGTTTGATCTTTGTGCCCATACCTTGTGGTATTGTTATTACCCATTCAGTCCTTTACCCCATCTCCATGTCACCGACCATCCTCATCATTCAAACTATTCAAAATAAAAATATAGAGAGCTACAATGAACTCTTTTGGAAAACATTTGAGTCCAAAAGCAAGACCCATTAATGCAAAGGACTGTCTCATTTTTAAAAGCTAGTTAAAATATATTTTTATCTCTTCACCCTCAATTCTATTATTATCCCAAGAAATAATGTTCATAGTATTTAACATAGGTTTATAAATGATAGCCAATTCTGATCTTTTCTCAAGATTAAAAGTTAATGTGCCTTCCAGAGGCCCAGTGCCCAGGGAGACCTAAATGTTTGCCCTAAGCCTATTCCATCCAGAAGTGTCAAATTCCAACCACGCTTCACTTTGTAACTGCAAACCAGGTATGTTCAAAACCAAAGGTGCAGCAGAAAAGGAAGCAATGCCCCCATTTTCAAGATCTGAATGAATCATGGGGCAGTACAAAAGGCCACAGCAATGACTCAGTGTCCTATATGAGTTTTACCTGCAGAATTCCCAGTCCAACCCTGCTTTTTTAGTTAGAGAATATTCGTAAGTTGTATCTGTGAAGACATCCTGATGGTTTTTATAAGTGCAGTATGTAAGTAGGCTCATCTGGTTGCCCTCCTAGATATTTATAGGAGACCCTTGCTTTAAACAACTCAAGAAACTGATATGTTTTAAGACTAATATAAAGCAGTCAAAATGGGAAAAAAGCCAGATTATATGCCCAATATTAAATTTGGGGTTGATCTATTTTATACTTTGGATTCCACTCAGCTCTTGAGATAATATAATAATAATAATTTCCGGGTGTTGGTGGCACACGCCTTTAATCCCAGCCCTTGGGAGGCAGAGGCAGGTGGATCTCTGTGAGTTCAGGGTCTACAGAGCAAGTTCCAGGACAGCCTCCAAAACAATATAGAGAAACCCTGTCTCGAAAAGAAAAAATAATAATAATAAATAGTGTGCCTCAAAAGAGAAAAGAGAACCTGCCAATCCACATGAGTCTTACAGAAGCACAAAATAAGAAAGAAAGTTTTGTCATGAAAACATTCTTATTTTTCTTTTGCACCAATGTAAAATTACTGTATACCATGTAGAGTTGAATAGAACATAGTGGTCCCGGACCAGCTAATATCCAAAGAATAGGTTTCAGAGGATTTGAGAGTTCAATAAGTTTACATGTATTATGTAATTTATAACCTTATTTCCCTTCTGAGCCCTGGAGCAAAATGTCACCTTCTGCTAGCCTGGTAATTTAAAATAAGAGGGGGGTCATTGTTCCTATAGTAACAGAGTCTCATTTTACACATCCACCATTTCCAACCTGCTGCAACATTCCTAAGCGTTGGAGGACACATGGCAGAGCACAGACAGATGTGCTGAAGAGGAAACCGGACACCAGCCACTTAAAATGTGCTATGTCAGCTTGAAAATAAGAGTGAAATAAGCCCCATGCTTCCCCCTCTCACCCACCTACCCGCCTATTTGCCCCCGCCCACTCCTTTAGCTACTACCTAGCAACTGTTACATTTTCTAGGATCCCAGTCTGTACACCAAGAATTACTTCTGGGAAGTACAGTTGACTTTCCAGCATGATCATGGTCTGGCCATAGGAATATTCTTTATTATACTAGGAAAGATGTGTCTTTTTTTTTGTCATGTTATTTTTTGTAAGTTCAAATTTAGATTAGAAAGAAACAAGGTTGCTTCACAAGTCAGTTCCAGGTCCCTCTCCGTTTCCCTCCCCTCGTCCCGGGCCTTCCCCCCAACCCCCTCATTATCCCCTCATTTCCCCAGGGAGGGTGAGGCCCTCCATGGGAGTGTCCATAGTCTGTCATTTCATCCAGGGCAGGGGCCAGACCCTCCCCCAAGAGTTCAGGGTGAGAGTGCATCTCACATTGTTGGATGGGAGTCCAAAGTCCATGTGTATACTCGGGATGAGTACTGATCTACTACCCAAAGCTCAATAGATTACCTAGGCCTCCTCACTGACACCCACATTCAGGGGGTCTTGATCAGTCCCATGCTGGATTCCCAGGCATCAGTCTGTGATTCAAGAGCTAAACCTTGTCAGGTCAGCTATTTCTGGGGATTAAACCAGCCCAGTCTTAATCCCTTTGGTCATCAGTCCTCCCTCTCTGTTACTGGCTTTCTTGAGTTCAGCTCAGTGCTTAATCAAGGGAGTCTGCTTCTTCTTCCATCAGCCACTGAATGAAGGTTCTGTTTCCTAGACTCTCTAGCCATGGGATTGTAGGCTGGCACTCCCCAGATCTATGTCTAAAATCCATATGAGAGAGTACATGCCATGTTTCTCTTTTTGTGACTGGGTTACCTCACTCAGGATAGTTTCTTCTAGTGTCATCCATTTGCCTGCAAATCTCAGGATTCCATTGTTTTTTTCTCCTGAATAGTACTCCATTGTATAAAGGTACCACATTTTCTCTATCCACTCTTCGGTTGAGGGGCATCTAGGTTGCTTCCAAGTACTGGCTATTACAAATAATGGTGCTATGAACATAGTGGAACAGACATCCTTGTTGTATGAATGGCCATCTTTTGGATATATGCCTAAGAGTGGAGTTTGCTGGGTCTTGTGGTAGACTGATTCCCATTTTTCTGAGGAAACTCCATACTGATTTCCAAAGTGGCTGAACAAGTTGGCACTCCCACCAGCAATGGAGGAGTGTTCCCCTTTTACCATATCCTCTCCAGCATAAATTGTCATTGGTGTTTTTGATTTTAGCCATTCTGACAGGAGTGAGATGGTATCTCAGAGTTGTTTTGATTTGCATTTCCCGGATGGCTAAGGATGTTGAGCACTTTCTCAAGTGCTTCTCAGCCATTTTACACTCCTCTATTGAAAATTCTCTACTGAGTTCTGCAGCCCACTTTTTAATTGGATCCTTTCGTGTTTTGGAGACTTGCTTCTTGAGTTCTTTGTAAATTTTGGAGATTAGCCTCTGTCAGATGTGGGGTTAGTGAATATTTTTTCCCATTCCGTGGGCTGCCTTTTTATCTTTCTGACTGTGTCCTTTGCCTTACAGAAGCTTCTCAGTTTCAGGAGGTCCCATTTATTAATTGTGGATCTCACTGTCTGTGCTAGTGGTGTTATGTTCAGGAAGCTGTCTCCTGTACCAATTCGCTCAAGGGTACCACCCACTTTCTCTTCTAAGAGGTTCAGTGTGGGTGGATTTATGAGGAGGTCTTTGATCCATTTGGACTTAAGTTTTGTGCATGGCGATAGACATGAATCTATCCGCATTCTTCTACATGCCAGCCTCCAGTTATGCCAGCACCATTTGTTGAAGATGCTTTCTTTATTCCATTGTATGTTTTTAGCTTCTTTGTCAAATATCAGATGTTCATATGTGTGTGGGTTAATATCAGGGTTTTCAATTCTATCCCATTGGTCTACCTGTCTATTTTTGTGCCAATACCAAGCTGTTTTCAGGACTATAGCTCTATAATAGAGCTTGAAGTCAGGGATGGTGATGCCTCTGGACGTTGCCTTGTTGAACAGGGCTATTTTGGCTATCCTGGGTCTTTTGTTTCTCCATACAAAATTGATTTTTGTTCTTTCAAGGTCTGTGAAGAATTGTCCTGGGATTTTAATGGGGATTGCATTGAATCTGTAGATTGCTTTTAGCAGGATTGCCATTTTTACTACATTGATCCTACCTATCCAAGAGCATGGGAGATCTTTCCATTTTTGAGGGCTCCTATAATTTCTTTCTTTAAAGATTCAAAGTTCTTGTGATACAGGTCTTTCACTTGTTTGGTTAGCATTACTCCAAGGTATTTTATGTCGTTTGTGGCGATTGTAAAGGGTGATGCTTCTCTGATTTCTTTCTCAGCCCTTTTATCATCTGTATATAGTAGGGCTACTGATTTTCTTGAGTTGATCTTGTAGCCTGCCACTTTGCTATACGTATTAATCAGCTGTAAGAGTTCCCTGGTAGAGTTCTTTGGGTCATTTATGTAAACTATCATATCATCTGCAAACAGTGAAAGTTTGACCTCTTCCTTCCCAATTTGTATCCCCTTGATCCCCTTTTGTTGTCGTATGGCAATGGCTAGAACTTCAAGTACAATGTTGAAAAGGTATGGAGAGAGTGGACAGCCTTGTCCTGTTCCTGATTTTAGAGGAATTGCATTGAGTTTCTGTCCATTTAGTTTGATTTTGGCTGTTGGTTTACTGTATATAGCTTTTATTATGTTTAAGTATGCTCCTGTTATCCCAGATCACTCCAAGACCTTTACCATGAAGGGGTGTTGGATTTTGTCAAAGGCTTTTTCAGCATCTATTGAGATGATCATGTGATTTTTGTTTTTCAGCTTGTTTATATGGTGGATTACGTTGATGGATTTTCGTATGTTGAACCATCCCTGCATCCCTGGGATGAAACCTACTTGATCGTGGTGAATGATTGTTTTGATGTGTTCTTGGATCCAATTTGCCAGTATTTTATTGAGTATTTTTGCTTCAATGTTCATGAGGGATATTGGTCTGAAGTTCTCCTTATTAGTTGTGTCTTTGTTTGGCTTGGGGATCAAGGTTATTGAAGCCTCATAGAAAGAGTTTGGAAAAGACCCTTCTGCTTCTATTGCGTGGAATACTTTGAGAAAAATTGGTATAAGCTGTTCTTTGAATTTCCGGTAGAATTCTGCACTGAGGCCATCTGGTTGGGAGACTTTTGATGACTGCTTCTATTTCCATAGGGCTTATAGGTCTATTTAAATTGCTTATCTGTTCTTGATTTAATTTTGGCAAGTGATAGCTATCCAAGAAGTCGTCCATTTCCTTTAAATTTTCGAATTTTGTGGAGTACAGGTTTTCAAAGTATGACCTGATGATTCTCTGAATTTCCTCAGAGTCCGTTGTTATGTCCCTCTTTTCATTTCTGATTTTGTTAATTTGCATGTTCACTCTCTGCTGTTTGGTAAGTTTGGACAAAGGTTTGTCTATCTTGTTGATTTTCTCAAAGAACCAACTCTTCGTTGCATTGATTCTTTGTATTTTTTTCCTAGTTTCTACTTTATTGATTTCAGCCCTTAATTTGATTATTTCC
Source organism: Mesocricetus auratus (assembly GCF_017639785.1). Classification (NCBI taxonomy): domain Eukaryota; kingdom Metazoa; phylum Chordata; class Mammalia; order Rodentia; family Cricetidae; genus Mesocricetus; species Mesocricetus auratus. The sequence continues at coordinate 28,165,642 of NW_024429195.1, read as the reverse complement.
TGGCATCTACTCCTCCTGGGGGAGTTTGCTTCTTTGTGTTCTAGAGCTTTCCACTGTGCTGTTAATTCTCTAGTATAACTATTCTCCAGTTTCTTCATGTGGTCACTTAGTGCTATGAACTTCCCCTGTAGCACTGCTTTCAAAGTGTCTCATGGATTTGGGTATGTTGTGTCTTCATTCTCATTGAATTCTAGGAAGTCTTTAATTTCTTTTTTTATTTCTTCTTTGACCCAGGAATGGTACAGTTGTGCATTATTCAATTTCCATGAGTTTGTAGGTTTTCTGCAATTTGTGTTGTTGTTGAATTCTAATTTTAAAGCATGGTGGTCTGATAAGATGCATGGAGTTATTCCAATTTTTTGAAGCTGCTGAGGTTGGATATGTTGCCAAGTATGTGGTCAGTTTTTGAAAGGTTCCATGTGGTGGTGAGAAGAAGGTATATTCTTTTTTATGTGGATGAAATGTTCTATAGATGTCTGTTAATCCCAGTTGGGTCATTACTTCTATTAGACCCTTGGCTTCTGTGTTTAGTTTCTGTCTGGTATTCCTGTCTAGTGGTGAGAGTGGTATGTTGAAATCTCCCACTATAAGTGTGTGGGGCTTTATATGTGATTTAAGTTTTAGTAATGTTTCTTTTACGAATGTGGATGCCTTTGTATTTGGGGCATAGATGTTCAGGATAGACACTTCTTCTTGGTGGATTTTGCCTGTGATGAGTATGTAATGACCTCCTTCATCTCTTTTGATTGATTTTTATTTTAAAGTCTAATTTGTTAGATATTAGGATTGCTACCTACCCCTGCTTGTTTCTTGGGTCCATTTGATTGGAAAAATTTTCCCAACCTTTAACTCTCAGGTAATATCTGTCTTTGAGGGTGAGGTGTGTTTCTTGTATGCAGCAGAAGGATGGGTTCTGTCTTTGAATCCATTCTGCTAGCCTATGTCTTTATATGGGTGAGTTAAGGCCATTAATGTTGAGAATTATTGTTTTCTCTCTATCAAGGTTTCCAAAAGGTTGTCCAAAAAAATCAGGACTGGCTTCAAGGCCACCTAGCAAGAAATTGCTTTTCCATGCCCTTCCAGGAGGGATCTTGTTTTTAGAAACTTAAGTCTCACCTAAGAGAATCCAGGCTTGAAGAATCTCCATCTATCTGCTCAAGTGGAAGAGTGTGGAAACACAATCCGAGATGCTGGGCCTTTGTTTCCATGGTGGGGTTTCCAAAGAGATACTGAACATTCAGTTCTGCAACGGCAGCTATGGGATGTGGGTATATTTGAGGACCTACCTTATGTTAACACAAAGGCACAGAAAGCACCAGTCACTTCTGTAACAAGGGACAAGGTCCTCCTGGGATGGCACTACTTACTTTGAAAGGCATTGAGTTGTATGCACCTGTTAAGCTCACTGATGTGAGAAGTGAAGGGGTTGAGCATACAGAAGGGTTTCAAGAGTCATTCCTGGAATGGCTCCTTCACCATGTGCAAACAAATGTAGGTGCAGTGTCATTTTCTCTACAGTCATAGAGACACAAAAGTAGATTGGCAGTCCATACAGTAAACCCAAGGCAGGCAGTGTGAGCCAATGGAAAAGGGAGGGATTTGCTCTTGAACTGTGCATATGCAAGCATTCCCACACAAGTCACTTCTCACAGAAGCCCAGGTTAAAGACTTGTAACACGGGCATGTAAGTCAAACACTCTCAGGCAGCAAATCCTAAAGAACCTTATTTTAAATCAGTTCTTTGATATACATGGAATTTTACCATTTATTGGAAATGAAAATCTAATTTCAATACTGATTAGATTTCACATAAAGAATTAAATCTCAGCTGAGTACTTAATACTGCAGATTTCAGACCATCTTCAATATTTTTCAGAATTGATTAGTATTCCTATTTAATAATCATCAGTGCTGAGAATGTCACTTTGTATAGATATTTAGAACCAGTCAGTAGGAGTACATTGAGGGCCATATCAGAAATTGTTGGACTACCCCAATTCACACATTATTTTAAAGACTTCTGAATAAAACTCATCCCAGAAACTCCAATCAGCAATTATAAAAATAAGCCTAAATATGTCTAATATGCAAATATTCTAATAAAACAATGCAAAAAATCTAATATACAAAGCAAAGATCTGCATCTCCATCCCATTCATCCCTTTGTATTCACTCTCTGCCCTTGCATCCTCTACCCCCAAAATATTTATGAAACAAAATAAAATATAGGAGAAAAAGGGAAATATTTCATTATGGAAGCTATAGTATGACACAGTGAGCCATGCAATACACTTTAGTTCATATATCTTTATTTCAAGCGCTCATTGCAAAGAGTCATTGGTTTAGTTCAAGGCCTTTGATTTCTACACTACACTATCGATGCCGGGCCCTCAATGGTACTCCCCTTGGATAGCCTATTGTTGTTCTGTAACCCTGTGTCATGGAGATCCTGCAGCTTTGGGTCTGCAGGACCAGTCCCTTCACAGATCACAGATGGGGTGGATGTTGGGGTGGCCATCTCATAACCCTAGTTCTGGTTACAGGTTTGGCCAGTTGGCCAGTTCTTCCCTGTCTGAGCTCTGCAGCATTGTCCAGGATAGTTCACCCCCACCTGGAAGAGTGGCCACTGCTCCTCACCTGGGCAGCACAGCAAAGCTGGCCCTGAAGGTGTAGGTGTGGGAGAATGGCCCCTGAGGATGTGAAAGTAGGAGGAGTTGTCTGGCCCCTTGCTCCTTAATAAATTCTTATCAAGGTCCTTCCTATAATGGAACAAGAACTTAGATTTTAGATGAAGTATAGTTTTTCAGCATCCCTGCCCTCCAACTTCCTTTGTTGCTTTTAAAGCAAGCTTTCAATTGATGTTTATTTTAAAATTAAACTATAGGTCTACAATTCCATTTCATTTGTGGTTGTTGCTTTAAAAAGGAAAAAAAATGGGATTGAATAGACAGCACAATTAGAACAATGCTTGCTACCTAGGTGAGGACCTGAGTTCTGTTCCCCAAATCCAAGGAGAGCAGGGCTTGACAGTATGCTTTTAAGCTGGCGCTGGGGAAATGAAGAGGTGCAGGTCCCTGGAGCTCATTTTCTGTCCACCTAGCCCAAGCATCAAGATCCAAGCCAAGTGAGATATCCTGTCTCCAAAAGCAATGTGGAGGGTAGGGCACTGGAGGATGACCCCTGACATCCACATGCACACACATGCTCATCTACAGGTACCGATGAGCTTGCACACACACTCACACACACATGCACACTCTCACACACTCTGGTGCATGCACACGCATGTGCGGGCAAGTTTTACCTTTGCTACTGTTAAAAGAACAGGACAGAGAGAAGACAAACATGCACACTGCATTTCAAAGGCAAAACATGTCACAGGTAACTTCCAGGTGGCATTGCCTGATCCGAGAGCTGAGCACATGCCCCAGACACAGGCTGTGGAATGTAGATCCACACTCCACACTCATACTAGATGTAGGCTTACTTAAAGGCTTAATTTCATCACTGAAAGTCACAATTGCAGCATACATCTTTTTTTTTCTTTTTAAAATTTAAATTAGAAACAAGCTTGTTTTACATGTCAATCCCAGTTCCCTCCCCTCCTCCTCTGCCCTCCACTGACCCACTATCCCATCTCCTTTCTGCTCCCCAGGGAAGGTGAGGCCTCAAAGTCTGTCATATCATTTGCAGCAGGACCTAGGCCCTACCCCGTGTGTCTAGAATGAGAGAGTATCCCTCTTTGTAGAATGGGCTCCCAAAATCCACTCCTACACTAGAGATAAATACTGATCTACTGCCAGAGGCTCCATAGATTGCCCAGGCCTTCTCACTGACACCCATGTTCAAGAGGTCTGGAACAGTCCTGAGCTGGTTCCCCAGCTGTCAGTCTGGAGTTCATGAGCTCCCACTTGCTCAGGTCAGCTGTTTCTTTGGGTTTCTTCAACTTGGTCTTGACCCCTTTGCTCACCACTCCTCCCTCTCTGCAACTGGATTCCAGGAGTTTGGTTCAGTGTTTAGCTGCAGGTATCTGCTTCTTCTTACACCAACTACTGGATAAAGGCTCTAGAATGGCTTATAAGGTAGTCATCAATCTCATTATAGGGGACACGCATTTAAGGTATTCTCTCCACTATTGCTTAGATTCTTAGTTGGAGTCATCCTTGTAGATCTCTGGACATTTCCCTAGTGCCAGATTTCTCTTTAAACCTATAATGGCTCCCTTTATTAAGGTGTCTCTTTTCTTGCTCTCCTCTATTCTCCTCGGCGCCTGACTCAATTTTCCTGCTCCCTCATGTCCTCCTCTCCCCTCCTCTTCTCCCCTTCTCTTCCTCCTAATCCCCTCTCCCCTTCCCCCATTGCTCTCAATCTGCTCAGGAGATCTTGTCCCTTTCCCCTTCTCTGGGGGACGATGTATGTCCCTCTTAGGGTCCTCCTTGTTTCCTAGTATCTCTGGAGGTGTGGATTGTAGGCTGGTAATCTTTTGTTCTATGTCTAAAATCTATATATGAGTGAGTACATGCCATGCTTGTCTTTTTGTGAATGGGTTACCTCACTCAGGATGGTTTCTTCTAGTTCCATCTACTTGCCTGTGAATTTCAAGATTCCATTGTTTTTCCCCCATTGAGTAGTACTCCATTATGTAAATGTACCACATTTTCTTTATCCATTTCAGTTGAGGGGCATCTAGGTTGCTTCCAGGTTCTGACTATTACAAATAATGTTGTTATGAACATAGTTAAACAGATATCCTTGTTGTATGAATGTGCATCTTTTGGGTATATGCCTAAGAGTGGAATTGCTGAATCTTGTGGTAGACTGATTCTCATTTTCCTGAAGAACCACCATACTGATTTCCAAAGTGACTTACGACTTTGCACTCCTACCAGTAGTGGAGGAGTATTCCCCTTTCTCCACATCCTCTCCAGCATAAACTGTCATTAGTGTTTTTAATTTTAGCCATTCTGACAGGAGCAAAATGGTATCTCAGAGTGGTTTTGATTTGCCTTTCCCTGATGGCTAAGGATGTTGAGCACTTTCTTAAGTGTCTTTCAGCCATTTTAGATTCCTCTATTGAGAATTCTCTATTTAGTTCTGTACCCCACTTTTTAATTGGATTATTTGGTGTTTTTGTGACTAACTTCTTGAGTTTTTTGTATATTTTATCTTATGTCAGATGTGAGGTTGGTTAAGATCTTTTCCCATTCTGTGGGCTCCCGTTTTGTCTTGTTGACTGTGTCCTTTGCCTTACAGAAGCTTCTCAGTCTCAGGAGGTCCCATTTATTAATTGTAGATCTCAGTGTCTGTGCTACTGGTGTTATGTTCAGGAAGCCATCTCCTGTACCAATTTGTTCAAGGGTTCTTCCCACTTTCTCTTCTAAGAGGTTCAGTGTGGCTAGTTTTACGTTGAGGTCTTTGATCCATTTGGACTTAAGTTTTATGCATGGTAATAGATATGGATCTATCTGCAGTCTTCTACATGTCAGTATTCAATTATGCCTGTACCATTTGTTGAAGATGCTTTCTTTTTTCTACTGTATAATTATAGCTTCTTTGTTGAAAATCAGGTGTTCGTAGGTGTGTGGGTTAATATCAGGGTTTTCAATTCTTTTCCATCGGTCTACCTGTCTATTTTTGTGCCAATACCAAGCTGTTTTCAGGACTATAGCTCTATAACAAGAGCTTGAAGTCAGGGATGGTGATGCCTTCAGAAATTCCTTTATTGTACAGGGTTTTTTTTTTGGCTGTCCTGGGTCTTTTGTTTTTCCATATAAAGTTGAATATTGTTCTTTCATGGTCTGTGAAGAATTGTACTGGGATTTTGAAGGAGATTGCATTGAATCTGTAGATTGTTTTTGGTGAGATTGCCATTTTTACTATGTTGATCCTACCTATCCAAGAGCATGGGAGTTTTTTCCATTTTCTGGTATGTTCTTTAATTTCTTTCTTTAAAGACTCAAAGTTCTTGTTATACAGGTCTTTTACTTGTTTGGTTAGTGTTACCCGAAGATATTTTATGTTGTTTGTGGCTATTGTAAAGGGTGATGTTTCTCTGATTTCTTTCTCAGCCCATTTATTGTCTATATAAAGTAGGGCTATACAGCACACATCTTTTAGATTAAAAAGTCCTGCTAAGTCGGCAATAACTGTGACTGCTGAAGGTCTGTTTCCATTCAACTCAGAATTCTCTGGTATATAGCTATAGGAACTTCTACAGTTATGTAGAAAAGGATACATAAAAGATTTTAAATTAAAACAAATAGTTCTGTGGTTGAAAATCACAAACAATGTGCAAATCCATCATTCATTAATGTGGGATGGCTGTGTCAGTTTACACTCATAAGTAACTCAGACAATGGACTAGGACTGTGTGACTCAACATATAGAATCCTGACCATACAAGTAGTCATAAAACTAGCAATGCCTATTCAAGGTAAATTTTCTTTTTGATTTTTTTTATGGTCCTCCCCAGAGATCCACACATGCCAGGCAAGTTCTCTGCCACTGAATTACATTTCAATCTGTCCTTGTCCTTTTGAGGCAAGGTCCTACTAACCTGCCCAGGCTGACCTTGGATTCAGGATGTAGACCATGCAGACCTTGAACTTGAACTTGCTTCAGCACCAGAGTAGCTGGGATGACAGGCCTGTGACCTAAACCCAACTCAAGCCTCATTTCATCAAAATAAAGGACAGCATGCAGCAGATACAGAGACACATGCCTATCTCCTTGGCACCAGGAAGCTGAAGCAGGAGGTTCCAGAGTTTGAAGCTAGTTATGGTCACTTGGTGATTCTCATCTCAAAAAGACAATGGCAAAGCACACAACAGAAAGAAAGAACAAATCCGAGAAAACACAACTGTAGTGTTTAGCACTTTCCTATGAGATTGCAGTGTATCATTTAAAAATGAAACCCAACAACAAAAGCCTGTAAGTGCCAGTGAATTTTTTAAGCTTGGAAATTTTATGATCTATATTTCTTTCCTTCTTTCTTTTTCTCTTTGGCTTTTAACTTTTCTACTAGACTGTCTATGACCTGTAGAAAAGGATCCAGTAACAATTCTTCAAAGAAATTGTCCAGTTATAAGACACAAACAAGAGACTTTTTACAGTTTCAGCCAATTATTTTTTTTCTGGGCTGAAGCTTTTACCTGAGAGGTGATTTATGACAGACACTAGCACTGGAGCATTTGCAACCTCTCCAAGAGATTAGAGTTCAGGTTCTTCTGAGGCGGGTCTGAACACTTGAGGGTGGGTGTCTGCTCTCTGCTCGCCACCCCTTGGCTCTACTTCCTTTGTGTGGGGGGTGGTGTGCATTCCCGTGTATGCTGGTACATGTGTGGGCATGCATGCTGGTACATGTGAGGGCATACATGCGGAGGTCAGACCTCAGGGTTAGGTTTTGTTTCTTTGGGATCATTCACCTTGTTTTCTCTTGACAACATCTTTCATAGGGACGTGGGACTTGCTAATGGAGCTAGAATGTTGAGCAGAGTGAACCCCAGGAACCCACCATTCTCTGCCTCCCCAAATGCTAGGATTATAAATGTGTGCCACCACACACAACTTTTTATGCGGGGTCTGGGAAATAGAACTCTGGTCTTCCCGATTGCACAGCAAACGTGTTTCCCTCTGGGTCATTTCCCTAGCCTTCTTTCCCTTCTTAAATGTGACTAAACTCATACCAGTATCACATTCTTATGTGTCTTATGCGTCACCCAAGAATAACAATGTTCTCTTTGGACATGCACATGCTCATTTTTTCTTACATTTACTCCTGAGAGGTTTTGATAATTGCTCCAGGGGCTATATGGTAGCTTGCCCTTTTCTGTGGCATAGTGAATGGAGTCTTATGGTTTTTGACCTATAGGGAACACTGAATCCAAATGAAATAAATTATAAACATCTGGTCTGGCACCATGAAGTTTCCATGCTCCTTGCTAATCACCATAAACTTGGTGACAAGCACCAAAAATAGCTGACAATCTAGAGATCCGTCTTCTTAAACATGTTTTTTCACGGTTACCTCCTTCTGTTCTCTTAGTTTCATTTCTGAGGCACTCCGGGTCGTGCAATCTTTACTAGAACGGAAAACTCTCCAACCAGCAATAATCCAGGAAGACATCAAAAAACGCCCAGACAGAATCAGGCTAATATTTCCTCACCAGGTGTCTAGCTCCTTAATCTAGTGATAATATCACATTCCAAAGAACAGCTCTGAGACCCTCCCTACCTGAGCTCTAAGCACTTGCCTCTCCACCTAGGATTACCAGCTCACCTCAGCAAACATTCTCACCTGCATGGAGCTGGGGCTGGTCTCCAATTGCTGACAGCAGTAGCTCTGGAGAGCAGCTAACAGCCCAGAGAAAACTTCTCTTTAGAAGCCAAGACCCAGTGGAAAATTCACAAGTTTCATGTGCATGTGCCAAAATGCCTGGGATCTCATTTACATATCCTGAGCTAGGCCCTTCTTTGGAACCCAGGGTTGAAAAGTCAAGCTTCCCTGAAAGGTGTATTCTTAGGGGCTACCTCTCATAGGTGTGTCTGCTTGAAAGAGGGCAAAGACACATGTAAAAACCAGCCAGAAACCTGGGTGTGAGGTTTGACCTCAAACCCTGAGTGGAACCAAAGGTCTCATTTGGTGGGGGGCAGAGAAGGGAGTGGGATACATCACAGGCTTTGGGCTGTCAGGTATTGTCCTGTTGACGAGTTTACCTTAGTCCAGTCCTTCTTCTCACTGGGATACCTTCATAGGCTGAGGGGGTCACTGAAGATTATGTCATGGAGAAGGTGGGGGCTGGAGAAAGGGTCTGAACAATGTGACCACTAAATTGCTGCTGATGACACCTGAGGTGGCCAACACAAGGCACAGGGCCTGAGGCAGGATGTCTTCCACCAGCCACTGTGCTTGGCATGATTTAGGAAGTCACAAAGTAATAACACTGCCCTGCCTGCTCCCTCCCGCACCAAGAGCAACAGGAACAGCTGCTGGAGGTGAGCCTTGCAATCGTTAATGTGTGAATAACCAAAGTTATGAAGATGAGGAGTTAGGAGAAGGTAATTCAAATGGTAAAGGGCTCACCACACAATCGGGTCCTGAGTTTAGTCCTGAGCACCCACGGGAACAAGAAGAAAGTGGTGGCCCATGTTTGTAATCCCAGCTCAGGCAGCACCAGGGAGGCAGAGGTGAGCATCCTGAGTCTACTGTCCAGCATGTCTAGCCTCACTGCTATGTTCCAATAAGAGACCCTGCTTCAAAAAACAAGGTGGGCAGATTCTAAGGAACAACACCTGAGATTGACCTCTGGCCTACACACACACACACACACACACACACACACACACACACACACACACACCTCATACACCTCTCTCTGACACACACACACACACCTCACGCACACACACATACCTACAATATGATTTTTTACTGAGGTTAGTGTTGCTCACACTTCCACATAAAAGTGTGTTCCCTGGGGCTAATGGAACACAAGCTTCAGTTACACGTGTCAGGAAGTGCTAATGAGCCTGTGTAATGAGATCTCTCTGGTCCACAAGGTCACACTCCGAGGGGCAGGGGTTTTTCACACAATGTGACACTGAGTGCAACATAATGACCACACACGGCCCTGCAGTCAGATAATTCAGAAATCTACTATGTATAAATAAGCCCTTCTCCAGTCTCATATTGCCAAAAACACCCTTCTACCTTGTAGAAAACGAATACATACATAAAACCATGAGAAAGGCAGCTGGAGGTGAGCTATGGACAGACAAGGACTTCACAGACCACGTTGAAGAGTAGGAGCAAGCCTCTGAAATGTTTTCTTTAGGAAAGCACATAGTGGTTGACCAAGAACTTCCCATGGCTACTTGAGCAATAGACCCTGGAACCCAGAGAATTAATTAGGGTTTGAAGGCTGCTACTTATTGGGAGGGAGTAAGAGCAGTTATTCTAAGAAATTCTCCTGCAGGTACCCATGTGTACAAATTATCACTTGTAAAACCATAGAAGCAGGAAGTATATATCAACAGAGCACCAGCTGGATAGTTCTGCTTTATCCACATTATCAAACAGCATGTGTCATTAGATAGGACATAGAAGATCTACATGTATCAATGTGTGCACAGTTCTTGGACACCCATAAAATGAAAGTGTAGTTTATACGACATGAGCTCCATTACAGAAAAAATGATATGATCTGTGTTTGTACTATACACGTGTGTTTAAAGTAATAGAAAAAAGAGGGGCTGTTGCTCAATAGGTAGCGCTCACCCGGCATGGAAGAGGCTCTGGGTTCACTCAGGAAGTGGAGGCAGAAGGATTAGGAGTCAAGTGATCCTTAGCTACTGGATAGTTCAAGGCTAGCCTGGGTTACATGAGACACTGTCTAAAGGATAAAGAAATTAATGTTTAAAAGGTTCTGAAAAGACACATCTCATCCAGGGACAGAAAGGAATGGAAGACAACGTGAACTCTCATTCCCATATGTTTTTCCTTTAAAATGTTTACATGGTGAAGCAATTTATGTTTCCTTTGCGGAACAGAAGAAAAATGAATGCATGAATTGCCACCTTGAAACTATGTTTATCCACTAGTAGCATGAGTTTGGGCCTTTATCCCCATGTAATTATTTTTACCATTTTAATTTCTAAATGTCTAACAATCATCTCTGGAGACTTTAAAATTGGAAGTTCCTTCTCCCTTCAAAGCAGTCTTCTTGTCCCTCATTTCATTTTCCCGTGTCTCCCACTAACCTGTCCTAGCCCTAGATAACTCAGGGCAGCATCTAAGCAGTGGGAAATAATTGACAAGATTAAGTAACAAACGGAAATCAACAGAGATTGAAAAGAAAACTTTTTCTCTTTACTGTTGTGAGCTCTGAGAATTTTTGTGCTACCATCGTTCTAGAAAGATCCTCTGAAAACAATCCAGGGCCCCCCACAGCTGCTCTTGGATCCCAGTATAACCAATTCACTGGGCACTGAGAGAAAGTTATAAATTGCTTAGAGACAAGGCTAACAAAAGAGAGCAGGCAGCCTGGCTTTTGTTGGGGTAAATCCCGGCTCCCCAACCTGTTAAAATGCTTTGAAACAGGCGACAAAATGATCTGTAAAGGCGAAACAGTGGGTGTCATTTCTTTAAATAATCAAAACCTTTTGATTGGGGGAATACACAAAAGGCTGAGGAAGGCTGAAAACCTTGCGATGAAAGAAAACTTGCCTTTATCAATTAAAAAACAGTTATGGAAAAATGGGGACCAGAAGCCTGATTTTCTCCGTGAGGAAAGATTTAAATGTTGATGTCTCCCACTACGTTTATAATAAATAGTCCATGCATACTGAGTGAGATTACCTATAAGAAATCAACTGTCTCTAACTAATTTAGAGTATTCGTTTGCAAATGAAATGTAAAAACAGTAAATGCAACAACAGGGATTTTATTTTCCATTCTAACACACATTCCTTGACCCAGTGTCTAAGGAGGGTTCACCAGCACAGACACAGCATCGTGGGTTAGCATTGGGCCCCTTTCATCACAATCCCTGATTATTCTCATGAGTGTGAAACGCTGGGGAAACTGTGTCACATTTAACCTGCATTGCTTTTGCTGTTTAACCAAGTTCAAAGTCAGCAGGTGAAGGTTCAAAGTCAGTTCAAAAACAACTGTAGTACCTGGCTGGATGATAACATTTGTAGCTTGTTTTTCTCCGGGAAAAAATAAAGCTCTTTAAAGACACTTGTCATTTAATGGTTGTGAAATGGGAGTGGCATGTGGTACATACAGCACACATGTTATAAGATGGGTAGCAGAGCCTGTGCCATCCTGACTTAATCCTGCTGTCTAGTAAGCTCTCCAAACGCACCAAGCATCCATCTGTGGGGGAGAGAGCATTCGCAAGAGAGGCTTAGGATTACCCCCAGTGAGAGAGAGCAGAACGAGAAGATAGCAACCTTATACATAGCATGTTTACCGTTTTCACAATGATGACCACAGCAGCGTTTCCACCTATCAGTTCTCCAACATATGACGGGACCTCACTTGAGCCAGCTCAGCAGAGGCCAAGGACTCCCTGCGGATGAGTAAGAGCAAATGCACTGGCCTCTTTGCATCACAGGTAAAGCAATCAATTAGGTGCAAGCCAGCACAAACGTACAGAGTGAGAAGAACCTTCACCTGGGGGTGTTGCATTAGTAGGGCAAACATGACGTGGGCATGCATGCATTCACTCCCTCATTTATTTATTTACTTGCTTGCAGTGCAGTGAGCGCCTCTCAGGATGTCCAGTAGCCCAAGCGTGGTCAGAGCCAGGCCACTGCCTCTGCACTCACTGGGTTCCTTCTGCGGTCCCACCTAACCCTAGGCACAGCCCACTGCCCTTCTCTGCCTCACCTTCACCCCTGCAGGGCGAAACTGAAATACAGGCCACGAAGTGAGGATTTCTCTGAAATAAGCTACATCTATTAAAAGTGTTGAAAGTTTCAAAGGTTCATATGTTTATGAAATAATGGGTATAGGACAGTGATATCAGTGGTAGTTGTATTCAGAGCATTATTAATAAAAAACAATATGAATGAGTCATTAAGGAAAATATCAGTATGATAAATTACACTGGGCATAACTCAGTGGTACAGTACATGCTGAGCACACACTAGACCCTGGATTCGATCCCCAATGAACAAATTAAATACGAATGAATGAATGAATATCTGAGGACTTCTGGCGCCGTAATTAAGAAGTGACTGAATTCAGGCATGAGAGCACTCAAACTGTAGTTCCAGAACCCTAAGTATGAGACTGCAGATTTCTTAAGTCCAGAAGTCTGAAACCAGCCTGACGACTAAGCGTGATTCCTCTGAAAGAAAAATCAAATCTGTCTGAGGTCATGTAAATTTGGTTTAAATCCTAGTTCTGTCATCACTAGCAGCGTGATTCCCTCAGTCTTTTCCAACTTGTTCAGAAGTGACGACAATACCACGGAAGAGTGGTCGTGAGTGTGCGTCATGAGCATCGCCAAGAAAAGACACGTGTGTGATCAGATTCGTGTGATAATCTCAGGAAATAAAACTAAAAGAACTGTGTCACTATATCTACTCCATGGCTTGACACCATGGGTACCATGGATGGTTCTCTACTATGCAGGTCCAAATGCGACCGCTACTGTGACCTTGTGGGAGACGGGATGTTTAAGAGGTGACAACATCAGGGCTCACTGAAGGAGCTCACTGCAGCTTTGCTGTAGAAGCTGTAAAGTCCCTGTCTGTGGCTGTGTGGTTCTCCCCATCACATTCAGACGGTGACAGACCAAAATTGCTATCCCAGAACTTTCACCTACTGCTTCCTGGCAGCCAGAGCCATAAGAAATGTTTCCCTATGGATGGCACATCTGACCTCATGTCACAGTGTCAGAAAACGCCCAAGGCTTGGTGCTGCCAACACTCAGGTCTTCAGTCTACAGTGGCCACGGGTCCCAGTGAAATGATAAGCCTCCAGCCAGCTTCAGGGCTGTATTCCCTATACTGAAGAGAGAGCACATGCTTACTTCCCCATTATTAGCAATACAATTCAATTATGTAAAGTGAAATCCATACAAGTGGTCACCCTTAAATATCCTCCTCAAGAGGCCCAGCTCTACAGACGACACAGCTGGACCATATGAGGAGTGGTGCATTTCCTAGTAGTCACATTCAGAGAAATGGGAAAAATTCATTTCAGTGGTATGTTTAATTTAATTTAATATAAACAAAATATTCTTGTATCTATGTGCAGTCATGCAAAAGATTATTAATGAGACACTTTACACATATCAAGTCTTGACAATCTAGTGCACATCATACATTTGCAGTACATCCTAATCCAGGCCAGCTGCCTTCCACGAGCTCAGGAGCCACATGTGATTGGCAGCTGCTGTCTCAGAGTCTGCATTGAAAGCAGATTCTTCTTATTTACCTTACATGCCTAAAGTAGTCCCCAGCCCCCATTCTGGGTATGTTAAGATGAATCTGAATGAATATAAATCATCAGCGTGTAGGGAAGCCTCGCGTGTCTAAGCATCCCGTTGACTAAGTGTAGATGACATTGTATAGTTCTCTAAGGCAGAGTGGGAGAACTGGGGGAGGGGGAGCGTCTCCCCTAAGTTACACCTCACAAACTGCTTCATCCTTTGTCTAAGAGTAAAACCATCCATTCCAGAACAAAAGATACCCCTGTGCATCAGCTGCACAGTGTACGAACAGCTGAGGCTCGTGACAAACGCACTGTGTGGGCAAGCCAGGCTGAGGAAAAGAATAGCCCAACTTTATCAGGCGTCTACCATGTTCTAAGTGACTTACGTCCATCGTTTGGAATCTTCACTAAAATCTGTAAGATGTGGGGGTAAGGAGACAGAAAAGGTTTGGCTGTAAAATCATGCAAACAAATGTCCCCTGGGTGAGAGTCTTGTCTGCCATTCCCGGTTTAGTGGCCTAAGTTAATGCCAACCTCACTAAGCCTCAGTTTTCTTATTTGAGAAAAAATGGGCATCAAAATGCCCGCCTTTGAATATTTCGAGGATTCTATTAATTGACACATTATAAAATCCTGATAAATCCCAACTAGCAATAAAATTGAGTCTCAGTTAAAATGGAAATAGTTGGTATTATCCTCGGGACGGCACAGGTTTGGAGGTATTTAAGATTCTTGGTGTCATGTAGCTAATACATAGAGGAGCCACCTGGCCCGTGGTGCAGACTCTTCACCACCTGCCTGGGAAGGGCTCACAGCAGCATTTGGATGCAGGAAAGATGTGCCAAGGGTGCCCACACAGCAGAGGATGCAGAAAAAATACCGTGCAGGGAGACAGACAGCTCCTGACTGAGCCTGGAGGTGCTGAACCAGCCTCAGTACTGGGTTTTCATGTCAGGGAGGCCTTGAGCCTGTTTTAAGAGTGGGGCTCCATCACCCACCCCTAAGTCCTGCCATAAATCTGAGCAAGAGTTAGCCAACCTCTGGTCGATTGTGGGGCTCTTTCTTTTTAAAAACTTAACTCTTTAGACTGATAGACCCATTCCTTCATTCAGGCAAAGACTCCACTGTTCACATCCTTGCCCAAATTCATCTAGCTCCTTTGAGTCTAGTTGAAGGGTAGTGTTCATGTGCCCATGTAACCTGAGTTGTGAAAGAAAGAGCTACCCAGGTCTCACCTGTGGTTGGAATACTGCACTAGCGTTACTCAAGCTCAGCCCTTCGCCAGCCGCTAAACCAACACAGCTGTTCACCATCCACTGCCCTTCCTCATTTGGCTGCATGCCCAAGTAACACAGCAACCAAGTATGAGCTGCCACACCTGGCCTGCAGTGCTTGACCCCAGCCACGGCAAGGACTTTATCAAACATTCTTTTCAAGAAAACTGAACAGCATACATGTACATATGGTTAAAAAAATGTATGTCAGCGTCCATTACTTACATGCACGTGGTGAAAATATTGGTGCTTAAGAGACACGTGGAACTGGGAAGAGAAATGGAAAACAATTATAAAAAAGCAACCCTTCAAAGTCTGTGTTTTTATGAGCGCTGCTTAAAAAAAAGTGTATTCGTCCCTTCAAATTATTTATTTTGGCAAAAATTATTTACTCTAAATAAAAGTGAAGCAGCAAATCTGTTAGAAGGCAGGAGAGAAGATAAAGCTTCAGAGGACTGTGTTTAATGTCAGAGGAGTAGTTAGCCCTGTAAACACATAGACTATTATTTCCCACATTCCTAAGCCAGCGTGTGTGTGTGTGTGTGTGTGTGTGTGTGTGTGTGTGTGTGTACTGCATATACATTTACACATATATTTTTACCAATTTTAAAGGCAGTATACAGAAGATTAAAACTGATGCCTTGAAAATCTCTGGAAAGTTTGCAGTCTTCTCAACCAGAGAACAAACCAGGCATTACCGGAAAAGTGAGCCATCAATTGGAACCTGCCAAGTGTTGTAATTACTCGGGGCCTTTCCCCCTTCCCTAGCCTGCCAGGGTCCTGGTGGCTTCATTATGATTCTCTCCAGCACTTTCAGCTGGTTTGTGGCACACCCCCCCCCAAAGAAATCAGAACAGTAATTTTCAAAAGGAACTTTTATTTTTAATATGGATTGATTTTTTTTAAAGGCAGCTCTAAGCAGCTCCGTATATCACACAGGGCCCATCACACCAATCCCAACACATCAAGGGGCAGTTTTAACACGTGACGCTTGTTGTTTCTAGCAGGTATCCGTGTGGCGAGAGGTCACCACTCAGCGAGGTGCTTTCTTTCTGGTGTATAAGAAAAGAAATCACCAGGAATACAGGGGGAAATGGGCTTGGGAAACAGGAGGGGACCTTGTCAATCTCCAAGATGCTAGAAAATGATCGTGGAAGTCTTTTGTTAGTGAATCCTATAATGGTGTTGCTGCTCATCTCTTGTGGACAGGGACAGCAACCAGCCTGCAATAGTAAGGGCGACAGAGGATTAGACAGACTGTGAAAGGGCCTGGGGAAGGGACATCACTGCTGTTTGGCATCACAAAGGCCAAAACCGTATCATTATGGACAGGATTTCTTGGGGGGGAGGGGTAAAACATCAAAAGCACAGGTGACATGTTTGGCAGTAATATGTTCATATAACTGATTTCCCAAATAGGAAAAGAGGCTCCTGTGCCACTTTCCTGATGTATGTTTAGGTCCCCACAATTCTACTGCCAAGAGAAGGGCATGCAGCTTGCTACCCAGTGCTCTCATCTTAACTACACGGATGCCTGAGAATGTGAGTATCCTGCCAGAAATAGTTTCAGTTCATATAATAAAGCCGTAAATTCAACAACAGGGGGACTCTAGTCAGACAACAAGGTCTTTGGCTTTCTCCACTGTGTGGTGCTCCAAAATATTCCTCTATCTTGGATTTCAGAGAAATACCTGGTAAAGACATCATGTTACCGGCTGACTTAAGTCAGTCCCTGCCTACACCTGCGCCAGTCTTCCTACAGCTTACAAATACTGGAGTGGGAACGAGAGCCTATTGTCAATACTTTCGTGGAGGTGGGAAGACAAGGATCCTGTTTAGTAAAAGTCAGTTTGGTTTTAGTGAAGTTAAATAACATTATGAGCTTTTCTTTAACAAGGGCATTTGGAAGTAGCTTAAAATTCCTGACATGTTAGTGAGTTGGCTAGTTTTTCCTTCAGATGGTGAAGGCAGACTAAACTATACAGTAATAACTCTGAGTGATGATCCACTACTGTAGACCATCACCCAGCCTGGCTAGAGCCAGACAAAGGGCATGAGAAGAGCAGAAAGCAGCCAGTTGGTGGAGGAAAGGAAGGCCAGGATATAAACAGCCCTGAAACAATCATGGAGGTCGACACTGATTATGTGATGACCCTGGATACACATGTGTGGAAATGAGTGTTTATTGAAGAAACAGATCATCATTCTTTCCCCGGCAAGTCTGTGATACACATAGGATCATGCCCTCCTTTTCCTAGTTGAACTTCACTTATACTTGTCTGACCTGCTTCTGGCCACATCTTGGGCCAGATCCCCAGATTTACCTGACCCTGGTTACTAATGCCCAAGTAGGTTCAGAACAAAGCTGTGTCTAGCAAGGAGTAAACTGTTTAGAAAGCTATTTCCCTGACTGTGAGAAAGATGGGCTGTGGGTTTGGCCAGCACAAGACAAGTCCACGCCAGATCACCAACCTCGGCCTAAGACTCACACCATGACTCTACCCAACTGTGCCAGAACCTTCCTTCCAGGCATTTGTTCCATGTGTAGGGCAACAAGTTAGCCAATGGATTCCTGAGCCTTTGCTATGGTGGCTCTGTGACCTAAACAACTAAGGTTTCCCATAGGTATAAGTCAAAAGAAATGAGGAATCCCCTCCCCCAACACAAGCAGAACTGCGATGAAACAGTTAATCGCAAATATTAGATTTATAGGGGTTCCTCTCAGAAAGAGCACACTGAACACTACAGGAGTTGGAGGAGTAAGATAGCATGCATTTTAAGGGGCTGTGAAACTCCTTTTTCTAACTGAGCTCTAACATTATGGTCCACAGAGGCTAAAGGGCTGCAGTGTGGATGCAGAGGGGAGATACCTTTGGGCTCCCTGTTCACAGCCACTAGAAACTGTACACAGCATGTGCTTCTCCTGGCCCTGTTGGTAATGCTACAGTCCACTGTCATGGCCTTGTATGTCAAGTAAGACAAAGAAGTGCTCCCTGCAGCCCACTGTAAATGTCTTCACTCCATGTGAATACACTCTGTGCACTTATCAGTATGTTCAAAGTCCATGTAGCAGCTCAGATCAAAGTCCATGTGGCAGCTCAGATCAGGATCCTATGTATCTTTATGAAACACCACTGATGTCCTCACAGTCCCTTGCCCTTACTATGTGTTCTCTCATTATAGTGATCAAGAAAAAGGTCATATTAAATAAAGCTGGGCCTGGGACCATGACTTTTCTGTAAAAAATACTTACTGCTCTCACAGAGGTCCTAAGCAAGTTTCCCAGCACCTGTCAGGAGACTCAACCCCTTCTATAACTCCAGATCCAGGGTATTTGATGCCCTCTTCTGGATCCTATAAGCAACTACACTCATGTGCATACCTCCCAACACAGAGATATACACAACTAAAAGTAAAATAAAATCTTGAAAAATTTTTAGGTAAAAAGATTCATTCTTTGATATCTGTTCAGTTACAACTATGCAGTGAAAAGGGAGGTTTTTCTAATTTTTTCATCTAAATTAATATTCACTGGTAAACATCTTATATTCTTCTTCCTGGCAGAGGAGCTTGAGTGCAGTGGGGTCCCCGTTACCAGCAGCTGTGCAGTCAAGCTTCTAGATCTGGGGGTTGCTGGAAAGCTAACTGTCTTCTGGGTCCTTCTGGACCATGTCACATTGCTACCAGTGTCTGTGTGTTTATTTCAGATGGTGTGTGTCACAGGTTGGCCTCAGAATTAACAACCCTCTTACTCCAGAGGATTGAGATTACCAACAGGCAACACTGTGTCCAGCTCAAATTTGTCATCTTGCTGCTTTTTAATGTTTTAAAATATAAACATATTGCTTACAGTTTTGTTTCCTCCAAGCCTGAAAGAGAAACAACTATATCAAGAAGTCACATGTGCCAGGCAGGGGTTGGGGCTTCTGGTTATGTGGCAAAATCATACCACACCTACCTCATGGATCACAGGCTCCGTGAACGAACAGTCAGACATGTGCTTCTGTGTGGTTCTATCACGGAGGAGAAAGGAGCAGGAGAGGAAGCAGGGCTTTTCTAATGCAGTCCTTCTTTCCTGTGACTCCTTGACAAAACTGCGTTCCTAAGGAAAGAGTGTGTGCTTCCCCAGAACAAAGCTTTCGGCAAAGCAAACATTTCCTGAAGCGGCTTCATCCTTGTCCTCTGCCAGCCACGATGCTCACACTGCTCACACCACACAGGGACTTAGTGTGTGAAATAAGCCGGAATAGGAGAGCATCTCCAACATGTCACACCTTAGTTAGAACAGCCTTGTAGAATTTCCTTAGTTTCCCTTTGAGTGGCGTTTTCCTTTAGGGAAACAATAACAGCCCTCAGTGGAGAAACGTCTGGATAGCCAGGAACTTAAGACCCACTTCTCACCACAGGTTTTGACTGCCCACTTTCTCAAGATGTAACAAGACTTGGGATTTTTCATGTGAGCCAACAAATATGTCCCTGTTGGTTCCTGTACCAGTATTACAGAACCTGCCTTTAATTTAGCCCCACAGTAATCAAGGCTTCTCACACGGCCAAATCCCTCCAGCAATGTGCTCAGAGGTAGTGCATGTGGAAGCCTGCTGCTTTTCAGCGGCCTGTTAAACACCTGTTCTGGGCTTGGGCCATGCCTCTGGTTTCTTACTCAGGTGGGAGAGTCTTGCTTAAGGGGACAGGCAGGTATTTTTGCTGTCACCAAAGACAGCTAATTTGGGAAGCCTAATCTCGCAAAGGGGCCAAATTTCAGTTCTCAGAGTGTTGGGTTTAGGGTAGGAAAGACTGCCCAGAAATGCAACCCGAACACTTCCCCCTCTACTCTTCTCTTGTCTTTGCTGAGGATCTCCAAAAGAATTGATACGGTTTTTTGGGTTTTGGTTTTGCTTTTTTTTTTAAATTTCAGGCCACCAGGTATACAGTGCATGGCTCCCATACTTGCCTGTCACCTGACTAACTTAATTCTTTCCTCCTCGGGTGGATACGGAGCATGACAAGCAGCTGAGCGGCTGCCTCATGGTTTACTCAAGTTAATTCAAACACAATAAGAAGTTGAGAAATTAGTTATGGGGATTGGAGGATGGGGGAATTTTACAGGTGTGCATTCTTAGTCATTTGGGGTCCAAATCGAAAGGATCACATGCCCTGTGAGTAGTATCTCCCAACTCTCCAGGCCTCAGCATTTTATCATGAGAAAAGACATAATTCTACAGCCCATCCTTCAGCAGTGACTTTACTTTTGGTTTCTGTGTGGGTAAGTATTGTAGGTTGAGCACGGCCCTGTCAGCCCCTCCTACCCTCCTTCGCTTTTATTTCCCCTGCTGGTTTGTCCTCTCTGGTCTCCAAGACAGCTGTACTTCAATCTTCATTTTGTATCTACACACATGATAGTATGTGACTGTAAAAATCTTGGGGCCACAAATCAGAAAGTACATATTTAATTTTCTAGAACTGGCTCAATTCACTTAAAGTGATCATCTCCAGTTGTACCTATTTCCCTGAAAAAGACACAACTTCATTCGTCTTTATTGATGAAATAGATTGCACATGAACATAGCTCATATTATCTTCTGTTGTCGGAGACCTAGGTTGTTTCCACAACTGAGCACTTTGGTTGCGACTTCCTCAAGGCCTCCTCCCTTCAACAGCACCACATTAGAAAAGAGGAAAGCATCCTCCCGCGGTTTCTCAGCTAACAAAAGCTGCAGGCCACCCTACGGCGGGGTGGGCAGAAGCCAGAGAAGCTGCCCTCACTCTCACAGCCCTTCACGTGGCAGAGTTCTGAGCGAGTTTGGAGGATTTTGTCATTAAGGTTTTTAACAAAGAGGAGGTCATTTCTCAAGCTCTTACTCACCTGATCACAACCCCTGTTTCACAAAATTAACAGGGAAGTTAAGGGCCTAAGGGTCAAAAGGTCACACATGGGTTTTTACAATCTTAGAGGAATTGGGCTAGAGGATTAGCTTTGGGAACAATCAAAGTTAACAGCATAGCTGGGCTCCAGGAGTTGAATTACCCAGGCAACATTTACTGCACATCTATTATGTTCAGGGATTCTGGATCATCCATGAGCAAAACAGAGAAAGCTGCATTTTGTGTTTTTAGGAGACATGCCCATGTACTTGGTTTGCTGGGTCTCTACTCATTGCTCCACTTAGTTTCAGTCTTCTGAAAGGGAAAGCCCACTCGCCTGAAATGGAGAGGAGGAGTTCGCGATGCACCGATGAAGGCCCGAGTGTCTTTATGGGAATCGAAATAAAACTGCAATTAACAAGCCTCTTCAGAGCTGCGGGAAAAGCCAGCAGTCCAGGCAGCCCTCAGCCTTTAAGAAAGAGATGCCCAGCGAGATAAGAAGGAGAAAACCGGTTGCAGGCAGGGAACAGAAGAGGAAGCAGGCGCAGGTTGGAAAGAGAATTCGCCTCAGAGATGAAGAATACTGTGTGTGGATAAGGCCAGAGTTCAAGAGAAATAATGTCTGTATTGACACACATTTTATCATTACAGAAAAATCAGTAGGAACTTGGAATGGTGCAGTAACGTTGTTGGATGGTAGAGTGACTTTATATGAAAACATTTCAATATCACATGTAAAAAATGTATAGTTTCTGAAAGACTGTCCCAGAGTGAAATCATGGGTAAGAGCTGATCACAACAAGACAGAAGTTTTCATTAAATCTAAGAGTCCTTTTTTTGAAGAGACAGAGGCAGGGGGATTGTAAGTTTGAGTCCAGCCTGAACAGCGTCTCAAAAATCAAAACAAGCAAATGAACCATCTTTTCTCAAAGGGTTGACATCTTTGCTATCTTCCCTGGCAATAAGAAAATTGTCCCTTGGTCACCTATCTCCACCATTGGTGTTGAAGAGATTTACTGTGCAATTCAGTTGTTTAAGACATATAATAAATGTGGTTTAAGATCATTTTTTAAAAAGACTTTTTTTGTACAATTTATTTAGGGTTCACTTCATAAATGGTATTTTGTGGACTGCAAGCCCAGAGTCTGGAACTAATCCTATGATAGGATCGAGCAAGCAGATAACTGAGACAGGAGATGTGATTACCAACAGGGAAGCCTGTTCAGATGTGAGCTTACCCCTCCCCCACAAATATCCATTTCTTCCCTGTCTCCCTTTAGCCCATCCGTGGTGCTTCTGTGTATGCCAGACTCTGTGGAAGGCCAGCTTTATGATGGAGCTTCCTCTGTCATAGCTTCACAGCACTAAAAGGATGGCAAGATCAGCTTATGTAATGTTTCCTGTCAACAACAGAGCTAAGGGACTCAAAGTTTCACTATCTTGCTGCACTGACTTTTGTCTCCTTCAGTGATATACATGTCTATGGAACAAAGCAAAAGAGGAGCCATTCCAGATGCAGATTTCACCTATGACAAGGATAGTATACCATAACCTGGTCTGACACATGTTCATTCTAAAAGCATGTCAAGTCATCCTTTCCTCCCGTGTTTCTAATACGTGTTACAAGGATGTTCTTTGCATTGTAGAAACTTTCAACTCTATACAGAATGGATCTTCAGCAAGGCTTCATTCAGTCCACAGATCTGGACTGTCAGCTGGAATTCCAAATTATTTCTGAGGACAAGCAAGTCATTGGGTGTTTATGAAGAAAGAACTTGAAGGTTTGATGTCATAATCATCATCCCCCATCTGACTCCATGCTTTTCCTACTTCTCAAATAGCTGGGCAGTGAATTGGAGCTCTAGCTATATTTTCTACTTACAGATTCACCTCCTGGGTGAGTTTTCAAGAGAGTGACATGAATATAAAGTCTATCCAAGTGCTAATTTGTATACTAAACTCAATTGTGGACACTTAAAAATAAAATTGTTTGGTCTAAACCCTCAAATGTTTGTGATGAAAAAAAAAACTTGCTGTTACCAAGTGAGAGTCTGGAGTGTTGCTCAGATACTTGTATAGAAAGATCTGGAAAGCATATTAATGATGCTCCCCTTCTTGCTCACATGTTTAATTGAGTCCTAATTTACAGTGAGTGCCTCCTGTCTTGGGAGCAAGCTCTTTGGCATAGCATCCTTAGGAGCAGGGCTATCTTGCAGGCTCACAAGGGACCTCGGTTTTCTTTTCAAGTTTGGAAAGGAGTCATTTCTTGCCAACAGCAGAAATCAGGCCACAGTGAGTAGCTATTGTCATCGTCACAGGCTCCAAGCCTTAAAGAGGCCAACGAAAGAGCTGACTACTTGGGCTCACAAGGAGTTTCCATTCCATCTAATGAAGACCTACTTCTTGGGGGTAGAGAGAAGAGGCCAGAGAAAGTGTCTCTCATGGGAGTCCAGCCAGAACACCCAGAATTCTTAGCTCTTCTTCAGCCCTTGTGTTCCCACCATTGAGTTCCTTGAGTTTGTTATAAGCAGGACTGTTGACAGAAGTTTCTGTCCCACCTGGTCCCAATGTAAGTGGCATCTTGCTTCTTAAGGCAAAAACAAACAAACAAAAAACATACCAAAGGCCTATTGGATACTTTAGTACTTCAGACTTCTACAAAACAGCTATTTTATGGTTACGTGTAAATTAAATAATGGAACATGTGGGTTGAATTTTCCTTAAAACACACAGGGATTTTACAATTAAGTGGAAAATCTCCTGTAAAATGCATTTTGAATTTGGGCATTTGCCATGATCCAAATACTTGAAGCACAGCAAAGATCTTTTTAAAAAAGTAGCTTTAAATTTTCAAGAAACTCAAAACAGCACTTGAATCTGGTCCTGTGCTACTACTCCCTAGACCCACAGGATGGGAGCCACACGCAGAAGGGCCTCACAGTAATTTGTCATGCAATTCAATTTTTTTTCGAGCATCCATTTCACAAGTTTTTCTCATCACAACCATGAGCAGGTGCTGCTCTAGACTTGTTTTCTATACAGATCAAGTGGGATGACATCACCTCCTAAGAACACTTTGATGATGAGGGATGACCTTCTGTATGATGTGAATATATGTTTCTCTTATTGGTTGATGAATCAAGCTGTTTAGGCAGGAAGTTTAGGCAGGGCTACCAGACTATGAGAGTGCTGGGAGTTGTGAAGGGGATGAAATGTAGTTTTCAAAGAAGGAATAGGTCCCGGAATCACTGGAAAACCAAGATCATGTGGAGATACATAGATTAGTAGAAATGGGTTAATAATTAAGAGAGAGCTAGCCAATAAGAAGCCTGAGCCATTGGCCAAACAGTTTATAATTAATATATAGCCTCTATTTGGGACTAAACAACTGTGAGATGGGTCAAGACAGAAACTTCCAGCTACACTTTGATACTAAAATGAGTCATCCAAAAGAAGAGTCCTAAAGATATGTATTAAATATCACTTCTGGGGTGCTATGAGCTGTGATGTTCTAAGAAGCTTTTGTAAATTTAGTAATAATCACTTATTTCTTCAAAGAAGGTATCAGGTTACAGGTGATGGCTAGCAAGCATTTTATTGCATCATGTGTGTGTGTTATGCATATGCATTCAGGTGTACGTGTGTACATGGATGTACAGGCTGCTGTGTGTGCATATGCATATGGAAGCCAAAGGACAATGTTTCGTGTGTTGCTTATGACACATCTACCTTGTCTTTTGAAACAGGGTCTCTCACTGGTCTGAAGCTTACCAAGTAGGCTAAGCTGCCCGGCCTGTGATCTGCTTTACCCCGTCTCTGCACCCCTTACATTACAAACACAACCCCTTGTCTGACTTTTTTCTTGATTCTAGACCGAGGTTGCCCATAGGGGGTCTACATGCGACAACCATGAACCTCTCAGAACCCCATCTCAGGAACTGTCTGGTACTCAGCTGCAAGGACTGTGGTGAGCTCCAGGCTTCCCCAAGATCAGTCTCAGAGCTGGGAACAAAGTGATCCCTTACCGCTGGGCTCTGATGTCCGCTGACCAAGCAAAGGTGAGTGAGATACTAGATTGAGGCCAGGCTACTATGGGGCTTCCTTTCTCTCCACCAGCGTGCCCATGAAGTTGGGCAGTGTTTGTTAGTCCTGCAGAGTGGCTCCCAGCCACGTATACCTCTCACTCACTGTCCCTCCTGTAGTTCAGCTGCATACAGAACCCAACCTGAAGCTCTGCTGATGGTCAGGGTACTGAGACACCTGGCTGATAAGCCAGTGAAACTCCACTGGATGTCACCTTGTACTGGGTAAAGTTCTAGTTTTTGCATGTTGAAAGTGAGCAATAAAAATGCAGACATCTCTCAGGTTTCTATGGTATAGCCATTTCAGAACAGGCATTCCAAAAATTCAACACTAAAAGAAAACACTGACCTGAACTCCTGGAATCCAGTGTCAGAAAGAGAGAACTGATGGGCAAAGGAGTTAAGAATGGGCTGGTTTAACCCATAGAAACAGTTGACCTGAACAAGGGGCAGCTCTTGGACCCCAGACTGATGGCTGTGTGGAAAGCATGGGACCGACCCAGAACTCCTGAATGTGGGTGTCAGTGAGGAGGCCTAGGTAATCTGTGGGGCCACAGGTAGTACATATCCCTGGCATACAAACAGACTTTGTGTGCCCATGCCACAATATAGGAAGGTCTCTCAGCCGGGACTCTTGGGGGAGGGCCTAGGCCCTGCCCTGGATGAAATGACAGTCACTGGAGATCCACCATGGAGGGCCTCACCCTCTCCGGGGATCGGAGTGGAGACTGGGTGGGGGACTGGGGAACCTAGTGAGGAGGGCAGAGGAGGAGGGGAAGGAGAGGGAGCTGGGATTGACATGTGAAACAAGATTGTTTCTAACCTAAATAAAATAATAATAATTAAAAAAAGAAAAACAAACTGACAATGACCAAACTTCTCACAGGTTTCTTAAAAGAAGAGAAGAGCTCCCTCTCCCCCCACCCTACCTCCACACACATTGTCTCACAGTGCACAGATGGCAAGGAACCAAGTAGCTTGCACTTTTCTTCAAGAAGTCAATGGCAATTCAACTCTATAACTATCCTTTAATAGCCATAGTGCTTCAAATAATCTGTACTCTTATTACAAAATGTATCAAAAGTTAACCCTTTGGGCTAGCCTCGCATGCATATAAGGCATTGTATTTTAATACTAAACATACAGTCAGCATTTCAAGTTGTCTTCTAATTCCACGGTGAGTTTGTGAGTTCATTCTCCTGTCTGTGAAAGAGTCATTTGGCAACACCAAATGCTGTGCTCACTCACAAACATGCAAACAGCACAGACCATCCTCAGGCACAGTGACAAACAGCACATAAGTCACACATGCTTAGAAGGGGCTTGATTAGATATCCTGAAGCAAAGATAGTACAGACAGCCAAAAGGCAGAGACAGCCAGCAACAATAATGTTGCTAACCAGTGATCCAGGCCACAGCCAACCTCCATGTCCATGACACCTTCGATCACAGTCAACCTCCATGTCTATGACACTCCCAACACAATGTCAATAATTTTGAAAAGGACATCTCCTACAGGGCATGGATGAATCCCATGTGGGGCATTGATAAGACTGACTGGGATCTGTGCTGTGGAAGAATATTTGGGAGTGCCTCAAAAAGTTAAACACAGAATTACCACATGGCCTTAATCCCTCTGCTAGGTATGTACTCACAAGAGTTAGAAAGATTTACTGGAACCAGTACAAGTATGTGTGTGTGCACAGAAGCATTATTAACAATAGTCAAGAGATGTGATTAGCCAAATACCCATCAACAGATGTGTGGATTAGCAAATCAGGGTGAGCTGTAGAATGTGTCCTCTCCAGCCAGAGAAAGGAATACAGTAACAACACATGACAAAATGCAATGAATCTTAAGAACACTGTAAAGCAGTGGTTCTCAACCTTCCTAATGCTGTGACCCTTTAATACAGTTCCTTATATTGTGGTGACCCCTCACCACAAAATTATTTCATTGTTACTTCATAACTGCGTATTTGTTACTAATATGAATCATACTGTAAATAGTTGATATACAGAATATCTGAAATGTGACCTCTGGGAAAGGTCATTTGACCTCAAAGGGGTCATGCGCCACGGGTTGAGAACCACTGCTGTGCAGTGAAAGAAGCAAGATACAACACATTGTACACATGACTCCAGTCATAGAGCTATCCCAAGCAGGTAAGTGCACAAAGACAAAGTGCACTGCTGGTGAGTCTGCGGTCAGAAGAGCAGCACAGAAATCCTGGTGATCTGATTGTTTTATTGTGTAGCAGGGTCAAAATGGACACATGCTTGTATCTTCATTAAGATGCCCATACTAAATATTCCATATATAACATTTCAGAGAAATAGTGTATTTTTGCTCGAATATGGTTTGAATTTTGAGAGTTGCTTCTCGGGCACATTGATCAAAACATTAACAGAGCTCTTAACACAGCACCTGATGCTCTGGAGAGAGACTTATAACTCAGAGGGAAGGCATCTTTGGTTGGGAGCCCTGAAGCATCATGGGGGCTTTATCAGATACTTCAGTGTTGCCCCTGGCAGCTCAAGGACATAGATTCAGCTGTTCATAGAACCAGGATAGAGGGACGAAGGAAGTCCCACCATTTTATGGGGTTCACCGTCAGTGAAAGGACAAAATGGAGATCAATGAATTATATTCAGGCATACATGTGAATTAGAATCCCTAGGACCAGGACCAAAAGAAAGGGTCGAATCCTGTCAAACTGGGGAGTCAGACAAGACCACGTGCACAGACCCGGAAGCCTTGGGAAAAGACGGTCTGAATATGGTGGGAAAATTTTACCTCTGAGGTGTTGTGCAGATTCCATGAGCTCATGTCTGCAAAGCCCTCACATGGTGGGCGCTCCACGTAAGCACTTGAGAAGTGGTGCCTTCCATTTCTTATTTTTACCAATACAATCCCTATCTGTCCCAGGCAAGATAGACCAACTCACTGGCTGTCCTCTTCCATCCTGGGTAGTGAACAATCCCAGAGCTGACTCCTAAATAGTCATTTATTTCCCCAGCACAGATCTCTACTATTGTTCCATCCAGATCCTAACTTCTGAGAGACTTGAAAACAGTTTTAACTAGTAGAAATTTACTGGCAGAAGATGATCACAAACTCGGCAGACACAGGAACCAAAGAAATGCATCTTTGAATGGATAAGCAAACTAATTGTAGTCTCGTTTCATTCACTCTTGAACACTTTTTTTTGATAATGCAAATAGGTGAATTTTACTGTAAGATTGAAATTTATTTTCTTATTAAAGTTGTTTTTTGAGATGTTGTAAAGGACACATCCCAAGAAGCAGGAGTGTAATTATAGACTTAGCATCTCTGGATGACCTGACGGAAGTCTACCGTCACTTAGGGAGCCATTGCGGTATATAGTTAATGACAGCTTGACTGAGAAAAACACTTTTCTAGGTTCTCTTTGATTGACACATTTGAAATGACATCAGTTGCCAGCTTTAAAACCTACTGTTATTAGGTCTCTGTTGCTATTTATGTTAGAAATATGTGCACGTGTGTCAAAACAATGTATCAACTTTGCTGATTGGCTGCATCTAGATTCTGTTGCCAGGGGTAACAGAACAATTGCTTTTAATCTTTCCTAAATTGCTTCTTGAGATTTTTTTTTTTAATACTTGGTGTTTTGGGGATTTTTTTCCACCGTGGAGCAACAATAAAGAAATGTTATCTAGGGAGAAAACAAATACGTGCTGTCTATATGTGTTAAAAAGAAAATTAAACACAAAAGCCATGGTTGATGTGTGTTTCACAGTGCTGAGAAGGCACTGTTCTCTTCAGGCTGGGTAGGAAAGAAAAGACCTCCTCGTTCCACGTGGTGCAGCACACAGGACCCAGGTCGTCTTTCCTTTGTTCAAAGACCAGCTTCATTCATTCTTTACTGAGAGGCTGCAACTGCTATAGAGGAAAGTGAAGGCTTTAAAACATCATTCATCCGCAATTCGGGAGCCCATTTCCCATGGAAGGATACTCTCTTAGCCTAGATATAGAGGGAGAGCCTAGAGCCTGCCCCAAATGACTTGATAGACTTTGATGATCCCTCATAGAAGGCCTCACCTTCCCTGGGGAGTGAATGGGGATGGGAGGGGGGTTGGTGGGGGCCATGGGAGGAAGGGAGGGAGAGGGAACTGATATGTAAAATAAGATTGTTTCAGGGGATGGAGAGATGGCTCAGTGGTTAGGAGCCCTGTTTGCTCTTCCAGAGGTACTGAGTTCGATTCCTAGCAACCACATGGTGGCTTACAACCACTGGTCAAGACATAGTGCCCCCTTCTGGCCTGCAGGCATACTTGTAGTCAGAATACTGTGTACATAATAAATAAATTGTTTGAAAAAATAAGATTATTTCTAATTTAAGTAAAATTTATTTTTAAAAAATTTTTTAAAAAGTCATTCATCTTTGCTCCCACCTCTCTGACGTCACAGAGGGTTACTGGTTATGATTCCCAGGGCTGGCCCTTACACTATGAAAAGTTAAACAAAACTGATCCCCATGTTGACATATGGAAGTGGCAATTTGCTTGTAAGTGGACCAGAATTCCAGCATAACCTGCATACTCGGTCGTATTAACACTTTCAGATTTCACTGATGTTTATTACTAAAGTCCTCGACATCACCCATAGAAACATGGGGTTATTTATTGGACTTGCTGGGGGCCAGGAAATTTTCACTTTAACCCATGATTCTAAGACAGGCAGTCCAAAGCCCACACATTAAAAGAATTAATCCATTATCCTACTGTGTCCTAGTGCCATAGGCTATCAAACAAAAAGCCCTGTGCCGGGTGTGCCATGCTGTCCTGTGAGTTGTTTGTCAGGCGGAGAGGTCCTGCGAGGTCCTGCGGACCTCTCAAAGCAACAGTAATTGTTGCCATTTCTCTTGGGTACCCATCAGAGTTTGAAGGTAAAACCTACTGCTGAAGACACTATACACCTGGATCAAAGGTTACAGAGAAGAAGTCAAAGTTGCACTGACGCGGGAGCTTCATTAGTAGTGCTAGAGGTGCTATGTAAGCCACTAGAGAAGAAAAGTTATCAACAGTCCTACCTAGCATAAATCCTGTGAATTACAGTAACAACCCACCTGGAGAGATGCCCATGGGTGCAGTAGTGACATGAACTGTAAGAAACCTCAGTTTCTTCAACACCATGGAATTGTTCCCGGGATGTACTTTCGCGCCCCTCCCAGGAGTACCGGATGGGAGTGAGTTCACAGTACTCATAACTACTGGCTATTGCAGTTTGTATGTCTCTATGGAAAAACATGTTTAGCCCCGTGTGTCTGGCCTAGCCTGCCATGTGCAGCTTGGCCTTGTGCTTGGACACTGCACTCATGTGAGTCTTAATCCTCAGTGTTTAAATTGTCCCATGCTCTGAATGAAGTTGGATATCGTGTGAGATTTCAGTCTACCTCGTTTTTAAGGCTCCACCGGGTTCACACCACCAACTAGAGTGACAAACAATGAACAGTATAAGATTAACTGTTTCCTAATTGGACGTAAGGTCTACCTCACAGAATGAAGCTCTCGTGCCTGGTTCTATAAACACCACCAAGAACCCATGGCTGGGGAGGTTATAGATCCTCAGGGGAGAATCTATTACTATTATTTTGCTAAATGGGCAGTATGAGACCGCCTTCTAAATGCTAATCTGTTGACCCACAGATCAGCACAGCTCCCAGCCTTCCACAGAGGGGCTTCTTTTCACAACAGACAGCAATTAATTCAGAGAGTCACAGCTGTACCCAGTGATGAGCATTAGTAACTGTGGAGTGCTCAGGCATAAATGGGACATCTTTTTTCCACACCCCATCCCTGCATGGTTCAGAGAACGCTGCAGAAGGTGGGGAAAAAAGACTGTAAGAGCTATAGATGGGGGCTCACTGCAGAGCGATGTCTCCTGGATGTGACAGAGACATTGTGCTCCTCATGTCACAGCAGCTGCGGATGTCTGCATAAGAGAGATACAAAATCAAGCCAGTCAACACTCCAGCATGAATAGGAAAGGGGTGCTTACACCACAACCAATCCCCCACCTGAGGAGCCTTGATAACCAAAGACTACTGGGGCAGGGAGAACCTGTCTCCTTCAGGGAAATGTCCATGCTGAAGTAGTTGGCCCTATACCCATGCACATATGGCCAGTGCTGACTGACTGGGGTGTAGAAAGAGGGCATAAAGTTAAGAGGGGGTTGTGGAATTGGATCTGGAAAGAGTTGGAGGAGAAGTAGTGGGTTGATATGATCCAATACAGTGTGTGAGCCTGTGTGCGTGTGTGCATGTGTATGTGTGTGTGTGTGTGTGTGTGTGTGTGCATGTATGCAAGAATTTATTATTCAAACGCCCACATTCTCCCACGGAACCACTGAGCAAAGGCACATGGTCTCATATGAAACACTCAAGCATACAGTCACAGTATCTGACATTTTGAGCATTTAGTTATATATATATATATATCCTCAGCTTAGTAGTTTCATACATCAATTTCATCTGAACTTAGTATTTTAAGACAGTTAAAGTGTTCTTGGATGTGCAAGACTTCAAGCTACAATCTGTCACCTTCCCTTGAATGTATTATACACATTGGAGGTTTTGCTCTTGGAAGGGGGGGGTTAGATAAATGAATACCTAAAGAATGGATTGCTTCCTCAAAGTCCATATTGAAGCTCTAATCCCATGACCCAAGACTGTTACCTTCTCAGGAGACAGGATGCCTGTAGGCGTAATTGAGTAAGAGGAAAATCTTTAGAATGGGACTGAATCTAATTAATTGGCACATTTATCAAACTAAGGCATTTGGAGGTCAGCATCCACAGCCCAGAAAAGGGGGCACAGGGAGAATATCCTTTCCCTTATGCCCCAGCAAGATTCCACACTGTGGGACTTTACTCTGGACTTGTTAAAACTGGTAAAAAGAATTTTTTGCTCAGCCACTCAGTTCCTGAAACTTAACAGACAAATACACCTGAAATGGAAATGACCTGGGTCTGAGATACTTTCCCATGTGATCTCAGACTCTGCTATTAACTGCTTAAGGAACCAATATTCTGCCAAATGTATTTCTGTACCCCTGGATACTGGGTCCTTCAAACCAAACCTGTGACTCTGTAAGCTAGGCCCTTCCTGGGCAGTGATAAAGCCCCTGATTTGTATCCACAGCAGCATTCAGACATGTTAACAGACAGAACTGAGTACAAAATAACCTGCTTAAAGATGGTGGGGCTATGTACTTTGTAAAAGAGAAACAATGACAGACCCTGGGGTTGCAGGCAGTGTCATGGTGGCCGCTCTGCTGCAGCCGTAGTGAAAGGACTCTTTAGGAGCTTCCCAGGGCAGCACCGCAGGAATCAGATTGGTTGGAAATTGTTGTTTGTGCTGCCAGATATGTCTTTTATGTTATCTCAAAGCCTCTTCTACCCCCTTCCCAGAGATGTCTTTCGTGGTCAACATTGGTCCAGGGATCACAAATCTCAATGGCAAGCTCAGATGCAGAGAGTCTCAGAAGAAGTTTTGTGATGGGAGCCAGGGGTCAAGAAAGCAGGGGACTGTGTTATAAATTTAAAAACAAAAGGGGGCTCTCACCAATGAGGGGACCTATGGGAAGAGCTTAGAAGAAGAAAGGGCAAAGCCTGTAGCCCCTGGTTTCCTAAGGGCCAGGCAAAAGAAAGCAACAAAAGCAGAGTGACAAACATGATAATAACACGCTTTTCAGCTATCATGTGACGGGTTGAATGGAGTAAAGACCACTTACACATTCACTAGAGGTGTAAAAAGAAATGTCAGGCTTGGAGGAAAAAGAACTTGTCTCGTAAAGGAGGAAGTGATGCAGGAAACATCTGCCTCACAACCCTGCAGCAGGCACAGACTTTCCACACCTCCAGATGTGGCCTCGGCATGCGGGGCTCAGTCAGGCTTCCAGGTGGCACAGTGTCGCCATGCCAGCAAGACAGTAGCAGAGTCGCACAATCGATGCTGACATTCCCTCCCAAAATGTAAGCCAATCAAAGCAGTTGACTGGACACTGCCCCCCACACACACAACCAAAACTGATCCCAGACAGCTGGATGCCCCATTCTCCATCTGCAGATAACAAAAGCCTACCACCTGGAGGAGGCCTTTTTCCAATTGATCCTCTGTTGTTACTTGTTCCAGCTCACTGTAGAAAGAGATCTCAATTACATTTTTTAAAACAAGAAGCCAGGTCCATTTTTTCCAGGTTTTTGACTTCATTTCTTCTCCTGTTCATCAGTCATAGTACACCTCCCTCTTCCTCCTCTTGCCCTCCTCTCCCCATCGTCCCTCACCACTCCCTTTCATGTACACGACCTCACACAGGACAGTTTAATCAGTCTGTGTTTTATGGCTGAAGATGCCCGTATCCACATGACACGGTCCAGGGTTCCAATGAGAACTGGAGTCTGTGGGCACCAGAGGCTGTGGCAGAGTTCAGGCATCACGAGCCGGAACCACTCCAGCATAGAAACCATCACTGTTGGTTCAATTTTACTGCTCATGGTGAGATCGTCCCCCCATTCTCAAGCCCATTTCTTCAGATCCAGGCTTCCTGGGGCCATCTATGCTGGGCTCGCCTTCCTGACCTGTCATATGTCTATGCTGTCGTCCAAAGGCTTCCTACAGGCATAGAGATAATCCTACAGGATGGAACTCAGCTCCTGATGGAGGAAGGCAATGTTCCAAGCTGACCCTCCTGCCATCCCGCATGCCTTCCCGAGGGAGACTTTCATCAGAGCACTTTCCTCATTAATCTACTAGTTAGTACCTGGGTGGTGAGTGCACAAATGTCCCTGATGTCTACTTGATAGCCCTTCCTCGGTCCTCTTCTGCCTTCTTGAGACAAACACTGACTAACCTGAGCCCCTAAGCCTTTTGGCTCAGCCCAATGACAAATAAGCTACCCTTCCTGGACTTGTGAAAGGAAGGTGGTATCTTTGAAGGGGATGGCAGACACTTTGGTTCAAATCCTAGATCCACACCTCTAGGACCTTCCTATGCTTTCGGCTTCTTTGATGATGAAACAGATTAACACTGTATAAGAGTTTACTATTTTAAGAGCTAAAGAGATATGCTACAATTCCTAGTGAGGCTGCAGAAGAGTCACTCAAGGTAAATGTAACTCCTTCTCTGCTGTGGATAAATGCTTAATCTTTTATCTCAGCACCATTAAGATTACAAATTAGAAAATACAAGAAAAACCAACGGGAAGGATTCAAACCCACGTATTTGGTCATGGAGCCTGTGAGGGGTGAAGCTTGTTGAAGGCCATGATTCTGTGTATACACAGACTTGCTCAGACAAGACAGACACAGACCAGAATCAAAACAGCCCCGGAACAGGGCATTAAAACCGCTTGATAGGTGAATTACAAATGAGTCTGAACACTTGAAGGTATTAGTTACTGTTGAGTTGCTGTGACCAAAATACTTGCCTCGCAACTTAAGATGTGATGTTTGTGGCTTGAAGTTCAGATTTCTCTCCATTAGAGTAGAGAAGTTGGGAGCTAGTGGGGGTACTCCTCACATCATGGAGGACAAGGGAGCAGCAAACATTTCCGAAGCAACACTCTGGTAATGTCTTCAAAAGCCACCCCCAGAGACCAACTTCCAACAGTGGCCTCAACTCCTACAGCTTCCACAGACTCCAAAAATAGCATCATCAGCAGGAACCAAGAGTTCAATCCACGAGCCAGCAGGGAAGGTTTTACATCCAACCACACCAAGGACATTCCTCTTTTCACAAAGTGGGTCACAGAACAAAATGTAACAACAAAATTGCAACATTTCTAGAAAAATAAATTAAGGGGTAAATCTAGGTGGCCCTGGGTAAAGCAAGGAACCTTCCAGAACAACACAAAGAAGGCAGTCAGCAAAACAAACCCTGACAAATCTGATGGTGTTAGACTTCTGCTCTGCCAGAGATATAAGTGAGGAATAAACAAAACCCCTGAGCAGGAGAAAGTATTTGCAGAGAAGAAAACAACTTGATAAAAGGTAGGCTGAAAATCTGAACAAATGTTTCAATAAAGATATGTAAATGGTAAAGAAAAAACACAAAAAGGAAATTCTACCACCTGTGCCATCAGGACTGTGAATTAAAGGGGCATACATACATAATTAAAATAATAACTGGCATTAAATTTTGAGTGAGTGCTAACTACTAAAATCATCACCACCATTACCATCATCATTGTCATCCAACTTGGTTATTCTGAAAGTAGATTTCTGGTTCCCTAAGATACCATCCATAAATTCACCATAACACATGCTTACACCATAACACATGCTTACACCATAATACATACTTACACTATCACGCATGCTTATACCGTAATACATGTTTACATCATAACAATGCTTACATCGTCTGAATTTCTGTATATTCAGATTAAACATTTGACATTGACCCTTCCAATTCCAAACTGGGGTACAAGTGCTAATCCAGAGAGTTGAAGTGAGTTTATAGAGTAGAGCAGCTGTTCATGAGTAACAGAACAAAGCCACAAGCTCTTCTCTCAGATAGTATTCATGGTTAAAGAAGAACTAGGTGTCTGGGGTGCACAAAATAGGCAGGAAGGACAGAAAAGTAGGAAAGGAAGTTGAGGTATTAGCAATGACCTTGAAGAGATAAGAAACATTTCTTTAGAAGAGAATTGTGGACTTTTCATTTCAGGATATTGTGTTCAAATACTTAATTTCTTTAGAAAGACAAAGTTGTTGAGCAGAAAAATACTAGGATGAGGAAAAAGAAAACTTTAAAAAGCCAGAGAATTACAAGAAACAAGCCAATATGTAGCATACATCTGCAAGCAATACCCTCATCAAAGAAGGAAATAAGATACAAAACTGAAATTGCTATTCAAAGAAACTTGATAAACAAAATAATCCATTCAATATAACAGATGTCTGTACAATAGTGTGAGCCATGACTAAAATATCTGACCCCTCACCTACCGCTGGCAATGCTACCAATCACAGCAATCTTAACTAGAAAACCTGAACTTTGTGAAATAAAATTGGCGGTACTACAATGTCAGCAAAATACATTCAGACTGACAAGAATGGAAATATTCAAAAAGGCCTCATCAAAAAAGTATACTTTCAAATGCTGCATTCACTCAAGGATGCTTTCAGTGCCTATCATTTATTTACCTTTAATTCATTTAATTGGTTCTATAGTTCTAAATCACTGGATGGATAGCCCAGGTATATACATAATAGGAGATTATTTTCTGAACCTTTGGACACCTAGCCTTACATGAGGAACAATCAGATCACCTAATTTAAGGTCACCACTGTGTGCTGCTCTAAAAGACTTGTTCTAAGGCAAGAGGGAGATTGTCACTTTGCAACTTCAATTCAAGGAAGTTACTGATTATTCATGCTCAAACCCAAATGGTTGAATGGCTTCTTAATATTCTCTGTGTCTTTCACGGACATGGTGAAAGTACCAGAAACAATGTCATATGTCAGGAGAAAAAAAAAACCTAATACACAAATGAAGATTGTCAAAAATATTAATCCTCGTGTTTCTTTGTTGCATTGTTTCCTGATTCATTTCTGATGGGCTTCCAATGAATTAAAATGCTCAAACAAACGGGCCTTAAAGGGAGGTGACTTTTCATTTCCAAGTCTGTCCCTGAGCAGAGCAACTGGTGTCCCTGGGGACTCATTCAACATTCATTCAAATCATGGAGAAAGAGACCCAGTTTGGAAGATACTTTTCTGGAGTACAGAGGGGGCCTTTGATCCAAGCTCGGATAACAGCTGCACTCCCTGAGAGGGTTTTCTGCTAGCTGTGTCCCTCAGGCCAGGTAAGCCTCAGGGGAGGTGTCTAGTTGACCTCAAAGCTCAGCCAAGCAACTGACACCTGAGGAAGGGTCTTTGAGTGGGCAAGAGAGCCTGGCATCGGGTGTTATCGCTCTGTCAGTCTCTCTTCTGGCTGGAGACAGCCCACAGGAAACAGACGCCTAAAGGGAGTAGTGTCTCCCCTGAATTCTCCCCCATTGTAAATGCAGAGGAAGGCAGGGAGCCAGAAACCACCTGGGTTTTAGTCTCTCCACTGCGCTTTCGCACTATTTTGCAATCACAACTGAGTGTCGCCTTGGAAATCCCTGACCCCAAGTTTTTAAACACAGAAGCAAAGGAGACTGAGCCTGCTAGTCCCAGGAGGGAACAAACATGCTGTATGGCTGAGAAAACAGGCCTGAAGAAAACACT
This sequence comes from Mesocricetus auratus, assembly GCF_017639785.1. Lineage (NCBI taxonomy): Eukaryota > Metazoa > Chordata > Mammalia > Rodentia > Cricetidae > Mesocricetus > Mesocricetus auratus. The sequence goes on along the minus strand of NW_024429195.1, from coordinate 28,128,218 downwards.
CGGAAGCATGTGCTTTTCTTTTAGAATTAGGTGGATTTGTAGAAGAACTGGAATGGCCCCTTTAAGAACTTGAGAGATTAAGATCCATATTAACTGTGAGAGGTAAAACTACAACTTTCCATTGTTGTGTCTGTGATGTGGGCCATTAAGGGAATCACCCAAGTTACAAAGACACAAAAATGACTATAATATAATTGTGAATATCAAACAGAGCAGCAGCTCACAAGATTATCTGCTATTACTAATCTGAGAAGCCTTTATTCATCTTTCATTCACTGACTCGAGTAAAAAATATCTGTAAATAGTTACTGTGAGAAGGCATTGTTTTACCTTATTTCTCAGAAGGCTGAGGCTCAGTCCCAGGGCCTTGCATATGCTAGACATACTCTCTGCCACTGAGTTACACCTTCAGTCCCACGGCATTAGTTTAAACTTTATAGGAAATAAAGATATATAGATTGAAGGGACCAAACCCTCACCCAGCCCCCTGCTTTAGCAACCATGACAGGCTGCAGAAAAGACCCAACAAGATGTAGTAGGCCTCTGACTCAGCAGCATGTGCTGAGCTTCCTGACCTTGCTCAACCTCCCAGTCACTAGGAGGTCAGATACTCTCCACATGGCAAGGAACCAATCCGAAGTCAGCTGACGGGCTGTAGATATGCTTTATGGTAAAAATGGCCTGACAGTGATGTGTGGAGCATAGCAACTGCCCTGGGAGGGCCTATAGGTCATAGCAACCAGTTAACCAATCAACACAGGACAGGTCACCCAAGTCGAGAAGTGCACCAATCCTGAGACTGTTGCATACCCCTAGACACTCTACTTGCAGGCTCCAATAAATTCCCTGCCTCGCCCCGACCTGCCATGCTGCCATGTCTGAGAGATGAAAGACCAAGTTAAGGCAATTAACTGGTTAAATATTAAAAGATTCTTGTATTATTTAACTCTTTGCTTTTGCATTGGTATGGGTCTCTTGATGATTTGGGGGTTCAGATTTTGGGCACAACAAAGTATTTTTAGAGATGACCATTTATAGGTGCAGTGCATGTATCTAATGAACAAATTATGACTGTACTGTACAGTAGAGATAAATAACAGAAAATATCAACCAGAGGAGTTAAATCATGTAGCAACCATCAATTATATCACAAGTTTTATCTTCAATTGTTGATTTAATTACAATATAATTTGCAGAAATTAGCTATCTAGCCAATCTCTTCCCATTTCGCAAAGAGGAGCATGGCTATCACCCACAGTGGGAGGTCACAGTCACTGGGAAAGTTATGAGGGGAGTTGATGCTGCACACTCTCCCTTCCTCCCTCTATCCTCTCCTTCCAAACTTCATTGTCAGCCATGGAGCACTGCATTGCTGCAGTAAATGTTGTGGAATATTCCTTTACACTGTGTGAAGATGTGTCACCGTGATTTGTTTAATAAAGAGCTGAGCAGCCAATAACTCGACAGGATGATGTTGGGCAGGACTCCTGGGGACAGAGAGGAAGAAAAGTGGGTCACCAGCTGGATGCAGAGGAAACAGGACATCCAGTAGGAGAGGTAAAAACCATGAGCCACATGGCAGCATATTGATTAGAAGAAACGGGCTAGTTTCAGTTATAAGGGCTAGTTAGAAACAGGTCTAAGCTAAGACTGAGCTTTCATAACTAATCAGAAGTCTCTGTGTGGTTATTTGGGAGCTGACAGGCAACACAGAAAACTTGCTACAACTAACAGCCTAGACAAACAAAAGTCTCTGTGTGGTTATTTGGGAGCTGACAGGCAACACAGAAAACTTGCTACAACTAACAGCCTAGACAAACAAAAGAAAAACCTCCAATCGTCTTCCGCCATTTTCATTCTTGGATATCCCTGCTGGCTTAGCTAGGAAGATGGGACGCCATTGGAAGGGAAGTCCGTGATACCAGGGTACCTTCACTTTCCTTGGGATAGAACCAGAGCATTGACAGGGTGGGAGAGGAGGCATGGCTCCTTTGTATCAGAGAAAGGATCTTCCTTAGAGTCCTCTGAGGCTGGAACAGTTATCCCTAGTGAGGAGAAGGCAACATGGCAGGAATGTGTGCACCACACACCCGGAGACTTGTACAGACACATACGTGTGTACTCATGCATGCAGCAGCAACCTGCTTGGATATCTGTTGGGGAAGTCTTATGTCAATAAAGCACTGTCTGGCCTATAGGGAATCTAGATGGGAGGGACCAGAGTCCATAGGAATCCCTGGGAAGGAGAAATGTTGCAGAGGTCGATGTCCTGCTGCCACCGCCGCCTCGCCAGCATCCACGAGAACACCTTTGATCCCCTCTGCAGTAAAGCT